>NC_135328.1:127666229-128266797 GCF_023851605.1 Tamandua tetradactyla
CTCGGAAGAGTGACCTGCAACCCCGGACACGTCTGTCGGTTGCGGTCGGGGAGTGCTCACGCGACTCTCCGACAGTCACTGCCAGTCTGACAGACTAAGCGATCGCACCTCAGACAAAAAGGCCTCACTTACCCCGAGAGAAAGAGCTGTTGGAGCCTCCCCTTACGAAGAGCCGATCTCGGTGGGACCTCCAAATGTAAGAATTTGAGAATTTTGCCACGCAAAGGAGGACTCCAAGAGATGTTCTCTCATGCAACACGCAAGGGGTTTATTTTCCACACATGTGTGGGGCTCGCTGAACACGCAGGAACAGAGAGCCCCGAACCTGGGTTTTGGGAAGCCTTTTGAGGGCCAGGATAAGGGTGTGGGGTTTGAGGGTTGAACATTAGTTACAGGTTCTGCTTTATGCAGGAAGTAGATAACGAACATTTTGCAAGAGGCAGATAACAAACATTTTTCGCGCATGAGTCATGGGAGCTGCTTCTTGCAAGAAGCAGCTGTCTCGTGCAAAACTCCCTTACTCAACCTTCTCAGTTGCATTCTTAGATAAACTTTCTCCGGCAGTTACAACCTTGCATAACCAAGGCAGCAGAAAACCTTGCATAACAAAGGCAGCAGATAACCGCCCCTGGGAAGTCCCGGGTTGTTTTAGCCTGATGGGGCCCATAACTCTTTTCTTTATAAAATCCTTCTTTACATAAGAAAAGTTAGCTACAGTTAAGTTTTATAAAATCCTTCTTTACAAACTAACTTTGCGATTTTGTATTCATTTTAACCTTGTATTGTATTTGTAATGTTATTGAAGTGGTTTAAGTTTCTCTGATATTGTTATGGAATGAATGCATTTTGTATATGGGGAAAATATGACTTTTTCAGGGTCCAGACAGTGGAATGTGCTGATTTGAAGGGATTTATATACTGTAGAAAAGCTAATCAACCTTGTGGGAGCAATGGTTTCTTCTAATCCCTATTCAGTACTGTATGTTGGAAAGTTTAATTGGCTTATGTCCATGGAGACTCAATCAAGGGTGGGTATTAAACAATTAGGTGGGGACATGTCTCCACCCATTCCAGGTGGGTCTTCAATTGTTTTGCTGGAATCCTTTAAAAGAAGAAGCACTTTGGAAAAAGCTAGAGAACAGCAATAGAGACAGCCATGAGATTTTGACAGAGCAGAGAATGCTGCAGAACCATGAAGCAGAATGTCCACTAGCCAGCAACTTTTGGAGATGAAGAAGGAATATATCTCATGGGGAACTGAAGAGGAAGCTATCAGATAGTGCCACATTTGCCATGTGCCTTCCAGATGAGAGAGAAACCTTGACTGTATTTGCTATGTGTTTTTCCACTTGAGAGATAAACCCTGAACTTCATCAGTCTTCTTGAATAAAGTTATCTTTCCCTGGATGGCTTAGATTGGAAATTTCTATACACTTGTTTTAATTGGGAAATTTCCAAGCCTTCAAACATTAATTTGCGACTTATTGAACTCACCCTTTTAAAAGCCATTCCATTTCTGGTATCTTGCATTCCACCATTAACAAGCTAAAAGAGCCCTTTTAAGTTGCACAGCATGAAATACTGGAAAAGGGTTGGAATCCAAGAAAAGGTGGCACACAGAGCCTGGAGATACACAGAGCCATGTACCAACTTAAGGTTTTCATTGATAGATGTGATGTGCATAGCTCTGGCTCTGAAAAGGCTTTTTTTGCTTTTTTATTTTTTTACTCCTTAAACAGCTCATTAGATACAACTAGGATCACAGTGAGGCTATAGCCCTGCCACAGGCAAGAGTAGAATTAAGCTTTTTTGAGAGACAAAGAAAAAATCAGGTGAAAGGAGTTAATTCCCTAAAGAGTCTACCTTCCCTCCAAAACAGGGGCAGGACCCAGTTCAAGTGGAATACCTCCTTTAAGGAATTCAGGCCCCAGGGACCAGAAAACAGAAGTAATTAAAACCATCCTACTACATCACCTCTGACTCAACCATGTCCCTGCCAGAAGAGTCTGCTGAAATTAAAGCCACTGCATCACTTTAGGCTGGTGAGAAGCCTCTAGCAGACAAGCACAACATGTTGGGCAGGATAGGAAAATCACAATGTCTAGAGACTTCATAGGAATGTGACTATTTGCTGGGTCACACCCTCAGGGAAAACTCATGCTGGTTACTCTTTCCTCCTGAGACATGGGCCTGTCTGGTCTAGGAAAATCTGAGTGGGTCTATAATATCTGAGGAGATACTCCTTAAATAAAGAGGGTACATATAGGCAGAGTGAGAAACAGAAAAACAAGTATGAAAAAATCTGTTCAGTTAAACAGACCTATGCTAGAGGTTAACAATAAGTTGAATTGAATGTAAATGAACAGATGGAGAACAAAGCCATCAAGCAAGAAAATTGTAGAGAAAGGAGTGAAAACAACCTCTAGAATAAGCTAGTTAGGGAAGGCAAATGCTCAGATGCCAGGAAAAAATAGCAAGTCATACTAGGAAATGAGGAATCAAAGGAATGGCCCCATCAAAGAAACAAACTAGAACTTCAAATGAGATACAGGAGATGAAACAACTTATTCAGGATGTTTGAATAGCTATGGAAAATCTTATCAAAATTCAAATCAACAAATTGAGGGAGGATATAAAAGAACATATTGGGAAAACAAAAAGAAGAACTGAAAAGTTTGAAGAAACAAATTGCAGAACTTATGGGAATGAAAGACACAATAGAAGAGACATAAAATACAATGGGAAACTACAACAATAGAATCAAACAGACAGAAGAAAGGATTCATGAATTAGAGGATTGGAAATCTGAAATCTGACACACAAAAGAAAATTTAAGGAAAAGATTGGAAAATTTTGATCTGGGTCTCAGGGGATTGAATGACAATATGAAGTGCATGAAGATATGTGTTGAGGGTGTCCCAGAAGGAGAAGAGATGGGAAAAGAATAGAGGAAATAATCACTGAAAATTTCCCATCTCTTATGGAAGACATATAATTACAGATCCAAAAAGTGCAGCATAACCCAACAGAATAAACCAAAATAGACATAATCCAAGACGCTTACTAATCAGATTGCCAAAAGTCACAGATGAACACTATTTAGAAAGCAGGAAAAGAAGAGTAATCCATCACATATAAATGATACTCAATAAAACACTGTGTGGCTTTCTCTGCAGAAAGCATGGAGGGGAGAAGGCAGTGGTGTGATATATTTAAGATTCTAGAAGTGAAAAACTTCAACCAAGAATTCTATACCAAATAAAATTGTCTTTCAAAAATGAGGGGCAGATTAAAATATTTTCAATCACTGAGAGAATTTGTGACTGGCTCTGCAAGAAATACTAAAAGAAGAACTATAAGAAAATAGAAAAAGACAGGAGAGAGGACTGGAGAACAGTATAGAAATGAAGACTATTAGTAAAGGAAAAAAAACAGAGAAAAAAAGATTAGATATGACATATAAAATCCAAAAAAACAAAATGGTAGAATAAAGTACTGCCTCTAGAGTAATAAAATTAAATGTTATTGGATTAATGCACCCAATCAAAATGTGTAAACTGGCAGAATGAATTTAAAAAAACAGGATCCATCTATATGCTGTCTACAGAAGATTCATTTTAGGCCCAAGGACAAAAACAGTTTGAAAATGAAAGATTTGGAAAAGATATTTCAGGTAAACAGCAGGCAGAAAAGAGGAGGTGTAGCTATGCTAATATCCAACAAATTAAACTGTAAATGTAAAACAATTGAAAGAGATGAAGAAGGACACAATGTATTAATAAAAGAAAAAGTTAAACAAAAGGTCATAACAATCATAAATATTTGTGCAGTGAACCAGAGTGCTCCAAAAATACATAAGGCAACACTGAAGGGAGAAGTAGACAGCTACACCATAATACTTGGAGACTTCACTTCCCTGCTCTGCCCAGAACATCTAGACAGAGGATCAATAAGGAAACAGAGATTTTCAATAATGCATTAGGTAAACTAGAATTAACAGACATTTACAGAATGTTACATCCCACAACAGCAGGATGCACATTTTTCTCAAGTGCTCATGGATGATACTCAATGATAGACCATATGCTGTGTCACAAAGCAAGTCTCAATAAATTTTAAAAGATTGAAATCATACAAAACCCTTTCTCAGATCATAAAGGAATGAAGTGTGAAATCAGTAATAGGCAGAGGGCCAGAAAATTTACAAATATATGGAGGTTCAACAACACACTCTTATACACCTAATGGGTCAAGGAAGAAATTGCAAGAAAAATCAGTAAATATCTTGAGGCAAATGAAAATGAAAACACAAAATATCAAATTTTATGGGATGCACCAAAGGCTGTTCTAGGGGGGAATTTATTGCCTTAAAAGCTTATAATTAAAAAGAAGAAAGCAAAAATCAGGGAATTAACTGTTCACTTGAAGGAACTAGAGAAAGAACAGCAAACTAACCCCAAAGCAAATAAGCAAATGAAATAATGAAGATAAGAGCATAAAAAATAAGATTGAGAATGTGAAAACAATTGAGAAAATCAACAAAACCATAAGTTGGTTCTTTATCAAGAAAATCAATAAAATTGATGGACCCTTAGGGTGCATGGGTAGTTCAGTGGTTAGAATGCCTGCCTTTCTAATGGGAGACCAGGGTTAGATTCCCGGACCATGCACTCCCCCCCCAAAAAAAAACAACTGATGGAATCTTAGATAGGTTGACAAAAAAAAAGAGACACTGAAAATAAATTAAATCAGAAATTGAAGATGAGACATAACCATTGACCCCACAGAAATAAAGGTGGTGATGAGAGGACACTATGAGCAACTATGTGCTAATAAACTAGACAATGTAGATAAAATGGACAACTTCCTAGTAATGTATGAAAAAGCAACGTTGACTCGAGATGAAATAAATGACCTCAAAAACTAATAACAAGTGAATAGATTGAATCAACCATTAAGAAGCTTCCCAAAAAGCAAATTCCAGGACTAGATGGCTTCACATGTGAATTCTACCAAGAATTCAACAAAGAACTAATACAAATCCTGCTCAAACTCTTCAAAATATTGAAGACGATAGAAAACTACCTAACTCATTCTATGAAGCAAACATCACCTAATACCAAAGACAGACAGAGATACTACAAGAAAAATAAATTGCAGAACAATCCCTTTAATGAATATAAATACAAAAATCCTCAACAAAATACTTGCAAATTGAATCCAGCAGCAAATGAAAAGAATTATGCATCATAGCTGTTCTAGTTTGAAAACTGTTGGAATGTGATACACCAGAAATGGAATGGTTTTTAAAAAGGGAATTTATTAAGTTGAAAGTTTAGAATCTAAGGCCATGAAAATATACAAATTAAAGAAAGGCTATAGAGATGTCCAATTTAAGGCATTCAAGGAAAGCTACCTTATTTCTAGGAGGCTGGTGATCTTCAGGGTTTCTCTCTCAGCTGCAAAGGCATATAGTAAGATCTACCGGCTTAACAGTTTCCCCAGGGCTCTGTCCATTCTTTGGCTCTGTTGGTTTGAGTAGCTCTCACAGCTCTCAAGTTTTTCCAAAATGGTTTGCTCTTAAAAGGCTCTAGTAAGAAACCCCACCTTGAATGAGTGGAGACAAATCTCCATGGAAACCATTTAATCAAAAGTCACCACCCACAATTGAGTAGGTCACATCTCAATGGAAGCAATCAAGAAGCTCTCATCCAGCAATATTAAATGAGAATTTCTGGAGTACATGACTTCAATCCAGCGCACACTACCCTTTGGACCCCAAAAGATATATTCTTAAAAATGCAAAATGCATTCATTCCATAACAATATTAGAAATCCTTAAACAAGTTCAGTAACAATAGAAATACAATACAATGTCAGAAACAGTACAAAATCTTATCAAAATCAGCTACACTCATGGCCTGCCCTAAGGAAAAATTCTCCTTTGACTCTGGACCTGTAAAACTCAGAGCAAGTTATCTGCTGCCAACATACCAAGGAAGGATAGTCATAGGATACATATTCTTATTTCCATAGGGAGAGATTAGAAGGGACGCAGGAGTCACTAGACCCTTATAATTTTGAAAACCTGCAGGGCAAACTACCTTAGATTTGAAACTTTGAGAGTCATTCACATTCGGGGCTTAAGAAACTGGCAGTCCCACCATTTCCAAGGGCTATTCAGTGGTGCACCTCTCTCTGAATGCAACTTCGGGGGACACTGAGGAGACCACCTTTTCTCAGCTCCACCCTCTCCAGGCATCAGGGCTGCACCTGAGCTCTCTGTTATCTCTGGGGCACATACTCAACCTCTCTAAAACAATGGGATGGCAGACAAGTTCTCTCCAATCCCTAAGGAATGTGCTCCTCTATCTCAAGGTCTGAGATGGCATAACTCTTCCACTGCATTGAGGGGGAAGGCCCACCTTCTGCCTACTGGGCATCGCACCCTGTCCAAATGATTGGATGGGTTTGCTTTCCTGGCCTGTGGTGTTTTTTATTTTATTTATTTATTTGTTTGTTTGTTTGTTTGTTTAAACACTAAAATACAAACACAAACATTCCTATCATATGATCATTCCATTCTACATATACAATCAGTAACTCACAATAACATCACATAGTTGTATATTCATCATGATCATTTCTTAGAACATTTGAATCAATTCAGAAAAAGAAAACAGAAAAAAATTCCTACATACCATACCCTTACCCCTCCTTTTCATTGATCACTGTTATTTCAATCTACTAAATTTATTTTTACATAGTTCCCCCATTATTTATTTATTTTTAATCCATACGCTTTACTTTTCTATCAATAAGGTAGATAAAAGGAGATACAAGGTTTTCACAATCACACAGTCACATTGTGAAATCTGTATCATTATACCATCATCTTCAAGAAACATGGCTACTGGAACACAGCTCTACATTTTCAGGCAGTTCCCTCCAGCCTCTCAATTACACCTTAACTAAAAAGATGCTATCTATTTAATGCATAAGAATAACCTACAGGATAACCTCTCAACTCTGTTTGGAATCTATCAACCATTGACACGTTATTTTGTCTCATTTTTCTCTTCCCCATTTCAGTCGAGAAGATTTTTCCAACCCCTTGGTGCTGAGTCCCAGTTCATTCTAGGATTTCTGTCCCATGTTGCTAGGAAGGTCCACAACCCTGGGACTCATGTCCCACGTAGACAGGGGGAGGGCAGTGAGTTTGCTTGTTGTGTTGGCTGAGAGATAGGCTACATCTGAGCAACAGAAAATGTTCTCTTGGGGGTGACCCTTAGGCCTAATTTTAAGTAGGTTTAGCCTATCCTTTGCAAGGTTAAGTTTCATATGAACAAACCCCATGATTGGGGGCTCAGCCTATTGCTTTGATTGTCCCCACAGCTTGTGAGAATATCAAGAATTCTCCACTTGGGAAAGTTGAATTTCCCCCCCTTTCTCACCATTCCCTGAAAGGAAATTTGCAAATACTTTTTTTATTAACTGTCTAAATCACTGTGGGTTTTATCAGGGCATTACTCTAGACAAATCTACAAAATCTCATGCCCTACTGAAGATTCCATGTACTATGGTGTTCAATTAAGCTGTCCACATAAGTTATATTAGGAAATGAACTAGCCAGAATATACACTTTGTACCAAATAAACATTTTTTGCTTTACTCCCACACCTAAGCTAAAGTTTTAAAATATAAATTATCACATATTTTCAACACACTGCAGTATTGACATTTCTTTCTTCTTCCTCATGCAAAAACATTTTTAAATTTGTGCCTTTAGTCACTATCATTATACACTCTAGGCATTCCTAGCTTATACCATCTCAGTGTTTAGCACCTATCTTTCCTTCTGATTTCCTTTGTGCCCCCAGGCCTCCTCCCTCTATCATTCTCACATTCAGCTTCATTCAATATTCTACCATTATTGTATTACAGTTAGGTAGTATTGTGCTATCCATTTATGAATTTTTACAATCAATCCTGTTTCAGAATGTGTATCCTTTCAGCTCAAGTTACCCAATATCTACTGTATTTCTATCTCCTGATGGTCTCTATCATCAACTGAAATTTTCCAAGATCATTCACTAATGTCAGTTCATATCAGTGAGACCATACAGTATTTGTCCTCTTCTTTCTGGCTAATTTAACTCAGAATAATGTCCTTAAGGTCTATCCATGTTGTTACATACTTCATAACTTTATGTTGTCTTACAGTTGCATAATATTCCATAGTATGTATATACCAGAGCTTGTTTAGCCACTCATCTGTCATTGAATATTTAGACTGTTTCCATCACTTGGCAATTGCAAATAATGCTGCTATAAATATTGGTGTGCAAATGTCCATTTGTGTCCTTGCCTTCATGCACTCTGAGTAGATACCTAGGAATGGTATTGCTGGATGGATATGGCAGTTCTGTAGTTAGCTCCCTAAGGAACTGCGAAAATGCCTTCCATAGCAGTTGTACCATTTTACATTTCCACAATACTGAATGTGTGTGCCTCTTTTTCCACATCCACTCCAGCACTTGTCATTTTCTGTTTTATTGATAATGGCCATTCTGGTGGGAGTGAGACGATATCTCATGGTTTTGATTTGCATTTTCCTAATAGCCAGTGAAGTTGAACATCTTTTTATGTGCCTTTTAGCCACTTGTATTTCCTCTTTTGAGAAGTGCCTGCTCATGTCTTTTGCCCATTTTGTAATTGGGTTATTGCCTTTTTGTTGCTGAGTTGAACAATCTCTTTATATATTCTGGATACCCTTATCTGATATATCATTTCCAAATATTGTCTCCCATTGTGTAGGCTGTCTTTTTACTTTCTGGATGAAGTTCTTTGATGCACAACAGTGTTTAATTTGGGGGAGTTCCCATTTATCTATTTCTTTCTTCAATGTTCATCCTTTGGGTGTAAGATCTAAGAAACCATATCCTATTAAAAGATTGATAAGCTATTTCCCTACATTTCTTCTAACAGTTTTATGGTCTTAGATCTAATGTTTAGGTCTTTGATCCATTTTGAGTTATTTTTTGTATGGAGTGTGAGATATGGATCCTCTTTCATTCTTTTGTATGTTGATATCAAGATCTCCAGGCACTATTTATTGAAAAGACTGCTCTGGCCCAGGCAAGTTGGCTTGACAGCCTTATCAAAGATCAATGGTCCATAGGTGAAAGGGTCTATATTTGAACACTCTATTTGATTCCATTGGTTAATATATCTATCTTTATGCAAGTACCATGTTGTTTTGACCACTTTAGCTTCATACTATGCCTTAAAGTCAGGTAGTGTGAGACCTCTGACTTCATTTTTCTTTCTCAGGATACTTTTAGCTATTCAGGGTACACTGCACTACCAGATAAATTTGGTTATTGGTTTTTCTATTTCTGAAAAGTAAGTTTTGGGGATTTTAATTGATATTGCATTGAATCTGTAACTCAATTTAGGTAGAATTTATATCTTAACTATATTTAGTCTTCCAGTCCATGAACACAGTATGCCCTTCCATCTATTTAGGTCTTCTGTGGTTTCTTTTAACAATTTCTTATAGTTTTCTTTGTATAGGTGTTTTGTCTCTTTAGTTAAATTTATTCCTAAATATTTTATTCTTTTGGTTGCAATTGTAAATGGAATTCGTTTCTTGATTTCCCCCTCAGAATGTTCATTACTAGTGTATAGAAACATTGCAGATTTTTGAGTCTTAATCTTGTAACCTGCCACTTTGCTGTATTCATTTATTAGTTCTAGTAGTTTTGCTGTGGATTTTGGGGGGTTTTTGACATACAGTATCATATCATCTGCAAACAGTGAGAGTTTTACTTCTTTCTTTCCAATTTAGATGCCTTGTATTTCTTTTTCTTTTCTGATTGCTCTGGCTAGAACTTCCAACACTGTGTTGAATAACAATGGTGACAGTGACATCTTTGTCTTGTTCCTGATCTTAGTGGGAAAGTTTTCAGTTTTTCCCATTGATGATGATGTTAGTTGTGGGTTTTTCATATATTCCCTTTATCATATTGAGGAAGTTCCCTTCTATTCCTACCCTTTGAAGTGTTTTCAACAGGAAATGATGTTGAATTTTATCAAATGCCTTTCTGCATCAATTGAAATGATCATGTGGCTTTTCTGCTTTGATTTGTTGATATGGTTTATTGCATTAATTGCTTTTCTTATGTTGAACCATCCTTACATACCTGGGATGAATCCAACATATATGATGTTCCATATATAGTATAGAATTCTTTTAATGTGCTGCTGGATTTGATTTGAAAGGATTTTGTTGAGGATTTTTGCATCAATATTCATGAGAGAGATTGGTCTGTAGTTCTCTGTCTTGTAATATCTTTGTCTGGCTTTGGTATGAAGGTGATATTCACTTCGTACAATGAGTTAGGCAGCTTTTACTCCTCTTCAAGTTTTTTGAAGAGTTTGAGCAGGATTGGTACTAATTCTTTCTGGAATGTTTGGTAGAACTCACATGTGAAGCCATCTGGTCTTTGACTTTTCTTTTTGGGGAGTTTCTCAATGACTGATTCAATCTATTCACTTGTTATTAGTCTTTGAGGTCATCTTTTTCTTCTAGAGTCAATGTTGGTTGTTCATGCCCTTCTAGGAAGTTGTCCATTTCATCTACTTGTCGAGATTATTCATATAAAGTTGTTCATAATTATCCTCTCATTACTTCCTTCATTTCTGTGAGGTCAGTGGTTATGTCTCCTCTTCCATTTCTGATTTTATTTGTGTCCTCTCTCTTCTTCCTTTTTCAGCCTCACTAAGGGTTCATCAATCTTATTGATTTTCTCATAGAACCAACTTTTGGCTTTGTTGACTTTCTTGATTGTTTTTGTGTTCTCAATTTCATTTATTTCTGCTCTTATTTTAATCATTTCTTTCTTTTTCCTTGCCCTGGGGTTAGTTTGCTGTTCTTTCTCAAGTTCTACCAAGTGGACAGTTAATTCCTCGATTTTTTCTCCAGCTTCTTTTTTAAAATATGCATTTAGGGCAATAAATTTCATGCAGTACTGCCTTTGCTGCAGCCCATAAATTTTGATATCTTGTGTTTTCATTTTCATTTGCCTCGAGATAGTTACTGATTTCTCTTGTAATTTCTTCCTTGATCCACTCGTTGCTCAAGAGTGTGTTGTTGAGCCTCCATATATTTGTGAATTTTCTGGTCCTCTGCCTATTACTGATTTCCAGCCTCATTCCTTAATGCCTGAGAGGGTGTTTTGTCTGATTTCAATTTTTTTTAATTACTGAGCCTTGCTTTGTGACCCTGTATCTGGTCCGTCCTTGAGAATCATCCATGGGCACTTGAGAAAAAGCTGTATCCTGCTGTTGTGGGGTGTGATGTTCCATATATGTGTTAAGTCTAGCTCATTTATTGTATTATTCAAATTCTCTGTTTCTTTATTGGTCCTCTGTCTAGATGTTCTGTCCGTTCATGAAAGTGGGGAATTGAAGTCTCCAACTATTATGATAGGTGTTTCTATTTCTCTTTTCAGTCTTTGTCTAATGTATTTTGGAGCATTCTTGCTCAGTGAATAAATATTTATGATTGTTATTTCTTCTTGTTGAATTGTTCCTTTTATTAATACATAGTGTCCTTCTTTGACTCTTTTAACTGTTTTACATTTGAAGTCTAATTTGTTGGATATTAGTACAGTTACTCCTCCTCTTTTCTGATTGCTATTTCCATTAAATATCTTTTCCCAACTTTTCACTTTCAACTTACGTTTATCCTTGAGTCTAAGATGTGTTTCCTGTAAACAGAGTATAGTTGGGTCGTGTTTTTAAATTCATTCTGCTGGTCTATGTCTTTTGATTGTGGAATTTAATCCATTAACATTTAGTGTTATTACTGTATGGACAGTACTTTCTTCTCCCATTTTGCCTTTTGGATTTTATATGTCATATCTAATATTTCTTCTTTTTATCTTTACTGATAGTCTTCATTTCTACACTCTTCTCCACACCTCTCCCTCCTGTCTTTTTGAATCTGTGTCTTGTGCTCCCTTTAGTATTTCTTGCAGAGCTGGTCTCGGTCACGAATTCTCTCAGTGACTTTTTGTCTGAAAATGTTTTAATTTCCCCCTCATTTTTGAAGGACAATTTTGCTGGATATAGAATTCTTGGTTGGCAGTTTTTCTTTTAGTAACTTAAATATGTCATCCCACTGTCTTCTCACCTCCATAGTTTCTGCTGAGAAATCTGCATATAGTCTTACTGGGCTTCCCTTGTATGTGATGGATTGCTTTTTTCTTGCTCTTTTCAAGATTCTCTCTTTCTTTTTGGCATTTGGCATTCTGATTAGTGAGTGTCTTGGAGTATGTCTATTTGTTTCTATTATGTTTGGGGTATGCTGCACTTCTTGGATGTGTAATTTTAAGTCTTTCATAGGAGTTGGGAAATTTTCAGTGATAATTTCCTCCATTAGTTTTTCTCCTTCTTTTTCCTTCTCTTCTCCTCCTGGGATACCCACAACATGTATATTCTTGTGCTTCATGTTTTCATTCAATTCCCTGGGTCTCTGCTCATATCTTTCCATTCTTTCCCCTATATTTTCTTTTGCTTGTCAGATTTCAAATGTTCCATCTTCCAGTTCACTAATTTTATCTTCCACACCTTGAAATCTACCATTGTAAGTTTCCATTGTTTTTTTCCTCTCTTCTACTGTGCCTTTCATTCCTGTAAGTTCTGTGATTTGCTCTTTTAGACTTTTGATTTCTTCTTTTTGTTCATTCCTTCCCTTCTTTATATACTCCCTCAACTCATTGATTTGATTTTTGATGAAGTTTTCCATGTCTGTTTGAATGTTATGAATTTATTGTTTCAATTCCTGTATTTCATTTGAATTGTTGGTTTGTTCCTTTGACTGGGCCATATCTTAAATTTTCCTAGTATGATTCATTATTTTTTGCTGGTGTCTAGACGTTTAATTTTTTTTACCTAGGATTTTCTTGCTGGATGGCTTTGTTGTCTATATGTTCTTTGACATTCAGTTCAGCTTATCCTAGACCTCTGGCTTAGGTATTTTTTTAACAGATCAGAAATTTTCAGTTCATGTTTCCTGTTCCCGCTTGTATGGTGCATTTTCCCCCCTCCCTTAGGAGAGTCTACTAAGGTATTATAGACCCCAGCCAGATTTTCCCAGACCAAACTGGCATCCTGTCAGGAAGACAGAGCCCCCTGCATCAATTTTCCCTGAGGGTGAGACCCAGCATATTGAAAGGCTTTCCTATGAAGCCACTGTACTCTGCATTTTTCCTATCCTGCCTAGTATGTGACACTTTTCTACCTGTGGGTCACCAGCATAAGATGATGCAGCACCTTTAATTTCAGCAGACTCTCCTTACTGGGGGCATGGTTGAGATAGAAGATAGGTTGCAGATTGGCTTTAATCGCTTCTCTTTTCCAGGCCCTGGGGTCTGTATTTCTTAAGGGAGGGAATCCACCTAAGCTGAGCCTCACCTTTCTCCCATGGAAGGCAAAGTCTCCAGACAAACACTCAAACAAGCTTAATTCTGCCTGTGCTTGGACCAGTGAAGCCTGAGATACCTTGAAACTGTATCTAAAGAGTAGTCAAGCCACAGAAACAGCTACTAAAAAGAAAGAGAAAAACCCTTTTTAGAGCAGGACCCCCATTCCTTGGGTTTTCCAATTAAAAACTTAAGTTGTTACGTTGCTTTGTGTTCCTTCAGGTCTTATGTGCCCCATCCTTTTCTTCAGGGCCCAGAACCATTCAAGTATTATATATTATCTGATCCAAAACAACCTCTGTTTCTCTTTTTCTTTTCTATTTTTCTGTCAGCCCCCTCTGTGCTGGGGCAAAAAACCACAACCTCCACTTTGACTGGAGGTTTGGCTGAGCTGGGGGACTATTTTTAGCAGTCAGAATTTGTTAATTAATTCCATAATTGGAGCTTAGTTGCACTCAGACCCTGGTACTGGTACAGTCTCTTTCCTTTCCCTCTGGGAAGCAGCCTGTGGGGGAGGGGCACCAGCTGCCATGGTTTGGGGAACTCATAATTCTGGGTAGGTTCACTTCTAGTCCAGTTGTTCCAGACCGGGGTGCATTGTGTGTCTGGTCACTGATGTGGCCCCAGCAGTTGTTCTGTACTGTTCCTGGCTATTTAGTAGCTGCTCTGGAGGATGAACTAAATCCCACACCTCACTAAGCCACCATCTTGGCCCCACTGGGCCTTTGGTTTCTTGACTTCAGACCTTATCTTCCATAGTTCTGCCTCTGTAGTTATTTTTCCTTCAATTTGTCCATTTTCTCTTCTGTTTAGTGCAGACTAGAAGGGGTTCCATCCCACAACACTCTTGTCGGCTTCCTTGGCCATAGACTGGGCTCATGCCCATCAAACCAAATGAATTTCCACAAATCCTTCCTGGATAACCCCATGTCCAATTCTGGCTTTTTTTGAAATGGCTGACTGTTTCCATGTTTGGAAAATCAGGCGTCGGGTATTATTGTTGGTGATCTCCTCTTTTGGAAGTCCAGAGTTCTCCAGGTGATCAATTCCTGGTTTCTGTATGCCCAAGAGTTCAGTTCTCAGCTTATCTCTTTACTTTTGCATCCCACTATGAACTTTAAGGAGAAATGTGCACTTACCACATATAATTTGGAAATATCTTCTGCTAAATGTCCATGTTCATGGCTTTTAAAATTTGCATTCTAACCCAATACCCTGGTCAATTTTGCCAGACTATTTGCCATTTTAAAATAAAGATCACCTTCTTTCCAGTTTGCAACAACATCCACCTCATTTCTGTCTAGAGCCTTGTCAGAGGTAACTTTGAGCCCACATTTCTACCAGCAGTCTCTTCAAAGCATTCTAGGCCTTCTCTACCAAGCTCCTCACAACTCTTCCCGAATCTCCCCTTCTCCATTTAAAAAGCTGCTCCAATATGTTTGGTATTTGGGAACTGCAGCAGCACCATACTTTTCTGGTACCAAAATGTGTTCTAGTCTTAAAGCTGCTGGAATGTGCTATACCAGAAACAGAACAATTTTTAAAAAGTAGAATCTATTAAGTTGAAAGTTTACAATTCTAAGGCCATGAAAATGTCAAAGTTAAAGAAAAGTTATAAAAATGTCCAATCTAAGGTATCCAGGGAAAGATATATTGTGTCAAGAAGACCAATGACATTCAGGGTTTCTCTCTCAGCTGGAAAGACACAAGGTGAAATCTGCTAACTTTCTTTTCAATAGCTTCCCCTGGGCTCTGTCTATTCTGTTGGCTCTGTTGATTCTGGTGACTCTTGTGACTCTCAAGCTTTTTCCAATATGGTTTGTTTCTAAAGGATTCCAGTAAACAACCTCACCTTGAATGGGTTGAGGCACATCTCCTTGAAAAACATCTGGTTACCACTCAAAATCGGGTGGGTCACATCTCCATGGAAGCAATCAAAAGCTTTTACCGAGCAATATTAAAGGACATGGTTTTCTGGAGGTACATAACAACTTAAAATCAACACAATGATCAAATGGGTTATATTCCAGGTATGGAAGTCTGGTACAACATAAGAAAATTAACGTAATGCACCATATCAAAAAAATAAAAACAGAAAAACCACACAATTATCTCAATTGATCCAGAAATTGCATTTAACAAACTCCAACACCATTTCTTGGTGAAAACACTTCAAAGAATAAGAATAGAAGGGAACTTTCTTAACATGATAAAGGTAATATATGTAAAACCCATAACTAACATCATTCTCAATGGCAAAATACTTAAAGCTTCCCCTCTAAGATCAGGAACAAGAGATGGATGCCCACTGCCACAATTGTTATTCAGCATTGTCCTGAAATTTCTAGCCAGAGGAATTAAATAAGAAAAATATACAAAAGTCATCAAAATTGGAAAGGAAGAAGTAAATCTCACTGTTTGCAGATGACATGATACTATATGATGAAAATCCTGAAAGATCTACAGCAGAGCTGCTAGAGTGAACAAATGGGTACAGCAAAGTGTCAGTGTACAAGATCAACACCCAAAAATCAGTATTGTTTCTATATACTAGTGATGAGCAATCTGAGCAGGAAATCAAGAAAAAATTTCATTTATAATTATAATCAAAAGAGACAAGTATTTAGGAGTAAATATAACTAAAGCTATAAAACACTTATACACAGAAAACTATAAGAAATTGCTAAAAGAAATAATGGAAGACTGAAATGAATGGAAGGGCATAGTGTGTTTATTAATTGGAAGACTTAACATGGTTAAGATATCAATTCAACCAAATTGATTTATAGATCCAATGCAAGACAAATTAAAATTCTAACAAATTACTTTGCAGTAATAGAAAACCCAATAACCAAATTTATTTTGGAGAACAGGGTGCCCCAAATAGCTAATAATATCTTGAGAGAGAAAAATGAAATGTGACATCCCCCATTACCTGACTTTAATGCATATTTTGAAGCTACAGTGATCAAAACAGGATTGCAGTGCATAAACATAGATATACTACCCAATGAAAATCAGTTAAGTGTTCAGAAATAGACCCCCCCTTTTATCAATGAACAATTGGTTTTTGAACAGGCTGCCAAGCCAAGCCACCTGGGAGAGAGCAGCCGCTTCAATAAATGATGTTTAGAGACCATACACCCATATGCAAAAGAATGAAAGAGGATCCATAACTCACACCTTATACAAAAATTAACTAAAAGTGAATAAAAAACCTAAGCTTTTAGAAGAAATTGTATGGAAATTTCTTATATATCTTGTAATAGGAGGTGGTTTCCTAGACCTTACACCCAAAGCATGGGTATTGTAAAAAGAAATGGGATCTTGGGCGGTGCAACAGTGGCTTAGTGGCAGAGTTCTCACCTGCCAAGCCAGAGACCGTGGTTGGATTCCCAGTGCCTGCCCATGTAAAAAAAATGAGATCTCATCAAAATTAAAAACTTTTGTGAATCAAAGAATTTTGTCAGGAAAGTAAAAAGATAGCCCCATAATGGGAGACAATATTTGGAAACCTCATATCAGGTAAAGGTTTAGTATCCAGAATATATAAAAAGATTCTGCAACTCAACAACAAAAGGACATAAAACCCAACTGAAAAATGGACAAAACACAAGAACAGACACATTCATAAGAGGAAATACAAATGGCTAAAGGGCATATAAAAAGATGCTCAACTTCACTGGCTATTAGGGAAATGCAAATCAGAACCACAATGAGATATCATCTCACAACAACTAAAATGGTCATTATCAAAGAAACAGAAAATAAAAAGTGCTGGAGAAGATGTGCAGAAAGAGGTAAACTTATACACCTTTAGTGGTGACATAAAATGATACAACCACTCTGGAAGGTAGTTTGGTGGTTCCTCAGGAAGATAAGTATAAAATTGCCATAAGATTCAGTGATCCCATTACTAGGTACATATTCAGAGGAATTGAAGGTGGCAAGGACACAAAGAGACATTTCCATATCAATGTTTATAGCAGTATTATATATGAGTGTCAAGAGATGGAAACAGCCCAAATGTCCATCAATGATGAGTAACTAAAGAAGTTGTGGTATATATATATATATATATATATATATATATATATATATATATATATATATATATATGTATATGATGGAATATTATATGACTGTAAGACTGAATTATGTCATAAAGCATGTGACAATGTGGATGAATCATGAGGACTTTATGCTGAGTGAAATTAGCCCGAAACAAAAGTGCAAATACTTTATGGGTTCATTAATATGAACTAATATTAATGAGTGACCTTTGAGAGTTAAGGTTAAGAACACAGGTTATCATGAGATGGAAAGAAGGTTGAGATTATGCGTTTGGTGATGTATGAATACAGATTGTGCAACAGAATGACTGTAAGAATTTAGAAATGGATAACACAATAATACCTGATTGCAGCACAATAACATAAATACACTGAATGAAGCTGAATGTGAGTATGGTTGAGGGAGAAAGGCTGAGGACACATATGTAACCAGAAGGAAACAGAGGATAAAGGTTTTGATGGTATAACTTAGGAATGCCTAGAGTGGACAGTGATGGTGATTAAATGTACAAATAAAAAACCATTTTTGTATAAGGAAGGATAAGTGAATTTCAACGTTGCAAAGGATTGAAAATAGATGGTATACAGGAAAAGGTACAATCAATGCATGCTAGGGTCTATAGTCAACAATAAAATGGTAATATGCTTCCACAGAATGTAATGAAGATATTATGCCAAAGGGAAATGTCAATAAACTGGGGGTATGGGGGAGTGTATGGATTCTTTGTGAAAGAAAGAAAATATCTTCATATGGATTATGGTGGTGAAGACAAAGTCTGTTTACTTAGGTTGGATTATATGATGTGAAAATAAAATCACTGTAAAATTAACAGAGATAAACAAGTGCCAGTGCAACTGTGGAGAAAGAGACATACCTATTCACTTTTGGTAGGGGAGCTGAGAGGTGCAGCCTCTCCAATGGACCCTGTTTTGTTTACACAGGGGCTAGTGTTGGGGTTGCCATATGATCTGGCAACCCTGCTTCTACATATATACCTAGAGGAACTGAGAGAGTGAATTGACACTTGTGCAAGGGTGTTTATGGCTGCCAAGCTCACAATTCCCAATGAATGGATGAAGCTTAAGGGTAAGAAAGAAATGAGACTAGAAAGGAACTGGTCAGAAACCACCTTCTATTTTGCAGGACACAGTTTGAAGTGTTTATTTTAGTATTTTTTGACATAAATAATATGAACAACATTTTAAAATATGAATTGCATGTCCTGCATAGAGAAAACATTTTCATGCTTTGTCTTTGTGGGAAATAATCTACTCCAAGACTGCTTTCAGACCACAAACAAGAATTTACTGTCAGAGTTTCCTTTCTCTTTTGCTCTATTTTATTTTTTATTGTGAAATATATTTTTCCAGTTATAAAGAAAATTCCTATGCAATTTGAATCCTATAATGCTAAAAATGTAAACTTAAAGCTTCAACATAAATTCCCTTTGGAACCCTCCTTTTCTTATGACTATAATATTAATGTCCATGAGTATGTACCATCCCAAAATACTTATTTAACAGCTTGCCAGATACAGAATTCAGTTATATAGAAGCTAAATGTGTAGGTCAGTGTTGTATATGTTTAGGATGTTCTTATCCAAGGTGATTCTTAATTTATTATATTTTTATTTACTAGAGAAGTTGTGCATTTAGAAAATAATCATGCATAAAATAGGGGGATTCCCATATACCAACATATTATTAACACCATGATCTCATGTGGAATTTTTCTAACACTTGATGAAAGCACATTTTCATAATTGTATCATTAACCATAGCGCCTGGTTTAACTTTGAGTTCACTGTATGGGTAGTTTAGTTTCATAGATTTTTAAAATTTATTGTTATTATATATACAAATTATTATTTCCCCTTTTAATCAAATTCAGGTACACATTACAGGGCTGTTAATTGCATTCACAATGGTGTGCCACCATCACCACTATTCACCACCAAAACACATCAATCTTCCAAATGGCAACCCTGTACATTTAAATCGTATTCTGATTCTATTAATTTGCTTATCACAATTGTTTCAAATATGCACTTAAATCATTAGCCATTTCCCCTTTGTACTGGAAGACCCCTATTTTGGAGATGAGTTTCAGAGAGTTGAGACCTGACCTGTCCTCAAGTGGTTGACTTGTTATAAAAAGCTGAACCTGAATGCAGATCTCTCAGGTATACTCCCCAGAGGTCAGGAGACAGCAGTCACCCTAATACTCAGGTTTCATTTGAAGCTCTTGGGAAACCCTGGGCCTCCAATGAGAGGCCTGTGTGCAAAGTGTTTAAGTTATTGGAGGAAGGGGTAAAGGGACAGTTAATTGTGCAGACAGAATATACATCTCAGGTAAACCTCATATTTCCTGCCCTTACCTGATCAAGGACCTGGAACAGCAATCCTGAGAAAAGACAGCTCTGAAAGTCCACTCCCTAGTGATGCAATGGATAAGGCCAATGTTAATGCCCTGGGCATTTTCAATTATAGCATATACCCTCTCCTGGCCTTACCTCTTGTTCTGAGATATCTTAACTATCTTACTTTTCAAAAAGAAGAAGCATGTCTTCTCCCTGCCCAGCTTACCATCCTTGAGAACCCTCCAGAAGCAATACTTGCTTACAGGTCAAGCAAGGCCTGGAGGGCTTTCACTGCTGTATTTTGGGAAGAACTCTTGCAAACCTCATCACACAATTGACTCCACTGATCTCCACTACTTGAGGAGGCTGCTGTGTTATTGATAGGAAGTTTCTGCTGTTACTGTTTTTATTGTATGCCTTTTCTGTTTGGGGCTGGGTTTAATGCAAATAGCCTAAAAATGTGAAAAGCCAACCCTTCCACTTTAACTTGTATGATTCATGCAGTTTTGAATGTTCTTAGTGAGAGCAAATTCATTGTAAATTTCATAATTCCTCTTTGTCCCATCTCAGTTTAGAAATATGCTATTGCAGGGTACTAAAATATTGCAGGGTATTAAAATATTTTTTCTGTCAGAATATTTTCAATTATGAGAAATTATGTATTAGAACAGAAAAAGCAAAATAAAATGAAGAATGTCAGTTATTCTCTATAGGGCTAACTTCCAGCCAAAGTCTTACCTTGAATTATGTTCACATCAGTGTGATGTCTTGTGGCTTGTGCAGTCCTGTAACTGGTAAGTCCTCAGATCATACCTCACAGCACTTCTTCTCCTTAAAATAAAAGGACATTTATTATATTCTTTTATTTAGAATGTCATTTTTCCATAGAACAAAATTAATCTGCATTTCATGGTGCACTAAAACGTATTGTCATTTATGAATTAAGAAAAATATTATAGCTGAGCCAAATTGTTTCTATCAGACAACATTTTCCAGGTTCCCCTGCAGGACTCTAAGAACACCATCTCTCCAGAGATCTTAAGCCCACAGGTAGCACTTCCAGAGAGTAGAACACCCCATTGCAGTAAGGGAGGCATAAGAGAATGAGAAGGTCCTAGCAAGATGTGCTGGCATTGAACCCACCTTTGTCTTAAAATTCTGTGGCTCTGGGCAAATGATACAGTTCCTTTCTGTGCCTCTGTCCTCATACAGGACAGTCATGCTTAACAGGCAGAGTCATGAGAAACAGAGACAAGACAGGAAATGCTGGTGGAAGATGCTCTGAAAAAATAGCTGTTACTACTTCTGTAAAGCATAGACTTCCATTCCGTTTCATTCTGCGTGGTCTTAATATGCAAATAGTGAGCTTCTGTAGCAGGGGTGAAGGGAGGGGAAAGTGGTTCCTGTGAATAGATGTCTCATTCTCTGGAATACCCTGTCTTCATTCTTTGGAATTCCCTCATTTAATTCTCAGGAAGAGCCTCAATGTGCCCCTCCTCACTTGGCAGACTTGGGCATTGACACTTGTGGTGATAGCAGCTCACCCTGTGGGACCACTCAACATTCATGGGACCAACTGGTAGGGTGGAGTTTTCTATATCTGATGCTCCTCTTCTGAAACCTGGTGCAGAGTTGGTGCCAGGCACTGACAACGATTTCCTTGATTTTCAGCTGTGGTCTGTCATATGTCAACTTAACTCCTTCTGTATACAAATCAATATGGCTACAAAAGGGCACCCTCCTTTCCAAAGACCATCCCTCATGGACCACTTCATGGGAGGCCCTCAGTCACCAGTGCTAAGATAAGGACCAAATTCTCCACCTTGGTTGCCTCTAGGGCCCTGGTTAACAACGGCACGTCCACCTTGAATGCCACCACTACCTGCACTTCCTCCTCCACTTCCTCCATTTGATATGTAGACTTGACCAAAAGGATATGATTTGTGAAGCATAAACACCTTTCTTTAATCCATTCCTGTAGAAAATATTAAAGATGCCATGGAAAAGCTTTGCATTGTGAGGACAAATATTTCTGAGGTCCTGGAAGCCTTCTTCATGTTTTTTATGTCATGCGGTGGGCTGCTTTTCCCCAAACTGAGCAGTTGCCTCTTGTGGATTAGGAAATATATCAGCTCTGCAGATATATATTAAATATCAGCCACATACCAGGCTTTGTGAGGGACAGGACATGCTCCTGACTTCAAGCATGTGTGAGGTCGATGCAGGGCTCTGCATGAGTGAGTACATGGTACGACAGTTGAAGTGGAATCTTCTTCAACAAAATCCCTTTTTTACTATCAAGACCTAAGTTCATAATTGAAATAAGGATCACTTGTTTTCCTTGGAATTCAGAAAGTTCTGAATCTGCGTGAAAAGAATGCGCCGGAGGTTTGAGAAATTTAATTTTGCTCTGACAGTATATAGTGCCTGCGGAAGTTTATTACACCACTATGAATCTAAAGATGAAGGTAAAGTCTAGTTCAGAGGGGGGAGACACCTAGTGTACAATTAATGGCCCTTACTGAGCTGCCACTGCTGAACCTCTCTAAGCTACATCTCCTAAACATTCCACACAGTGCCTGGATTCTTTGCTAGGGTTCTTGTTAAGATCCTAATAACTATTTTCTGTGGGGCCTACTCAGAGCCTCTCCTTTGTTATTCAAGAAATGGGAATAATGTTGGCTTTATGAAGTCAATTAAAGGATGAAAAGGTAAAGTACATAAAGTATCTGACAAGACCCTTGGTACATTTTGGGCACTCACCCATCTCAAACTTGAGTTTTATGTGCACACGAAAAATCATAAAAACATGTCCATTAAATTGCAGTAGGCTAAACAAAGGTTATAAACATTTGGTGTCCAAGGATTTGCCATCCTTGTTACAAAAGTTAAGGCAAAGACAATTTGGACTCATCCTCTAGCAGTTAAAGGAAAATTCAGAGACTGCACAATCAGATTCAGAAACCTATATTTGAGACCAAAAGGCATGCTTGCTTTCATTCCATATAGTGAGAGAGATGCAGGCAGACACTGACATATTCATCCCCAACCCAAGAAATGCTGCAGCAGGCAAAATATGTAGGAAATAATAAGATTAGATTGAAATAAAAAAACTTTTTGACTTGCAGGACAATCAGTCTGAGACTAGGAAAAGGACCTTTGGTGGTTGACAGCAGCTGGGCTATTGTAAACTCATCTAATGAGGAGTGTGACCCTATTTTCTTATGTTCTCCATCACAACTTTTCATCTTCCCCTCTCTTTCTTCTGTTTTCTCCCACATCTGCACAACTGTATGAGAACACTCAACACACCCTTCTTGGGTTTTGCCAACTTGGCCACAGGTGGGAACATTTACTGGCCCTACCCCTAACCACAATAACCCCAAGTCAGTCTCCTTTCTGACATTGATCCATTTCAGAACTCCTGGAGGGATTGTCTATTTCTCTTCCCAGACATTAATGATGTAAATAATAAACATTTTAATATCCTCTTGGTGTGTGTTGCATCAATAGTCTCAACATCTGAACCAAACTTTGGGTGGAACTTAAACCTCCTGCCCTTACTGAGGACTACACATTACTTAGACACAAAGGAGTTTCTAACATTTGATGATATATTAGACAATACATTATTTACATGAGTTTGAGTTACCCATATTTCAATATAGTGCCATTTCCCCCACTCCTTATTAGGAAAAAGATGTTTTACCCTGTAATAGAAGACTTTTGTGAAACAGACAGCTCCAAAGAAGCTAAATTCTGGATTTTGATTGAGAATTGTATTTCGAATAGAAAATATGGTTCATTCAAAGACATTTGGAAAGCTGAGGCTGTATCCTGCACATACCTGGTTAAATTAACAATAAGTACGTTATCAAATTTTGGTGTTGTAAATGGAATTTTTTCTTAATTTCATTTTGGATTGCACATTTCTCAATATATCTGTGGCATTGAGCATTTCACAATTCTTCTCCTAGATTAGAGTCACATTGAAACACCCAGCCTGAGAAAATGATTTTAGATTAACCCCACATAAAATAAAAGACTGATGCTCATTCCTCAAATTATCTGTTGATTTTCCCACAACAGGCAAAATACACAAAAAAAGTGAAGTTACTGGGAAAATGCATGAAAGTATCTATTGGAGCTTTTCAGAACTCTGACAGAATTAAAGGGATCACCCTAAATTCCTTAATTTGAGCTAAATGATTTACCTAATAAGAAGGAAAAGCTTGATAAATAAGACCTTTCTTGATATGATTTATCTGGACTGGAATCCAGGGAATGTCCTTTAGATTTTAAAACATATGAGGTTAACAACAACAACAACAACAAAAAAGAGACAGAACCAAAACTATCTTGTTCTTGGAGCATGTACCCTGAGTGCAGCCAATAATTAACAAATATAATTAAACTATTTCTTAACTTTACTTAGATGTTTATTAATCTTATCATATATTATAATGCAGCCTAAAGGAAAATACTTGTAAATCCTACAACTCCCTCTACTATAGCCTAGATTCAATAATAATTTGCTTTGTGGCTTTACCTGAACAGCCTCATGATAATCAGTAACCAGTTGTTGTAAAATCTCCTGAATTATTTGGAAATCGCCTTGCCCATTTGTCCCAACCACCTGACCAGGCACCCCTGTTCCCTTATTAAAAAAAAATCTCATTCTTTACCCTCTATGTAGAAGGAAATTTGGGATACAAGTCCATCCTTTTCAATTCTTTGGCCAAAGAATAAAGTGCTGCTTTGCTTTATTGAACCTGGTTTAGTTCAGTGACACCAGATAGGAGGTCCATTTTAGAGGCCCAGCCCATGTAAGTTTGGTAACAATACCAAGAAAAAAATTAGAAAAAAGAACTTAAAAATGATCCAGATGATGAAAGGAAATACAAATAATAAATGACAGTATAAAAGTAAAACAATGAATGAGCCATATGAGAAACCCAGTAGAGAAATAAGAATTTTAAAAAGGAACCAAACAGAAATACTTGGAATGGAGACCTCAATAATTGAAATGTAAAACTCCCAGGAGGGTTTCTACAGCAGATTGGAGCTAGCAGCAGAATTAGTGAACTCAATGACAAGAAAATTGAGTGGGTCAGGCTGAGAAGCAGAGAGAAAAATGAAGTATGAAAAGTGAAAACTGCTTATGACACCCCTGAGACACCATCATGCAAACCATATCCATTATGGGAATCCCACAAGGAAAAGAAAGATGGGAATGGGGAGAAGGAATATTCAAAGAAATGATAGGCAACTTCAAAAACGTACCAAACGATGTGAATATGCATAGCCAAGAAGCCCAGAGAACACCTAACAGGATAAACATGAAGAAAAGTACATGTTGATCGCACTATAGAATGCAAAGGACAAGGAGTGCTCTGAAAGCTGCAAGAGCCAAGCAGCATATTATGTAAAAGGGATTTCCAATTTGATTGAGTGGTGATTTTTCATCAGAAACCATGAAGACTAGAAAACAGAGGGAAGAAATTCTTAAAGTGCTGATCAAGAAAAAATGTCAACCAGGAATTTCACGTCTAGTGACAGTTTCTCCCCAAAAATGAGGGAGACAGTAAGATATCCTCAGATAAACAAAATCTAAGGGAGTACATTGCTCTATAAGTGATGCTAAAGGGATTCTTCAGGCTGATAGGAAGGGACACTAGACAGTGCTTCAAAGTGGCATAAAGAAATACAGAATTGTGGTAGAATTACCCACTTAGTTAATTAAAAATGACAATATTTGTAGTATATAATTTGGTATGCAACTCTACTTATTATTTATTACAAGTGGTAAAATGCAAATATGTAAAATGTAGTACTTAATCCATCATTTTGAACATATAATGTACATAGGTATAATGGTAAAATGTACAAAAAAAGATGGGGGACAGAGTGTTACAGGAAAATTGCATTCATGAACAATTGAAGTTAACTTGATAGTAAATCAAATAAGATTATTTATTTAGCATGTTAAATTTTAACCCCATTATAACCACAAGGAAAATAGATGAAAATTATATCCAGATAGAAAACAGAAGGCACTCAATATGGTATAACATGAAAATTAAAATAAATCTAAAAGGAAGGATTGAGGGACTAGAAATGGTATGTGACATTTAAAAGCCAAATAGCACAATAGTAGAACAGAATCCTATAATATCTGCAGTGACTTTAAATGTAAATAAGCTAAATTTTCCAGTCAGTCAGAGACCAGCAGAATGAATAAAAAAGCAGGACCCAACTATACACTCTCTGCAGGAGACTCAATTTAAATTTAAAGATAAAGGAAGTTTGAGAATAAAAGGATGGAAAAACATAATGTGCAAGTGGTAACCAAACAAAACTTGAGATAGCTATATTTATATCAGATAAAATATTGTTTAAAAAACCATTATGAATGGGAAAGGTAGTAATTATTTATGATAAATGGAACAATTCAACAAGAGAGCGGAGTCCCAAAACATATGAAGCAAATATTGACAGATTGTAAGGGAGAAAACAGTGCATCAGCATTCATAGTAGGACATTTTAATACCCAGCTTTCAAATATGGATAGACTATCTAGTCTGAAGAGCAACAGGATATACAAGAGTTCAGTATTACTTAAGACAACTAGACCTAACAGACATATATAGAACACTTCACTCAACAAAAACAGAATGCACATTTTTCTCAAGTGACATGGATCACCTCACATCCACTAAATGACTGCTATTAAAAGACAGAAAATAACCAGTGGATGCGGAGAAATAGGAACACTCATCACTGATGGTGGGAATGTAAATTGTGGAAGACAGTTAACAATTCCCCAGAATGTTGGTTATAAAACCACCACATGACCCAGCAATACCACAATTCAGAATAGTCCCAAAGATTTGAACACAGTGAATCAAACAGATATTTGTACACCAATATTCACAGCAGCAATCTTTTCAATGGCTCAAAGATGGAGACAATCCAAGTATTCATCAACCATTGAATGGATAAATAAAATATGATATATATATTCAATGGAATATTTTTCAGCCACAAAAAGAATCAAATCGTGATGTATGCAATCATATGAATGAATCTTGACACAATGTCTGTGATGTTTCTGTTGACCTTGACATGAAATTAACACTCTTCTCAGCAAGCCAAAATGTTTGTATGGATATGATTTCAACCAATCAAATTCAAAATAGCAAGAAATAGCTTTTTGTTCCTATTATTTTTCTTTAGTGGTATCAAGTTCTTTTGAAAATTGAAATGCAAGTTTTAAAAGTCTCCCCCTCCCGAAAATCAGCATAGCAATAGTATACTACTAATATATAATATGTGATTATTATTACAGAAAACTTCAGTTATTTCCATACCTCCCCAGTCTCCTATCCCCAACTTCTATACTCACTTGCAGCTCCAGAAAACAGAACAATGGGCAATAAATATGAAATACCCTTAGGAAATCCATCAGGTGTCATAGACTAAAATAATCTAATGAATCCACTTGGCTGGATGTAGGAATCAGAAACCTCACCTTCCTCACAGCACACCTGAGCAGCTTGTTGTCCAGATGCAATGATCATTTTAGATTGCTGCTGCCTCAGAACTGAGGAAGCTTGATGCAGTGAGGTGCAAGTGCCTGACAACTAGTTACTTTGTGTGTCTGCACATTGACACAAAATAGGTGTTTATTTGACATGTCCTGACCCACAAATTATGCTCCACATTGTGCTGAGAAGATATATCAGAAGATGTACCTATTTTGGATGTTACCCAATGTAATGCAGGAAATGGAAACATGCCATTAGGAAAACCCAGTGCAGTGAGGCAGCAGTCACCTATTTGCATGGACAATGCTGGGTAGACATCATGAGCAGGAAGACCAGTATTGGGGAAAATGTTTTAGAAGTGAATGCTCAGTCTCCTGAACACAAAATCAGGGAGGTCTTCTCAAAATGTCCCTTCCATAGTAACATCCTCAACATGTAATTTTAGGAATCCACCTTTCATCCAAATGATAAAATATCATACCTTAAAATAATTAAAATTTGTATGCACAGAAATTTACATATGCATGACTATAGTGTTGTCTACGTGCTGTTCTCAATGGGGAAATGGGCAAAAATGTAAAGTATACAATATTTTTAACAGGATAAATACTGTAAGTACACACACACACTCACATTCACACATAAGATCCCAATGGTAAATTTCTAGCACAAACACTGATGACCCAGCTGGATAATTTCCCCTCCCCTCAAATTTTTATTGTTGATTTAGTCATATCATTTTACCATGGCCAGTCAGCTCCAAAAACCTGCTGCAAGATTTCTGAAGATTTCTGTTACCAACCAAGTTTAGACTCCTACATACAATGTTTATGCTGCTTCTGTTGGTCTGGAGTTGAAATTAACACTCTTCCTAGCAAGCCAAAGTAATCTATTCACAAAATAAAACAGATGCTTATCCCTGAATCTAGCAGCTTTCCTTCCTCCTCTGAATACCTTTCCCAGAGAACACCTATCCCTGTCCCCGTACTCCCATCACCATCTCTTTCTTATACCAAGAGACAAGGTGTTGTCATACCCTGAATCCAGGAAATGTATCAGTTTATTTTATTCAAATAAAAGGGAAAAAGAATTTACTCCTGAGGAGGAATTCTGATGTCCTGATGCCAGTTGTTAAATTAATTTTTAAAAATTTCACCCAATACACACTAAAATAAATGGAATTTCAGAATTTGGGGACTGTGGACAATTTTTTTCTTGTAGTTTTCTGTACTTTCCAAGTTTCTTGTATTTTTCTTTCAAATTTAAAAAAAAGGGAAAATGGTGTTACATGTTAAAGTATTTCCTTGTTAGAAGGGGTGCTTGAGAAATTCTATGGGAAGGAAGGATGGATAGATCAGCTCAGTCAGACTCATGAGGGGTGGGGCACGAAGGCTGCAAAACATGCCTTTTAGGGTGCAGAAATTTTGTGCTTCTCCCCTCCAGGGTCTGTTAAATCTGACCTTGTAAAGGTTAGCCCCTTTTATAGCATATCTCTGTTGAGAAAAAGGGAGCAGACCCAGTGTCAGAGAACTTGCTTTGTGACATGGCTTGGGGCTCATCTTATTCTGGGTGAAAAAGACATTGCCAAGAAGAAGATCTTGTGTGTCAGGAGAGTAAAGATAAGGAGAACTATGGTGCAGAGCTCACTTATCATGAGCTGTTCCTACCCAGTTGGATCCCTTAACCTTAGTTGTCATGATACATTATGGCATTTGGCTGCTACTCATCACCCCAGGTACCTAATTGCTTGAACAGAGCTCATTGAGTATTTGGGACTACAAGTTAAAAAGGCCTTGTTTCAGTTTGTTCTTTCCTAAATTTTAATCTTGTACATGTGATATAATTATTCTACTACAGGATTCACCAGCACACACAGGCTGCTCATAAAATAACCACTCAACCTCCAGCTTCTCACCTGCTTGGGCACCCAACCAGGACAGCATCAGATTGATTCAGGAGTGTGGCTGGGGAATTATTTCTCCTGGGGATTCTGTTCTGTAGATACTGCCCTAGTCCCCCAACATATCTGTGGTTCACCTCAGGTGCTGGGCATTGGCCTCCAATGTATGCTATTCTCTTCTGCTCTCAACTCTCTTCTCCTTTCACCTAAGTCATTCAAGTCTGCACTCTTCAAATTAATTTGCACAAAACCTGCCAGTTTATCCTTTTTTTTTTTTATCATGGGCAGGCACCGGGAATCAAACCCGGGTCCTCTGGCATGGCAGGCAAGCATTCTTGCCTGCTGAGCCACCGTGGCCCCAGTTTATCCTTCTGCTCCAATTTGGGTTAGGAGCTATTTTACCATTCCCCAGACACTCCTACCTCTGGGTCTTAGCGCTACACATGTACCTCCTTCCACTGCACATAAAGCACTGGAAGTGCTTTCCACCCTTCTGTGATTGCACAGCCAGCTCAGGGGTCATTTTTCTCAGGGCACCCCCTCACAGCTTGGTCTTTCACCTCTAAGGAGTTCGAATGGGCATTCCTGTCCATTCTCAAAAGTCTGCACATTATTGCTATTGGTGATGCTATCAACTCAAAATTTAAAAGCTTGTGAGTAGTTGTGCAAATTATCTGGATGCCTTTAATAAATTAGTTCCTTCAATCCTCACAGGAATGCTTGGAGCAGACATAGGCAGGTGATGTGTCCTGCCCTTCAGGGGAACCATGAATTTCTGAAGTGCCTTCTTGTTCTTGGTCCACTTCAAGGGCCTGGGACTGGCTGGGCTGGCAGCACCTCTGCACAAGGATAAGGACATACAAGTGCCAAAGAGTTCTGAGACTCAGAGCAGTGGGGTGAGCAAGAGCAATTCCACTGGGCCCTGGTTCCAGAAGGGAGGCTGTGCTGGTCTGGAGCTGTTTCTACCCCAGAAAAACATGTTCTAAATAGCAATCCAGGTTTGCATGTGGTAACCCATTGCAAGCAGGATGTTTTGATGAGTTTACTCCAATAAGGTGAGACCTGCCTCAATGGGGATGAGTCTTAATCTTATTATTGGACTCCTTTATAAGCAGAATTAAATTTAGATAGAGACAAAGCCAAGGAAGCAAAGATTTTAAATTCAACATAATTTTAATTGGGACAATTTCTCCACCTTAGAACTGTAAACTAGCAATTTATTAGATTCCCCTTTTTAAAAGCCATTCTGTTTCTGTATATTGCATTCTGGCAGCTAGCAAACTAGAAGAGTTACAAAAGGGCTTTATCACTAGATTGTATAAATTTGACTCCCAGTTATTTAAAAAATCCTTGTTTGGTTTCCTAAATGAACTCAGTAGTGAAATTCCTCTACATAGTTCATGGCTTCTTTATTACATGGAAGGAATTTTCTCAGATTTCAAATTTACCATATAGAACAAGAAGCCTTTCTAGCTTAAGATACTGCAACTAGATTGGTCACAAACAGCCTTATCACAATTACCATTTTATCTCAAGCATCCAAGAAGCTTATTCCATAATTTCATACATAGGGTTGAGACAAAGTTACAGGTTTTAAGGAGACTTAATTTTAAGTTAGAGATCAAATTTTAATAGTAATAGAATATAATTATTTCTACTATATATGGCTATTCTTAGAGCAGACATGCCTAGACCCAATCTCATGGTAAACAAACAAGGTACCCCTATGTCTGACTTGAGATGTGCTTCCATACAGTAGATATAAAATGTCAAGTATAGCCAAAAGAAGCTTGTGAAGGGACAAAATATTTACAATGATGATTTCAAGACTTACTATAAAGCTACAGTAGTAAAGATAGTACAGTATTTATAAATATAGATAAATAGATCAATGGAACAGAATTAGAGAGTCTAAACATGTGCACATGTTTATGTTCAACTGATTATCAGCTAAGAAACCAAAGCAACTTATTCATATCTACATTATATATAAATATCCCTATAAATCAGTAATAAAAAGACAAACCAATAAAAGTAGGCAAAAGATTTGAATAGGCACTTCAAAGAAAAAAATATGAATGGACAATAAACACATGAGTAAAAGACCTGGCATCCTGTGCCATCAAAGAAATGTCATTACAGTATCAATGAAATATCACTTTCTACTGACTAGTTTAGCTAAAATTTTAAACAATTATATTAGCAAATACCAACTACCATTTGCACTTTCTGGAATCACCAGACATTGTTGGGTGGAGTGGGAAATAGTACAGCCACTTTAGAAAACAATTTGGCGGTTTCTAATAAAGTTACCATATGTTTCAGAAATATTTTTGATTCTTACCCAAGAGGAATGAAAGCATATGTGCAGAAAAATACTTGTGTTTGAAAGCTCATGTTAGCTTTACTCTTAATGATCTGAATTTGAAATATCTAATTGCTTTTAGACAGAAAAATATATTAAAACCTATAGTTTATTCATAAAATCAGTACTACTTAGCACCAAGTGGAAACAACTGCTGATCCATCCAATAGCATAGAAAAATTTCAATAGTATTGAATCAAGCAAAAGAAATCTGCATTTCTTTTGCAAAAACACACTGCATTATTTTATTTATATGATGTTCTAGGATAGTCAAAATTAATCTCTGGTAATAGCAATCATATCAATTGTGGCCTGGGATATAATTTAGGGATTAAACTACAGAGAGAAGTCAGGGAACTCTCTGGGGTGATGGAAATAGATGTTTCCATTTGTCAAACCTCATCCATGCACAAGTACAATTTTTGTTGTTTGCTATGTGTTAATTATATATTAATAATTTTTAAATAAACTATTGTAAGATAACCTTTAGCTTATTTTTTAAATTTTTCTTCTCAAATGCTTGCCCTAAATTTCTATGTAATACATTAAACCAAAGTTCAAATGCTACATTTCACTAAATATATCTCTATATTTTACTAAATAAATATCTGAAATGTAGATTTAATTCAATTCCAGTATTTTTCCATACACAATAATGCTCTCCTGAAGATTTTTTGTTTACATATTTTAATAACATCATTACTTATATAACTGAATTTGGAAGTGTATTTATCTGCCCAATGAAAATATATGTCTTTCCAACTGTTTTTGGACCTTCCTTAGGAGAGAAGTTTAGAATAACTGTGTTCCTTAGTTCCTGGCTCATTATCATCAGGGGGTCTGGCAAAGTGCATCTCTTTTTAAATTTATTTTTTATTTCCTTTCAACTTTATTCCATTATCTATCTCATCTGCCATTCCCTGGTATAATTGTTGTGAGTCTGCTTATTTTCTTGTTTTCTTAAAAATGCTTGTTTCTGTTCCATGTGCATACATTTTTACATTTGCATAAATGGCTTTGTGCCATATATTTCAACTTCTATCTTTAAATTAAGCCCAATATGGGGCAATTTTATGACAAAGCAGAAAGAAAGTGTTACTACAAAAGTACTTAATCTCCACAAAAGAGAATTGTCTCAGGGACAGTTCCTTTCTATATAATTCTATTAGCCATCACACTCATAAGATATATATGTAAAAGCTTCAGTGTTTAAAAATGTTGCTATATCTGGAAGATATGTTCTAACTTAATGAAAGGGTCTTGCTCTTAAATACTGTTTGGCTTTTTCCAATAGTAACCTTCTACCTTTGACTCACCACAAATACAAGGGTTAAAAAAAAGAAAAGAATTTTATTGCATGATGGATGTTCTTTGAAGGACCTATCCTTTTTAAGTCTACTTCACCACAATTCATCAAAAAATGGCCATGCTAATTTTATTCTTTGAGGCAAAAGGAGAGAAAAATCTAACAAAAGAAAGTGGCATAATGAAAATATTGTTTACACGAGAATCACTACATAACTAAGTAGATACAGTTTGCCCTAATTTGACTATGGGACATTTGGGTCTTAGCTCTTCAACATTTCATTTTTTGCAGAAATTGATCCCTGAACACAAATAAGCTTCTCTGGGAGATAAACTTAATCACTGTGCCCCTTAGATGCCATGGAGTTTGACTCACTTCAATAATCTAGACCTGATCTGTCACAAAGAGGTCCCAAAGAGTGCCTGATTGGATTCCTACAAGAGTTCTTGTTAAAGAACTAATCACTGGTGGCACCTTCTCCATGGAGGTAAAAGCAATTATGGATCCTAGAGTCACTGTGTTTCAGAGATAGAATCTCAGAGGTTTAGAAAGCTCCATCAACTCTCACTTCCTTGATCAGGTAGAGACACCCACTAAGAACTAGAAGCAGATCTTCTATTAGAGGTGAGTAGAAACAAGTTATCTTCTTTTTGTATAGTAGACATTTAAAAAATCTAAAACCAGCAACCTAAAATGATCCACTTAATTTTTTTGTGGGAGGCACTGGGTATTAAGTATAGTCAAAAAATACAATGCTTCAACTAATTTTTCCCAGATTTATAACTATTTTGGGAATATAGCGTGTCAAATATGATCCAGCTATGTATGTTTCTAAAATAGAGCTGGTATCATTATGTCTTGTGCACGTAAACAAATTATGTCATAGTACAATGGGTTTTTGCACACTGAAACTGTGTATATCACAGTAATCTTAGAATATTGACAAAAATAAAATTCCTTATTTCATAGGCTAACCGACGAGGTTAAATTAGATATGTAATTACTGAAACTCAGAGTGATGCCACATTTTTTTTAGACTATAACCACAGATCATAAATTCTCTCAAGAAAATTATCCATTAAATATGATAGTATAAACTCAAATACATAAAGAAGTTTAAAGTATAATCAATGCAATAGTGGAACATGTTTAGGTAGACCATCTATTTACCAGCAAAATAAAATCCCACATATTTTAGTTGGGAAGATCAAAAAGAAGGACCTCCATTTGAGGAGAGACAATAGCATGACAGGAGCAGGATATTAAAAAGCTGCATAACCCTAGATTTCTGATGTGATGGCATGGACCTTTTGTAATATTTTAAGAGGAAAAACAAAACACAGGAAGAAAATATTCGTTTCCTGGGATAGTCCTTGAACAATTGACCTAACATAGATTGTGCAGAAATAATTTTACATCCTGGTTATTCTTCCTTGTTGTTATTATTATTATTATTATTATTATTATTATTTTTGCGTGGGCAGGCATTGGGAAACAAATCAGGGTCTCTGGCATGGCAGACAAGAACTCTGCCTGCTGAGCCACCGTGGCCCGCCCTCTCCCTTGTCATTTTATAATAAAGAAAATGCTAAATACGTGGGAAATATTTGAAAATATGTTTTTTAGGATTTCATAATTACCATCTAGCCATAAAGAACTTATATTCATTTAAGGGCAGCTCATCAATGTTTCCACTCACCCACTTACTTGTTACTCTTCATAAAAGAGAAATTGCCTAGAGAACGATCTTATAAAGAACTATAGGAAAGTATTTGGGCATATTATACTGTACTGACTCTTTGGAAAATAAATATATATATAAAATTATCATGAAAGCTGTAAAATAAAGACATTTATTATTATTAAAATGTCAAAATATTATTTTTAGTTAAGATAAAAATTATGACCAGATATTTTTTATACATTAAAAAACAACCACATGGAATTTTAAAATAAAACACAGTGGAAAGAATATAAGGAATTGCAAGAAGAGAAAAAAATCATGACAGAGAAAGACAATGAAGTAGTATACAATAAATCATAGTGGGAAAAAAATTACAGAAATGATAAGATTTCAGCTTTTAAAAGCTGAAAAATCAGTAACCTGAAAAACAGATATAAGGATATAACTATATTCTTATCTGTGTAAATAAAGTGGGAACTAATAAAAAAGTTAGCACATGGATGATAGAATTAATATATTAAATTATAGCTAGGTAGAATAAAGAGAATGAACCAGGGTTGTGGGTAGAATTATCTATCATTGAGATATAGCAAGAAACCTCAGATTAAGAAATCATAAGAAGCTACATTTGATTCCTCAAACATTTTTTCACTCAGTGCAAGGGACTTAAGATATTAAATGTGGCTTCAATTGTTGCAAATTAATAACATCCACAATTTTATGAGATTGTAAGGGTATAGTTTTTCTCAAAGTGCTGCAGAATTTGCTTTATTCTCTGCCAAATGGTTGCAAAATCTATCAAATTTAGAGATTAAAGTTTGATAAATTAGTTAGGATCTTATATGATTTAGGTATGTATCTTACCCAAGCAGTTGTCCTGTCCATCTAAATGCATCTAAATGCAGTCATAGGATGTAATACCTTAAAGTTAATAACGACTTCTTTTCTTGTTCAAACAGATACTTTCTAAACTCTTACATGGCAGCTGAAAATTTGACTCAGATGACTGAGTTTATTCTCATAGGTGTCTCAGAGTGTCCAGAGCTCCAGATTCCTCTCTTCCTGGTCTTCTTGGTCATCTATGGGCTGACAGTGGCAGGGAATCTGGGCATCATCATTCTCACCAGTGTCGACTCTCAACTTCAAACCCCCATGTATTTTTTCCTCCGACATTTGGCTATAATCAATCTTGGCAATTCTACTATAATCGCCCCTAAAATGCTGATTACTTTCTTAGTAAAGAAGAAAACCACCTCCTACTATGAATGTGCCACCCAACTGTGTGGTTTCTTGCTTTTCATTGTGGCTGAGATCTTCATGTTAGCTGTGATGGCCTATGACCGCTATGTGGCCATTTGTAATCCCCTGCACTACACGGTGGTCGTATCTCGGAGGATCTGCCTTCTGCTAGTATCCTTCACATACCTCTATAGCTTTTCTACAGCAATTGTGGTTTCATCATGTGTATTCTCTGTGTCTTATTGCTCTTCCAATGTAATCAATCATTTTTACTGTGATAATGTTCCTCTCTTAGCCTTGTCCTGCTCTGATACTTACTTCCCAGAAACAGTAGTCTTTATTTCTTCAGCTACAAATTTGGTTTTCTCCATAACTATAGTTTTGGTGTCATATATCAACATTGTCTTGTCCATTCTAAGGATACATTCATCAGAAGGAAGGAAAAAATCCTTTTCTACCTGTGCTTCACATATGATGGCAGTTGCAGTTTTCTATGGGACACTGCTGTTCATGTATTTGCAACCTCGAGCTAACCATTCATTAGACACTGATAAAATGGCTTCTGTGTTTTATACGCTGGTTATACCCATGTTGAATCCCCTAATCTACAGCCTGCGGAATAAGGATGTGAAGGCTGCCTTAAAGAGACTACTCAAAAATTCATGTTCTTCCTTTAAATCAATGTAATTTTAAATCCTTAGAAATGAATGAAAAGATGGTTGAGGTATTTTGTCATTATGCCACAGAAAGTCAAAATCAAGGAGCCAACTTACAGGGTTACAAGTAAACCTGAAAATTAAAAGAGGCCAAGATTTTGGGGAAATTGAGTTTAAAAATAAGCTGAAGTTCTTGGAGTTGTGTGGTTAATAAACTGGGCATTCACTAATCTTGCCCAAGATTAAAAAGGTAACCAGTTTGGAATAAGTATTTCTAATTAGTCAAGGGAGACATAAGCTTAAAAAATCAAATAATTTTGAATAGAGCATCAAAATATGGATGAGGAAATTATGCCAACCTTATTCTTTGTCTGCCTTCTTACCATCTATCTATGTATGGTTGGGAATAGTAAATGACTACATTTCAAAGTGTTATAATAATAGATTGTTAAAATTCTTATAATACCTATGTTTGCCAAATTGTACAGATAAGCATATTTAAAATAAAACTCCCTAATCTTGTCAATATTTTTGAATGGAAATATTCAACCCATGGAATTTAAATTCTGAATTCTAAGAACCAGAATACAATAAAAAATTATTTTATTCCAATAATAGAATTTATGCATTTTTATGAAAGAAAAAAGGCATACCATTAGTGAACACATTTTCATGTTGTTGTATATTACTTGAACAATAAGTTTAGTAGATTTTGAAAATATTTTCACTTCTCCCTACTTGAAGTATCAGTCTTATTTTGCATTTGTAATAAATGTGTTGATTGTGGTATTCTTAGACATTTAATTGACTGTATTCAGGAAAGTTCCTCATGTGGTAAAAGGAAAAAATTTATTTTGATTAAAATTTTTCTGGTATTTCTTCTTTGGTGAGCATACACTAAATTTGTTTTACAACTTTGATTATATACAGATGACTAGGCTATATGTCAGACCTAAAAACAGAATAAACAGATAAAGGTTAAGTTAAACTCCAGAGGTAATTATGACATTGAATTTCACTGATGACTCTTGGCACATAACCAAAGAATAGACTTGAAGAAATATATGACTAATCAAATTAACAGTCAGTGGAAACATTCACTTTATTTATAGGTGAGTTCCAGCGTTGAGTAACTTCTTCAGGTTACACACCAAAACTTTAGTCATAATAATTATATGAGAAAAAATGTAATTATGCAAGACAAAGCTAGTATCATAGGCATGGAAAATTGTAATTGAGTGGCTTTGAGTTTGCCTTAATATTGGTATATTTACTGCATGTTTATGTCAATCAGTCTTTCCCTTGGTTCAAAAATAACCAAGTTTAGAATAAGTATTTCTAATTAGTCAAGGGAGACATAAGCTTAAAAAATCAAATAAATTTGAATAGAGCATCAAAATATGGATGAGGAAATTATGCCAACCTTATTCTTTGTCTGCCTTCTTACCATCTATCTATGTATGGTTGGGAATAGCAAATGACTACATTTCAAAGTGTTATAATAATAGATTGCTAAAATTCTTATAATACCTATGTTTGCCAAATTGTACAGATTTTTTTTACAATTTACTATTTTTAGTAAATTAAAATTGGGTTAAACGAACAAATAGATTATGATTATTCAAGTATATTATGCTTATGTTAATTATTTAGTATATCAGAAGAAATACAGGATATTTCCTCAAATTATAACATCTAGGAATTAATATCTTTTCCATTTTTACTCTGATTTTAATTAAGCCTTTCGACATAAATCAATTTACAGATCAGAGATGAATTTTTTGGTCTCAAAACTGTGGTCATAATAAATGGTAAAAATAAATGTCTCTTAACTTCTTATAATGTCTTCCCCGATAAATAACTAAAAAATTAAAAATTTAAATTTTTACATTTACTATTCCCAACCATACATAGATAGATGGTAAGAAGGCAGACAAAGAATAAGGTTGGCATAATTTCCTCATCCATATTTTGATGCTCTATTCAAATTTATTTGATTTTTTAAGCTTATGTCTCCCTTGACTAATTAGAAACACTTATTCCAAACTTGGTTATTTTTGAACCAAGGGAAAGACTGATTGACATAAACATGCAGTAAATATACCAATATTAAGGCAAACTCAAAAGAAAGATAGGAGAAAGCTATATTTGTGTCAGTTGAGATTTTGAGTTAATATATAGCATCTTATTTCAGCCCCACATTTATTGCCATTTTACAATTTGTTTTTTTACATTTCCATCTTAATATACATTTGGCACATATATAAGTTAATTCCAAAGACTGTGATAAAATATGTAACCAATAATTTTTTTGGTATTATTTTGGTATATCAGGTCAACTTTGGATATTGTTGAACTATTTCCTAGTTTGGTCTTCAGTGAAAACATGAAATAAGTATGACACATACAAAGAACTATATTTGACCCATCAAACCAATTACTTTAGCAGCTATTAAGGTGGTTCTCAAATGGTAATTTTTAGATTTAAGAAGTGTGTTTAGAAGATCATTAAATTGTTTGTTGTCAAATGAAATGAATAAAACATGTTAGATTCAGCCACATCTACTATATTGTACACTGATGACAGCTTTTTTTGTTAAATTTTCAAGTCAAGTAATTTAAATGAAATAATTATTTCTCAATGTGAATATTGATTACTCAACCTAATGTGATAATACATAATGTACTAATTTGTATGTGTACATGTAAACATGCTGGAAATTTTCAATGAGGGAGAAGGATTATTATCACTCATTGAAATTAATTTACTAACTGATGTTTAGCATCTAAACCAGTCCTGTATCTGATACTAAGAAAAATATCCCGGAAAAGACTTGACTTCATTTGGACCCTGAAGAAAGAGAAAATGTTCAAACACTCAAAATTTAATGAAAAAGTTGTATCAAGTTTATGTGATTTAAAATTTTGTAATGTATAAATTAACAGTTATATGATTGTAATTTTATTTGGAAGGAGAAATCTGGGTCCCTTTCTTAACTTTCAAGAGTAAATGTTCCCCAATCCTATCTGTTTTATACTTCCTCTCTGCATTGAATCAAGGGAATTTGGTTTCATCTAATTCTTTTATGTGTTACTCATATTTAAAAAGGCGCCACATTAAAAAAAAACAGTAGGAAAGAAAATTTCTAAGGTTATACATGGCAAAATAACTAAATCTATACATGTACAGACACCCCTATTACCATGTAAATATATATATTTATATTAAATGAGAGGTTAGAAGAAGAAAGAAAGATTTCCTCATATTGGTAATTGAAAAGTATTGTTTCATACGAAAGAGTATGACATATGAGGGTATGGTCAAAGATGGGATCAACAGTGAAAATAGTAGAGTCCCAATTAGAATGGGGTGAAGATGGGAAGTCAAAAGAGGATGTGTGGGAGAATAGAGATGGGATACATGAAGAAGATAACAGTATAATATGACATGCTGTATTTTCCATATATTCATAGCTTAAATGTTGCTTAAGGCTCACAGATGATCAGAAGGGCTTCCTGAAAGGGTGATGTATTACAGTGACAAGCAGTACAGCACAGGAATCCAGTGTGGTATTTCTTTCATGTTACTTGGGCATTTTTACCACAAAAAGAAGGAAAGAATCAGAAACCAATATATTAAACTGAAGCCTCTCCTGAAATCTGGAAGCTTCTCCTGTCCAGTAGAAACTGGCACAGTCATTAGAATCTGCCTATTGCTGTAGAGGCCAATAACAAATCCCTTGAGCAAAGAATAAAAATAAGATCATGATCTGTGGAAGGGTGAAATTGAAACAATTAATAGACTAAGGTCAAATATCACAATTCATAAAACAGGAAGACATTATAAGAAGTTAAGAAACATTTATTTTTACCATTTATTATGACCACAGTTTTGAGACCAAAAAATTCATCTCTGATCTGTAAATTGATTTATGTCAAAAGGCTTAATTAAAATCATAGTAAAAATGGAAAAGATTTTAATTCCTAGATGTTATAATTTGAGGAAATATCCTGTATTCCGATGTACTAAATAATCAACATAAGCATAATATACTTGAATAATCATAATCTATTTGTTCATTTAACCCAATTTTAAATAACATTTTAATTTTAAAGCATTTTTCTGTGCAAGATAACTGAATTTTGAGAATATTGAATAAATTGCCCAAGCCTTACCACTGAAAAATGGCAGAGCTGGATTATTAAATATTTAACAATCAACTTTCTGAAAATTGAACTATAAAGTCCTGATCTTTTTGTAGCATCTGTTGATTTCCATGGTGTAAGTATCCCAAACATAGTCAATTCAAAGCTCTGAAAGAGATGTCCCTGAAGGGCATCTGGGTAAACATGAGCATAATTGGATCTCAAGAGAGGATACAAGTTGGCTTAAATATATCTCAATGGTATTTATAAAAAAATTGTACTGGCTTTAGTTATAAAGAAAATAAAATAGCCTAATATGTAGAAAATACAAATTTATATTATATAATATGTGAAAAAGTAGCCCTCTCAATTCATGATGATTGACTCAAATGATCTCTTAAAACTTTGTCAGTTAATTTTAGCTTTATTCTGTTTCTGTGGTCTGCTATTTCTGCTATGCAGTTTTGCTGCTCATTTTTCTACTTTCCCCATTATTATTTCTATACTTATTATTTGGAAATCTATACTGAGAAAGATTTTTCTTGATCTGTGGAAGGGCACAGATCAAGACTAATACTCAAACACTGTCTAAAAACTCATACTCAAACTCTGTCTAGAAACTTTGTGACAACATAGTCTACAGGCTTGCCCAGCTTAGTAATTTTCTGATAACTGTCTAAGAGGTATTCAAAAATTTTGCTTTACCAATAAAGTTTTTCTTACCAATATTGCCCCTAGCCCATGACTGAATCTGTCAGTCCTTAAAAGTATCCTCTTTTCATAGTCAAGTTCACGTGTCAACTTGGCGAGGTGGTGGAACCCGTTTGTCTGATTGGGCAAGCATTGGCCTGTCTGTTGATATGAAGACATTTCATAGAATTAAATCATGAGTCCATCAGTTGCATCCACAGCTATAATTCCATTTGTAATCAGCCAAGAGGAGTGTTTTCTTCAATGAGTGATGCTTAATCTAATCACTGGCAGCCTTTTAAGGAGGGTTTAGAAGAGACAGGGTCTCTTCCTGTTTTGGCCAGTGAGCCTCTCCTGTGGAGTTCATCCAGACCCTCCATCAGAGTCATCAGCTTCACAACCTGCCCTACAGATTTTGGACTCTATGTTCCCATAGTTACAAGAGACACTTTTATAAATTTTGTATCTACAGATATTTCTTGCTGATTCTGTTTCTTTAGAGAACCCCAGCTAATACAGCTTGATACCAGGAGTGGTTCTTAAGAAACAGAATCTTAAAAATGGGCTTTTATGATTGGTTTTCTACTCTGACTGGACTCAAAGGCCCTAAGGACTCTGATTCCCATAATCAGAATAATACTGCCAATCCATGGGGTGAGCTGGCAAAAGAGATAGTGAAAATATCACCATTCAATTCTTCTAATGCTTCGCTTGTACAAAGCCAGGCTCTGGGGGATAATGTTTTTGACACCTTTATGGAGTTTTGTGGAAAAAAGAGGTATAGAGATGTTGGCTGGTTGTTGTTAGATACACTGTATATATTAATGAGTGAAAGAGATGGGTTTAAGTCTTCAAATGAGAAGCTCACATGCTGTCTGACAGATGTAAATGTTTCTGAGTGTTCTGAAGGAAAATCTTATTTCCTGTAGCCATAGACTTGAGATGTCTGAAAATCAGACTCAGAATCTTATTGTTAGAGTAGCAACTTTACAATATAAACTGAAATCTTAATCTTGCATTGTGCCTGCCATATAAAGTGAAGGCATTGATTGGAAAGGAATGGCACCCTGAAAAAAGGGATGGCAACATTTGGATTGATAATGATGTCAGTGAAGAGATTGAAACCCTAGATCATGCTGAGTCTTCTCTAGATAACCCTGTAATAGTCTGCCCTGAGGACAAATTCACTCAACCTCCAGTCTTCCCTGAGGGTTTGGCCATCCTACCTCCACCTGAAGGAATTAGCCCTAGAATGACTACTCTTGTTTCACCAGATGAAACTGCAAATGAATGCCCTGAAGCAAATGGCTTGGAAGATACTTCTAACTCTTTTCGTGACTCACCCCCACCACCCCTCATTTCTTCCAGACCTATAACTAGACTAAAGTCCCAACAGGCCCCTAAAGGTGAGGTACAAAGTATCACCCATGAATAGGTATGTTATAGTCCAAAAGAATTGTGTGAGTTTTCCCATTTATATAGGCAGAAATCAGGGGAATATGTGTGGTGGTAGATTTTAAGGGTGTGGGATTATGGCGGGAAGAATATACAGCTGGATCAGGCTGAATTTACTGATATGGGCTCACTAAGCAGAGATTCTGCATTCAATATTATAGCTCAAGGGGCTAGAAAAGGCACTAGCAGTTTGTTTGGATGAAATATGGATCAAATGTGGCCAACATTACCTAAGGTTGAAATGCCAGAACTGCCCTGGTATAATGTAGATGACAGGATCCAGAGGCTTGGAGAGATTGGAATGTTAGAGTGGATTTATCATGCAAAGCCTGCTCAATAACCCCATGAATGACTGGAGGATCCACCTTTTACCAGAACTGTAAGAAATATATTTGTGAAACTAGGGCCATCATCCCTGAAGAGCTCTGTAGTTGCACTTCTATGTAGGTCAGATATTACTGTTGGAACTGCTGTCACTGAACTGGAATCTTTAAGCACAATGGGGATGACTTGATCCCAAGTTGGCAGAAGCCAGGGGCAGCACTTAATCACTAAAGACAAGGTGGACATGGCTATCATAATAGACAACAGACTCAAAGCAGGAGTCAAAATAATCTGACTTGCAGAGACTTGTGGTATTTGCTAGTAAATCATGGGGTACCGAGGAGTACAATAGATGGGCAGCCTACTAAATACTTGTTTGAGCTTTATATGCAAAAGAGTTCCAGGTCAAGGGAACAGAAGTCTAATTTGAATTATGAAAACACAGATTCATGGCCCCTTAATCAATTTCCAAACTTGAGACAGCTTACATACCCAGAGCCCCTTGAATGAGGGGGAGGCCAGGTCCGTTTGGGGGAGAACCCTGTTACACTGCCACAAATTTATACTGTTAATCTTCCTCCAGGTCTTCAGCAGGGAGAACAATGGCCTTTTAGCAGAGTAACCATGCATTGGGGAAAAGCAAATGATCAGATATTTCAGGAATTATTAGATACTGGTTCAGAAGTGACTTTAATTCCAGGGGACCCAAAATGTCACTCTGGTCCACCAGTCACAAGGGGGTGCTTATGGAGGCCAGGTGATTGATGGAATTTTAGCTCAGGTCCCTCTCACAATGGGTCCTGTGGGCCTCCAGAACCATTCTATGGATATTTTCCCAGTTCCAGAATGCATAATTGGAATTGACATACAGAGGAACTGGCTGAATCCCAACATTGGCTCTCTAATTCATGGAGAAAGGGCTATTAGGGTGGGGAAGGCCAAATGGAAGCTGTTGTGGGGCACACCAAAAGAGAGACCACATAATTCAAAACTGCAAGCCAATTTGGAGTCTTTATTAGCTAGCTGGTGGCTACCTCAGAAACTTCCAAGAAGGAAGATTCGGAGAGCAGCATTTAGAGGTTTTCAAGGTGTGCTAAAAGCTAAAATTATGTTGTGGTTTTTAGTTGCTAGCAAGAAAGTGTATCATAGAAGCAAAAAAATGCTGTTAGCTGTTGCCAAAATGCATTCCATTCTCTCAGTTTCCTAACACTGGTTATTGTTTAATTCTTGGTGACATTCCACCCCAATGTTGTGGGGACTTTCCCTGCTTGGGCCTGATTGATTGCTCCTGCTTGGGCCTGATTGATTGCTCCTGACCCTCCACAGAAGCCATTAGAACTGCCCCTACCTAGCAAAACAGTAAATCAGAAATAATACCAGATTCCTGGAAGGATTGCAGAGATTACTGCCACTGTTAAGGACTTGAAGGATGCAGAGGAGATGATTCCCACCACATTCCCATTCAACTCTCCTATTTGGCCTGTGCAGAAAATAGATGAGTCTGGGAGGATAATAGTGGATTATTGTTAGTTCAACCAGGTGGTAACTCCAATTGCAGCTGCTGTTCTGGATGTGGTCTCCCTGCTTGAGCAAATCAATACATCCCCTGGTACTAGATATGCAGCTACTGATCTGGCAAATGTTTTCTTCTTAATAGCTGTTAGTAAAGACCATGAAAAACAGTTTGCTTTCAGTTGGCAAGGTCAGCAATATACTTTCACTGTCATACCCCAGGAGTATATAAACTCTCCAGCCCTATGTCATAATCTCATCTGCAGGGACATTTCTCCTTCCCACAAGACATCACAGTGGTCCATTATATTGATGATATCATGTTGATTGGACCTAGTGAGCAAGAAGTAGCAACCAATTTAGACTTACTGGTAATGCATTTGCATGCCAGAGGATGGGAGATAAATCCAACAAAAATACAGGGGACTTCTCAGTGAAATTTCCAGGTGTCCAGTGGTATGGGATATGTGGAGATATCCCTTCTAAGGTGAAGGATAAGTTTCTTCAATCTGGCCCCTCCTATTACCAAAGTAGAGGCACAGCACTTACTTGGTCTCTTAGGATTTTGGAGATAACATATTCCATAAATAAGTGTGCTACTCAGGCCTATTTATCAAGTGACCCAAAAAGTTGCTGATTTTGAGTGGGTCCTGTAACAGGTCCAGGCTGCTGTACAAGCTGCTCTGCTACTTGGACCATATGATCCAGCAGATCTAATGGTGCTTGAAGTGTCAGTGGCAAACAGAGATGCTGTCTAGAGCTTTGGCAGGCCCCTAGAGGAGAATTACAATGCAGACCCTTAGGATTTTGGAGCAAAGACTTGCCATCTGCTGCAGATAACTACCCTCCTTTGGTGAAACAGCTTTTGGCCTGCTACTGGGCCTTAGTAGAGACTGAATGCCTAACCATGGTTGACCAAGTTACCAGGAGACCTGAGTTGCTTTTCATGAACTGGGTGTTGTCTCACCCATGAAGCCATAAAGTTGGGTGTGCGCAGCAGTACTGCATCATAAAATTGAAATGGTATATAGATAGGGCCAGAGCAGGTCCTGATGGCACAAGTAAGTTGCATGAGGATGTGGACAAACATCTATGGTCTCCACTCCTGCCACATTACCTTCTCTTTCCCAGACCAGAGTTATGGCTTCTTGGGGAGTTCCCTACTTAGTGAATTGACTGAGGAAGAGAAAACTCAGACCTGGTTTGCAGATGGTTCTGCATGATATACAGGTACCACCTAAAAGTAGGCTGCTGCAGCACTCCAACTCCATTCTGGGGTGGCCTTGAAGGACAGTGGCGAGGGAAAATTCTCCCAGTGGGCAGAACTTCAAGCAATGCAGCTGGTTGTTCATTTTGATTGAAAGGAGGACTGACCAGAGGTGCATTTGTGAACTGACTCATGGGCTGTTGGTAATGGTTTGGCTGGCTGGTCAGGGACTTGGAATGAGCATGATTGGAAAATTGGTGACAAAGGTCCAGGGAAGTGGTATGTGGATAGACCTTTCTGAGTGGGCTAAAAACATGAAGATATTTGTGTTCCATGTGGATGCACACCAGAGGAAGGCTTTAATAATCAAGAGGGTAAGATGACCTATTCTGTGGATATCAGTCAGCCTCTTTCCCCAGCAACTACTGTCATTGCCCAATGGGCTCATGAAAAAATGGTCATGGTGGTAGGGATGGAGGTTATGAATAGGTTCAGCAATGTGGACTTCCACTCACCAAGGCTGACCTTGTTACAGCCACTGCTGAGAGCCCAATCTGCCAGCGGCAGAGACCCACACTCAGTCCCTGACATGACCAACAGGCTACATGGTGGCAGATTGATTACATTGGACCGCTCCCTTCATAGAAGGGGCAGTGATTTGTTCTAACTTGAATAGACACATACTCTGGATATTGGTTTGATTTCCCTGCATGCAATGCTTCTGCCAAAACTACCATCCATAGGCTCACAGAATGCCTTATCCATCAACATGGAGCATTGCTTCTGTGAAGAAACACACTTCATGGCAAATGAAGTGTGAGAATGGGCACATTCTCATAGAATTCTCTGGTCTTACCATGCTCACCATCATCCAGAGGCAGCTGGATTGATGGAACAGTGGAATGGCCTTTTGAAAACTCAATTACAGTGCTGACTAGGTGGAAGCTGTGTATGCTCTGAATCAGCATTCATTGTATGGTGCTGTTTCTCCCATAGCCAGGATCCATGGGTCCAGGAACCAAGAAGTGGTAATGGGAGTTTCAACACCTCCTATTACCAACCCTAGTGATCCACTAGGAAAATTTTTGCTTTCTGTCCCTGTGACCTTGAGCTATGAAGGTCTACAGCTTTTAGTTCCAAAAGGTGTAGTGCTTCCACCAGGAGAAACAATGATTCCATTGAACTGGAATCTAAGACTGCCACCTGGTCACTTTGGGCTACTCATGCCTCTGGATCAGCAAACCAAGAAGGGGATTACATTACTGGCTGGGGTGAGTAGCCCTGACTATCAAGGGGAAATAGGAGTGCAACTACACAATGGAGGTAAAGAAGAGTTTTCCTAAAATATAGGAGATCCCCTAGGGCGTCTTTTAGTGCTACCATGCACTGTGATTAAATCAATAGAAAATTGCAAAAACCGAATCCAAGCAAGACTACAAATGGCTCTAAAACTTCAGGGATGAAGGTTTGGGTCACCCCACCAGGCAAAGAACCACATCAGCTGAAGTGTTTGCTGAGGATAAAGGGAACATAGAATGGATAGTGGAAGAAGATAGTCATCAATATGAACTACAACCTCATGATCAGTTACAGAAATGAGAACTGTAATGCTGTTTTGTTCATATTATAGTATTTAAGTTGTAAGATATCGAGTTTAAGAGTGAATATTACCCAAGGACTTTCACCCTCTTCTGGGGAGATTTAATATATTTTTGGTTGTATGCAGGACAGTTCAGTATTGTTAGGTGAGGAAAAAATGTGTCTTTTATTGTTTTCTATTTAGAAATTAGGTGTGGTTTAAGGTGATGTGTATAGCTGCCAAGTTGACAAAGCGTGGACTGTCATGGTCATGTTCATGTGTCAACTTGGCCAGGTGGCGGTACCTGTTTGTCTGGTTGGGCAAGTGCTGGCCTGTCTTTTGCTATGAGGACATTTCATAGAATTAAATAATGACCCCATCTGCTGCACCCACAGCTGATTCCATTTGTAATCAGCCAAGAGAAGTGTCTTCTGTAATGAGTGGTGCATAATCCAATCACTGGAAGCCTTTTAAGGAGGATTCAGAAGAGACAGGCTCTCTTCCTGTTTCAGTCAGTGAGTCTCTCCTGTGCTGCTCATCCAGACCCTCCCTCAGAGTCATCAGCTTCACAGCCTGCCCTACAGATTTTGAACTCTACATTCCCATGGTTATGTGAGACAGTCCTATGAATTTTACATCTACAGATATTTCCTGCTGATATGTCTCTGTTTCTCCAGAGAACCCTAGCTAATACACTCTTGCACTTGATGGTGACAATTTTATTGACTACAGTATTACTCATGAAAACCCAAGATGTGCCAGGCAGGTCTTGCTGTGCATTGCCAATAATAAATCCTATAATCCAAATAGAAGTTTTATCAGCTGACACAATCTGAGACTTAGATAGCTCATATTTCTTGGATAAATGATGATTCTGCTTACAATTTCAAGAAAATGTATTTTATTTTGAAGTATTTTTCCTACTTAAAAATTAGATTGCTACAGTTGTTCTGTGTACCTAAAATATTACTTCTTAATTTACTGAAATGACATTGATTTCACTGAAAGACTTGACTTAACAGGAATTCCAAATCTATTGTACATTTCCCCTTAAATATGAAGTCTATATATTTATTTTGTTTTCATAGACACAAACCAAAAATTCTCACATAGCAACCTTCTGTCACAACTCAGGAGGGAATGTGAGATTAATGAGAGTATCCCAGTGAAAACTCTAAGAAGGATAATATTCAAAGCCCACCTCTTCTATACTTTCCAGGGAATCAAAATGATCATTACAGAAGTGCAAAAAAAAAATGTAGACAAGTGAAAATGACAAAACCAATGCTGAGAAAGTATAAATTCTCCATTACAGTTTTTGTGAGGTCACAGGACTCTGTTAGCAATATGAAGTGATTGTTGTTATTACTGAAATAATAGCAATAGTAATAATAACTAATAATGTGGTCTTGTCTCTAAGGTGAAATTAAATCAAGCTTCATGTACTTAAGCAGGGTCCTAAAATTTCAGAGAATGGTAGGTTTCAATAACCCCATCAAATATCAAGCCTGTTAATGAACATTGACTATTGATTCATGTTTAATTTTTTCTTGAACAGACAAAATGAAAAACACAACAGAATATGCTTTTCAACAAAATAGCCATAGGCTACATGAAAATTTATATTTTAAACTCCTTCAAAAGTGTTTATATTGTACTTAATTTTGCAAGATCGCATTTTAGGTTTCATGACTATTATGGTAAACAGCACAGTTCCTTCTCTCATGGAGCTTCTATTTTAGTGGGAAGGTTGATAATAAATAAACAAGTATATAAGCTCCTATAAGATAGTGAGGAAGCCTTATGACTGTTTTGAGGAGGAGAGCAAAGACAATTGTTGGACACAAATCTTGAGACTAAAACAACTGACATGTTTTGGGAACTGCAGAATGTTATAGAGTGCTATAGAAAAAACAAGGCACCTTCAAATATGATACATAAAACCTTCATTCTAGAGTATTGATACACTACAAATCTGTTGAGTGAGTCATTAAAACTGTTAGTTCCTCATCACCATTTAGTGCCATCATTGGGTTAAAATCATTGTAACTGAAACCAACCCACTGGTAAGCAATGACATTTTCTTTGCCATATAAGAGGAATTTGAGATCAATAAAATTCTTTCTAAATGTTTTCTTTCACTGTACTGTATTCATTTATTGGATAGGTATCAGTGAAAACATAAGAAACTTGTAAAAGAAACCCTTTCCTAATAAACTACCTTCTATTAATTGATAAAGCATCCAAAAGATTTTCTTCTAAATTCCTCAACTTATGGATAAAAAATATGAAGCATCCCAGAAAAAAAGTGTACTTCGATTAGTTAAATTAACATTGTGATGAAGTTTTTAGTTTGTACTTGCCAATAGCTCTGCTTCATTTACATTATGAAAAAATTCTAGATGAATAGCTCTTGCTTCAGAAGGGAGAATTGTAAGAGATGCTTCAGTGAGCAGGAAGGCCACATAGACCTCTGGAATATTTTTATTTCTCTAAAATATAAAAAATCATAATTAGGTATGGGGACTCAAGAGACACTAACAATAAGAATTATATACTTTCTTTTAGTAAAAATTCACTAGTTAATCAAAGTTAAAATGTTGTTATATATTTTTTCCTTTTTATGTTTTTTAAATTTATTCATTAATTAAAAAATTAAGAACAAGCAAAAACATTAACATATAATTCCGTTCTACATATATATTCAATAATTCTCAATATCATCACATAGTTTCATATTCATCATTTCTTAGAACATTTGCATCAATTCAGAAAAAGAAATAAAATGATAACAGAAAAAAAGAGTATACATATCATACCCCTTACCCCTCACTTTCACTTATCAATAGCATTTCAAACTAAATTTATTTTAACATTTGTTCCCCCTATTACTTATTTTTATTCCATATGTTCTACTTGTCTGTTGACATGGTGTATAAAAAGGAGCATCAGACACAAGGTTTTCACAATCACACAGTCACATTGTGAAAGTTGTATCATTATTCAATCATCATCAAGAAACATGGCTACTGGAACACACTCCATATTTTCAGGCAGTTCCCTCCAGCCTCTCTACTACATCTTGAATAACAAGGTGATATCTGCTTAATGCATGAGAATAACCTCCAGGATAACCTCTCGACTCTGCTTGGAATCTCTCAGTCATCGACACTTTGTCTCATTTCACTCTTCCCCCTTTTTGTTGAGAAGGTTTTCTCAATCCCTTGATGCTGAGTCTCAGCTCTTTCTGGAATTTCTGTCCCACATTGCTAGGAAGGTCCACACCCCTGGGAGTCATGCCCCATGTAGACAGGGGGAGGGTGGTGAGTTTGTTTATTGTGTTGTCTGGAGAGAGAGGCCACATCTGAGTAACAAAAGAGGTTCTCCTGAGGGTGACTCTTAGGCCTAAATTTTAAGTAGACTTGACCTATCCTTTATGGGGTTAAGTTTCATATGAACAAATCCCAAGATTGGGGGCTCAGCCTATAGTTTTGGTTGTCCACACTGCTTGTGAGAATATCAAGAATTCAACTTGGGGAAGTTGAATTTCTCCCCATTCTCACCATTCCCCAAAGGGGACTTTGCAAATACTTTTCTACTCACAGATCAAATCACTCTGGGATTCATTGGAGCATCACTATGGACAAACCAACAAAATCTTATGTCCTACCCAAGATTCCAAGTACTTATGGTGTTCAATCAAGCTATCAACATAAGTTACATTAGGGGATGCACTAGTCAAGTTATAAATTTTGTACCAAATAAATATTTTTTGCTGTTAATTACCATCTATTTTCAACACCCTGCAGTAATGACATTCCTTTTTTCTTCCTAATGTAAAAACATGTTTTAAATTTGTACATTTAGTCACTATCATTATATGCTCTAGGCATTCCTAGATTATACCATCTCAATCTTTATCATCTATCTTTCTTTCTGATTTCATTTATGCCCCAAGCCCTACTCCTTCAATCATTCTCACATGCAGTTTCATTCAGTGTTTTAACATAATTGTATTACAGTTAGGTAGTACTGTACTGTCCATTTCTGAGTTTTTATATTCAGTTCTGTTGCACAATCTGTATCCCTTCAGCTCCAATTACCCAATATCTTACCCTATTTCTATCTCCTGATGTTCTCTGTTACCAATGACATATTTCAAGTTTATTCTCGAATGTCCGTTCACATCAGTGGGACCATACAGTATTTGTCCTTTATTTTTTGGCTGGATTCACTCAGCATAATATTCTCTAGGTCCATCCATGTTATTACATGGTTCATAAGTTTATCTTGTCTTAAAGCTGCATAATATTCCATCGTATGTATATACCACAGTTTGTTTAGCCACTCTTCTGTTGATGGAGATTTTGGCTGTTTCCATTTCTTTGCAATTGTAAATAATGCTGCTATAAACATTGGTGTGAAAATGTCTGTTTGTGTCTTTGCCCTTATGTCCTTTGAGTAGATACCTAATAATGGTATTGCTGGGTCATATGGCAATTCTATATTCAGCTTTTTGAGGAACCACCAAACTGCCTTTCACAGTGGTTGCACCATTTGACATTCCCACCAACAGTGAATAAGTGTGACTCTTCCTCCACATCCTCTCCAGCACTTGTCATTTTCTGTTTTGTTGATAATGGCCATTCTAGTGGGTGTAAGATGATATCTCATTGTGATTTTGATTTGCAAAATGCTGTTATATTAATTCAGCCTGATTTAAAAGAAGATATCCTCAATTTACTACATTACATTTATTAGACTGATCATCTGAGTTCTGTTTACTGGATGTGATCTTCATTACCTATTTATTCATATGCTATGTACTGTACCTTGTTTGGGAATGGATATGAGAGAGAGAGAGAAATGATGCAGCAGTGTAGCCTAAGCTACAATCAATTGCAGTGATGGTTCCAACTGTGAATTCGAAGCCTATGAACTGATATTGAATTAGGCTATTGGATGAATTTGTGCTTGATTCACTGGATAAAATTTTGAACTCTTGTAAAAGAAGCTTTTGACATTTCAAGACACTCTGTAGAATATCCTCTATTAGTTATTCCTTATTTAATTTGTATAGCCTGATTTTACATTATAAGCTAAAATAAAAATGAATTTGGGAATCAAATGTAATTTTGACTGGATAAATATTTTAATTCCATTGGAGTTGTTGGTAAGCATTACCATTTTTAACTTTTTAATTGTATAGTATAACATATATACAAAGGAAAGGAATAAAAAAGCAATAGTTTTCAAAGCACTCTTCAACAAGTAGTTACAGGATAGATTCCAGAATTTGTTATGGGCTACCATATGACCCTCTCAGATTTTTCCTTCTAGCTGCTCCAGAATATAGGAAGCTAGAAGGCTTAAATGCTTTTTTTATCAACACAAACAACTTTTTCTTTCTATTTTGTGAAAAATAACATATATACAAAACAAAAAATTTCAAAGCACAGCACCACAATAGTTGTAGAACCTATTTCAGAGTTTGACATGGGTTACAATTCCACAATTTTTAGGTTTTTACTTCTAACTACAAAGATACAGGAGACTAAAAGAGATGTCAGTTGAATGATTCAGCAATCACATTCATTTATTAAATCCTATCTTCTCTATATAACTCCACCATTACCTTTGATCTTTCTAACCTTCTCTTGAGGGGTTTAGGGCTATGGCCATTCTAACTTCTTCATGTTGGGTTTGTCACTAATATGGATCAGGGTGATGGAACTATCTGATATTCTGGGAAGGCTGGGTCCTCTAGATTTCAAGACTTATCTGGATCAGGGACCATCTGGAGGTTGTAGGTTCCTAGAAAATTACTCTAGTGCATGAGACTATCATGGAATCTTACATATTGCCCTAGGTATTCTTTAGGATTGACAGGAAAGGTCCTGGCTGCCATTTGGCAGGTTATGATAGGTAGCAAAATCTAACTGAAACTTGCATAAGAGCAACCTCCAGAGTAGCCTCTCAACTGTATTTGAACTCTCTCTGACACTGATACTTTACTTGTTACACTTCTTTTTTCCCTTTTTGTTAGGATGGAATTGTTGATTTCAGGGTGGCCGGGCTGGATTCATCCCTGGGATTCATCTCCCATGTCACTAGGGAGACTTTCACCCCTGGATGTCATGTCCCATGTAGGCGAGTTGGCAATGATTTCACTTGCAGAGTTGGGCTTAGAGAGAGTGAGGCCACACTTAAGCAACATAAGAGGTCCTCCAGAAGTAACTCTTAGTCATATCTATAGGTAGGCTAAGCTTCTCCACTACATACATAAGCTTCATGAGAGGAAGCTTCCTTACAGTTTGACACAATGTCAGGAGATTTCCTGATGGTAATGTTTAATAGTTTCATGTTTTTTCTCCCATCTTCCAAGGGAATTTGCCAATAATTTTTGATTATCTACTTATTATACTATAGGTTGTATCCAGGCATTACAATAATCTATACAGGCTTAAATTATCTCTTTCTTATTCTGGGCTCCCTGTGTTTCAATTATTCAAATAAGCTATACAGATATGTTGAATTAGATTATGAGCTACAGAAAATTTAGGTTCCAGACAAAATAAATGTTTCTTCCTTTGGCCTTGAAAAGTATGTGTGCTTCTAAAATATAAACATTGTCTTCCTTATTCCTGTGTTCTGAATTACTTTAACCCCAATCTGATTAGCTTTGTTCTTGTCTCTTAATATTGTGTTATATACATACATATATATATATATATATAAAACAGCCTCTCAAAATCCAGAAATTATAATTACCACTCCTGGCAAAATGTGTCTGCCATAAAAGCTTACAATCTAGGCCCCTGTCTTCTTGTAAGCATTTTCTAAAGGAGACCATACCATTGTTGATCCTTTGTTTCTGGCTTATTTCATTTCACCAAATGTCCCACATATTCATTCACATTTCACATCTTTGCTTGCCTAACGACTTTGTTCCTTTTTTGAAGCAGCACAACATTCATTTATAAGTCTACATCATTATTTGCCAATCTACTTCTCACTCAGTACATCCTTCAGCCACTGCATTCATCAGGGATCATATATAGTGCCCAAAGTTCACAGTCCATCAATACTCTCAATTTTAGATAATTGCATTATTTCCAACAGAAAGAAAACCAAAAAAACACACACACACACTCGCCAAATAAGAAAACTAAACTCCTCTTAACTCTTGCCCCTCTCTCCATTATTTACCTCTGTTGCTGCTGTGATAGTGCTGATATTTTCCTTTTAAACATAGCCCATACCATGCAATAGTAGTTTTCCCCCATACCCTGGACTTAAACACTATTTGTACATAATCATAGCTTTTAAGTAATTAAGTAATAGGTTTTCAAATCATGGAGTGTTAATCCTCTCATTTCATTTTTCCTTTTTAGAATGCTTTTAGCTATTCAGGGTCTCTTTCCCTTACAGATGAATTTGGTAACTAGTAGGCTGTTGCTATTTTGATTGGTACTGTGTTGAATCTGTAGATCAATTTGGGAAGAATTGACATCTTAACTATATTTAGCCTTCCTATTCATGAGCAGGGAATGTCTTTCCATCTACTTAGATCTTTGATTTCTTTTAGCAATGTTACATAGTTTTCCGTGTAAAAAGTCCTTTACATTCTTAGTTAAGTTCATTCCTAAGTTCTTGATTCTTTCAGTTGCTATTTTGGATGGAATTTCTTCCTTAACTGACTCCTCAGTTAGGTTATTATTTGTGTACAGAAATGTTACTGATTTTTGCACATTAATTTCATATCCTGCCACCTTGCTGAATTTGTTTATTAACTCAAGTAACTTTGCTGTAGATTTCTTAGGATCTTCCAGGTATACTATCATGTCATCTGCAAACAATGAAAGTTTTACTTCTTCCTTTCCAATATGGATGCCTTATATTTCCTTACCTTGCCTGTTTGTTCTAGCTGGAACTTCTAGCACTGTTAAATAATAGTGGTCTTAGGGGGAAAGTTTTCAGTCTCTCTCCATTGAGTATGATGCTGGCTATTGGTTTTTGATATGTTTCCTTTATCATATTGAAGTAATTACCTTTGATTCCTATCTTTTGCAGTGTTTTATCAGAAAAGGATGCTGGATTTCATCAAATGCTTTTTTTTCAGCATCAATCAAAATGATCATGTGGTTTTTCCCCTTGGATTTGCTGATATGCTGTATTACATTAATTGATTTTCTTGTCCTGAAACATCCTTGCACTGCTGGTATAAATCCCATTGGTCATGGTATAATTCTTCCAATGTATTGTTGGATGTGTTTGCTAATATTTTGTTCAGAATTTTGCATCTGTATTCATTACAGAGATTGGCCTGTAGTTTTCTTTTCTTATAGCATCTTTGCCTGATTTTGGTATTAAAATTATATTAGCTTCATAAAATGAGTTAGGTAGAGATCCTTTTTCCTTAATTTTTTGGAAAATTTTGCACAAGATTAGTGTTACTTCTTGGGATGTTTGATAAAATTCCCCTATGAAGTCATCTGGCCCTCAGCTTTTTTTTGTAGGAAAATTTTGTCGACTGATTGAATCTTTTAACTTGTGATTGGTTTGTTGAGATCTACTATTTCTTCCTGAGTTGGTGTAGCTTGACTGTGCATTTCCAGGAATTTTTCCATTTCACCTACCTTGTCTAGTTTGTTGGCATATGGTTGTTTATAGTTTCCTCTTAGGATTTCTTTTATTTCTTCAGGGTCCGTTGTAATACACTTATTTTCATTTCTGATTTTGTTTATTTGCACTTTGTCTTTTTTCTTTGTCAGTCTTGCTACTGGCCCATAAATTTTATTGATTTGTCAAAGAGGTAACTTTTGGTTTTATTGATTCTTTCTATTGTTCTTTTGTTCTCCCATTCATTTATTTCTGCTTTAATCTTTGTTATTTCTCATCTTCTATTTGCTTTGTGGTTAGTTTGCTGTTCTTTATTAAGTTCTTCCAGGTGGGCAGTTAAGTCCTCAATTTTTGCTCTATCTTGTTTTTTAATATAGGCATTTAAGGCATTAAGTTTCCCTCTGAGCACAGCCTTTGCCACATCCCATAAATTCTGATAAGTTGTAGAATCATTTTCATTCATCTTCAGATAACTACTTATTTCTCTAGCAATTTCTTCTTTGACCCACTGGTTTTTTAGGAGTGTGATATTTAATCTGCATATATTTGTGAATTTTCCTGTTCTTTGAGAACCAACTTCATTCCATTGTGATCAGAGAAAGTGCTTTGAATAATTTCAATGTTTTTAAATTTATAAAGACTTGTTTTGTGCCCCAACATATGATCTATCTTGGAGAATGTTCCATGAGAACTCGAGAAGAATGTATACCCTGGTGTTTTAGGGTGCAATGACCTATATATATCTAATTCATTTATCAAGTTGTTTAACTTCTCTCTTTCCTTTTTGATCTTCTGTCTGCTTGTTTTTCTATAGAGGAGAGAGATGAATTGAAGGCTCCTACTATTACTATTGAAAGTCTACTGCTCCCTTCAGTTTTGCCAATGTCTCTCTCATGTACTTTGGAGCTACTTGATTGGTAGCATAAACATTTATTATTGTTATATGTCCTTTGTGCATTGACCCTTTAATTAGTATATCATGTTCTTCTTTGTCTCTTATGATGTCTTTACATTTGAAGTCTATTTTGTCCAATATTAGCATAGCTACTCCTGTTTTCTTTTGGTTACAACTTGTGTGGAAAATCTTTTTCCATCCTTTCACTTTCAATTTATTTGCATCCTTGTGTCTGTGATGCGTCTCTTGTAAGCAGCATATAGCTAGATTATATTTCTTTGTCCATTATGCCAATTTATATATTTTAATTAGTAAATTTCATCTGTTAACATTCAAATTTATTACTGAAAAGGTGTTCCATGAATCCATTATCTTACCTTTTTATTTTATTTGTCAGACCTATATATTATTTTCTCTCTTTCTCTTTTTTATCCTTTAAGTTACCCTTACTGGCACTCTTCAATTCTGTACCCTTGTCCAGTCCTCCCTCTCCTGTCTTTTTTTTTTTTTCAGCTGGCAGAACTCCCTTTAGTATTTCTTACATGGCCAGCCTCTTTTTGAAAAATTCTCTCAGGATTTGTTTGTGAAAACTTTAATCTCTCCCTCAGTTTTAAAGGACAATGTGGCTGGGTACAGAATTCTTGGCTGGAAGGATCTTAAATATATCATACCATTGCCTTCTTCCCTCCATGGTGACAGTTGAGTAATCCAAACTCAGTCTTATGTGCTTTCTTTTGTATGTAGTAGATTGTTTTCTCTTGCTGCTTTTAGAATTTTCTGCTTCTCTTCAACATTTGACAGACTGATTAGTATGTGCCTTGGGGAAATCTGATTTGGATTTATTCTGTTTGGAGTTTGTTGGGCTTCTTTGACTTGTATATTTATGTCCTTTATAAGGTCTGGGAAGCTTTCCCCCATTGTATCCTCAACTACTTTTCTTAGCTTTTTACTCCTCTCTTCTCCTTCTGGGGCACCAATGATTCTTATATTTGTGAGCTTTGTTTTGTCTATCATTTCCCTGAGATCCAATTCAAATTTTTCCCTCATTTTTGCCATTTGCTGTTTTGAGTGTTTGAAGTCAGTTATCCTGTCTTCTATATCATTTCCTCTTTCTTCTGTCTGAAAATCTACTGCTGTGTACCTCTAGTATGTTTTTAATTTGGTCAATAGAGTTTGTAATCTCTGTGATATCCACCATTTTTTATTTATTCTTTCAAATTCCTCTTTATGCTCTTCTACTATCTTCTTGGTCTTCTTTATGTCATTTGCTATCCCACTTATTTTATTAAGTACAGTTATATGAGCATTTCTTATTAGTTGTTCCAACATCTGTGTCTCCTCTGGTGTTTTAATTTGGTCATTAGACCAGGCTGTATCTGTCTGCATTTTGATATCCTTGGTGATCTTCTGCTGTTTTCATCACATGCAGATATCTTGACTGATTTAATTTGGGAGTTGATTTCTTTCAGTTCTCTAAAGCCTTTTGTTTGCAGGATGAATGTGCAGAAGGGTGCAGGTTACAAGGCAGGGTACAACAGTGTGGTGATTTGTTGCAGGGCAGGTATAAGCACAGATTGGGCATTTTGCACTGGTGCTTGTGAACATGGGCACCCAGCAGCTAGTGAGGATGTAGCTGTGTGGGTACATAGGTCTGGGGGCCATAAACCTAGTGTACACTGACCTAGAGCATGGGGTCCTTTGTGTACATGCTTAAAGCTGTGGCAGCAGGTTGATGTTATGCCTTTGTGTACTGGGGGCAAATGTGACCTGGCTGCTGCACAAGTCAGCACTTTCTCATAGCTGGGATACATGACTGAGGGCTCTGTGCATATGTGGGTCTAGGAGTTCCATAAACTGGTATGCAGAACTCAGGTAGGGTGGGATGAGATTATGCAACACTATGGGTGTGTGGGGGGGTGTAGCCTGGGTATGAAGGTATGTGCCTGCAGCCTTTATGGGCTGGCAAAAACCTACAGGGAACAGTGAGTGGGATAGTGCTCATGAGTAAAGTAGTTCCTGTTGGCTTATTGGTTCAGGGGCATGAGTAGCCCAACATGACCAGGTGGCAGTCTTAGACACCAGTTCAATGGAATCATTGTTGTTTCTCCTTGTGGAAGCACTACCCCTTCTGGAACTTAACCCTATCGACTAGCAGAGCTCAAGGCTGCAGGGACAGGAAACAAAAAATTTCCTACTGGATCAGTAAGGGTAATAGTGATCCAAATTCCACCCCTTGATTCCTGGACCCATGGGTCCTGGTTTTATGGGAGAAACAGGACCATACAGTGGATGCTGATTCAGAACATACACAGCCTCCTGGAAAACCACCCCATCACTACAAGGTATTACCACCTAGTTGGCACTGAAATTACACTTTCAAAAGGCCATTCCACTGTTCTATCAATCCAGCTGCCTTTAGATGATGGGGAACATGGTAAGAGCAGAAAAAGTCCATAAGCACATGCCCATTTCTGGACATAATTTGTTGTGAAGTGGGTTTCTTGATCAGAAGTAGTGTTCTGTGGAAAACCATGATGATGGCTCAGGCATTCTGTAAGTCCATGAATGGTACCTTTGGCAAGAGCATTGTGGGCAAGGAAAGCAAACCCATATCTAGAGTATTTCTCTATTCCAATTAGGACAAATCACTACTCCTTCTGTGATGGGAGTTGTCCAGTGTAATCCACCTGCCACCACATAGCTGGCTGATTACCTCAGGGAATGGTGTCATATGGGGTGCTGAGTGTGGGTCTATGCTGCTGGCAGATTGGACACTCACCCATGGCTGTAGCCAGGTCAGTCTTGGTAAGTGGAAGTCCCTGTTGCTGAGCCTATGCATAACCTGCATCTCTACCACCATGGCCACTTTGTTCTTGAGCCCATTGGGCAATGACAGGAATTGCTGGGGAAGGAAGCTGACTGGTATCCACAGAATGGGTCATCTTATCCACTTGATTATTAAAACCTTCTTCTGCTGAAGTCAACCTCTGGTGTACATTCACATGGTACACAAATATCTCCATGTTTTTAGCCCACTCAGAAAGGTCTAGACCTCTTTGTCACCAATTTTCCAATCATGCTCTTTCCAAGTCCATGACCAGCCAGCCAAACCATAAAAATGCACCTCTGGTCAGTTCTTCTTCCAAGAAAAATGAACTACCAGCTACACTGCTTGAAATTCTGCCCACTAAGAGAATTTCCCCTCACCACTGTCCTTTAGGAATACCCAAGAAAGGGGTTGTAGTGCTGTAGTGGTCTATTTTTGGATGGTACCTGCATGTCGTGCTGAACCATCTGTAAAGCAAGCCTGAGTTTTCTCTTACTCAGTCAATTCACTGTAAGGAACTCCCCAAGATGCCATAGCTCTGGTCTGGGAAAGAGAAGGTAATGTGGCAAGAGTGGAGGCCATGGGCATTTGGGCCACTTCCTCATGTAAGTTACTTGTACCTTTAGGATCCATTCTGGCCCTATCTCATGTATACCATTTCCATTTTATGGTGGAGTGCTGCTGCACACACTCAACTTTATGGCTTGGTGGGTCAGACAACACCCAGTTTTTGATAGACATCTCAGGTCTCATAATAACTTGGTGGCCTATGGTTAAGCATTCAGTATCTACTAAGGCTCAGTAAGAGGCTGAAAGCTGTTTCTCAAAAGGAGAGTACTTAACTGCAGCAGATGGTAAAGTTTTGCTCCAAAATCCTAAGGATCTGCATTTTGATTCTTCTATAGGGGCCTGCCAAAGGATCCAAACAGCATCTCTATTTACCACTGACACTTCCAGCACCAATGGATCTGCTAGATCATATGGTCCAAATGGCATGGTAGCTTGTACAGCAGACTGGACTTGTCACAGAACCTCCTCTTGTTCAGGTGCCCACTCAAAATTAGCTGCTTTTCTAGTCAGTCAATAAATGGGCCAGAGTAGCCCACCAAAATGAGGAATGTTGTTGTTGCAAAAATTCAAAAAGACCAAGTAGGCATTCTGCCTCTTTTTTTGGCTGGAGGAGGGCCTAGATACAGCAACTTACCCTTCACCTTAGAAGGTATATCTCAACATTCCCCACACCACTAGACACATAGAAATCTCACTGAAGTTAAGGCACCTATAATTTTGTTGGATTTGTCTCCCATTTTCTGACACAGAAATGCCTTACCAATAAGTCTAGAGTAGCTGCTACTTCTTGCTCACTAGGACCAATGAGTCTGATATCAATGTAATGAACCAGTGTGATGTCTTATGGGAGGGAGAAACAATTAAAGTCCCTGCAGACAAGTTTATGACATGGAGCTGAAGGGTTGATACACCCCTGAGCTAGGACAGTGACGTATACTGTTGACCCTGTTAGCTGAAATTAAACTGTTTCTTGTGGATCTTAAAGACAGCTATAGAGAAAAAAGCATTTGCCAGATCAATAGCTGCATACCAGATACCAGGGGATGTATTGATTTGTTCAAGAAATGATACCACATCGGGAACAGCATTTGAAATTGTATTTACCACTTGGTTGAGCTTGCAATAATCCACTCTTATTCTCCAAGACCTGTCTGTTTTTTGCACAGGCCAAATAGGAGAGTTGAATGGGGATGTGGTGGTAATAACCATTCCTGCATCCTTTAAGTTCTTAAGAATGGCAATAATCTCTACAATCTCTCCAAGAATCTGGTATTTTTTCTGATTTACTATTTTTCTGGTAGAGGCAGTTCTAGTAGTTTCCACTTGGACTTTCCTACCATAATAGCCCTCATTCCAAGAGTTAGAGACCCAATGTGGGGACTCTACCAGTTGCTCAGTTTGCTTATTCCAACTATGCATTCTGGAACTGAGGAAATAACTACAGAATGATTCCATGGGCCCACTGCACTCACTGTGAGATGGTGCTTAGCCAAAACTCCACCAATCACCTGACCTCCATAAACCCTCACTCTGACTGGTGGACCAGAATGATATTTTATATTTCCTGGAATTAATGTCATTTCTAAACCAGTGTCAAATAATCCCCCAAATATCTGATTATTTCCCTTTCTCCAGTGTACAGTTACCCTGGCAAAAGGCTGTCAATCTCCTTGGGGAAGGCTTGGAGAAAGATTAACAGTATAAATTTGTGACAGTGTCACAGGGTTCTCCCCCTGTGGAACCTGAACTCCCTTCATTTATGGGACTCTGGATCTCTAAACTGTCTCAAGTCTGGAAATTGATTAAGGGGCTGTGACTCTGTTTCTGTCATTCTAGTTAGACTTCTGTTCACTTGACCTAGAACTCTTTTCTTTATGCAGTTCAAACAAGAATTTTGTAGCCTGCCTCTCTATTATAATTCTAGGTACTCCATGATCTTCTAGCCAATGCTACAAGTCTCTGCAAGTCAGATTGGTTGACTCCTGCTTTGAGTCTGTTGTTCATAATGGTAGCCATGTCCATCTTGTCTTTGGTGATTAAGCGCTGCCACATGGTTTCTGCCAACTTGGGATCAAGTCATCCCCATTGTGTTTAAGGATTCCAGCTCAGTGACAGTAGTTCCCACAATAATATCTGACCTACAGAGAAGGGCAACTACAGAGCTCTTTGGGGATGATGGAGCTAGTTTCACAAATTTATTTCTCACAGTTCTGGTAAAATATGGATCCTCCAGTCATTCATGGGGTGATTGAGCAGACTTTCCATGATAAAGTCATTCTAACATTCCAATCTCTCTAAGCCATTGGATCCCCTCATCTACATTATACCAGGGCATTTCAACCTGGTCTCCCATCTTTGATTCATGTTTCAGCCAACCATCTAAACACACTGTTAGTGCTTTTTCTAACCTCTTGAGCTATAAGATTGAATTAAGAATCTCTGCTTAGTGGGCCCATATCAATAAATTCAGCATGATCCAGCTGTATATTCCTCCCACCATTATCCCACACCCTTGAAATTCATTGCCACCCATATTTCCCTGGTTTCTATCCATATAAATTGTAAAACTTATGCAGTTCTTTTGGGGTATGATGTACTTCCTTATGGGTGACATTTTGTACCTTACCTTTTGGGGCCTGTTGGGACTTTGGTTATGCATCTGGAAGAAATGAGGGATGGTGGAGGTGAATCATGAAAGGAATTAGAATTATCTTCCAATCAATTTGCTTCAGGACATTCATTTGAAGTTTCATCTGGTGAAACATGATTAATCACTCTAGGGCTAATCCCTTCAGGAGGAGGTTGGGTGGCCAACTCCTCGGGGCAGATTAGAGGCTGGGTGGTTATGTTGTCACGGCACACTACTACAGGATTATGTAGAAAAGAGTCAGCAGAACCTGTGATTACAAATTCTCCACCGACATCATTATCCATCCTTATGTCACCATCCCATTTTTCTGGGTCCTGCTCCTTTCTAATCAATGCTCTCACTTTAATGGTAGACACCACGCAAGATTGAGATTTCAGTTTATGTTGTAAAGTTGCTAATCTAACAATAAAATCTGAGTCCTATTTTTGCAAAGCTCAGTTCTGCTGCTATAGGGAATAAGATTTTCCTTCAGGGCATTATTAGAAACATTTATGTTTGTCATATATGTAAGCTTCTCATTTGACGTCTTCATCTCATCCCTTTCCCTCATTAATATATTGACAACAACCAGCCATCATCTCTATACCTCTTTTTTCCATAAAGCTCTGTAAAGGTGTCAGAAACATTGTTCCCTAGAGCCTTGCTTCATACAAGCAAAGCATTAGAAGAATCCAATGGCAGTGTTTTGACTATCTCTTTTGCTAAATCACCCCATCAATTAGCAGTGTCATTCTGATTACAGGAAACAAAACCCTTAGTGCCTTTAAGTCCAGTCAGAGTAGAAAATCAATGTAAAAACCCATTTTTAAAATTCTGTTTCTTAAGAACTACTCCTAGTACCAAGCTGTATTAACTAGGATTCTCTAGAGAAACAGAATCAGGAGGAGATATCCATATATATATAATTTATAAAGTATCTCAGGTAACCATGGGATTACTTACTCCTAAGTCTGTAGGGCAGACTGCAGGCTAGTATCTCTGATGAAGGTCTCAATGAACTCTCAAGAGAGGCTGGCTTGGCAACCATGGGAATGTAAAGGTTCAATGTCTATAGAGCAGGCCACAAGCTGATAACTCCAATTAAGTTACTTAATAAACTCTCAGGAGAGGCTGGCTGGGCAGCAATTGTAATGGAAGAGTCCAAAATCCATAGGGCAGGCTGTGAAACTGCAACTGCATGAATGGTCTGGATGAACTCCACAGGAGAGGCTTGCCAGCACGAAGAAAGGGCCATCTCTTCTCAAGCTTCTTTAAAAGCCTTCCAGTGATTAGATTAAGCATCACTCATTGCAGAAGACACTCACCTTAGCTGATTACAAATGCAGTCACCTGTGGATGCAATTGATATAATCATGATTTAAGTTCATGAAATGTCCTCATTGCAACAGACAGGCTAATACTTGCCTAACCAAAAAACCAGGCACCACCACTTGGCCAAGTTGGCACATGAACCTGACCATGACAGGGACTAATGTGAGACCCTTGGGACAGCACTAAGTGAGCTCGGTAGAAATCTTACACTTAAGTCCCTGCTGCTCAAAAGCAAATAGGTATTTAGAACAGGGTGGAGAGCAACACAAAAAATGTGTTTTAAAGATCTAGAACTTATAACCTGAATGCAGACAGGGTTATTTGAAGTCTTGTGCTAGGATTCCTTTACCCATAAGGATGGATTTATTTGCTTAAGGATTTCCTTTGGGATGCCAAAAGGCCTTGATCTAGTAGGGCCTTTGGAGTAAACAAGGGAGTAAACATTAGCTGAGTTTACTTCTCTTAAGATGGCCCCCAGGGAGTAATGAAGATCCCTCTCCAAAAAGAATGTGGAGCATTCAGATACAATGAAGAAGCTGAGGGGACACCAGAATGTCCCCAAGTCTACAAAGGAGAGGGGTTATTGGCTTTACTGGCAACTCCCATAACAAGGCAAGTCTGAGTGGAGGTAGGTCTAGAGGGGCAGTTCAGGACAGAGTAAGTGATTCCAGTGTTAATTAAGAAATTAAAAATCTTGCCACATTGAATTTCACTTGAGGCTTCTTTAGAATGATGGTCAGATATGAAGTCATTAGAGCCATGAGCAGCATCAGTAAAACTCAGTCTTCTTTACTTGCCAAGAACAAGACACAAGGGGATGTACTGCCCCCCTTCAAGAGACAGTGCAGGAGTGCAGTACTTGGGCTTCATGTTCTTGTTTATGGAACCTGTAATAAGGCCCCAGTGGGTTCTAAGGTCAAGCATCATCTCCAGGTTTCTCTCACGCTGTCAGTGGCCATATGACCCACAGTTGAAGCAAGGTCCTTGGAGCTTAGAGGTACAATTCATGTGACCTTGAGAGATATGGCACTTTTAACAGTGGCTGCAACAGGCTGAACCAATTCTCTGGTCTTTTGCTTAACTCTCTTTGCCATCTCCTCCTCATCCTTGTCTTATTATTAAAGGCAGAAAAGCAATTTCTAATAGATCACTATTAGGAGCTTGTGGGCCTATGGAAAGCTTTTTCAGCTTTCTCTAAGCATCAGACACAAACTAGATGATGAAATAGGTGCACAGAAAAATAAGAATCCAGGCTTTCAATGCCCTACTTTTTTAAGCCTTCTATAAACATCCCCTGGAATAGGGAGAAATTTTCTTCTTTCTCCTAAGTGATATCACTTAGCTTATTAAAATAAGCTGGCTTGGTGGTGCATTTTTAATGCCTTTTAGCATAAAAATGAATGTATGGTCTTTATTGGGTTAAAAAAGGGTCATAAAGAATATTTTCTTCTTTAATTTAAACTGAGACATTGGATATAACAAACCAGAAGATCATCTCAGGTCTGCATCTTGATAGAAAGCCATAAACATTTGGGCAAAGGGAATTTCTGACCATTTTCTCTGTCTTGTACAGACTGAAGAATGGTATTGTAATTAAGAGTTCCATCAGAGGGCTACACTTCTCTGTCTTCTAGCTTATATTAACTGCTGGCATTTCCTATTTTCTTTGGAAAAGGAAATAGAGGAGCCTACCTCTCCACCGGCTGATTCCTTGGGAATATGGGGAATAAATCATAAGGGCTTCCCAGGACATCTTTCCTGAAAGGTGTCCAGACTTATACTTCTGGGGGGTTCCCTAGGCCTTTCCAAGAAGAATTTCAGGACAATGCTCTCAAGGAGCTGGGGACTCAAACACCATACAGCAGCTTTCTTGAGACATTTGTGGGGGAGAGGAATTTCCTGGGTTTTGCCTGTAAGAATTTCAGAATAACACTCTCAAGGAATCCTTCCACCTCACTGGCCAAATGTTTTGGGAACATGGTGAATAAAGTTACCACACATACTTTAGACACCTTTCCTGAGACATATTTGGACCTGTGATTCTTGCAGTTTCCCAGGCCTTGCCCAAAAGAGTTCAAGGACAATGCTCTCAAGAATCAGGGATTTCAACTCTTTGCAGCACCTTTCATTAGAGATGCCTGGGCCTACCCTTCTGGGGGACATCCTGAGAAGAACCCTGAAGAATTCCAGGGTAATGCTCTCAAATATTCTTTTCTCTGTGTCAGCCCAATATCCTGGGAACACAGGGAGTAAAGTCACAAAGCATCCCTGAAACATGTCACTAGAGATGTCTATAACTATGCTTCCAAGATGGGGGCCTTCCTTACTTGAGAGAAGTTGAGGATAATGCCCCAAAGAATACCTTTGTTCTCTACTCTCCTGTTTCCTGAGGAGTAAAAATAGAGCACGCTTTAGAAGAAGGGAAGCATTTTATTAACTGCAATGGGTCTCAATAGAGACTAAATGATCATGGCATGGAGAGGAGACTCTCACATTGGAAAACACTCAATTCCCATGAGCATAGACCAGAGGTGACTTCCTAGAAAGTTAAAGAGAACACTTTGTTTGGTATGAGACTCTTAAGTCCAGAATCCCATGCATTAAAATGTCTGCAGGCATTGAAAGCCAGACCAAGGAGAAAGAAGGAGACTTTCATAGAGCAGGTGAAAGGAACTCTCTCAAATAGGTGAAAAGAGGATCCAGCAGTAGTCAGGGTATGGGTCTGCAGAGGGGAAGGAAGGAAAATGTGGGGTAGTTTGGAGGGACAAGGATCAAAAGAGAGTGGCAGGTGGACTTGGAAAGACTTGATTTGGATTCAATTGGACTCCTGCATGACATGGAGAAAAGTCCCCAGTCATTTCTCAAGGAAACTATCAATTGCCACTCTGCTTCTCATTGGATCTGTATGGCATGGAGACAGGTTCCTGCCACCTCCAAGGTGGGAGCCAGAGGATGCAGAGTAGAACAAGATTATGTCCTGGGGAGATATCTAGAAATTACATCTCTAGGAATCCCAAGTTTCTTCAAGATGCAGAGTTGCATGAAAATATAGGAGAGGGCAACAATGAGCCAAGTGAGGAGAAAACTAAAAGCACATGACCGAATCTCCCAGTATTCACTAGTCCAGACAGTCAGTGAGAATTGTCTTCTAACTGGCTCACCAAAATATGTTGCCAGGTTTCATTCCTATGACATGAGAAAGAATTCAAGCGCACAGCACAGTATAAGCAAGCAGAAAATTTATTAAGCATATGTGTAAAAAAGGAACATGCAGGCACTCTCATAAAGGGGAGGGGTGAGAGGCCTAGTCCATTTATTTTTAAAGTCACTACTGATAAACAAGTCCTTCTTCTGTCATTTTGCTTCATAGGCTTTGTATGTCTTATACCTTTTAGTGCATCAATTCTTCCACTAATACCTAACTTTGTATCTATTTAATTTGTTGTATTGTACCATACTGATTGCCAACTCTTTTTTTTTTTGATAGGCGGTTTTATTTTTTGTTAATCTTTGTACAATAAGACAATGCCTCCAATGAACCATCTACCAGTGTAGGACATACATTTTGAGGGCATTTATGAGTTTTCCCATTAGTGAGAATTGGTATAATTTTTTACATACCATTCTACTTTCTGTCTCCAACTAAGAATATGCATGGGAGAAATTTTTATCCAGGATTTAGAGCACAACAAAGTTAATTGATCCACAAAATGATTGAACCCAGAACACTGTCCTGATCAGTTTGCCAAGTCAGTTTTCTGTTATATGGTAGCTTTTTAAAAACCTTTTTATTGTATAGTTCAGCATATATACAAAGCAAAGGAATAGAAAAGCAATAATTTTCAAAGTCCTCTTCAACAAATAGCTACAGGACAGATCCCAGAGTTTTTCATGGGCTACCATATGATCTTCTCAGATTTTTCCTTCTAGATGGTCCAGAATAGAGGAAGCTAGAAGGCTTAAATATTTTTTGTCACCACAATCAACATTATTTCTTTCTTTTCTGTGAACAAATAACATATATGTGAAAAGAAATAAATTCCAAAGCACAGCACCACAATTAGTTGTAGAATATATTTCAGAGTTTGACATGGGTTACAATTCCACAATTTTAGGTTTTTACTTTTAGCTACTCTAAGATACAGGAGACTAAAAGGGATATCAATTTGATGATTCAGGAATCATATTCATTTGTTGCCATCTCTTTTTTATCTGAATATATTTTTTATCCATTTTCATTGTGATTACCATGAGATTATAATTAAATATCTTAAACAGATAATCAAATTTAGTCTGATATCAACTTACCTTTAATATTATACACATATACTTCCACTATACCCCTTCATCCCACCACCTATTTTTATGTTTTACCACTTATATCTTTGTACATTATATGCTCCAAACTATAGATTAGTTGCTACTTCTTATGCATTTGCACTTTACCACCAATCAGAAGGGAGAAGTAAAATTCCAAATCAAACAATACATGATTATAATATTGGTGTTTATAATTACCCAAATGGCTACATTTATCACAGGTCTTTATTTCAGTATGCTGCTTTGAATCACTGTCTAATGCCTTTTCCTTTAAGGATAAAGAACTCCCTTATAGCATTGCTCACAGTGCAGATCTAACTGTGATCATCCCCTTCACTTATTGTCTGTCTGGGAATGTTCTCATCTGTTCCCAATTTTTGAAAGAAAATCTCACCAGAGATTAACTGATTGGCAGTTGCTTTCTCAGGGATTTGAGTATCAATAGCAAGCTTTAAAATATGCATTTAACCATAAGCCCAGGAAGAAATAAGAGAACAGATGTGGCAGAAAAAAAAACACATTATTGACCAGGAATTTTCCTAATTTAGAGAACAAAACAAACATCTAAAATCTCACAGCTATAAGAAGCTCAAAAACCTCTAGACAAGATAAAGAGAAAAATGTCATAGCAAAGCATATCACAATCAAATTTCTGAAAACAGATGTGAACAGAAATCCTTAAAAACCTCAAGAGATAAAATGCACATTACATACAAGGAAAAAATAAAAGAATGACCATAGAATTTTTGGCAGAAGCAGTACAAGCTATAAAATATAGTGGAGGTACTTCCAGGAAGATGGCCAAATAGAGCAGCTTGAGATTAGCCCTGCTCTGGAAAAGTTAGAGAATGGACAGAAGGATGGCTGAGATGGTGATTTGGGAGTGCATCTGCCCTGGGAGAGCCTTCTGCACCACATAGGCCAGCCCCAGTTGCAGAGGCTAAGGAACTAAGACAGAAAGCTGGAGCTTTGTGCAGAGGCATGGAGCACATGGTAGTGCACTGACAGAGGCTGGGGTCTAGGAAGTACCCAGGCTATGTTCCTTGGGTGCACTACCCTCACCAGTGCAGCCCTGTGACCAGGGACTCACTCCATACTTCATGCACCTGAACCCCATCACCTACTCCCATTTCCCATGCTCCAGGCATGACCACCACACCAACACCCAGTTCATATATTTGCCCCACACCTCCACCCCAAGTGAGGCCCAACCCACCTCTCCTGCCTCTCCCAAGCCCTACCTCCCACTCCCTGTTCCCTGCAGGCTGTTACCAGTGCATAAAGTCTGCAGGTACAAACCTCCATACCCAGGCTATCCCTGTGCCCAAGCCCATAGTGTCACACTGCCTCCCTCTGCCCCCACTCAGCTCTGTCCATCAGTTTACTGCACTCCTCGATGCACATATGCATGGCCCCCAATCACGTCTTTCAGCTCTGAGAAGCTCAGTTTAGCGCACTCCTAGAACCCTGTATGTTCATGGCCTTCAGCCACACTTCCCAACTCTGAGAAAGTGCTGACCTGCTGGGTCACATCTGTCCCCAATCCATGAAGGCATAATGCTTGGAATTTAAGAGTTGCTGGACTGTTGTGGCAGCATGACACAGAGGGTAAAGATGAGGTAAAGTGGAGATAAAAAGGAAGAAAGTGACAGAGTGAGCAGCGTTTAAGAAAGTAGATTTATGATGCATTTTGAAAGAATGAAGGTATAGAATTGAATTTCTTCAGGGGTGAATTCCTGTAAGTCATGCTGTAACCAGATTTTCTAGATGAAAAAGAGGAAGTCAGTGAGGCTGGTGTGTAGGTGAACTGAGCTTAATTCTGTGAATACAATATGAATAAGGTTTTTGCCTTTGTGAGAGGATATATGGTGGTTTTGTCTAACCAATGTCTGGGAGTTTTTATTTTCAGGTCTCCCATGGGGGGACTGTATAGTTGGCTCAATTCTTGGATTCATCAGCCAGATCAGCTAGGAATTCCCTGAGGGTGTGAACTGCTGTGTGGGTTTTAAATGAGATAAATGAATCCAGGAGGAATGGCCAGCTATTTTGGCCACAGTTGGAGTGGTGAGGAGAACTAGAAAGGGGGTCTTCTATTTTGGTGTGAGAGGCTTAGGGTTTTTTTCTTTTTGGTATACCCAATCTCCCAGTGCAATGTGAGGGTTGGGTACATTTGTAGTAGGTGTGGGTAAGGTTTGATCGGCTATCTCTTGCAGTTGACCCTTAATCTGAGCAAGGGTTGGAAGATATTTCTCAATGGCTGATTGGTCTGGAGGAGTATTAGTTAGGATGTACAGTCTCCCATACATGAGTTCAAAGGGACTTAGCTTGTGAGGCTTACAAGTTGCTGCTCTCATTTTTAATAGGGCAAGAGGGAGGAGTTTGTCCTATGGAAGTTGGACATGAGTGGTTAATTTGGTGAGATGGGTTTTTAAAATTCCATTCATTCTTTCTACTTCCCTGATGACTGAGGCCTACAGGAACGTGTAATTTTCTGCTAATATTGAGTGCAGAGAGACCTGAGTAGTTATGTAAGAATTAAAGGTAGACCCATTATCTGATTTTAAAAATGCAGGTAGGTCAAAGTAGGAAATGATCTCTTTTAGAAGCATTTCAATTATGTACTCAGCTTTTTCAGAGGTGGAAGGAAATGCTTTGACCCAGCCAGAGAATGTATCTATGAAGACTAAGAGGTATTTGAGTTTTTTATGGGTGGCATATGTGTGAAATATATTTGCCAATCTTGTCCAGGAATTTGACCTCTAGCCTGGTGAGTAGGGAAGGGTGGTGGCTGTATTCCACCCTGAGGAATATGCTGCTGACAGACCTGGCAATTTTTTATTATGCAAAATAGAGTTGAGTATAAGCTAGGATGAAAAAGAGTCTGAGAAAGCAATGTGGTGAGGGGTCTGGCTCCAGTGTGAAATTGATTATGGAGGGTGTGTAAAATTTGCATGGCCTGATTTTGAGGAAGGATTATTTTGTTGTTAAGGTAGTATCAGCCTTCAGGGAAGGCATCCCCTTGTTTGCTAGATTGTCATGTTCTTCTTTGCGGTATTTGATGGTGATTGTAGATAAAGCTAGGAGCTGTGTGTATGAACAATGAGCTTGTGTCTTTGCTTCCTGGTTGGCTCGATTATTTCCCTAAGTTATGTGATCTTTGGTTGTTTGGTGGTCTTTACAGTGAAGGATGGCTGTTCTTTTTGGTAATTGGGTGGAGCAGTAGTTAGGTTTAGGCATCAACATGGCCAGGTGAAGTTAGTTCTATTGTTGTGGACATGAGCCAATGGCATGTGATCCTCATCTGTTGCTGATTACAACTGCAGTCAGCTAGGAGGTGTGCCTGCTGCAATGAATGATGCTTGATTTAATTGGCTGGAAGCTTAAATGAAAGAGCTTAATGTAGCACAGCCCAAGCAGCTCAGTGTACCTCATCTCAGCACTCACAGCTCAGCCCAGGCCTTTGGAGATGCAGAAAGGAATCACTCCAGGGAAAGTTCTTGGAACCCAGAGGCCTGGAGAGAAGGCCAGCAGAGATCACCCTGTGCCTTCCCACATAAGAAAGAACCTCAGGTGAAAGTTAGCTGTCTTTCCTCTGAAAAACTACATGTTTTTAACTAAATAAATCCCCTTTTATTAAAAGTCAATCCATCTCTGGTGTGTTGCATTCTGGCAGCTAGCAGACTAGAACAGGTGGCTTGCAAAAGTTTGAGGCTGAGATTTTTGTTAATAATTGGGGATTATTTGGAGGTAACATATCCTCCCTCTCTCTGAATTGGGGTGTAGGAATGAATAATGTGATAAATGTACTTTGAGTCAGTGTATACATTGACTTCTAGCATTTTGGCATGAACTAAGGCTCTAGTTAGTGCTATGAGTTCTGCTTGTTGGGATGTTGCTCCTGATGATAGGGCTCCTGATTCAAGGGTATTGTCTAGTGTGATGATGGCTATCCAGCTGTAGGGAGAGGGCCATTTGTGGAGCTGCCATCTATTAACCAATTAGGTGCTGGGGGGCTAGGGGTTGATCCTGTATATTAGGATAAGGATGTAGAAAATGATCTGTAATATCATAGCAGTTATGCTGAAGTTCAGGTTTTGTTGATAAAGGGAAAGATAAGAGTGAAGCCTGTTTGAGAGTGAGAGGCAGTTGGTGAAGAGTTACCTGAGGATTTTGAAGGAGAAATGCATGTAAGAACTGAATATGTGAGGGTGCTGAGCTATTTATGATCTGGCGGGTTATGAGGGATGAGATGGTGTGTGAAGAGTGGACTCTAATAGTTGTATATGGGAATAGTTTTAAAGTTTCCTGTACTAAAATGACCACTGCATCAAAAACTCTTAGGCATATGGGCCATCCAAGGAAAGGGGGATCTGCAGGTTTAGAGAAATAAGCTACTATTCTTTTTTTCAGGCTCACAGTTTTGGGTTAGGAGTCCAAGTGCATATCCACCTCTATTATCTGTATAAAGAAGGAAGAGTTTTAGAGGGTTAGTAAGGTGATGGCAGGAGCTGTTCAGAGGGCCTCCTTGAGTTTATAAAAAGAGAAGGCTAAGGCTGGTGTTGCTTCTAAATGTTCATGAAGGTCTCTGGCAGTGGCTTGGTATAATTTATTTATTAGGAGACCAAAATAAAGAATCCAGGCTCAGAAGAAATTAGCTAATCCCAGAAATGAAAGGAGTTCTAATTTAGATTTTGATATTAAATGTTTTTAATGAGTTCTCATAATTTGGTTGTGATGCTTTTATGGGTGAGTGTGAGGATTAAACCAAGATAAGTGACTTGAGTTCAGAAAAACTGTCCCTTGCCCTTCTCCTTAGATACTCAGTACCCTTTTTTTTTTGCAAGGAAACTGAACAAAATGATGGTATGTTGTTGAGAAACTTCTAGAGAGGGACTACACAGTAAAAGGTCATCTACATATTGTAGAATACTGCTGGAGGCTAAATTTAGGCAAGAGAGATATGCAGCTAGGGCTTGCCCAAAAAGATGTGGGCTATATCTAAATCCTTGGAAAAGCACTGTCCAGGTTAGCTGTTGAGTTTATTGTGGCATGGGGTCAGGCCACATAAAAGTGAAAAGGTTTTGAGAGTGTACAGGTTAGGGACAATGGGGGTGATAGATGTGATGGCCTTATTGACTGCTCTTAGATCTTGAACTAGCTGATATGTACTATTAGGTTTTTTGACCACTAGGATGGAAGTGTTGGTAGGGGAATCAGTGGCTTTCAGGGGCTCTACCACAGAGCCTATCTATAATTTGTTTAAGACCCAGAACTGTTTGTTGAATTAGGGGATATTGTGATTTATTAGGGTAAGCATTAGGGTGTTTTAAGGTGACCTGAGCTGGAGTGTGGTGTTTGGCCACCAAGGGTTGCTTGGTGTCTCATAGGACAGGATTTATATGAGCTGGAGAAGCAGGGGTGGGGGGAGATTTGGGGAAGGAGAAGGATCAGAGGTTTTCAAGGAGAACAGCAGGAGCATGTTTGGCTGCAAATTTGGTCATTGTAGGGTTGTAGCTGGAAGCTGTAGGAATGGATATAACTGTGTGTCTCTACTGAGTAGAGGAGTAGGGAAGGAGGATTTTATTAAGAAGGAGTGAGTAAAGGTGCACTGGTCTAAAGTGCAAGTTAGGGGAGGGGTATGTTGGATTTGGAATGTATTCCATTTATTCCAACAACAGAGATGAAGGAAGGAGAGACAGGTCTAGCAAATTCTGGCAATATGGAGTAGGTACCTAAGTATCTCAGTACCTCAGTATCTAAGATAAAAGAGATTGGCTTATCTGCTTACTGCCATTGTTACCCTGGGTTCAGCCACAGTGACTGTGAGAGGGTTGACACTCACCCAAGGAATTGGAGGTGGCAAGGGTTGTTTGTGAGGCTAATCAATGGCAGGGTTGAGATGTCCTAAGCCAAATCGTGCTGTGGCAGTGTCTCCATGCTTTGTCACCAGAATTGGGAAACAAAAGGGGGGCCCAATCCCTGAGATCAAGGATCAGGGGATAGGAAAAGCCTCTGTCCCTAATGGCTAAGACTGAGCATACCACCGGATGAGACAGAAGTTGCAAGCAGGGAAAAGATGAGAATAAACCAGTTTGAGGACATAGAAGATAATGAGATGAAGAAGTCAAAGAAATATTAAAAGGAAAAATGCACAGGTTAAGATACAGCAAGCAACAGGGATGGATTTGAGAATAGTTCTCTGCCTTGGATGGATGGAAGGGGGAACCCCCAGTGAGAAGGGTCAGGAGAGAGGTAGGGCCCTCTTCCCAAATTTTGGCACCAGAAATGAAAACCTCAGACTCAGGTGGAGATTGGAGGTGAGAAATAGAGACAGAGACATGGTACCAACAGTGGAGAAGAAAACGTTTATTAATGGAGAAGCAGCAGGGAGAGCTGACTCAAGAAATCAACTCTCATCTCCTTGGAACAGAGTAGGGGTTTTTAAAAGGGAGTTGGAGATAGATTCTGGTGGGTTTCTCATGGTTGGTTTTTTGGGAGTTGGCAGCTTTCCATTGGTGGGTTAAAATTTAAAATACTGCTTTTGTTCTGCCAAGTTGTAACTGCCAGAGGATGGATGTTCAGGAAAAGGAATTTATTGCATTCTGTGAGGTTATAACTGCCAGAGGGCAGATACTTATGCAAGGGGGTATCACTAGAATGCAGCTGCTGGAGAGGGCCAGAGAGCCTCAAGATTTTGATTCTCTGTGGCAGCATTTTCCATTCTTGCTTGTTCCTCTGGCTCAGCTCTTACAGTGATGTTTCCTAGACCCCTATTACTTGTTACCCAAGATGATTATCTTTTTACCTATAAAATGTATAAAAGCAAAGTGAAAAAAATCACTACAGAAAGGCAGATTTAGGAAGCTTTCCCTGGCATCCTGTTAATGTAAATGAACCTTCCTTTCCTCCACAGCCTGTTTGGTGCATCTGTGTATAAATTCAAACCAAGTAACAAACTCAGATTTGGTGGGGGACTTCACCTTCAGATAGACTTGTGATACAGTACATGAAACTTAGCACTGTGTATTATCCATAACATCTTCATTTTCAAGTTAGCTTATGCTTCAGTAATCTATTTCAACTTTGACCTTTATTTACTCTTGTAGAAAAACCTGGTATCCATACTGTCACTGTCTTTATTTCCTGTCTGCTCAGGTATCTTAATGGAGAGGCAACATATTGTACTTATAAAAAATACTATTCTCAAGGCAAAATTCTTTTATTTTAATCCTGAGTCCACACTTCATTATCTTAGTGAGCTTTGTTACATTATTTAGCTCTCTGTGGCTCAATTTTCTTACTTTCAAATGAAGGTAGAAACTACCCATTTCTTACTGTTATTGTGTGGATCATATGAGTAACTGTAAAATGGTTAAGAAGTTCTTTGCACATAATGAGATCTTCCTTAGTTCTACTTGGCCTCATTGTATAAAGGTTCAAGAATAATCAGAATTACACTGCCTTCTGTGTGCAGAACAGGTATATATGACTGGAGGATTATTCAGAAGAAGTGAGTCTATCTGCAGAACCTACAGGCAGAAGTGCAAATGTAGACTATGACATTATTTTAAAAAATTCTAAAATCAGCATATTAAGCATTAGATTTTGAATTACTTAAAAACATGATATAATAATGAGTATAATTAAAACTCATATTTAATGGTCAGATGTTTCCTAATCACCATCTGGTTCATCATTCCAGCAATAATTTGGAAAGTCTTTTCATTCCATGCTACTTTATGTAGATATGACAATTGTCAGTAAGGTGAGATTTATGATTTAAGTATAGAGCTCTGTTTTACAAGTAACTTGAAATTTTTAAAAGCTGAAATTATGCATCTATTTTCACATGCTTAAAAACAGTTAGGGTTAAAAGACCTAAGTCATCATGGATGCATGAATAAAAACTACATCCAAAATATTTTGCATCTTTTAAGGTATATATGATAAAAGTTTCAATTAATTGAGTGTTGATGTGTGTAATTTTGACATGATGGATGGAGGAATCTCTATTAGATTTGAAATTGGAACTGAAAAATCAAGATTTAAGGAGTAATTTTGATTACTGAATCATTATATAGATATTCCTTTTGCTTTTTGGGATATTGGAGTGGACAGAGGGGAAATACCTGAAAGCCCTAAACTATAATTAAGCTGTCTGTGAAAGGAAAGTGAAGGAGAGTAGAGGAGGAGAATGCATGAAAAGAAGGAATGGACAGACCTCAGCAGATCATGGCAAGCTTTATTAGAGAGCTTGAGAGGGATGGCCTGAGGAGCAGTCAAGATGACTGAACCAAGAGCCATGCTAAAGGGAGGGAGAGTAGCATATTTATAGAGCAGTGTTTATTGAAACCAAGAAAAAAATAACAATTTATTTTGTGGTTACACATCTGTGGTTTAACATTTGATGCACTCCAGAGATGGTTAGGAATAGACAGGTGGAGCTCTCCAGTTCACCAGGGTGGGTGAAGTTCAATCAGCCATGCCAGGTTAGGTCAATTGTTAGTTCCATCATTCCAGACTCTGGAGAAGTATAAGAAGGGAACAGGGTAATGTCATCATATCTGACTACTTCCTGCTGGCTGGGAGGTGTTGTGGGGGGAACTCTTTGGTGAGCATGGAGGAAGAACATTGCTTTCACATGATCTTGAGTTGCAGCTCAAGAGATGGCAGTGATTCATTCAGCAAAAAGCTTTTGTAGGATATTAACAAAGCAGAGAAGGGAAGAGAAAATTAATATAAGACATATGAGGGGAGTTGTAAGGGGTATGAGCCAAGAGGGGAGATTACCTAGAGCCCATAAGGAGCTAGGCAAGGCTTGATCCCTGATTCTAGTAACTAGGTCTCTAAGACACTGGGCTCCATCTCAGACTAAGTGGGATTGGTTAGTATAAAAACAGCACTATTCTTGGAGTAATGCACAGATGCCTCTGTGTGCAGCTGTTAAGAGGTTGAGCCCATGCCTGTTTTGTAAGACTATTGGAGCTAAAGAGTCTACTTGGTCCTGTAGAGCTATAAGATGTTTTGAGATTTCCTGGAGGCTTGAAGCCAGTTGTAACTGGAAAGTAAAGTTGTATAATGACACACCTAGTCCTGCTGTTCCCATACCTACCCCAGAGAGGACACCGGGCATGGCTAGTAAGGAGAGTAACTGGATGGCTCTTTTAATTTTGGGTGGGGTGTTTTGGACCAGGTTTCTGGGAATTGGAGTGTCAGGGTAATTAGGTTTATTTGGGGTGATAGAAAGGCTAGTGTGCATGTTCCCGTCCAGTTGATGGGGAGACACAGGAAAGCATTTGAACCACATACCCAGAAGAGTGCAGATGTGTAGGTCAGGTAGGGGAGCAAACTAATGCTGGAAACTGGGAATAATTTACCTGCTCCTTGGCATTTCATGTTTTCCCTGGTGTGCCAGAAGGAGATGGAATGTCCAAGGGCCATGGCTGTAAGGGTCTGAAACTTTGCTAGGGCCGTAATGTTTGGAGGGGGAGTTTCTTGTTGCAAATTGATGTTTTGGAACTTAATAAGGATGGGGGAATGATAAGAAGTAATTTTGAGGATGGTCTGTGTCCCAAATGGTGGGGTGGATGTGGGGGTCAGACAGGTTGAGGGGGCTTATGGGGTTTAGACACTTGGGGAGTGGGGAGTCAGCCCAGGGTTGTTGTCCTGGTTTTGCTGTTTGGCGTAAAAATATGGCAGTTTCTTGTAGGGGTCGGATGTGGAGGGAAGTTTAAAGTTTATGGAAGATATCGCCTCCTAAAAGGGGGAATGGGCAGGTGGGGATGATAATGAATGAGTGAGTAAGTGTGACCTCCCTGAAGGAGCAGAGGAGGGAAGGGGTTTTATGGGGATAGGTAATAGTTCCTGATGCTCTTACTATGGGCTGGGTTCCTTTTATTGTGGGCCCCTTCCACATATTCAGGAGAGAGAGAGTTGCCTCAGTGTTGACCATGAAGGAAACAATATGGCCAGCCACCATCCCTATTATGCTGGCCTCCCCGGGATTGTCATGCTCAGTGGCAAGGGCAGTGGAGTCTGGGTTCCCTCATTTCAGTAACTGCAAAAAGGTTTTTTTTGATTCTGTAAGTGGGAGACCCAAGGGGTGGAGTGTCCACTCCTGAGGGCACTCCACTTTCCAATGTGTCCATTGTCCACAACTAGGGCATTGCTTGGAGGGAGGTTTAGGGTTTGGGCAACCTTTTACCCAGTGCCCCTGGTTGCTGCAGTGGAAGCAGGCCCCAGGTGGGTCTGCGATTTTTTGTCCTGGGGATATGGGAGGGCAGGGTGTGTGGCCATGTCAAAGAGCCTGTAATGCCTTGGCTAAAAGCTGGTATTTGGTCTTGAGGTTTTTCTCTCTTTCCTTCCTTGCCTCCTCATTCTGGTTGTTAAACTCCTGGAAGGCTAAATTGAGAAGTTCCTGTTGTGGAGTCTGTGGGCCTTGTTCAGGCTTCTGAAGCTTTCTTCATATGCTGGGGGCAGATTGGCTGACAAATTATACATGTAAGAAGAGGGTGCCTTCTGGTGTGTTGAGGCCCAGATTAGTGTATTTTGTTACAGCCTTAGTTAGTGTGGCCATAAAGAAAGAGGGGTTTTCTTCAGACTTTTGGGTGATTACCTGGATTTTTTCATAATTTATCTAGGTATGGGTGTTCTTGAGCATCCCTTTGAGTAAGCAGGCTATCATGTGGTCTCTATTCTGAATTCTGGGGTCTCCAGGTTAGTATGTCCAATCCAGCTCACTGGTGGGAAATGCTAGATCTACAACTAGGTTAAAGGTTCTATTTTTACCATGAAGGAGGTCTGCATATTCTTAGGTGGATTGCCAAATGCAGCTCCATTCATCTGGGGTTAAGATGGATGTGAGGATGTAATAAAGATCTGACCATGTAAGGAGGTAAACCTGAGTAAGGCAGATGAATTCTTTGTGATATTTGGTAGGATTCTCAGAGAAGGAGCCTAATTTTTCCTCAATTTGGGACATATCTGCCATTGAGAAGGGGCCATGAAATTGAACTGGTCCCTCCACTCCCACCACCTCTTGAAGGGGAAACATGTGGTGAGGTTGGTTTTGACCCAAAATAGATTTGGAGCATATGTAAAGAGAGGAGGGCAAGGGGTGTTGAAGCTAGGGGTCCAATGGGGGAATCCAGTGGGGGAATAGGAGAGGGTGGATTAGGGTTTTGGGGAGGGGGTCAGTATGGAGGGGGGTGATCAGCAGGGTCTGGGTTGGTGAAGGGGGGTGGGACTGGGAGAGTATTTTCCCAGTGTGGTGGCAGGGGTGTCAGCCAGGAGTAGTTGGAGTGGAGAGCATGATTTACAAAGAGAAGGTCTGGAGCAAAGATAGAAAAAGGCCTGGAGATACAGTACCTCAGGCCACTTGATATTTTGATGGAGGAAGGAGTTTAGTTTGTTTAGAATGACAGGGTCAAAAGTTTCAAATTCTGGCCATTGATGTTGATTGTCTAAATTTTATTTTGGCCAGGTCTGGATTGAATGTTGGAGGAATTTAGTGGCTTTTAAATCAGGCATTAAGCCTAATGTTTTTAGATTGTTTATGAGACAGGCTAGAAGTGATTCTGCTGGGATGGAGATCCTGGTCCCCATTTCAAGGGAGAGATAGTGGGGAGGAAGGCTAATTCTGATAGGCCAAAAGGCCAGGGGCTTCAACACCAGGCAGGGCATCCCCTATCTGGTGAGGGGCTGAAACAGAATCCTTATTGGGCAGGGAGTATGTCCCCAACTCCAGTCACCTGAGGGGACCCCCAGGGTCTATGTTGGAAGAGGGAGAGAGAGAGAGAGAGAAGAGCCACAGGGTGCCTCTGTGGGTCGAGAGTAAAGGGGGGAGACTAACCCAACAATGATATTCAAGGGTGATTTTAATCAGTCAGTGGTGGGTGTAGTGGCTGAAATGGCAAGGGTCCCCTGATCCGGAGGTTTTAATGAGAGAACAGAGGGCTAAAGTTTGCTCAAGCTCTGGGTTTGCCAAGAGGGCCAATAAAGAACCACTGGGGTCCTTGAATGGCTCACATGGCAATGAAGCTGCAAAAGCCATGCCCTCCTAAGAGAGGGTGTCTTTAGGTTGCTTTCTCACAGTGGTTTAGCTTATAGTGAGCTTGGAGGGTCACTTGGGTCCTCCAAAGCCAGGCATGAAAATGAAAGAAAAGGGAAGGAGGTTTTAAAGGGTAAGCGTTCAAATGGAGGGTGAAAAGGCCAGGGGCTGGGGGTCCCTGCCTTTGCCACCTCCAGAGTTTTGGCATGATTATGGAAGGAAAGTGAAAGAGAGTAGAGGAAGAGAATGCATGAAAAGAAGGAATGGATAGACCTCAACGGATTATGGCAAGCTTTATTAGAGAGCTTGAGAGGGGTGCCCCAAGGAACAGTTAAGCTGGCTGAACCAAATGCCATGCTAAGGGGAGGGAGGGTGGCATATTTATAGAGCAACATTTATTGAAACCAAGAAAAATAAAAAAGCAAAATAACAATGTATTTTGTGGTTACATGTCTGTGGTTAAACATTTGTTATGCTTTGGAGATTGTTAGGAATAGGCAAGTGGGGTTCTGTGGTTCACCAGGGTGGGTGAAGTTCAATCAGCCATGACAGGTTAGGTCAGTTTGTTAGTTACATCCATCTGGATATCTGAAATGATTGTAAAAGTCATAGCCTTGAGCCTTTGTGAGTGTAAGGTGTTACACACCCTTTGTCTGGTCATTTTCTTGTAAGGCAAAGGCTCTAATGCTAATGAAGTCAGTCATTAACTAGCCTCAGCCCCTTACATTTGTAAATCATATCCAATAGGCTCTACTATTGAAAGACAACTTGTCTCCCTACCTTTTGGCTCATACCAGTACTACTAAAGTGATAGCTTTGCTCCCCTCCCTTCCAGCCTGTTTCTTTTTCTGCTTTGAACTTACTATGACCTCATCTTCCTTGTGAAAATCCTTCAAAACCTGGAAACTAAATCCAGGGAGTTAGTTTAGTTTAGAAACTAAACTCTCCTAAACTCAGGGAGACAGACTTTAGGCTGTTAGGCTGTCTGCTCTCCTGTTACATGTTTAGTAATACGCTCTTTCTCTCTGAAACCCCAGTGTCCTAGGAATTGGTTATTGAGTGTGTTGTGCAAAAGAATCCATGGCCTTTGTCCAGTAACAATGGTGACACAGATAGGATGAATGCCTGAATCTCTGGAGCCCCAGAAGAGCAGGAAAGCCAGGAAACTGAGCCTTTTGTGGCTGCTGGACTGAATTTGGTCTACAGACTTGGCAGCTGGGATGTCTCTGTTTTGCTGGCACTCTGGAGATTTTTGTCACTTTGAAAAGCTTCAAAGAGAAAAACATTTCCATTTCTAGGTCCAGACAGTTGACAGGGTGAGTGGGTCATCAGAGTAAAAGTGGATCAGGGAGTAAATAGGAGGTTCAAGTTCCCTTGGCCTAGGCCAGGGTCATGCTTCCAGAATGATCCCCTTTGCTCTGACCACTACACCTTCTGATTTGGGGTACTGTAACATACAGGATTTGAAGCCCTGACCTAATCCAACAATTAACTGGTGTTGAGTGAAATTACATAGGCCTGCTTAAGTGTTAGCTGGCATGTTACCTAGGTATTGGTTAATTGTTAAATTGATGTGATACCTGTTTTATGTCTGTTTAATTGTTAACTGAGTATTCAGTGTGCATTCTTTACAGGATTTGAGGCCTTAGCCTAAATTTGCTTGTGGATTATATTCCTAAAAATGAATAATCCAACCATTGGTATTTAATGAAGTTAAGTAGGCCTGTTTAAATGGTAGTCATTGTGTTACCTGGGCATAGTAAAAGCTGATGTTTAATTGTTAATCAGTGTGTTAAGTGTTTAATGCCTGTTTGTTAGCTGGTGTATTTAGTCTAATTATTAAGTGATATGTTCCTGTATTTGTATTTGTCAACTTACCTAACTGGTTACTTATTATGGAGATTCTTTTAAGAAGGGAATTTTCAGGCTGTATTGAAAATTGAAAAGATTTTGGTTATGAGTCTATAAAAAAGGTTTTATTTCTGTAACATAATCTGGCATTAATATGATTTAAAATAAAAATGCTACCATTAGAGTTAAAGTTGAAGATATTACAATTTGAATCATTCTGCAAAGAGTAGAAATGGGATGAGAAAATACATTCAATCCTTTTTTTTTGGTCCCTCTCAAAAGCAATTTGGTTTTTGAAATAACTAATTTTCTATTTGTGTCTGCATGCATTTTCAGTGTATATTCTCACACGTCAGGATGGTAATAGCAAATTAATAAGAAAATTCTTAAAGAGCTCTATTTAGACTGCTTGCAAGTAATTAAGTGCCTAAGATAAATATATAAATTGGTACTTCTGAAATAAAAGAGAAAAATTATCCCTGAATGGCAAGATTCAAAAACCTCTGTTTTGGAATTATGGTAAACAAAGGGGGACATTAGAAAGAAACTGCCCCTGGAATTTTCCTAAGGCAACACAAAACTGCCAAAGGGCTGTCTCTGGAAAAAGCAAGAAACTTTTCCAATGCTCCTGGGCACAGCATTTAATTAAATAAATGTAATTACTGGAAATAGTTAAAAGAAGAACTTAGGAACACTCAAAATTCCATGACCTGCACCTAAACTTTCAAACCCAGACTGGCATCTTTCTGTCTGTGCAACCTATCCCTGCCCTAAGGCCCAACTACCTAAAGCAGTTATGGGTAGGGGCTAGGCACAGAAAGATATGGGAAGTATGGTTTAGAATTCTCTTTTTTTTCTGGGCCTGTAGATCAGAAATGCTAAGCATAAAAAATGTTACAGAATAGGCTATGTTTACTAATATTATTTCTTCCAAGAATACCTCTGCAATGTAACTGTAGTAATCAAGGAATTATTAAAATATAAATATCCTTGGGATAGGACTAACTGAATAAAATCTAATTATCAAATTTCAGTAAATAAAATGAAAGATCTTTGAGAGATATGGAAAAGTTTTCCCCAAATTTAGACTTGGGAAACTTAATTGCCTGGACTTCAAAGAATCTGGCTTTTGTTACTTGGCCATTTGTTACTCTAGTTTGTGAAGAATTTGAATTGGTAGTGGCTTTCTTAATGTCAGTCTGTCATGAATAAAAAAAGACAGAAGTCTTAGCTTCAAAGAGTTTATATTCTACTTAAAATATACATGTTCTAAGGCATAGTATAAGACAGTGGTAACAAAGGAGTAAAAATACTAGAATAATTTAAACAAATAGACAAAGAAGTCCTCATAGAAGAGATAGCATGTGTAAGACCTTTAAATAAGAAAGTAGCATTTAAAAAAATAGAATTCTGAACTAATTTTTAGAAAGCATAATTTAATTTTGTGAACTAACACATTCCTAACATTATTTAGGAGTTGGGAATAATGTAAAGAAAAATTTGACATTTTTTTCTGGATATAAATCCCCTAAATATAAAAAGTCTGATTATATTTCAAATGTGGGGCTTTTCTGACCTCTGAAGGTAGTGCTAAATTGGACTGAAAGATTTTAGGTGTATTATAAAGTAATCTTTTCTGTGCTCTGAGCATATAGTATGTAGATGTCTGGTTGTGTTCCAAACCCAGGCATAAATTTCTTCCTTCTTCCATTATTTTATAGTATCTCTGCCTCTTTTCCCCTTTATGAATACTACTATTGTAAGAAAGCATGCAGGTTCAAAAGTCTTGTGTATCGTTTATTTAATAAAAAGGAAGCTTTAGTATTAAGTTGAGTATTCATACAAAACGGAAGTTTAGTTTCCTCCCTGTTAAAACAGCATGGACATCAGAATAATATCCTTATTATGTTTATATTGGTATTATCCTTTATTTCAGAAAACAAGTCTTCTCCCTGTTAAGGGAAAACTGTTACAAATAATTTGTTCTTTCATCTTGTATAAGTAAGGTGCTAAAATAGTTTATCCTATTGCATAGGAGGTGTTTGGGAAGTATTACAGTGGTTAAAAAGAATTTTCTATCCTGTTGCTGGTAAAATTTGTATAGGCAAAATATCATTACTATATTTAGAGACTATATCAATTCCTAAAAGTTTAACTATGTTTTTGCTATTATTGCTATATCCTGTTTCTAATCCATATGGTGTTAAGCAATGGTACAGTGTTGTTAGTCATGGCTTTAGCTATTATGAAAAAGCTACAGATCACAGAAGCAGCCAAATTGTCAGCTGCACTGCTCTGCTCTAATATTTCTCTAAAAGCACATGCTTAACTTTAAAAGAAAGGTTAAACAAATATATATGTTATATTTTATTAAAACATAACTCTGGTAAATGTGTAAAAGTAAAACAGAACAAAACTGCTGTCATGGTTTCTTAATATAAAACAACTGTCTAATGTTTTTGTTTCTGAAAGAAGCTTTATTTAAGCTCAGATTGTAAGAGATTCATTAAATTTTGAAGTGCTTTTACTCTTTGTATAGCCAAGTAGTTCCCTAGAACTTTAAATGTCTGTGTGACACCTGAAACTCAGATTTGGCTTTCTAGCTCTGAAAGTTAGCATGGGTCCACATAGCAATGGTTAGGGAAAAAAAACAGAGAGAGTAAACACTGATTAAAGATACAATAAAACTGATCTGATTAAAACTAAGGTAAATCAATATACAAGGTAAAGAATAATGTCTGTATTTTAAAGCTTTAACTCTTGTGTGAGATAGAAGAACATTTATTTTGTCCAAAATTTGCATTATCTAATTTAAACTGTCTTGTCAGTTAAACAACCTAATTCAGCTTTATTTGATATGGAACCTAGAACAAGGAACAAAATCTTAATGCTGTGTACAAGTTAATGTTATGCAATGAAGCATTTCAGAATATTTTGGGCAGAAAATTTAAAAAAAATATTTGCAAAACCCCTTGGGGGACTGAGAAAAATAGAACTATTAAGTTTCCCCACCTGGGGAATTCCTGACATTCTTCTTAAGCAAGAGGGGTTCCCAATTTAATAAGCCAAGGGCTCAATGTTTAGGGTTGTCCTTATGAAATTTACTTTTATAATAATAAGCTGAATTTACTTAAGATTAATGCCTAAGAGCCATCCCCAGAAAATCGCTGCTCCTGCTCAAATGTGGTCTGTCTCTAAGCCAAACTCTGAGCTTCCCCCCAATGTGGGACATAATTTCTAGAGGTGTAAGCCTGGCACTAGCAGCATGAAACATAACTGGCCCTGGCACCATGGGATATAATTGTCCCTGGAACTGTTCATCCAAAGATGAACCTTGCCCTGACATCATGGGTGAACTAACAAAAAGAGGGAAAATAAATAAGAGTTTCAATGACTAATAGATTTCTAATCATGTCAAGAGGTAATTATGTAAGCTTCAGCCAGATATTGCAAACAGTCAAAACACAGCAAAACCCAACTAACAATGTTCCTGGGAACTCTGAAAGATATCCAGTGCTCTATAAAATTTTATTTATTAAATTTGCTTTTCAGAGACTTGAAACCTCCTTTTCTACTTTGAACTTACTATCCAAAATGACTCATATAAAGATAACACTGTATAGTTTTCTGCTTTGAACTTACTATTTAGAATGACATCATTTTCCCTTGCTAAAATCCTTAAAAACCTTGATCCCCCTAAACTTGGTGAGCAAAATTTTGAGCTGTTACACTATCTGCTTTCTTGCTACACATGTACTAATAAACTCTTTCTCTCTTTGAAACCACAATGTCTCAGGTATTGGTTATTGAGTGCATCAGGCAAAAGAATCCATGGCCTCTGTCCAGTAACAAAATGGAGAAAATACACTATAATTTATGCATTATTATCTATGTTCTCTCAGAGATAGCATGCCCATGTAATAAGTACTGATTTGTGCCTCACAGGGATTATGAAGATGGACCATATGGAAAAACACAACCATATTGCATTGACCCACATGATTGAATTTATTCTATAGGTGTCAAGGATAACCCTGGACTGAAGGCACCCTTTTTAGTAACCTTTCTTGTCATATACTTGGTCACAATTACAGGCAATCTGGGCGTGATTTTCTTGACCCATTTGGATTCCAAGCTACACATTCCTATGTACTTTTTTCTTAGACATTTGTCCTTTAAAGATTTTGGTTATTCCACTGCCATTGGCCCAAAAATGAAGATAAGATTTGTGGTGAACAAAAATACAATTTCTTACAACTGGTGTGTTATTTTGCTAGCAACCTTTGAGGTTTTATTATCAGTAAACTATTTATTCTATCAGCAATGGCTTATGATCTATGTAGCCACTTACAAACCTCTTCTCTACATGGTGATCATGGTAAGTTTAAAGTAAAGAGATGGAAAATGATATACCATACAAGTAGTAACCACGAAAGAATAGAAGTGACTGTGCTTATAGGAGACAAAATAGAATTAAGACAATATTACTAGAGGTAAAGTAGTATATTTAATAATGATAAAAAAATCCAATTCATCAAGATAAAGTAACAATTACAATTTAATAATACATATGTACCTAACAATGGAGCCCCAAAACGAATAAAATGAAAAAGGATTCAAAAGGTAGAAATGAACAAAGAGGAAGTTCATTCGGTGCTGGTTCTTATTCTATATCTTTACAGCATTCTTGTGTACCTATTTCTTACAATTAAATTATTTACATTATCCTTTTGTATCTCTAACATCATCAGCTATTTTTACAGTGATTGTCTTCCTCTGATATCCATACTCAGTTCTGGCACAAATGAATTAGAATTGATCATTTTGATCTTTTCAGGCTTTAATTTGCTCTCTTCCCTGTTAATTGATCTTATGTCCTACATGTTTATTCTTCAGAATGAACTCAGCTGAGGGGAGCTACAAAGTCCTCTCTACCTGTGGCTCCCAACAGTGGTTGTGTTATATGGGACACTGTTGTTTATTTACTCACAAGTATACTTTTTTTTATGCCATATGGCAGGGGTCACATTTCATTGTTTTCCCATGTTAGTATCCCATTATTGCAGCACCATTTGTTGAATTTTGTCTGTTTGTTTTTGTTTTGTTTGTTTGTTTTGGGGAACTGTATGGACCAGGGTCTCCTGCAAGGCAGGCAAGAATTCTACCACTGAACTATCCTTGCATGCCCATGGCTATACTTCTGATATTGATAAAATGGCCTCAGTGTTTTACACCCTGGTTATCCCTATTCTGAATCAACTGATCCACAGCCTGAGGAACAAAGAAGTAGAAGATACTGTAAAGCGAATCTTATCTAATCAAAGAAAAGTGTCAACTTAAATCTTAATGTTTAGTAATGATGAGAGATACACATATATTTTCTTAATATTCATTCAGAATAACTATAGAATCAGAAAATTGAAATATTTGATCAGATGAATTTTTCCATCTTTTCCTCTTTTTATGAACAAAATACTTCATTTTCTATCTCCCTGTACTTTTCCTTCTTCACTTCAATAGATGTTGCAGCTAGGGAATATAAGCCCTCAAAAATTTTCAATGTCACATTGACAGCTATATTATTTAGAAATAAAACCATATTTGGGGGTAAGGCAAAAATTCCTCACTGAATTTCCTTGGAATCTTTGTCACAAAAAATTGTCCAAAAATGGATGGCTTTATTTCCCGACTCTTAACTCACTTCCTTTGATCTATATTTGTATTTATGGGGATGAAACACCATTTCAATTACTGTGGTTTAATCATAAATTTTGAAATCAGGTTAAGTTCTTCCTTTTTTTTTCCTTTAAAATTGTTATGACTATTCTAGTCCTGTTATATTTCCAAAGAATTTTAGAATTAGCTTGAAAATGTCTAGAAAATTCCTGCTGGGATTTTGAAAATGATTGTACCAGATCTATAAATCAAATTATGGCAAATTACCATCTCAAAAATTTTGAGTCTCATAACCCATTAACATGGCCAATCTCCCTTTATGTATAGATTTTATTTCTCTTGGCTAGGTTTAATAGTATTCCATGTATAGGTTTTGCAATTTTTTGTTAAATTTATTTCTAAAAATTTTATTCTGTTGAATGTCATTGTGAAAGTAACTGCTTTCTAAATTACATTTTTTGATTATTAGTTCCTGATATGGAGAGCTATACATAGATTTTTACATATAGATTTTCCCCATCAACTTTCCTAAATATGTTAGTGCTACATATTTTATAATTTCCTGTATTTATAAAAATTGGCTATGTGAAGTATCAAGTGACTATTAACAAAAACAGTTTCACTTCACCCATTCAAAACACTATATTCTGTATCCTTGCTAATTTCTACTTGTTCTGTCTATTAATGAGAGGGAATATTAAAGTCTCCAAAAATTATTCCTAAATTGTTCATTTCTATCTTTTGAATCCTTTTCCATTTTATGCATTTTGGGGCTCCATTGTTAGGTACATATGTATTATTAAATTTGCAATTGTTACATTATCTTGAACAATTGGATTTTTTATCATTATTAAATATACCACTTTACCTCTAGTAATATTGTCTTAAATCTATTTTGTCTCCTATAAGCACAGTCACTTCTATTCTTTTCTGGTTACTATTTGTATAGTATGTAATTTTCCATCTCTTAACTTTAAACTTATTTTTTACTTTGAATCTAAAGTGTGTCTCTCATAGATAGCATGAGGTTGAATCTCTTAAGGGTGTCTAGTTTGCTAATCTCTCCCCTTTGATTAGATTTTTAATCCAACCACACTTAATATGATTATTAATATAGTTAGATTTCCATATTTCATTTTGTTATTTATTTACATATATGTCATATGTTTTAGTTCCTACATTGCTCCCCTTATGCCTTCTTTAATCTAAAACATACCTAACATAATATACCATCTTAATTCCTTTGTAGGATTTTTTTTGCTATTATGTTGAGTTATATTCTTAGATGTTGCTCTGGACATTATAATATATGTCTTAACTTAAAATAATTCAATATTAATGCAATTTCAATAAAATTACAAACTTTCCTCCAATGTCAATTAATTGACATGTTTTTATTATAATGCATACATCTTTATATGCTGTAGTCTTAAAACCCAGTTTTGTAATTACTATTTCATTAAATTTGTTTTAATACAGTTAACAGAAGAAAAGAGAAAAACTTAAGTATGAGTCCTTTTAATTTACCTACATATCAATATTTACCCATTTTCTCCATCTTTTCATGTGGATTTAAATTATTGTCTCATGTAATTTCCTTACAACCAGAAGAGTTTTCTTTATTATTTCTTTTGAGGCAAATCTGCTGCAACAAATTTTCTTAGTCTTCATTTATCAGTGAATTACCTTATTTCAATTTTCCATAAGGACAATTTTGCTGGATATGGAATTTCTCTTTGGTAATTTGTTTCTTCAAGCATTTTCAATATGTCTTCCACTGTTTTAGGGTTTCTATTATATCTGATGTAATACTAACTGCTATATTTGTGTGTTTCCTTTGTACATGATGAGCCTGTTGTCTTGCTCCTTTCAAGGTTTTCTTTCTTTATTTATCCTGTTTAATAATAATGTGACTGCAGGCATGGATCTCTTTGGTTTAATAATATTTGGATTTTTGGAAGTACTTGGGTTTATATATTAATGTTTTCATCATACTTAGAAAGTTTCCCATCATTATTCTATCGATTATTATTTCTGCACCCTTTCCATCTCTTCTTACCCTCTGGAATTCCCATTAGGCATATGTCAGTATGCTTCGATGTCTCAGAGGTCTCAGAGATTCTCTTTATTCTTCTTCATTTTTCCTTCTGCTATCAGCTTATATAATTTCTATTGATCTATTTTTATGTTCATTAGTTCTTTCTCCTGCCACCTTAAGTCTGCTGTTGAACACATTTATGTACTTAAAAATTTTTTTCAGTTATTGTACTTACAATTCACACTTCAATTTTTCAATAATTTTTCTTTGTTTTCATTTAATGAATCATTCTAATCATACTTTCCTTTGATGCTTAACTTAATTCCCTTTAATATTTTGAACATATTTATCATGACTACTTTGAAGATTTTGTCTGTTAACTCTGATATCTAGGACCAGAGGATAGTTTCTTAATTTCCCCTGTTTAAGAGTCACAATGTTCTTCTTATTTGAATGTGTTGCAAATTTTTATACTGGATATTTTATATAAAATAATGTGGATTCTGATCCCATGGTCCTCATGTGAATAATAAAAAATACCACATATATATATATAACTACTGTTAACATTTGACAAAAACAATTTAAACTTTTCTGTTATCTTTTATCTATGAATCATAGCAAGTAAGCATATACAAAGCAGTTATTTTTACATAAATAATTAATAGGGTAATCTTTTTAAGTAAGTATATTATGATATTTTAATATCAATAAATGTAAACATGTTATATCATTTAATGGGCATATATCATTTAACATTAAGGCATGCCATTATTTCTATAAATAAGCAACTCTTAAAATATATTTAAGCACTGCCATTTTGGGCAATTTCAAAATAGTTAAAATGCATTTATTTTCTTAATTTTATTATAAGTTCACAACATTAACATTATATTTAAGTGCAGATATATTTTACATAAATTTATCATTATATTAACCTCCTGAAGGATGTTATAATGAGGGATATTTGTTATTCCAACAGTAAAATGTATTAAAATATTTTATATATACGTATAAAAATTTTAAACAGAAGGGAGTCAGGTGTGTGCTGTTAAATGTTTCACAAACAACTCTCTGAAAAACAAGCTGAAAAACCCTAACCTGTGTGCTGATTTAAATATCCCCAGCAAAGCCAATGTAAAACATGCAATGAAATGTCTTTGAATGAGTAGTTGGGGAAAGATGAGCTATTTAGATCTTGAGATAACATGACCTGTCTTCCATATACCTCTCTGATATTTATACAAATATTGGATTTAACAATAAATAAAATAATATTGCTTAAGATTTATTAAAATACATCTACTAATATGATATATGACAAAGTGTTCTTCACAAACTATGGTGGTAGTTTCAAATGATCATGTAAAACTTTGTCCACTAATTTTAGCACTAGTCTGTGGTCTGTGGCTATTTTCACCATGCAGTCCTGTTGGTAATTTTCTATTACCTTCATTGTTCCTTCTATGTTTATTATTTGGAATTTACCATAAAGAAGATTTGTCTCACAAATTGGTACACAAGCACTGTCTGGAAACTTTGTGATTCAATATGTTCTACAGTCTCACTGTGTTTAGTAATTCTCTGACACCTCTCTAAGTGGTATCCAGAAATTGTGCTTTGCCAATAAACTTATTCTTACCACTATTGCCCCTGGCCCATAACTGAATCCCCCTCAATCCTTAAAAACATCTTCTTGTACTTCCTTATGGGGACAATTTTATTGACTACAATGTCACTCATGAAAACCCAAGGTGCACTGGACAGGTCTTATCATGCATTGCCAATCATAAATCCCATAGTATAAATGGAAATTTTGTCAGTTGACAGAATTTGAGTTCTACATAGTTCATATTTCTTGGGCAAATTTTCATTCCTCTTGCAATTTTGAGATAGTATATTTTATTTTTAATGATTTTCTACTACAATAGATTGTAACAGTTATTCTGTGTCTAATCTAAAACACTTTTTCTTAATTTATTGAAATGACATTGATTTTACTGAAAGACTTGAGATCTCAAGAATTCTATGTCTATTGTGTTATAATTTTTCCCAAGTATGAAGAATTCTGTAAGTAATATGGCAAAATTAATTTGTTTAAATAGGCTCAACCCCAAAGACTCACCTATAAATCCACTGTCACAACTCAAGAGGGTATGTGAGATTAATAAAAGTATCCCAGTGGAACTTCTCTGTCCCTCTCAGTCCTGACTGACAGTGGTTCTCTTTATGCAGATTCTACAACACTCTGATTGACTTTCTATGCAATAGCCTCAGATCATGCCCATCAGACATAAGGCATTTCCACAAACCTTTCCTGGATAACTCCATGTCCAATCTTGGCTTTCTCTGAAATGGCTTACTGGTTCTGCATTTGGCCAAATCCTCATGGGGAGCACTGCTCTCTGGGTCTCCCCTCCTGGAAGCCCAGAATTTTCCAGAGCACCAACTTCTGGTTTCTTTGTATGCAAGAGTTCAGTTTTCAGCTTATGTCTTTCCTGTCACATTTCACTATAAGCTGTGAGGAGAAACCAGGCTGCACTTCCCACAGTTAATTTCAAGATCTCTTCTGCTAAACATCTAAGTTCATGGCTTTAAAAATCTACCTTCCAGCCAAAACCACTAGTCAATTTTGCCAGATTATCTGCCATTTTAAAACAAGGTTCACCTTCCTTCCAGTCTATAATTGCATATGCCTCATTTTTGTCTAAGGCTTTATCAGAAGTGTCTTTAGAGTCTGCATTTCTACCAACAATCTCTTCAAAGCATTATAGGTCTTCTCTATCAAGCACCTCAAAACTTCTCCAAAATCTTCCCCTTATCCATTTAAAAAACCATTCCAACATGTTTGGTATTTGCAAACTGCAGCAGCACCCCACTCCTGGTACCAAAATCTGTTCTAGTTTGCTAGCTGCCAGAATGCAATATACCAGAAATAAAATGGCTTTTAAAAAGGGGGATTTAATAGGCTATATGTTTACAGTTCTGAGGACACAAAAATGTCCCTACTAAGGCAAGTCTATAGAAATGTCCAATCTAAGGCATCCAGGGAAAGATACTTTGATTCAAGAAGGCCCATGAAGTTCAGGGTTTCTCTCTCAAGTGCAAAAGCACATGGCAAGCATGGTCAGGGTTTTATTCTTGACTGGAAGGGTACTTGGCGAATACAGCATCTACTAGCTTCCCCCCAAGTCCCTTGCCCTGCAAAGCTCTCCTAGGGACATTCTCCTTGATCTCCCAAAGTCACTGGCTGGTAGACTCTCTGTTTCATGGTTCTGCAGAGTTCTGAAGCTTTCTCCAAAATGCTTTTTCTTTTATTGGATTCCAGTAAACTAATCAAGACCCTTGTAGAATGGTTGGAGACACATCTCCATCTAATTAAATTTAACACTCACAACTGATTGAGCCACATCTCCATGGAGATAACCTAATCATGTTTCCAACATATAGTGTTGAATAGGGATTAGAAGAAATATTTGCTCCCATAAGATTGATTAAGATTAAAACATGGGTTTTCTAGGTACAAAAATCCATTCAAATCAGCACACAGTTCATATTTATACATATATTCTGATTAACACTGACACAATGTGCTGACATCAAGCTATGACTTAGAAGACATTGCTGGTTCTCCCAGTTCAATGTACCTGATGTGTTAATTTATCATGTTTAAGGGGTTGCTAGATGCTGACTCTCCCCACTACATTATATTGTAGCCCAGAATTTGGGTTGGAAATTTATTTACTACAAATGTGGAAAAGTTTATATTTGAAGCCAGTGTCTGAACCATAAAAGTCCATCCCTGTTTCTCTATGAACCATATTCATAATAAGTTGTTAGTTCTCAAATTTAGATCCCTGGAGATGTAATTTTCTTCTTGCTTTGAGCAACACGACATATTAAGTGCCTTACTGATGCTTCTTACATCTATCTTACAAGCCCACTGAGATCCTCAGCTAAGATTTTCTGCTCTCGTCTATTTGAAACCTCTACAAGATATCAGAGGTCTCTTGTACATTCTCAGTTAAATACTTGCCTCCCCAAATTGCTAGGAAAGCAGAGGAATATATACTATATTTGGAAATAGGAAAATAATAACCTAATTGCTTTTATGCCCCCTCACATTGCTTTTTGCACTATTGAGGATTGTAACCAGTTTCTTCAGAGACACAATATTCCCTGATAAAGATGGAAACCTTTTCATCCAGCACAGCCTTTCTATAGCCACAGCTATTAGATAAGATAATATCCAAGAAAAATATTCTTTAGGCCTGGTCATAAGGAAATTAAATAACTGACAGAGATAACCTGAATGAGCAAGCAAAGATGTCATGAGCCTTTCAAAGAGTAAACCAAAGAAAGAGCAGTATTATGTCATACAAAATTTAGGGATAGGTTCACAGGGGAGTTGGTCTTTCAGTTCTTTGAATGACACATTGTAATTATTATCTTTTTTTCAAAACCAAATTCAAACCAAGCAACACCAATAAAAACAATATGAACAATTGAAACAACAGTTGATACCATTCCAAAAATTATGGAATGTTAGGCAATAATTATGGCACAGAAAAGGCCAAGCTTTAGAGTTGTGATTCTTCAAAAACAGAGAATAACACCAATTCATCTTCCTCTTCCCCCATGCAGCATGGGGTATGATATTATTAATGATCTTGATTGCATCATGCCTCTTAAGTCCTTTGGGCAATACTCACTGATAAAACCCTGTAATTTGTTGCTGTGCAAACCACTCAGAATTAAAATAGGGGCACATACTACTCAGGTAGGTTAGAAGAGTGTATTTCAAAATTAGGGTCAAGATATTTTTAAAATGAAGCAAAACAGAATAGAATAAAATAGAATAACACATCTTAGATGGAATTTTCTGATATAATGGCAAATACAATTCCCTCTCATTGAATTTTAGTTCCGTGCCTGTCATTATTTTGTAAAATATATTTCTTATTAGTTTGGAATTGAGTAAAAAGTTTCAGAAATCCAAGAAATAATTTATAGGAGGTTTGGAAAAATCAGGTACTTGATTGACTAGACAGTATTATTTGGCAAAATTATCCTTCTCATTCTTACAAAAGCTGATGATTTTACTCAGGATGAAAGGTGAGCACATAGGAATAAAGTCATCAAAATGTCTGTTCTAGTTTTCTAGCTGCTGGAATTCAATATACCAGAATAAGAACAGCGTTTAAAAAGGGTAATTTATTAAGTTGCAAGATAACAGCTTTAAAGCCATGAAAATGTCAAAATTAAAGCAAGGCTACAGAAATGTTCAATTTAAGTCCTCTAGGGAAAGTTAACTTAATTTCCAGAATGCCAGTGAAGTTCAGGGTTTCTCTCTCAACTAGAAAAGCACACAGTGAAAATGGAAATGTCTGCTAGCTTTCTCCCCAGGCTTCTTTTCTCATGAATCTCTTCTAGGGGTGTGTTTTACTGCTTCATCTCTGAAGGTCTCTGGCAGCATGGGCTTTCATGGTTCTCACTGCTCTGTGACTCTCTCCAAAATGCATCCTCTTAAGGGATTCCAGTAAACTAATCAGGACCCACATGAAATGGGTGGAGTCACATCTCCCTCTAATCAAAGATTAATACTCACAATTAGGCTTGTTACATATCTGTGGAAATAATCCAATCAAGTTTCTGGCCTGCAGTCCTGAATAGGGATTAAAAGAAATGGCTGCCTCCACAAAATGGGTCAGTATTAAAACATGACTTTTCTAGGGTACATAATCCCTTCAGACTTGCACAATATCTTTAAATGTATTTTTATGCTAGTAAAGAACACTAATTATGAACAAAGGGAATAAGTATTGAAATATTATTACAAAAAATTAATTTTTGATTCCACTAAGTAGATTCTGAAAAGAGTATATCAGGAAAAGAATGAAAAGCCATGGCTTGCATCCATGAAATCTACAGTCAGAGTAGAAATATGAAAAGATTTAAGCTTGCTATACATATGAAAAAATCCATAAATGAGTTATGAATAAAGTATTTCCAGAAAACAAAGATGAATGATAGTAACACACCATGGGAATTAGAAAAAAAGGTGTGTTTCATAGAAAAAGTGGAATTTTGATAGGACTTGAAGAATAAATAAGAGTTTTCCCTTTAACTATCTATCTACCTTTAACCTGGTAGAGGAGAGTACAGTGAAATTCATGTGTAAACACAGGAAAACACGTGAGGACAAATTGTAATTGAGAAATGGAAAATGGTTATTCTAATTTGATAACTTCATGTTGGCGATGGCAGATAGGAAGAGAAGTGACTGGAATTTGATTATAAAATATTCATGGACTAGACTGTATACTTACTCATAACATAAACATTGTTGGCTTAGGTACTAAGTGCAAGGAAAAAGTGGTGCTTTCCATCAGTAAAGTAATGAAAAAAGTGTCCTGAGGAAGGAGAGATATCCCTACTAGGAGGTGGTTGTAGGTAAGCAATGTATATTTGCATTTCTCAAGCTGGTCATTGTGAGAGGCAGCCTTGGTGGTGGGGAAATGTTTAAGACATCCTTGTGAAACATTTACTAGATTACAAGCTCAGTTTAGTAGAACATAACCAGCCTTTCTAAATGAAATTTATTTTTAGAAAAGAAAGCAAGAGTGCATCCACATATGCAGATGTGAGAGTTTCATTCTGGATCTATATATGTATTTTATTAATCTTATGACAACTATTTCTCTCAGTGAGTCATTACTAGAAAAGTCTGAATACCACTAGTATAAAGAAGGGTGTTGGTAAGAGCAGACCTGTAAAACAATACTTAATTTTGTCTTCCTATTTCAGTTCTTAATCTTTTCTTTTTTAAAAATGTACTTTCATTTGTTCAGATGCAAATGAGAGAATATAAGATTGAAGATTTCCTAGATCTATATTCTCTTCCTTGATGATGTTGCTATCAATTGACATTAAAAATCTACCTGTATGTCAGCATTCCAGGATGGAATATCACATTTTTCTTGAGGATAAACTCAAATGAGTTAGCATACTTTGAAAGAAATTATTAAGCACAAAAGTAGCTGTTCAATAAACATTTTAAATTAAAAGAATAAATTTTAAATTTATTTACATTTAAAAATTTTTATTTAAAAAATTGCTAAGTTTTTTGGGATAAACTGAGCAGAATTGTAGTATACAAAACCATTGGGAAATAGTGAAAAGAAAGTGAGGAAATATGAGTAATTATTTTATTTATACAACATTTATTTCTAATCTATATTTTTTCAGTGCATATAAAGTAATTTACATCTTTTTTTCTCAAAATTGTTTTCTCTTCATTTTCTCAAATATAAAGTGAGAGAAAAAGCAAAAAAGAGAAAGAGTGCAAGACAGGAAGGAAGCATTATTTATCCAACTATAAGACTGTGTAGAAACCTCTGGTGACCTGTGTATGGTAAATGTTAAAGGTATACATGAAAAATATTGAATTTTCTCTGTGTCACCGTTGCAGCAATCTGTTTAGGAAAAATTACAGATCTGTCAAGTGAAACCACAAAAGAAGTTTCATTTTCTTGTATGTTCTCAATGTTAATGTTCCTTCAATAAAAACACAGCATTTTTAAATTTTGAACAATAATGGCTAAATTTTAAGCAATATAATGTGCAGGAGCTTTGAAGCAACAATGAGCCAATGTGGAGTAAATCCTGATCTACAGCTTTTAACTGTGTATAAACAGTGATTTGGGGTAATGAGGGACAGAAATATGCCTTTTCAACTAATATCTCTTTTGGCTCTTGTTCCCAACCTCAGGCTCCCAGTATACTAATGATCTGGTATTTGCTCTTCATGTTAACAGTAAACATTTATCTCAGGGAATTGGATTATAAAAAGATCACCTATAGAAATGGTAAGGTGGATGTAATACTCCTTTCATCTTCCTTATCCAGATGGCCAGAAGATACATATAGCTCCAAATAATTGTGCCCTGGTGACAGAGTTTATCTTGTAGGCCTTGGAGATTGGCAAGAGCAGAAGATGCCCCTTCTTTGTGGTTTTCTTTTCCATTTATCTATTTACAGTAATAGGCTAGGTGGGTTTGATTCAACTCATTAGAACAGATGCAAGATTCAATGCACTAATATAGTTCTTCCATAGCCATTTGGCTTTTGTTTACTTCTGCTATTCTTCTGTCATTACACCCAAAATGCTCAGGAATTTCTTGTACAAGCAAAGTATTTATCTCCCTTAATGCATGTGTCACTCAATAAGGCTATTTTCTGGCATTCATGACAGCTGATTACTTGTTATTGGCTTCCATGGCCTATTATTGATATGTGGACATTTACAACCCCCTCCTGTACATGATCATGATGTCTCCAAGAACCTGCGTTCAGTTTATAATGTCCCCCTATAGCTATAGCAGCTTGGTTGCACTGTTTCATACCATCCTCATTTTCCACCTTTCTTATTGCCATTCCAATATCATCAATCATTTCTACCTTGACAGTTTGATGACATGCCTCTCCTCAGGATAACTTGCTCTGATAATCACTCCCAATAACTATGGATTTCTGCTTGTGCTGGGATCATGCTCATTTAGTCCCCTATAACTACCTTTTTCTCCTACATGTACATTATTTTGAACATTCTGAGGCTGTGCTCAGCTGAGGGCTGGTGAAAAGCTTTCTCCATATATGGTTGTCACATGGTGGCAGTCACCATTTTCTGTAAGACTTTGATCTTTATTTACCAAGCTCAAACCATTCCCTTCACATGGACAAGGTGGCTTCCACCTTCTATACAATGATCATCCCCATGTTGAACTCCTTAATGTACAGTCTTCAGAACAAGGAGGCAGAAAAAATTATGAAGAAAATAATCATAAATAAAAACCAGGATTCTAAGTTCATGAAGTTAAGAAAGCAACTTAACTAATTTAAAATTGACTTTTCTATATAGTATGAATTTTGTACCTATCTAGAAAGTCTAGAATGGCTACTTTCATGAGTTAATGATGAATTCTTATCTAATCACTGAAAAATAAAATTCCAGATGTATAAGTAACCATAAAATTTTACATCTACTTTCTCAGGTCTTATAGGACAAATGTAATAAAAATAATTAATTTTTTATTAATTTTTAAACTTTTTTAAAATACCAAAAATCATGAAACACACACAAACATTCTAACTTTTGATCATTCCATTCTACATATGTAATCAGTAATTCACAATATCATCACATAGTTGCATATTCATCATCATGATCATTTCTTGGAACATTTGCATCTATTCAGAAAAAGAAATAAAAGGAAAACAGAAAAAATTCATACATACCATACCCCCCACCACTCTCCCTCACCGATCACCAGTGTTTCAATATAAATTTATTCTAACATTTGGTCCCCCATTATTCATCTTTATTCCATATGTTTTACTCATCTGTGGATGAGGTAGATAAAAGGAGCATCAGGTACAAGGTTTTCACAATCACACAGTCACATTGTGAAAGCTATATCATTATATAATCATCTTCAAGAAACATGGCTACTGGAACATAGCTGTACATTTTCAGACAGTTCCCTCCAGCCTCTCTACTACATCTTGACTAAGAAAGTGATATCTATTTAATGTGTAACACTGACCTCCAGGATAACCTCTCAACTCTGTTTGGAATCTCTCAGCCATTGACACTTTATTTTGTCTCATTTCACTCTTCCGCCTTTTGGTCAAGGTTTTCTCAGTCTCCAGATGCTGAGTCTCAGTTCATTCTAGGGTTTTTTTTTCCCAATCCCTTGATGCTGAGTCTCAGCTCATTCCAGGATTTCTGTCCCACATTGCCAGGAAAGTCCACACCCCTGGAAGTCTTGTCCCACATAGACAGGGGGAGGACGGTGAGTTTGCTTGTTGTGTTGGCTGGAGAGAGAGGCCACATCTGAGCAACAAAAGAGGTTCTCTTGAGGGTGACTCTTAGGCTCAATTCTAAGTAGGCTTGACCTATCCTTTATGGGGTTAAGTTTCATATGAATAAACCCCAAGATTGGGGACTCAGCCTATAGCTTTTGTTGTCCAAACTGCTTGTGAGAACATAAAAAGATCAACTTGGGGAAGTTGAACTTCCCTCCTTTCTCATCATTACCCAAAGGGGACTTTGCAAATACTTTTTTGTTCACTGTTCAAATCACTCTGGAATTTATTGGGGCATCACTCTGGACAAACCAACAAAATCTCACATCCTACTCGAAGTTTCACGTGTTTATGGTGTTCAATTAAGCAGTCTACAGAAGTTATATTAGAACATGCACTAGTCAAGATATAAATTTTGTACCAAATAAACATGTTTTGCTTTAGTCTCACACATAAGTTAAACTTTTACAATATTAATTACCATCTATTTTCAGCACCCTGCAGTAATGACATTCCTGTGTTCTTCCTCATGCAAAAACATGTTTTAAATTTGTACATTAGTCACTATCATTATACACTCTAGGCATTCCTAGATTATACCATATCAGTCTTTATCATCTATCTTTCTTTCTGATTTCATTTGTGCCCCCAGCCCTCCTCCCTCTGTCATTCTCAAACTCAGCTTCATTCAGTGTTTTAACATAATTGTATTACAGTTAGATAGTATTGTGCTGTCCATTTCCGAGTTTTTACATTCAGTCTTGTTGCAGTCTGGATCCCTTCAGCTCCAATTACCTGATATCTTACTCTATTTCTATATCCTGATGGTCTCTGTTACCAATGAAATTCTCCAAGTTTATTCACTTATGTCAGTTCATGTCAGTGAGACCATACAGTATTTGTACTTTTGTTTCTGGCTAATCTCACTCAGCATAATGTCCTTAAGGTCCAGCCATGTTGTTACATGCTTCATAACTTTATTCTGTCTTACAGCTGCATAATGTTCCATTGTGTGTATATACCACAGTTTGTTTAGCCACTTGTCTGTTGATAGGTATTTTAGCTGTTTCCATCTCTTCACAATTGTAAATAATGCTGCTATAAACATTGGTGTGCAAATGTCCATTTGGTCCTTGCCTTCACATCTTAGTAGATATCTAGCAGTGATATTGCCAGTTCATAAGGCAATTCTATATTTAGCTTTTTGAGGAAATTCCAAACTGCTTTCCACAGCAGTTGTACCATTTGACATTTCCACCAACAGTGGATAAGTGTGCCTCTTTCTCCACATCCTCTCCAGTACTTGTCATTTTCTGTTTTGTTGAAAATGGCCATTCTGGTGGGTGTGAGATGATAACTCATTGTGGTTTTGTTTTGCATTTCTCTAATAGCCAGGGAAGTTGAGCATCTCTTCATGTACCATTTGGCCATTTGTATTTCTTCTTCTAAGAAGTGTCTGTTCAAGTCTTTTGCCCATTTTGTAATTGGGTTGGCTGTCTTTTTGTTGTTGATTTGAACAATCTCTTTATAAATTCTAGATACTAGACCCTTATCTGATTTATCATTTCCAAATATTGTTTCCCCCTGTGTAGGCTGTATTTTTATTTTCTTGACGAAGTTCCTTGATGTGCAAAAGTGTTTAATTTTGAGGAGTTCACATTTCTTTCTTTCTTTCTTCAGTGCTCGTGCTTTGGGTGTAAGGTCTAGGAAACCACCTCTTAGTATAAGATTTATAAGATATTTTCCCACACTTTCTTCTAAGAGTTTTATGTTATTAGATCTAATGTTTAGGTCTTGATCCATTTTGAGCTAAATTTTTGTATAGAGTGTGAGATATGGGTCCTCTTTCATTCTTTTGTATTTGGATATACAGTTCTCTAGGCAACATTTATTGAAGAGAGTGTTCTGTCCCAAGTGAGTTGGCTTGACTGCCTTATCAAAGATCAATTGTCCATACATGAGAGGGTCTATATCTGAACACTCTATTCGATTCCATTGGTCAGTGTATCTATCTTTATGCCAGTACCATGCTGTTTTGACCACCACAGCTTCATAAGATGCCTTAAAGTCAGGTAGCATGAGACTCCAACTTCATTTTTTTCTTAGGTTACTTTTAGCTATTCGGGTCACCCTGCTCTTCCAGATTAATTTGGTTATTGGTTTTTCTATTTCTGAAAAGTAAGTTTTTGGGATTTTAATTGGTATTGCATTGAATCTGTAACTCAAGTTAAGTAGAATTTATATATTAACTATATTTAGTCTTCCAATCCATGAACATGGTATGCCCTTCCATCTATTTAGGTCTTCTGTAATTTCTTTTAACAGTTTCTTGTAGTTTTCTTTGTATAGGTCTTTTGTCTCTTTAGTTAAATTAATTCCTAAATATTTTATTCTTTTGGTTGCAATTGTAAATGGAATTATTTTCTTGATTTCCCCCTTGGATTGTTCAGTACTAGTGTATAGAAACACTACAGATTTTTGAGTGTTGATTTTGTAACCTGCCACTTTGCTGTACTCATTTATTAGCTCTAGTAGTTTTCAGAGTTTTCAACATATAGTACCATATCATCTGCAAACAGTGAGATTTTTACTTCTTCCTTCCCAATTCTGATGCCTTGCATTTCTTTTTCTTTCTAATTGCTCTGGCTAGAACTTCCAACACAATGTTGAATAACAGTGGTGATAGTGGACATCCTTGTCTTGTTCCTGATCTTAGGGGAAAAGTTTTCATTTTTCCCAATTGAGGATGATGTTAGCTGAGTGTTTTTCATATATTCCCTTTATCATTTTGAGTAAGTTCCCTTCTTTTCCTCTCCTTTGAAGTGCTTTCAACAGGAAAGGATGTTGAATTTGTCAAATGCCTTTTCTGTCTCAATTCAGATGATCATGTGGTTTTTCCACTTTGATTTGTTGATATGGTGTATTACATTAATTGATTTTTTATGTTGAACCATCCTTCCGTACCTGGGATGAATCCTACTTGGTCATGATGTATAATCTTTTAATGTGTTGCTGGATTTGATTTGCTAGAATTTTGTTGAGGATTTTTGCATCTATATTCATTAGAGATATTGGTCTGTAGTTTTCTTTTCTTCTAATATCTTTTCTGGCTTTGGTATGAAGATGACTTTGGCTTCATAGAATGAATTAGGTAGCTTTCCTCCCTCTTCAATTTTTTTTGAAGAGTTTGAGCAGAATTGGTACTAGTTCTTTCTGGAATGTTTGGTAGAATTCACATGTGAAGCCATCTGGTCCTGGACTTTTCTTTTGGGGGAGCTTCTTGATGACTGATTCAATTTCTTTGCTCAGGTTGGTTTGTTGAGCTCATCTATTTCTTCACAAGTCATAGTTGGTTGTTCAGGCCTTTCTAGAAAGTTACCCATTTCATCTACATGGTTGTATTTATTAGCATTAAGTTGTTCATAGTATTCTGTCATTGCTTTCTTTATTTCTGTGGGGTTAGTGGTTACATCTCCTCTTCCATTTCTGATCTTATTTATTTGCAACCTCTCTCTTCTTTTTGTCAACCTTGCTAAGGGTCCATCAATCTTATTGATTTTCTCATAGAACCAGCTTCTGGTTTTGTTGATTTTCTCAATTGTTTTCATGTTCACAATTTCATTTATTTCTGCTGTAATCTTCATTATTTCCTTCCTTTTGCTTGCTTTGGTGTTAGTTTGCTGTTCTTTCTCTAGTTCTTCCAAGTGGAGAGTTAATTCCTCGATTTTTGCCCTTTCTTATTTTTTGATATAGGCATTTAGGGCAATAAATTTCCCTCTCCGTACTGCTTTTGCTGCATCCCATAAGTTTTGATATGTTGTGTTTCCATTTTCATTTGCATCGAGATATTTACTGATTTCTCTGGTAATTTCTTCCTTGACCCAGTGGTTGTTTAAGAGTGTGTTGATGAGCCTCCACATATTTGTGAATTTTCTGGTACTCTGCCTATTATTGATTTCCAATTTCATTCCTTTATGATCTGGGAAAGTGTTTTATATGATTTCCATCTTTTTAAATTTATTGAAACTTGCTTTGTGACCCAGCATATGCTCTATCCTTGAGAATGATCCATGAGCACTTGGGGAAAATGTGTATCCTGCTGTTGTGGGGTGTAATTTTCTATAAATACCTGTTAATTTTGGCTCATCTATTGTATTATTCAAATTCTCTGTTTCTTTATTGATCCTCTGTCTAGATGTTCTGTCCATTGATCAGTGTGGGGAATTGAAGTCTCCAACTATTTTGGTAGATTTGTCTGTTTCTCTTTTCAGTGTTTGCATCATGTATTTTGCAAGCATTCTGACTTGGTACATAAATATTTATGATTGTTATGTCTTCATATTGAATTATTCCTTTTATTAACATATAGTGTCTTCTTTGTCTCTTTAACTGCTTTACATTTGAAGTCTAATTTGTCAGGTATTAGTATTGCTACTCCTGCTCTTTTCTGATTGTTATTTGCATGAAATATCTTTTGCCAACCTTTCACTTTCAACCTATATTTATCCTTGAGTCTAAAATGTGTGTCCTGTAGACAGCACATAGATGGATCCTGTTTTTTAATCCATTCTGCCAGTCTATGTCTTTTGATTGGGGAGTTTAATCCATTAACATTTAGTGTTATTGCTGTACGGGTAGTACTTTCTTCTGCCATTTTGCCTTCTGGATTTTATGTTATATCTAATTTTTCTTTTTACCTTTACTTACAGTCTTCCTTTCCATGCTTTCCTCCACACCCCTTTTTTCTGTCTTTTTATATCTGCTTCTAGTGCTCCCTTTAGTATTTCTTGCAGAGCCAGACTCTTGGTCACAAATTCTCTCAGTGACTTTTTTTTTTTTTTTTTTTTTTTAAAGGAAAGACAGAGAGAAGGAAGGAAGGATAGAAGGAAGGAAGGAAGGAAGAAAGGGAAACATCTTTAAACATTTTCTTGTTTTATTGTATTCTGTTTCTCCGTTTTTGTTACATGGGCTGGGGCCGGGAATCGAACCGAGGTCCTCCGGCATAGCAGGCAAGCACTTTGCCCGCTGAGCCACCGCGGCCCGCCCTCTCAGTGACTTTTTGTCTGAAAATGTTTTAATTTCTCCCTCATTTTTGAAGGACAACTTTGCTGGATATAGAATTCTTGTTTGCAGTTTTTCTGTTTTAGTAATTTAAATATATCATCCCACTGTCTTCTCACCTCCATGGTTTCTGCTGAGAAATCTATGCATAGTCTTATTGGGCTTCCCTTGTATGTGATGAATTGCTTTTCTCTTGCCACTTTCAAGATTCTTTCTTTCTCTTTGAGCTCTGACATTCTGATTAGTAAATGTCTTGGAGTATGTCTATTTGGATCTATTCTCTTTGGGGTACACTGTACTTCTTGGCTCTGTAATTTTAAGTGTTCCATAAGAGTTGGGAAATTTTCAGTGATAATTTCCTCCATTAGTTTTTCTCCTCCTTTTCCCTTCTCTTCCCCTTCTGGGACACCCACAGCACGTATATTCATTTGCTTCATATTGTCATTCAATTCCCTGAGTCCTTGCTTATATTTACCATTTTTCCCCTATATTTTTCTTTTGCTGGTCAGATCTCAAATTTTCTGTCCTCCAGTTCACTAATCCTATCTTCTACCTCTTGAAATCTAACATCGTAGGTTTCCATTGTTTTTTTTTTTTTTTCATCTCTTCTACTGTGTCTTTAATTCCCACAAGTTCTGTGATTGGTTTTTTCAGACTTTTGATTTCTTCTTTTTGTTCATTCCTTGCCTTCTTTGTATCCTCCTTCAATTCATTGACTTGAGTTTTGACGTGGTCTCCCTTGTCTGTTCATTCATTCTGAATTAATTGTTTCAACTCCTGCATCTCATTTGAATTGTTGGTTTGTTCCTTTGACCAGGCCATACCTTTTATTTTCCTAGTGTGATTTGTTATTTTTTGCTGGTGTCTAGGCATTTAATTACCTTAATTAGTTTATTCTGGAGATGGTTTTCACTTCTTTTACCTAGGGTTTTCTTGCTGGATGATTTTGTCTGTCTTGTTTGTCTGTTCTTTGACATTCAGTTCAGGTTTTTCTGGACCACAAGCTTAGGTTTTGTTTAACAGAGGAGAAATTTTCAGTTCTTGTTTTCTTGCTTCTTGCCATGCCTAATGGTGTCTTTTTCCCTCCACCCTTAGGAGAGTCTACTTAGGTATTATAGACCCCAGCCAGATTTACTCAGACCAAATCGGCCTCCTGTTAGGAGGAAAGAGTCCCATGTGTCAGTTTTCCCTGGGGGTGAAACCCAGCACGTTTTCTGTGAAGTCTTGGACTCTGTTTTTCTTATCCTGCCCAGTAAGTAGTGCTTGTCTGCCTGCAGGTCCCACCAGCTTAAGATGATGTGGTACCTTTATATTTGGCAGACTCTCACTGCTGGCAGCATGGTGGAGATAGAGGAGCGGTGGTAGGCTGGTTTTAATGGTTTCAAATTACCAAGGCCTGGCATCTGAATTCCTTGAGGGAGGGCTTCCATCTTAGTTGGGCCTCACCCCTCGCCTGGGGAAAGGACTGGCTTCAGAAAAGCTCTCAAAGAAGCTTGTTTCTGTCTATGCCTGGGGCAGTTGCAGCCTGAGAAGCCCTGTCACTATATTCAAAGGCAGCCAAGACTCCATAGAAACACAGGCATAAAAACCTCTCTTTTTTTTTCCTTTTCTGTCAGCTCTGCCCCCTTAGCACTGGGGCAAAAGTCAGTAACCTCTGCTTTGACCAGTTCACCTGAGCTTGTGGCCTATTTTTATTAGTCAGAATTTGTGAATTAAATCCACACTTGAAGCATAGTTGCACTCAGACCCTGCTGCTGATAAAGTTCCATTCCCTTCCCCTCTGGGAAGCAGCCTGTGGGGGAGGGGTGCCAGCTGCTGAAGCTTGGGGAACTCACAGTTCTGGGGAGGCTTGCAGCTTGTCCAGCTGGTCCAGACTGGGGGTATACTGAGTGTCCGGTCACTGATGTGGCCCCAGGAGCTGTTCTATACTGTTCCTGGTTATTTAGTGGCTGTTCTGGAGGACGAACTAAATCCCATACCTTGCTAAGCTGCCATCTTGGCTCCTCCCACAAGATAATTAATTTGTGATCCAAAATACATCATACCAATCTTTTCATCAATCAAATGACTAATGTATAAAAATTCATTAATTGTCTAGATAGACAGCTAGAAACAGGCAGAACATGGACCAAAGTCCAAGCACCTCTAACCCTGAACTAAGTGTTCATTATTCTAAGACAGCACTGCCAATATATTCCAAATGTAAAGCAAAAACATATAGTCCAAATAATTTTTCTTATTTATAAATTTTTTGAAAAATGGTATGATAGTAAAAAACTGTTTCATAGTAATGCATGTAACAAATTTCATTATTAAAGAGAATAGTATTGAAGATGAGCCTCCTCCCCACCATCTGAATTCATTACTTTTCATGGCTTAATGCACAGATGTACTGAATGGGCTGTGGAGTAAAAGACAGTATATTTATGCCGGTGAGTGGACAGTGGAAAATTCCCAAATCTGCCTCCACATAATGTTCTCTCACATGACTCTTACACATGTTGGAGACAAAGAAAGTTAATAATCATGGGTCACATGTAACAGAGGTCTGGAGAACTTCATTATTTCCTTATCTCAGTTATTTACTGCATCCTTTAGGATTGACAACTAAGATGCATGGTGCTTGGTGCCTCTAAGTCTGTGGTGATAGGTAAAAGACTATAAGCAATAGTGACTAATGTATAGCTTAATTTGTGTTTATTCATGCCTGGATGCCACTTCTATACATTACCTCCCTGTGGGCAATTATAAACTTAAGTTTGTAATTCAAGTACATAGAGATAAGAGGCATTGAATCAGTACAAAATTTATATAACAGGAAAGTTACAAGTCTGCTTTAAAGAAAAATTAGTAACCATGACCCTATTTCTGGAGGTAGCCAACCTAATAGATCAAATAAATTAAAATTATCAACTGTAGTAGCTATAGCGTGAACATGATCATTCAAGTCCATTCTTGATTATTCTCTCTTCTAGGAGAGAAGAGATTTTACCAAATTTATCAGGAAAATAGGTACAAGATTCTGTTTCAATTATAACACAAGTCCTCCCTTGTGAGGTGAGGAGGATATCTAGTACAATTATGTTTTGTAGTGCTGCTTTATGCATTAAAGCCACGTCTGTATCTATGAGAGTTATACTATGACAGCTGTCATTTAATATCTGAGCAACAAGGTTGTTTAATGTATCTATTTTGCAATTCCATCTTCAATTCCTATAGATTGGACAAAAACCACAGCTACATGATCATACAACAGAGAAAAGAGTGAGTCCATCAAGCTTGTAACAGGGTAAATTAACCACCATTAGGGGAACCTTATTATGAATTGTTCATTGAGCTCAAGATAGCCTTAGAGTCCATCAGCTATCCATCCAGGTGGGAGCCAGTGCTGTACATTAAGTCCACAGATCTCCTGGGTTCCATTAGAGGTGACCAATATATTTAAGGTCTCATATTCTGGTCAGTTTCATAACAATCACTGGTTAATAAAGTGATTGAGTGTTTACGATTTTCAAATGGTAAACCATTGATTTTGCAAATCAAGGATGTAATGCCTAATCAGGAATGATTTTTCTGTTCCCAATAAAATTTAGCCTTCCTGGCTCAGTCTCCCATATCCCAGGGTGTGTTAGTTTGCAAACTGCCAGAATGCAATATACCAGAACTGGAAAAGCTTTTAAAAGGGGGGAATTTAATAAGTTACAAGTTTACAGACTAATCTTATAAAAATGTCCAAACTTAGTCATTCAGGGTAGATACCTTAATTCAAGAAATGTTGATGGGTACAGAACACTTCTTTACCTGGAAAGTCATGTGCTGGCATCTTCTGGTCCCCTACTTCTGGGCTTCATTTCTTTCAGCCTCTGTTCCTGTGGGGGTTCCTCTCTTTTCCTCTCTGCGGCTGGCCTCAATCTTTTGGTTTCCCTTGGCTCTATCTAGTTTCTAGCTTGCTTAGCATCTTATGGTGACATCTGCTGGACTCCAAGCATCTCCAAACATCTATGTCTCTTTTCTCTGAGTGTTGGCATCTGTGTAATCTCTGCTTTGAAATTTCTGTTGGCTCTGTCATTTCTGACTCTCCCCCAAAATGTTTTATTTTTTAAAGGATTCCAGTAAACTTATCAAGGTCCACCTGGAATGGGTGGAGTCAAGTCTCCATCAAATCAAATGTCACATTCACAAGTAGGCATGTTACATCTCTGTAGAGATAATCTAATCAAAATATTCTAACATACATTCTTGAATCAGGAATAAAGAAATGGCTGCTCCCACAGGATTGGATCAGGATTAAAACATGGCTTTTCTTGGGCACATAATACTTTCAAACCAGCACATGGGGCAAGCCAGAGTAATCCACCACAGAGTTGAACATGTCCATCTTTAGTTCTTTCAGAAAAAAATTTGTCCCTTTCTATCAAAATGTTAGGAGTAATTCAGTGCTATTTCACTAATGATTTTGTCAGAGAAATCAAGAAGATGTCCTGGTTGGGTTAAATTTACAGGCCATTGACTAGGTTCAGCTCTGGTGATGTCATTGCTGATCAACACATTCTATTGATCCTGCATCCCAATTATTGAGAGTCATCTAATCTGTCCCCTGAAATGGGGATATCAACCATGACAAACTAAAATCAGTAGAAATAGGCAGCTGGCTACAAATCCAGCTGGTAGACTGGTTCACAGAAGTAGCCTATTGCAACAAGAGATTATTCCCTTAGGCTGTTACTAAAGGATATATTAAAATCATGGAAAAATAGAAAATGAGGCACAGTATATCTAATCTAAGAATATTTTTTTCTCAAATACTTTAGGTCATCTATAGTTTCACAATTATGCTTATGTTTTGGATTGATAGGAAGATCCACTGTCACCACAGCTTTCAGGCCAAGGTGTCTCCATCCTGGAACAGTTGCAGCTAAACTCTCATGTGGTAAATCCAGGGATTTGTTTTCTGCAACTTTAGAGAAGAATGAGTAATAAATAACACTAAATAAGGCCAAACCCATATGGATTTAGTTGAACCTGGGGATGCATGTCCTTCCATGTGTGAAGCCAGACTCAATCTCCAGGCTGGTAATGGTATAATGGTGTTGCTGTGGGGAACTTAAAATGATTAGAGGATCGACTATTAATTTCAGTTAAAGAGGAACCTAAAATATTTTGCATACAGAATAATAGCTAATCTTGATCTGGATGTTATATTCAATGTTTAGAAATGGACTTACAAATGTCATTTTATTAGGGCTCAGAACTAGCTTGCTTTGAGAAGATATTCATCCTCAGAGGGGCAATAGGCCAAGATTTATCCTATTATAATGAACTCCCAAACATGTTTTGGCCAGTTTGTCTTCTAAAGTTTGATTCATGTGTTCTGTTTTTATAGTAGACTGTGGTATGTAAGCAGAATGTAAGTGTCACCAATGCCTAAGTGTCCTGAAACATCTTAAACAGTCCTTGCCACAAATGTTAGTTCATTGTCCTTTGAACAGAAAGCAGAACTCCAAATCTAGGAATAATTTCTATTAATAAACATTTCACACTGTCTTGTCCCTTTTCAGTCTGGCAAAGAAAAGCTTCTCCCTATCTGTAAAAGTACCAATAAATACTAGCAAATACCAGAAGTTTCCAGCAATTTTAGGCATTACTGCAAAATCTATTTGCCAATCTTCTTCACTATCTAAGCCTCTTTATTGGGATGAATTACTATGATAGATAGATAATTAGAAAAATACTCAATATAATCCTTTAGCTGAAAAATGCTTAGTATAATCTTTAGTAGCTAGAAATGCCTATTATAATCAACTCAATCAAGCAGCTTTGATTCATTTCAAGCATAAATTTCTTACTGGCATAATTTGCCACAATTAATCTCAACTGTTTTCTGTCTGTTCTTGGTTACATTAATCAGATCTTTTTCCCAGTTCTACTGGGATTAATTTGGGATTAATCTCCTGGGATTATCCCTCAAAGCTGCATGAAACCCATATGAAATATATAATGGCACCTTTCTCCCTTCGAATGACAAGATCAAAGGCCTGAATTGTCAACATAGAGAAAAGGGTCTACTAGAGAACAAGGTATATTGGCCAAACAAAATGAAGTGGGCAACCATTACTCAATTTTACTGAATCCTGTGACTTTTACTCATGTTTTTCTTCCTCTATCTTTTATTTTCTGTTTTCTTCTGTACCTTTGCCGTTCCTCTGTCTGTATGGACTAAGTCACCTTTCTCACTGTAAACTGGTCTTGGAAATATTTTTCCTCCAGTTCCTTGTTGATGCATCTTCAATAAATTCACCTTCTCACCAAAGCAAAGAGACTTGTTCTCTATTTGATGGAGCATCAGGAGAGCCTAACTATTATAGAACCATGTTTTATGATGGTAACAATTTGACAATCACAGAGGGTCCCTGCTGCTTTTAGTGCAACTTTAATGTATGTCTTCATCAGCCGCATGGCTCACTCCTGAACCCTTAGACTCTGTGCCTAGCAGCTTTCAGGTAATTTCTCTTGGAGGACTGGGACTGTAAGGTCCAGGTGAAGGCACCTGCTGCAGATGGACACCAAGCGCATTTGTGTAACTTTGCAATGGGTACTTTCCCTGCTTTGGGTAAGTGTGTGATCTTTTGTTTATTGTGCTCACCTTCTTTCCTTTTGTGTTCATAAGCCTATTGTGTGAAGAGGCTATTGAGTTGATATAAGGCTTGGCATGCTGACTCAGTGGGTTTGTGCTCCACTATCAGTACCCCCAGATTTGTGTTTCTTTGATTTTGCAAACTGTGTGCAGTTTGCAGTTGTATGGGGAACCAATTATGTTTGAAGAGTCCCTACACTGATATTTTGTCTTTATGATTTCTGTTGGTATTGTCCAGCCAGAGGAAACTTTGAAAGTGTGCAGGCTACATCTTCCTTGGAAAGTATCTTAATAATTTGTGTAAATTTGGAGCATGATATTTAAAGAATTGTTAGTACTTTATTACAACTCAGTGTGGTCACAACATAAATTAAGTCAAGACATGGAATGAATGGCCAACCATCCCATTCTCCAGGTAATTATCCAACTAGAGATGTATTGCAAACTAAAATAAAAGATTAGAGAAAGTGACCTACATTCATCCATTTGTGGGGTTGTGTGAAGATAAAGACAGTATAAAAAAAGATTTAATTTACTGTACCTTGAGAATTCAGAGGGAGCTATATGGGAATAGCCTGTTGCAAAAGAAAATGAAGCTATGGAGGATACCCTAAAACATCATGAAGTACTTTAAAAGAAGCCTTTAGGTAAGGTACAAGGGGAAAAGAGGTGGGTATTAAAAGCCTAACAGTAAATCCTCACTTGTGAAAAAGAGCCATTGGATGACTTTCTTTCCTCTCCATTCTCTCTACCTCTTCTATCCATTGGGGCAGAAATAGTGTCATACTCACTGACTCTAACATCTGGGGGAAGGTTCACACCTCCTGATTCAGGATGTCATAGTCAGGTTCATATGTCAACTTGGCCAAGTTGTGGTACCTGTTTGTCTAGTTGGGCAAGTGCTGGCCTGTCTGTTGCAATGAAGACATTTTGTGGAATTAGATCATGATCATGTCAGCTGCATTCATAGTTGATTCCATTTGTAATCAGCCAAGAGGAGTGTCTTCTGCAATGAATGATGCATAATCTAATCATGGTAAGCCTTTTAAGGAAGATTCAGAAGAGACAGGCTCTCTTCCTACTTCAGCTGGTGAGCCTCTCCTGTGGAGTTCATCTAGACCTTCCATCAGAATCGTGGATTCACAGCCTACCCTGCGGATTTTGGATTCTGCATTCCCATGGTCATGAGACACTTTTATAAATTTTATATTTGTGAGTGTTCCCTCTTGATTCTGTTTCTCTAGAGAACCCTAACTAATACATCTTGGTTCCAGGAGTGGTTCTTAAGAAACAGAATCTTAAAATGGGTTTTGTGAATGGCTTCCTACTCTAACTGGACTCAAAAGCACTAAGGACTCTGATTCCCATAATCAGAATGACACTCCCAATCCATGCAGTGAGTTGGCAAAAGAGAATGTCAAAATATCACCATCAATTCTCCTAATGTTTCACTTGTATGAAGCCAGGCTCTGGGGGGTAATGCTTTCGACACCTTTACAGAGTTTTGTAGAAATAAGAGATATAGAGATGTTTGTTGGTTGTTGTTAGATACATAGATACATTATAGAGTGAAAGGGGTGGACTTAAGGCTTCAAACAAGAAGCTTAAGCACCGCCTGACAGACTTGAGATCTCGAAAATCAGACTCAGAATCTTATTGTTAGAGTAGCAACTTCACAAAATAAACTGAAATCTCAATCTTACATGGTGTCTGCCATTAAAGTGAGGGCATTGCTTTGAAAGGAGTGGGACTCTGAAAAATGGGATGATTACATATGGATTGATATGATGTTGAGGGTGAAGTTGAAACCCTAGATGATGTTGAGTCTTCTCTAGATAACCCTGTAATAGTTTGCCCTGAGGACATAACTGCCCCACCTCCAGCCTGCCTTGAAGAGTTGGCCACCCAAGCTCCTCCTGAAAGGATTAGCTCTAGAGTGATTAATCCTGTTTCACCAGATAGAACTGCAATTGAAGGCCCTGAAGCAAATTGTTTGGAAGATATTTCTAATTCTTTTCATGACCAACCCCCACCACCCCTCATTTCTTCCAAACCTATAACTAGAATAAAGTCCGAACAGGCCCCTAAAGGTGAGGTACAAAGTATCACCCATGAGGAGGTACATTATACTTCAAATAACTGTGAGTTTTCTAATTTGTATAGACTGAAATCAGGGGAATATGTGTGGCAATAGATTTTAAGAGTGTGGGATAATGGTGGGAGGAATATAAAGCTGGATTAGTTTGAATTTATTGATATGGACCCACTAAGCAAAGATTCTGCATTCAATCTTATAGCTCAAGGGGTTAGAAAAGGTGTTAACAGTTTGTTTGGATGATTGGTTGAAACATGGATCAAAAGGTGGCTGACATTACCTGAGGTTGAAATGCCAGAACTGCCCTGGTATAATGTAGGTGAGGGGATCCAGAGGCTTAGAAAGACTGGAATGTTAGAGTGGATTTATAATGCAAAGCCTGCTCTTACAACCCCAGAATGTCCAGAGGATATACCTTTGATCAGAACAGTGAGAAATAAATTTGTGAGACTAGCACCATCATCCGTGAAGAGGTCTGTAGTTGCACTTCTCTGTAGGTCAGATATTACTGCAGGGACTGCTGTCACTGAAGTGGAATCCTTAAACACAATGGGGATGATGGGATCCCGAGTTGGCAGAAGCTAGCTGGCAGCATTTAATCGATAAATGGGCCTGAATAGCACACCCAAATGAGGAAAAAGTGGGCCAAAAGTTTCTTAAAAAGAGAGAAGTTATCTGCAGCAGATGGTAAGGCTTTGCTCCAAAATCCTAAGGGTCTGCATTGTGATTCTCTATAGGGGCCTGCCAAAGGCTCAAAACAGCATCTCTATTTGCCACTGACACTTCCAGTACCATTGTATCTGCTGGATCATATGATCCAAGTGGCAGACATAGAGATGTTGGTTGGTTGTTGTTAGATACACAGGCTACATTATGGAGTGAAAGGGGTGGACTTAAGGCTTCAAACCATCTTACAGATGGTTAATCACTGTCTGACAGACTTGAGATCTCTGAAAATCAGAGTCAGAGATCTCATTTCTGAGAGAGAAATGAGGTAGACATGGCTACTATAATAGACAGCAAACTCAAAGCAGGTGTCAAAGTTATATGACTCGCAGAGATTTGTGGCATTGGTTAGTAAATCATGGGGTACCTAGAAATACAATAGATTGGCAATCTACTAAATTCTTATTTGAGCTGTATAAACAAAATAGTTCTAGGTCAAATGAACAGAAGTCTAACCTGAATTAAAAAAACACTGCATCATTGCCCCTTAATCAATTTCCAGACTTGAAACAGTTTACAGACCTAGAGCCTTTTTTTTTTTTAAAGGAAAGACAGAGAGAAGGAAGGAAGGATAGAAGGAAGGAAGGAAGGAAGAAAGGGAAACATTTTTAAACATTTTCTTGTTTTATTGTATTCTGTTTCTCCGTTTTTGTTACATGGGCTGGGGCCGGGAATCGAACCGAGGTCCTCCGGCATAGCAGGCAAGCACTTTGCCCGCTGAGCCACCGCGGCCCGCCCTAGAGCCTTTTGAATGAAGGGGAGGCCAAGTCCCTTTGGGGGAGAACCCTGTTACACTGCTACAAGTTTATACTGTTAATCTTCCCCCAAGCCTTCCCCAAGGAGACCGACAGCCTTTTACCAGGGTAACTGTGCATTGGGGAAAAGGAAATGATCAGATATTTTGGGGATTATTAGACACTGGTTCAGAAGCATCATTACATCCAAGGGACCCAAAATATCACTCAGATCCAACAGTCAGAGTGGGGACTTATGGAGGCCAGGTGATCAATGGAGTTTTAGCTCAGGTCTGTCTCACAGTGGGTACAGTGGACCTCTGAACCCATTCTGCAGTTATTTCCCCAATTCCAGAATGTACAATTGGAACAGACATCTGAGAAACTGGGAGAATCCCCACATTGGCTCTCTAATTAGTGCAGTGAGGGCTACTATGATGGGAAAGGCCAAATGGAAGCCATTAGTACTGCCCCTACCCAGCAAAATAGTAAATCAGAAGCAATACCAGATTCCTGGAGAGATTGCAGAGATTGCTGCCATCTTAAGGTCTTGAAGGATGCAGGGGTGGTGATTCCCACCACATCTCCATTCAATTCTCCTTTTTGGCCTGTGCAGAAAACAGATGGGTCTTGACGGATGACAGTGGATTATTGTAAACTCAACCAGGTGGTAACTCCAATTGCAGCTGCTACTCCAGATATGTTATTTTGCTTGAGCAAATCAATAATCCCCTGGTACTTGGTATGTAGCTATTGATCTGGTAAATGCTTTTTTCTCAGTAACTATTAATAAGGACCACAGAAACAGTTTGCTTTCAGCTGGCAAGGTCAGCAATATATTTTCACTCTCCTACCTCAGGGGTCTATCAACTCCCCAGCTCTATGTCATAATCTTGTCCACAGGGACCTTAATTGTTCCTCCCTCTCCCAAAACATCACACTGGTTCATTATATTGATGACATCATGTTGATTGGACCTAGTGAGCAAGAAGTAGCAATTACTCTAGACTTACTGGTAAGGCATTTGTGTGTCAGAGGATGGGAGGTAAATCCAACAAAAATATGGGGGCCTTCCACCTCAGTGAAATTTCTAGGTGTCCAGTGGTGTGGGGTATGTCGAGATATCCTTTCTAAGGTGAAGGATAAATTACCTCATCTGGCCCCTCCTATGACCAAAAAAGAGGCACAATGCCTATTTTGTCTTTTTGGATTTTGGTGACAACATATTCCTCATTTGGGTGTGCTACTCAGGCCCATTTGTTGAGTGACCAGAAAAGCTGTAATTTTGAGTGGGGATCAGAACAAGAGGAGGCTCTGTGACAGGTCCAGGCTGGTGTACAAGCTTCTCTGCCACTTGGATCATATGATCCAGGAGATCCAATGGGTGCTGGAAGTGTCAGTAGCAAATAGAGATGCTGTTTGGAGCCTTTGGCAGGCCCCTATAGAGAATCACAACACAGACCTTAGGATTTTGGAGCAAAACCTTACCATCTGCTGCAGGCAACCTCTTTCTTTTTGAGAAGATTTTGGCCCACTACTGGGCCTTAGTAGAGACTGAACACTTAACCATGGGACACCAACTTACTATGAGACCTGAGTTGCCTATCATGAGCTGGGTGTTGTCTGACCCACCAAGCCATAAAGTTGGGCGTGTGCAGCAGCACCCTATTGTAAAATGGAAATGGTATAAATGAAATAGGGCCAGAGAATATCCTGAAGGCACAAGTAAGTTACATGAAGAAGTGGCCCAAATGCCCATGGTCTCCACTCCTGCCACATTACCTTCTTTTTCCCAGACCAGAGCTATGGCCTCTTGGGAAGTTCCTTACAGTGAATTGACCGAGGAAGAAAAAACTCGGACATGGTTTACAGATGGTTCAGCATGATATGCAGGTACCACCCAAAAGTGGACAGCTGCAACACTAAACCCCTTTCTGGGGTGTCCTTGAAGGACAGTGATGAGGGGAAATCCTCCCAGTGGGCAGAATTTTGAGCAGTGCACCTGGCTGTTTGCTTTGCTTGGCAGGAAAACTGGCCAGAGATGCATTTGTATACTTACTGATGGGCTGTTGCTGATCGTTTAGCTGGATGGTCAGGGACTTGGAAAGACCATAATTGGGAAATTGGTGACAAAGAAGTCTGGGGAAGAAGTATGTGGATAGATCTTTCTAAGTGGGCTACAAACATGAACATATTTGTGTCCCATGTGAATGCCCACCAGGGGGTGACTTCAGCAGAGGAAGACTTTAATAATCAGGTGGATAAGATGACCCATTCTGTGGATACAAGTCAGCCTTTTCCCCCAGTAACTCCTGTCACTGCCCAATGGGCTCATGAACAAAGTGGTCATGGTGGTAGGGATGGAAGTTATGCATGGGCTCAGCAACATGGACTACCACTCACCAAGGCTGACTTGGCTACAGCCACTGCTGAGTGCCCAATCTGCCAGCAGCAGAGACCCATACTCAGCCTCTGATAGGGCACCATTCCCCAAGGTGACCAGCCAGCTACATGGTGACAGGTTGATTACATTGAACCATTCCCTTCATGGAAGGGGCAGTGATTTGTTCTAACTGGGATATATGCATACTCTGGATATGATTTGCTTTCCCTGCATGCAATGCTTCTGCCAAAACTATCATCTGTGGGATTATAGATGACTTATCCATCATCATGGCATTCCACATAGCATTGCTTCTGATCAAGGAACACACTTCACAGCAAATGAAGTGCTGAAATAAGCACATGCTCATAGAATTATCTGGTCTTTCCATATTCCCCATCATCCAGAAGCAGCTGTATTGATAGAACAGTGGAATGGCCTTTTGAAAACTCAATTACAGTGCCAGCTAGATGGCAATACCTTGAAAGGCTGGGGCCATGTTCTCCAGAAGCTGTATATGCTCTGAATCAGCATCCACTGTATGGTGCTGTTTCTTCCATAGCCAGGATCCATGGGTCCAGGAACCAAGGGGTGGAAATAGGTGTGGTACCATTCACTATTACCCCTAGATATCCACTAGGAAAATTTTTGCTTCCTGTCCTTGCTACCCTGAGTTCTGCTGGTCTACAGGTTTTAGTTCCAAAATGGGTGTGCTTCCTCCAGGAGAAACAATAATGATTCCACTGAACTGGAAGTTAAGACTGCCACCTGGTCACTTTGGGCTATTTATGCCACTGGATCAACAAGCCAAGAAGGGGATTACATTGTTGTCTGGGATGACTGATGCTGACTATCAGGGGGAAGTAGGACTGCAACTACATAATGGGGGTAAAGAAGAGTTTTCTTGGAATATAGGAGATCCCCTAGGGTGTCTTTTAGTACTACCATGCCCTGTGATTAAAATCAATGGAAAACTGCAACAACCCAATCAAGGCATGACTACCAATGGCTCTGAAAGTTCAGAAATGAATGTTTGGGTCACCCCACCAGGCAAAGAACCATGGCCAGCTGACGTGCTTGCTGAGGGTAAAGGGAAAATGGAATGGGTAGTGGAAGAAGGTAGTGATAAATAGGAAATTTGACCACGTGATCAGTTATGGAAATGAGGACTGTAATGCTGTTTTGTCCATGCTATGCTATTTAAGTTCTAAGATATCAAGTTTAAGAATGAATATTACCCAAGGATTTGCACCCTATTGTGGAGAGATTTAATGTGTTTCCAGTTATATGTAGGACAGTTGAGTATTATTAGGTTAAAGCAAAAAAAATGTGTGTTTTATTGTTTTTTATTTGGAAATTGTGTATGGTTTAAGGTGATATATATAGCTGCCAAATTGACAAGGAGTGGACTGTCATGGTCAGGTTCATGTGTCAGCTTGGCCAAGTTGTGGTACCTGTTTGTCTGGTTGGGCAAGTGCTGGCCTGTCTTTTGCTATGAGGAAATTTCATAGAATTAAATCATGATCATGTCAGCTGCATCCACAGATGATTCCATCTGTAATCAGTCAAAGGGGAATGTCCTCTGCAATGAGTGATGCTTGATCTAATTATGGGAAGCCTTTTAAGGAGGATTCAGAAGAGACAGGCTCTCTTCCTACTTCAGCTGGTGAGCCTCTCTGGTGGAGTTCGTCCAGACTTTCCATAGGAGTCGTTGGATTTACAGCCTGCCCTGTGGATTTTGGATTCCATGTTCCCACAGTCACATGAGGCACTTTTATAAATTTTATATTTGCAAGTGTTCCCTCTTGATTCTATTTCTCTAGAGAACCCTAACTAATACACAGGTCTAGCAGCAGTGCAATTCCCACACCCTCTACTGCCTCTGAGCATGGCTAAGCCTCCTAACACTACTTCAGTGCCACCATATGATCCTATTGAAGACTGACATTCTCCTCTCATATCCATATTGGTGTGCAATTTGACAGGTGTAACTGCTTCTGGGGCAGAGCAATTTCCAATGTGCCAGGTCCTTTTGGGAGTTCATGAGAAAGGATGCTCTCAAAGAACTATGTTCGTCCACATACCATTTTCAACACCTGACTTTTTAAACAGGAGTAATAGCACTCTCAGGAACTGGACTGATCCAGACTAAATGAAAATACTGTATTCGTTTTTGTCACATGCACACATACCAAATTGGGCTGGTTGTTCAGTCATTCTTGAATGTGTTACTAACCTCAGAGTAATATATTAACCAATGTATTAACCAATGGTTAAATAAAGTGGGGCATGAAGCAGGCTACTTATGAGAGGTGTCTCCCTAGGATAATGTTTATGCAGTGGCCCCCAAGTGCTGCAATCACTGAGGTAGCTCTCTGCTGTGACCCTAATGGCCCTGGAGAGAGTTTCCTTAGAGCACTATAAGATATGCATTTTGGCTGGCCATAAGAATGGGTCTCCCTAAGAAATTTCTGAACAAAATAAGGGAAGTGCAGTAGGAGCCTAGTGAGAATCCCTCTACTTTCTTAGAAAGAATCTTTGAAGCATACCATGGGTATTCTCATATAGATCTGGAATGTCCAGGAGGAACCAGGATAATTAAAATGACTTTCATTAGTCAGAGTGCCCTGGACATTCAGCATAAATTGCAGAAACTAGAGGGTAGGCTTGGTAATCCCTATGGTAATTCTTATAAATGTTGCTTTCAAGATATTTAACAATCAAGAACAAACTCAGCAAAATCACCAGATGAAATAACAGACTGTCTTTCTGGCAGTTGTTCTAAGTGGGAACGGGGCATGAGGTGGGCATAGTGGGGAAAAAAGAAAGCAAAAGTCTAATAAAAATCAATGTGCATACTGCAGGGAGGAAGGCCATTTGAAGAAAGACTGTCTAAAACTGACCAATAAGAAAAAAGAAAAGAATTAAATGGCATTAGTGGTCCATGGATCAGAACTAGAAGTCTCTGATTAGGGGTGTCCAAGGGCATTGGTGGCAGTTCCTTCTGCCATACCTAAATCCCACCAAGAAGCTTGGATAAAGTCAAGGGTGAGAAACAATTTAGTGAATTTTCTCATTGATACAGGAGCAATTTATTCTGTGATAAACCTGCAACTGTCTGCTGAGACAAATGAGCAAATTATGATAGCTGGAATAAATGCCCAAAATGCACCTCAGATGTTTCTACAGCCTTTAGATTGTAAAATTGGGAAAAAGTATTTGCAGTATCAACTTCTTTATGTGACTGAATGCTCTATATTCTTGCTGAGGCAGGATTTCCAAACTAAATTAAATGCTCATTGTGTTTTTCAAAAGTAGAAATAAAAGTCCAGTGCCTCCAGACAAAGGATGGCATCTGCAGGCTGCACTTTTATAAACTGAAGATCTTGAAGAAGAACTGGTATCAGCTCACATACTAGAACATATCACCCCTGATATATATATGGTCATTGACATTCTGGGAAGAGCTATAACTGCCTGTCCAGTAAAGATTGAACTCAAGGTAGGAACAAATAAATTCAAGTTATGTCAATATCCTTTGTCAGTACAAGCAACGAAAAGCATTAAACCAGTAATAGAGACTTTAAAACAAAGTGACCTCATTCAGCTTTGCCAGTCTCCATATAATGTGCCTGTACTCTGAGTTTTGAAACCTGGCACTAATAGAGAATATAGGTTTGTCCAAGAGTTAAGGGCTATGAACAAGATTGTGAAAGACATTTATCCTTATGTTCCTAATACTTACACACTATTGAAGACTCTAACTGTGAACTTCAAATGCTTCCCTGTATTATTATTAAAGGATTCTTTCTTTTGCTTACCAGTGGCTTTTGTATCCCAACAGTTTTTTTTAATGGGAGGACCTAGACACTAAAGTTGAAGAGCAACTTCTGTAGACTGTTTTACCACAAAAGATTTAAGAATTCTCACATACTCTTTGAAGAATTCTTAGCAAAAGAATCACATGGTTTGCAACTGCATCAAGGTATCCTTTTGCAATTTGTAGATGTTATTTTAACAGCCAGTGAAACCATGGAAGTTTCAGATACAAGTACTATTAAGACCCCAAACATTCTAAATCTTAGGGGATATAAAGTGTCTGAGAAAAAGGCTCAAATCACTAAGCCTTTTGTAAAGTATTTAAGATATTTGCTCTCCCAAGGCCAGAGAGCCCTCCTGCCTGATAGGTGCCAAGCCCTGCTGATATTTCAATACTTAAGACAAAGAGGCAGCTACAAGGATTTCTAGGAATGGCCAGTTTTTGCTGCATCTGGATTCCCAATTTTTGTTTTATAATCAAACTATTGCATGCTGTTGTTCAGGGCTCAGACAAAGAAGCCCTGGAATGGACTGCAGAATATAATCAGGCCTTTCATAAAATTATAAAAAAGCTGAAAACCACTCCAGCTTTGGGACAGACTGATGTGTGAAATGTTTTGATCTATTTGTACACAAAGGGCAAGGGATAGGGTCTGGTGATTTCAAGCAAATCTTTGGTGGGGGGGACATTGATGACCTGTAGCATATTTTTCAAAGAAGCTGGACTTGGTAGCACAAGTGTGGGCCACCTTGCCTGTGGCTGCCACTTGTGATATCTTACAAAAAGATACTAAATTTAGCTTTTGTCAGAAAGCTGTAGTACACACACCACAGAGCATGCTATCTCTGCTTGAGCAGAAAGGAGGTTACTGGCTATTTGCTGGCAGGCTGGGAAAATATAAATCCATAGTATTAGATAACCCTAACATGTATCTTTTAATTTCTGCACTTTTGAATCCAGCTACACTCTTGCCTGAATCCAAGGGATCTGTTTTGCATGACTGTGTTCAGGTTATTGAAGAAGTGTTCTTTAGTCCACCAGATTTGGGGACACCCACTAAAAGAATCTGATCTGAAAATGTTCACAGATGGGACCAGTTTGAAGGATCATGGACATCAGTGATCAGGATATGCTGTTGTAACACTGACAGAGTTCCCAGAAGCCATACCCCTGCCAACCCAGAAAACCAAACTCATTGCCCTGACACAAGCCTTGATCATTGGATGAGGTAAAAATATAAATAATCATACAGACTCTCATTATGTCTTTTCTGTAGTGCATGCTTATGACATAATCTGGAAGGAAAGAGGACTTTTATCCACAAAGAATAAAGAAATTAGACACCAAGAGACCATAATAGCTTTATTAGAAACTGTACTGTGACAGTCAGAAATTTCTGTGATGCATTGTTTGGGGCTTCAGAAGTCAAATAACTACCTAGCAAAAAAAAAAAATCATACAGAAGATTTGGCATCAAAAGTAGCCACTAGGATATTATTTGACCCCCAAAGCACCAAAGAATTAGCTCTTATTCTAGCTGCAGGCCTCTCATCATTCACCTTTATGAAACAAAAGACTTAGAGCTAAAGAATATGGATTTGAGGTTAGGACAAAGAAAGGATGATTACAATCCAAGTTAGGCCAAATTTTTCTACCAGGAAAATTAATAGAACCTGTGCTGTCCTATTTGCACCAGGGAACTTATTAGAGAAAAGAAGCCTTTGCAACATGGATCAGAGGGCACATTGCAGGACTAAAAGTCCAAGCAACAATCCATAAAGTTTTGAGCAAATCCGTGTCATACAGATAACCCCTAAACTAGTAGTCCACCTTTGCCAGTAGGGGTGCAGGTTTGTGGGTTTTCATCTGGTGAAGATTGTCAAATAGACTTTATTATGATGTCCTGAGCAAGCTGGAATTTCTGCTATCTTCTAGTTTTAGTTCACACATTCTCAGGGAGGGTAGAAGCCTTCACCACCTGCACCAAAAGAGTAACACAAGCCATTAAGGTATTGTTAAAAAAAAAGTAATGAACTGTTGTAAAAAGAAACAATACTTAGGTTTAGAGTGCCATTCATGTTCAGTTTGATAATGGCAGTGCCTTTGTTTCAAAAATAATCCAAGAAGCTTCACAGTCATAAATTGTTGCACTTGGGATAATTTGGAAATTACATGTATCTTGTAGGCCTTAGTCAATTGAAAAAAGCTGAGAAAATGAATCATAATTTGAAAAACACTATTGCTAAGATATGTTAAGAAACTAACTTCACCTGGAACAAAGTATTGACTTTTTACCTCCTCAGAGTCTTTGTTGCCACTAGAAGTGGACAAAGTTGGAGTCCTTTTGAAATGATCTATAGGAGGCCTTTCCCCAGGAATGCAACTGAGAATATGACCATTCAAACTTTGTCTGATAAATTGTGGAGAGGTGCAGTCATCTCCCTGGGGAGTACTATAAATATGATTTCTGAGTTTGTTGATAATGGACTTTCTTTCCCTGCAGATACAGCCTAACACCCTTACAAGTTGGGAGACCAAGTGTTATTGAAAATATGAAAGAATAAACATCCTGAAGATCAATTGACACCTAAGTTGGAGGAACCTTTTATTTCATTGCTAATCACCCACTTTCCTTTAAAGCTGCAGAGTACTAAGCCTTGGATTAATCATTTGTGAGAGAAACCAGCCTCAGAAGAGAGAAAAGTGAAAGGAGATGCTTCCTACTTGTGTACCTCCACTACTAATTTAAAGTTGTTCTTCTGTAAATTGTCTCAATTAGTATAATGATTGCAATTAAATTTTATACCTTTTACCTTTTTCTCTTATCCTGTCTTTGCAACATAATATCTTCCTAAAATGGACAGGAACAGTAGCTGCTATCCATCAGAGGAATGATTGCTGGATTTGTATTTATTTGCCTACTGTTGGAAGCATGAGTTTGCCCTGGGCCATCTTATATTTCCCACCACAAAATTTGTTTGATGGGTTAATCCCAATTTATCCTATAGTCCCACTCTTCTTTGCACAGTGGGACCTTCCAACACCCAGCCTGGGCTCTAACATAAGCCCTTGCAAAAGCCCTTGGTTTAATTTCATGGAAGCCCAGGAAAAGTTCCCCTAGTCTAAATTAGAAGACTATTTCTCATCAACCCCTTATATATTTTGACTCTGGAATTGAAAGGATGGCTAGTAGCAGAAAATAGGGCCCTAGATGGAACACCTCTGCCAAGCCCAGCATTGTAGGAAATACACCCCATTTTAAGTGTGATAAAATCATCTCCCCTTGGAAAGATGAATGGACTGATATAAAACCATTAAAGCCCTGGAATCTAATGACTCATTAGATAGGAAAAGAATTACCAATCTATTTGCTTCCAGCTAGAGTTTGATGGCTCTACACACCTAATTTCTGCTCACTTTTGCCTTATAATTGGATAGTGAGATGCACTATTAGATACCCCTTTTTGCCTGGGCAAATACTTGAGTCTACTTGACACAAAGAGTAATGTAAAACTCATAGAAGCCAATTTGAATTTGTATAAGAAAACCTTATACTCAAACAAGACCAAGAGAGCCTTGCTATGGTGGGAATGTCCTATAGCTATCTTCTTCCTAGGAGGAGTTGCCTATGTGCCTTCTTCCGAGTTATTGCCCTACTAATGTCACAGCTCAGTTTATGCAAAACTCCAAACATGATTCAGTTTGCTAAACAAAGATGTAGCTCAATTGAGAAAAGTGGTCCTTCAAAATAGAATGACTCTGGATCTACTGACTGCAGCTGAGGGGGGAAATTATGCCTTACTGGCATTAAGTGCTGCACATATACACTAGATGAGTATGTCAATATCTTTTAAATATTATATCACATGCAAGATAATATTAACTATGTTAAAGATTATAGTAAATTGGACTCATTTTCTGAATCATTAATGAACATATATATGAAATGGAGAATAGCCCTTATTAGCACTGCTTTTATTTTGCTCACCATATATTTGTATTGCTGTTGCCTAATTTGAATCTGCTGGTTTATGCACAGAGCATCTTCCAGATTAATAAAAACTTTTATTTGCCCTTGATCACCAAATAAGCAATTGCAAAAGACAAGAGACCTTCACCCACTTTCTTTTTTTTATGAGAAATGCTCAAAAGATATCACATTTTTTTTGCATGGGTAGGCACTGGAAATCAAATCTGGGTCTCTGGTATGACAAGTGAGAATTCTGCCACTGAGCCACCATCACACCACCCAAGATATCACTTTTTAAGAATAAGGAATAACACAAAAGGGGGGAATTTGAAACCTGCATAATTAGAAAAGTGCCCAATATAAATTTAGCTGGAAAATGTTTAGTATAGTCTTTAGTAGCTAGAAATGCATATCATAATCAATTCAATTAAACAACTTTGATTCATTTAAGCTTAAAAGTTCTTGCTGGAATAATTTGCTGCAATTAATTGCAAGTGTTTACTCTTTGTTCTTGGTTACATTAATAAGATCTTTTCCCAGCTCTGCCTGTAAAGGTAAGATATCACCCAAAGCAGGATGAAACCCATAAGGAATATATATCAGCAACTATCTCCATTTGAAGGGCAAGGTCAAAGACCTGAATTGTTAAAAAAGAGAGAAAGGCCTGCCAGATGACAGGATATGCTAACCAAACAAAATGAAGCTGGTGACCATCACTCAAATTTAATGAATCCTGTGACTTTTACTCATATTTTTTCCCATTTTGTTCTTTTATTTTCTGCTTTCTTCTGGGACTTTGCCAAACCTTTATAGTTTGGACTATAAAAGCTAGTCACCTTTCTCTCTGCAAACTGGTATTGGAAACATTTTTTATCTCCTGTTCCTTGGTGATGCATATTAACTGAACTCACCTTCTCACCAAAGCAACGAGGCTTGATTTTTGGTTTGATGTGGGATCAAGCAGACCTAAATATATGGTACTATGTTTTATGATGGTAACAACTGCATCTCACATTTATAGAATTCAATCTACATGCTTTATGTCATTGTGGGTTGTGGCTAATTGATAAAACTCTTTCCAAATTGTCCTGTGAGCATTTAAAACAGCAAAAGCATATCTCAAATTTGTGCATACAGTGGCTCTCTGTCCTGAACTCAGGGAAGGGAACTAGCTGTGTCCTTTGTGCTGAAGTTCCACATGGAAGATGCTTTGCCCCCAAAATCTCTGCAAGGGTGACTACTGAATATTCTGTACTCCATTTACCCTGCCCATATAACTATGCCCATCAGTGTATATTGCTAGTTCTGAGTCTCCTAGTGGTATATCCATTAGCTGTGGTCTTCTTGAATAGGCTTCATCCAGTAGCTGAACAGAATAATGTATTGGACTAGTCCATTCACACACTTTTTTAATTTCTGGGAGAAGGGTGCCAGGATTGAGCTTATCTATAGCATTTAGGATGATATTTGGATTCTTCAACAGCACTGCCTTATAGTGGATTAGCTTTCCCATTCTGCACCATTGTCCCTCTTACTGCTATAACAAGGTAAGGGTATAGTGGGGGGGGGGGGTTAACATGGTTTGGGGGTGCAAATTAACTTTCTAGTTTCTTCAATGAGTTCAAAAGTGGCTGCTACTGAACATAAACAAGCAGGCCATCCTTGGGTCACCATATCAAGGTATTTTGACAAATAAGCCACTGGTCCTGTATTCTCTCCAAGAGGCTGCATTAGCACTCCTAAGGCAATGCCCAGCTTTTCATGAACAAAAAGTTCAAATTCTTTCATGAAATCATATTACAGGACCAAGGCCATGGATTCTTTTGCCTGATGTGCTCAGTAACTAATTCCTGAGATGCTAGGGTTTTGAAGAGAAGTAGAGTTAATTACTAGGCATGTAGTAGGATAGCAGAAGGCCTGCTGTCCCAAAATCTGTTTCCCTGAACTTCAGGAATTTTTTTTTACATTTTATTAATAAAACCAATCAACATACAATATGAACATTCTTTTTTTCCCGTCATATAGTTGTATATTCATAATCATGATCATTTCTTAGAACATTTGCATCAATTCAGAAAAAGAAATAAAAGGAAAACAGAAAAAAAAATCATGCATACCATACTCCTTACCCTTCCCTTTCATTACTCACTAGCATTTCAATCTACTAAACTTATTTTAACATTTGTTCCCCCTACTATTTATTCATTTTTAATCAATATGTTTTACTCTTCCATCTATAAGGTAGATAAAAGAAGCATCAGACACAAGGTTTTCACAATCACACAGTCATTGTTTTTTCACACATTGTGAAAGTTATATCATTATACAATCATCTTCAAGGAACATGGCTACTGGAACACACCTCTACATTTTCAGATAGTTCCCTCCAGCCTTTCTGTTACACCTTATCTAAAAAGGTGATACCTACTTAATACATAAGAATGACCTCCAGGATAACCTCTAGACTCTGTTTGGAATCTCTCAGCCACTGACACTTTATTTTGTCTTTTTTCTCTCTTCCCCCTTTCAGTTGAGAAGATTTTTTCAACCCCTTGGTGCTACATTTGACTAAGAGCAGAGATTTTCTGGAGGTGACATTCAGGCACTAATTAGGTTCAGTTTGTTTTTATAGAAACTAGATTCATAAGGTCAAGTCTCAAGACTGAGGCCTTGGCTTATGAAATTGGGAGCCCCTCTTGCTAAAGAAAATGTCAGGAATTCCACAGGTGGGGAAATTTAAAAGTTCTCTATTTCCAAGTTCCTAAAGGAACTTTGCAGATACTTCTTCATTTTCTGCACAAAATATTCTATAATACATAACGGTATAAAATTAACTTGTACAGAATATATAAGATTTTCATTTTATTCTATATTCTATATCAAATAAAGCTAAATTAGGTTGTTAAATAAACTGACTAGACAGAGGAAATTAGTAGTGTGCTACAGAATATTTAAATTTTGGGAAAAATAAGCATTTTACTTTTGGTCTCACATAACAGTCAAAGCTTTCAAATGAAGACAATATTATATTTTTACCTTACATGATGATTCACCTTGGTTTTCACCAGGTTAGTTTCAGTCACATCTTTAATCATGGTTGGATCTTTTTCAGTTTATTTTTAAAAGTTGTCATATGGAGTTATGCTGACTTTCAGAATTGGAGAACTAAATTTCCATCTCAGGTGTCACACAGTCCTGGGGAACTTCTACATTAATCAAAGAGTGAAACATTTCAGAAATGAAAGACAAAAGTTGAAACTTTTAATTTAAGCTTTTATTTTATAAGCATTTTAAGTGAAGCTACTTTCAGAAATATAAACATTAGACAGTTGCATTTTGTTAACCCACCATAGCAGAGTTTTGCTCTGATTTACATTTACACATTTACCAGAGTTACTAAATAACAGATAAAATATAGTTTATATTTTTATCCCATCTTTATTTAAAAATCTTTCCTTGTTACAGATGGAACTCTGACCTGTAGCTGACCACATATACTTTTAGAGAAGTATCAGGGCAAAGCAGTGCAGCTGACAAGTAAATTTTCTTCTTCTATGATCTGTTGCTTTTTAAAGAATAACTAAACCATGACTAACAACACCACATGCAGATCAGCATCAGGATATAACATAGATGGTGAAAAAATTTTAGGAATTTTGTGCCACCTTTAAATATATGAAAAATATTTTACCTATAGAAATTTAACCAGGAATATGATGGAATATCACTTTCAATCACTGTAATATTTAACAACCACTCCTATACATTATGTTAAACTATTTTAGCACCTTACATCTACAAGTAGAGAAAGCAAACTATTTGTAATAGTTTTCCCATATCAGTGAGACATGCCTTCTGAAATAAAGGATAAGACCAACATAAACATTTACAAGGATATATTATATAAAATTTTGTTTTGCAGACAGAGTCTTTGGATGATTGAGGAAATCCTTTTTTTTAAAACTGTACATTAAGATCAGACTAATAATCCACATTATTTTAACAGGGAGAAAACTAAATTTTAATTTTGTATTAATACCCAGTTGACACAATAGATTTCTTTTTTGAAATAGATGATAAACAGACTTATTAAGTTTTGTTTAGCACTGTCTATGACAGATAGAATTCACTTTCATAAACCTCTTTTTACAACTGTCTGCATTCATTCAGAACTTATAGTCAACAATGACTAAAGCAAAATTTACCTCCTCCAACTCTCTACTACGTAGTATATCCATTCATGGCTTGTAGTCCATCATCTTCCATATCTATCCCATCTATTGTTTTTATTTATCCTATTCTGTACATAATCAGAAATAAATTTGATAATAAACTCACAAAGCTTTGAACCTTCATACTTCCTTCCAATAACAGTATTCATGGAAGGAGAAAAGATGGAGAAACTACAAAATAATGGAAGAAGGAAGAAATTTATGCTTGGATTTAGAATGCAGTCATGCATGTATACTCTCAACCAACAATGGTTACTTTACAATATGCTTAAAATCACTCAATCCAACTCAGCACCAACTTAAAAGGTCAGAAAATACCCAAGTTTGAAATATAATTAGTTTTTTTTATATTTAAAGTATTCATATCCAGAAAAAAACCTCAAGGTTTAAACAACTTTATTCCCAACTGCTAGATAATACTAGGAATGTGTTAGTTTGCAAAATTAAATTATGGCTTCTTAAGAAAAAACTACTTCAGAACACTATCTTTTTAAATGTTACTTTCTTATTTATAGGTCTTACAAGTGTTATCTCTTCTGTGAGTCTTCTTAAGTCATTCTTTATCTATCTGTTTTTTTAAATTCCTCCAGAATGAATTTTATTCATTCATTACTACCGTCTTACATGGTGCCCTTGTGCAGGTATTTTTAACTAGAGCATAAACTCTATGAAGCTAAGAATGAGTTTCTCTATTTATGATGCACTTACTAATAAAAATATACTGATCAACATTAAAAAAGCCACTACAATTTCAAATTCTTCCACCTACCAAAGTAACAAACAGCCAGGTAACCAAAAGTCAGAGTCTTTGAAATCTGGGTAATCAAGGTTATAAAAAACCCATTTATATTTCTTACTAAACTTAACTTATTTCTTAAAGAGAGTATATTTAAACATCAGTATATTCTTATTTTATTATATTTTATGTGTCACCAAATAACAGGTACATTGCATAGTTAATGTTAATTAACTTGCCTATTTAGGCTATTTTTAAGAAGAATATTAAGAATGTACATATAATGTTAGCTTACTTTATTAGTAAGCTAGCATAAAGTTTAGGGAGAGCATACTGAAACAATAAAATTCCATCTGTTCAGTTCAAAATTTATAATAAAGTTACTTTTATTGGAAGTTGAAAAAATCTCCTTGTCTTCATAATATCTTAACATTACAAACAATTTTAAAGGTACATTGACTTTCAAGTTCTAGAAAATATACCGCAACTGCTCAATTTGTTCCAAGCCTAAATCAAGGAAAACTTTTCCATTTTCCTCAAAGATCTTCCATTTTACCTACTGAAATTTGATAATTAGATTTTATTCAGTTACTCCTATCCCAAGGCTATTTATATTTTAATAATAATCTGATTGCTAGCTACCATTGCAAAGGTTTTATTGGAAAAAATAATATTAACAAGCATAGCCTATTCTGTAGCATTTTAAAATGCTTATCATTTTTAATTTCCAGGCTGAGTGAAAAAGAATTCTAAACCACACTTTGCCATAACTTTTTGTGCCTAGCCCACCCCCACCCCTAACTGCTTTGGGTGGTTAGGCCATGGGGCAGGAATAAGTTGGACAGAAATAAACCCATATTATTGAGTTTGGGCTTGAAAGTTGTAGGTGAGGGCTATGGAATTTTAAGAGTGTTTATGCCCTTCTTTAACTATTTTCAATTTTTTAATTTATTTTATTAAATGCAATGGCTAGAACCATTGGAAAAAGTCCCTCCTTTTTCCTCCTTTGTCAACTTTCTTGTTCTTTAGGGAAATTTCAGTGGTCATTTCTTTCTACTGCCCAGGATTACTTACAGTAATTGCAAAATTAAGGTTTTAAATCTTGCTGCTTGAAGAGATCTTGTTTTTTTATTTCACAAGTACCTATATATATTTATATGACATTTAATTGCTTCCAAACAGTTCAAATAGCTATTAACATCTGGAGGTATAAGAATATACATTGAATAGGCAAACAATAAGTTCATAATATTTTCCTTGGAATTCTGATGTGGTTTTATCTGGCTTTTGGAGAACATTTTGAACTTTACTCAAGTTATTTTGTTAAGTACCTCATTACAGAGGCACATTATAATACAAGCTTTGTAATAATACAATTTTATCCTGTTGGTTTGATCATTTGTTTTTCAATGAGGGTCTACTTGTGGAATAGCTACACTTTCAGGGATTGTGTACGGGTTTACCTGGGATATTATTGCTTAAGAGTCAGCATGATTATGAAACTTTCAATTACAATTCCCACATTTTCTGAGGTTAGTAACATGTTTAGTAAAATTATATAGCAGCCTAATTAGGATTATTCATTGCAAAAATTGAGTCATACAACTTTTCTATTTCCTGGGATTCTCTTGGTAAGTGAGGGAACCCACCTTTTCCAATTGTATGGATTTGAGGTAGAGAAAGGGGCATGCACATACATGAATCCCCTAAATTGTGATACCGGACAAAGGCCATGGATTCTTTTGCCTGATGCACTCAGTAATCAATTCCTGAGACACCAGGGTTTCAAAGAGTAAAAGAGTTTATTACTATATGTGAGGCAGGAAAACAGATAGCCTAACAGCCCAAAATCTGTTTCCCTGAATAAAGGGAGTTCAAGGTTTTAAGGATTCTTGCAAAGGGAGGTGAGGCCACTTTAGATAATAAATTCAAAGCAGACAAGAAAATAGTATTAATAGTGAATTCAAAGCTGATAAGAAAACAATGTTAGTATAGGTTAACATAAGAAGTCAGAGCTATCTATCTTACTATGGCAGAGCCCAGTGGATATAATTTACAAACATAAGGGTCTGAGGCTAGTTAATGACTGTTCTCCTTAGCACTGAGTCCTAGAAGAGATAAATCAGATAAGAGGCATCACAGTTCTCATAGCCACTCAGGTACCAGGTAAAAGATAATTTTTTAGGACATCCTTCCAGATGTCTAAAACAGCTTAATTGTAGTTCAGGGCTTCCAGGTGCCTCCATTTGTCCATTCAAAAATCCCAAAAGCAAAAGGAACATCTATGTAATGATTCAGCAATTAAAATAATCCCTTAAATCCTAATTTCTCAGTAACAACTCCTCCTTGTTATTTGGTCATCCCCAATCTTGAGGGATATCTGGACAACAACTACTCTGGCTACTTCCTGCTGTCAAAGGGGCATCAACCACTAAAGATTTGGGAAGTGAAACTTCTTAGATTTCAGTTGGAGGTGCTCATTAGCTTCAGTTTTCTTCTGGAGTGTTAGAGATTTTCCCATATCTCACTCAGGGCCAAGCTGGGATAAGAGACAGGGACATATTTTAACAATGAGCATGCTCAGACTTATTAGTAGTAATAGCATTAGCCCTGCTAGTAATATTGAATGAATCCAGGATTGTATTCCTGTAGGAGGCCATCTAAACAACATTCCATTTTTATTATAGTGCATGTCCCTCCCTGTGGAACTGTTAGGATATCTAAGGCCATTCAGTTTTGTAGTCCTGTTCTATGCATCAGGGTCATTTCAGTGTTTAAAAAAGATAAGCTGTTGTCTGAGAAACAAACCTAATAAATAAAACTTTATAGAGCACTGGATATCTTTTAGGGTTTCCAGGAACAGTGTTGGCTGGGGCTTGCCATATTGTGGTAGTTTGCAGTATCTGGCTGAACCTTGCATAAGAGTAACCTCCATTTGAAATCTCTTAGCTATTGAAATTCTATTTCTTTCCCCCCTTTTTGGTCAGTTCATCCATGTCAGGGCCAGGCTTATCCTTGGCTTACAGTGCCAGGGTCAGTTATGTTTCACACTGCTGCTGCCAGGCTTACACCTCTGGAAATTATGTTCCATGTTGGGGAGAAGCTCAGAGTTTGACTTAGAGAGAAACTACATTTGAGCTGCAGGGGAGATTTTCTGGTGATGTGTCTTAGGCACTAATCTTAAGAGGTTCAGTTTATTATTACAAAAATAAGTTTTATAAAAGCAAGCCTCAAAATTGGGAACCTCTCATGCTTAAGAAAAATGTCAAGAATTTGTCAGGTGGGGAAGTTTAATAATTCCAGCTTTCCATGTTCCTCAAGGGACTTTGCAAGACTTTCTCATTTTCTGTTCAAAATACTCTGAAACACATCATTGCACAAAATTAACTTGTATATAACATTAAAATTTTTTTCCTTGTTCCAGATCTATAGTAAATAAAGCTGAATTATGTGGTTTAACTGACTAGACTGATTAAATTAGATAGCATAAATTTTGGACAAAATAGACATTTTCTTTTATCTCACACAAAAGATAAACTTTTAAAATACAGACAATATTATCCTTTACCTTGTGTATTGATTTACCTTAGTTTTAACCAGATTAGTTTATTCACATTTTTAGTTGGAGTTTGATCTCTTCCAGTTTTTTTTAAACATTACTGTGTGGATTCATGTTAATTTTCAGAGCTGGAGAACCAAGTCTGAGTTGCAGTGTCACACAGATACTTAAAGTTCATGGAACTACTGGGCTATACAAACAGTAAAGCATCTCAGAATATAATGATAATAGTTAATGCTTACAATTTAAGCTTTAATCTTTATAAGCATTTTTAAATGAAGCTTCTTTCAGAAACAAAACCATTAGACAGCTGTTTTTTTTTTAAGAAACCAGAGAAGAAAACTAAACTTTAGTTTTGTATAATACTCAGCTTAACACAAAAGCTTCTTTTAAATATCTGATACACAAAGCTTTTAAACCTGCATACTTCCTTCCAACAGCAGAACTCATGAAGGGGAAGAGACAGGGATACTACAAAATAATGGTAGAAGGAAGAAATTTATGCTTGAGTTTGGGGCACAGCCAGGCATCTACACACTTTATACTCTGAATACACAAATGATTACTTTATAATATACTCAAAAACTGTCTGTTCAATTAAGCACTATTTTCAGAGGTCAGAAAAGCCTGCAGTTTGAAATATAATCAGTTTTTACATATAAGGGATTTATATCTAGAAAAAAACAAATTTTCTTAACATTATTCTCAATTGCTAAATAATGCTAAGAATGTGTTAGTTAAAATTGTTATGGTTTTAAAAAGCTGGTTCAGAGTTCTATTTATTTAAATGCTACTCTCTTAATTAAAGGTATTGCATGTGTTCTCTCTTCTGTGAGGACTTCTTAGGACATTTATTTGCTTTTTAAATTCTTCCAACATTTTTGATCACTTTGTTACCACTGTTTTATACTATACTTTAATACATGTATATTCTACCTAGACTATAAACCCTTAGACGCTAAGACTTATGTCTTTTTATTCATGACAGACTGGAATTAACAAAGCCACTATAAATTCAATTTCTTACACTTTACTGAGGTAACAAATGGCCAAGTAATGAAAAACCAGATTCTTTGAAATCCAAGCAATTACGGTTATAATAAAATCAATTTATACTTCTTCTTAAACTTGTTTCTTAAATAGGATATATTTAAAGCATTATCATATTCTTATTTTTATTATATTTAAGTGTGAACATTACCAGGTACATTGCTTAGTTCATGAAACCTTTCAGGCTACTTTAAGAGGAATTTTGAGAATATACTTATAATATCAGCTCATTTTGTCAGTAAGATTATTTAAATTTAAAGAGAACGTACATAAGCAGAATAAAATTGTATTTGCTCAATTAAAAAATTCATCATTCAATTCCTTCTGTTGTCCTTATAATATCCTAAATTATGAAGAGCTTTAATAGTACTTTAAGTAAAAATAAAGAATAAAAATAACAGTTCTATGACTATTAAATTCTGGAAAATATATTGAACTCATTCAATTTGTCCCAAATCTAAACCTAGGAAAACTTCTCCACAGCTCTCAAATATCTCATTTTATTTACTGAAATAAATTAGGTTTATTCAGTTAGTTCTATCCCAAAGCTGTTTATATTCTAATAATAACATGATTATTACAGTTAATATTGCAAAGGTATTATTGGGAAAAAATAATATTAATAAGCAGATTATTCTGTAAAATTCTTTATGTTGACCATTTCTAATCTCCAGATCCAGTAAAAAAAAAAAGAATTCTAAACCACAGCTTGCCATATCTTTCTGTGCCCCAGCCCTCACCCATAACTGTTTTAGGTGGCTGGGCCTTAGATCAGGAATTGGTTGTACAGACAGAAAGATATCAGGCTTTCTGGGTTTGAAAGTTTTAGGTAAGAGCCATGGAATTTTGAGAGTTTCTATGCTCTTCTTTTAACTATTTCTAATTATGAGATCTATTTTATTAAAAGTTGTGACCAGACCATTGGAAAAGATCTTTGCTTTTTCCAGAGGCAGCTATTTGGCAGTTTTATGCTGCCTTAGGGAAATTCAGGGGCAGTTATTTTTCTAATGTCCCCCTTTGTTTACCATAATTACAAAACTAAATTTTTTGAATTTTGCCATTCAGAGTTTTTTCTTTTACTTCAGAAGTACCAATTTATCTATTTGTATCAGACACCTAATTATTTCTAAGCAGCTCAAATAGAGCTCATTAAGAATTTTCCTATTAATTTGCTCTTACCATCCAGAGGTATGAGACTATACATTGAAAATGTATAAAGACATGGAAAAACTCAGTACTTCAAAAAACAGAAAAACAATTTTGAGAGGGACAAATAAAGGATCAAATGTATTATCTCATCCCATTTCTACCTTTTGCAGTACAATTCTAACTGTAATATTTTTAACTATAATCATAGTATTTCCATTTAAAATCATAATGATGCCTGATTATGCTACACAAATATAACCTTTTTAATAGTCTCATAACTGAAGTCTTTCCAATTTTCAATACAGCCTAGAGGATCCCTTTTTAAAGGAACTTCCATAATCAGCAACCAATTATGTTCATTTGACCAACATAAATGCAAGAGCACACCAATTAATAACTGGATTGAACACATCAGCTAACCAACAGGCATTAAACACTTGATACACTGATTAACAATTAAACAAACATCAACATTTACTATACCCAGGTAACACACTGGCTAGCATTTAGACAGGCTTACTTAACATCAATAAATACCAATTAATTGTTGGATTATTCCTTTTTTTTTCATGGGCAGACACTGGGAAATGAAACCAGGTCTCCAGCATGGCAGGCAAGAATTCTGCCACTAAGCCACCATTGCACCACCTGGATTACTCATTTTTTTAGAAGTATTATCAACAGACAAATTTAGGCCAGGGTCTCTAAAATGACATCACCTCCTCTTGCTAGAATCCTTAAAAGCTTTGAATTCCCTTTGTTCAGGGAAACAGATTTTGGGCCATTAGGCTGTATGCTCTCCTGCTGCACATGCAGTAATAAACTCTTTCTCTCTTTGAAACTGCATTGTCTCAGGAATTGGTTATTGAGCACACTGGGCAAAATAATCCACAGCCTTTGTTTGGTATCCATTTGGCGACCCAGGGGAGACAATGCCTGAATCTCTGGACCCCTAGCAGAGCAGGTAAGCCAGGTAATCAAGCCTTTTGTGGATGCTGGGGAGTGAATTTATTCTAGAGGCTCAGACATTGGCATCTCTCTGTTCTGCTGGCACTCCAGAGACTTTTGGCATCTTAAGAAAGCTTCAAAGAAAGAAATCATTTCCAGTTATGGGTTAGGACATCTGACTGGGTGAGTGGGGTTATCAGGGAAAAAGTGGATTGGGGAGTAAATAGGATGTTTGAGTCCCCTTGACATAGCAGGGTCATGCTTCCAGAACCTAAATCTTTTCAGTTTTCAATGCAGCCTAGAGGATCCCTTTTTAAAGGAACTTCCATAATCAGTAATGAGTTATGAACATTTGACCAATATAAATGCAAGAACACACCAATTAGTAACTGGACTGAACACACTAGCTAACCAACAGGCATTAAACTCTTAACACACTGATTAACAAACAAACATCAATGTTTACTATACCCAGGTAACACATTGGCTAGCATTCAGATATGTTTACTTAACTTCAATAAATACCAATTAATTGTTGGATTATTCTTTTTTCTTTCATGGGCAGGCTCTGGGAAATGAGCCCAGGTCTCCAACATGGCAGGCAAGAATTCTGCCTCTGAGCCACCATTGCACCACCTGGATTATTCATTTCTTTAGGAGTATAATCAAAAGACAAATTTAGGCCAGGGTCTCAAACCTTATACTGTATACACACTGAATACATTGGCTAACAATTAGCCATAAAACATGTGGTAGTTAGATTCAGTTGTCAACTTGGCCAGATGAAGGTGCCTAGATCTATTGCTGTGGACATGAGCCAATGGCATGTGAACCTCATCTGTTGCTGATTACATCTGCAGTCAGCTAGGAGACATGCCTGCTGCAATGAATGATGTTTGATTTAATTGGCTGGTGCTTAAATGAGAGAGGTTAATGTAACACAGGCCAAACAGCTCAGCATACCTCGCCTCAATACTCACAGCTCAACCCAGGCCTTTGGAGATGCAGAAAGAAATCACCTGGGGAAAGTTGTTGGAACCCAGAGGCCTGGAGAGAAGGTCAGCAGATATCGCCCTGTGCCTTCCCACATAAGAAAGAACCTCATTTGAAAGTTAGCTGCCTTTCCTTAGAACTAACTAAATAAATCCCCTTTTATTAAAAGCCAATCCATTGCTGGTGGGTTGCATTCTGGCAGCAAGCAAACAACAACAAAACACTTATCAAACCAATTCCACAGTTAACCAATACCTGGGTAACATGCTGGCTAGCATTTAAACAGGCTTACTTAATTTCATTATATGTCAGTTAATTGTTGGGTTAGGTCAGGGCTTCAAATCCTATACATTATGATACCCAATATCAGAAGGTGTAGAGGTCAGAGCAAATGGGATCATTCTGGAAGCATGACCCTAGCCTAGATCAAGAGATTCAAACCACCTATTTACTACCCAGTCCACTTTTACCCTTTAGCAAAGGGCAAGCAGAGGTTTCCATGTGTCTTCCCATGTGACAAAGACCAAAGAGGCCTGTTTTTCTTGAGTGAAGGTGTTCTCTTTTTGATGCTTTAATTTAGACATTTTCATGACCTTAAAATGGTAAATTTGTAATCTAATATATCACCTTTGTAAAATCCAATTGATTTCCGGTATATTGTATTCTGGCAGCATTAGCAAACCAAAACAGTGTTCATACCCAAATTATACCCAATGCTTAAAATATAATTTCAAAAATCAACCTTCTGAAAACACAAGATGAACAAAAAAGAAAAGACAAAAAAATTTGTTTTCTTTGGATTTCTCATTCATGTTATTTCTCAATTTTAATACTCTTTAAACAACTCCTGAAGACAATACAAGACAAGAAAGAAACCAAGAACCAAAAGCCAAAAAATCAAGTCCTGAATCTAGGCCTCAAGTTTCAGGGACACTTCTTGTGCCACAGGCTGCTCCCTTTCCCCAACCAAACAAGATTCCAAATGCAGTTTCCCACTTGCAGCTTTGCAAGGCTTAATGTCTCATTGAACACTCAGATAAGGTCCATACACCCATATATTCATCTGCACTCACACATCAGATCTGTTTTCCTCCACAGACAGCTACAACTGGGATCTTAGATGCCTGAGGCTGGAAACTTGAGTGCTGAATTCTTGGAGAAGAATTTCTTCAGTGGCCACAGAGCCAAGACTCATGAACATCTTAACACAGAGGTACATAAATTGACCAAGCAGTGCATCTTTCAGACTTTGGGTCCCATGTTGGGTGCCAAATTGAAGATACATCTACCCCAAGTATGGCTTCATTGATTTGTATGACTTAATGCACAGGCACACCAAGCAGACTGTGAAGAAAAATGTTATTCACACCAACTGGAGGGCAGGGGGAAATTCCCAAATCTATCTTCCCATAGTGTTTTTTTATGGTTTTTATACACATTAGAGACATTGGAAGGTAATCATCTTGGGTAACATGTAGCAGGGGTCTGAAAAACTTCATTATCTCAGTTATTTACTACTTCATTTAGGATTTACCCCCTCTGAAATACAAGTGCATGGTGTTTCCAAGTCTGGGGCAATAGATGAGAGAACTCAAATAATAGAGATGAATGTATAGCTTAATTGGTGTTTATCCATGCTAGGTGCATACACATTTCACTTCTGTGAGACACATATTTAAATACTCAGCTTGCTTACAGTTTCAAACTTACATCTAAAAGGCTAACACTATGTTATATTTTAATCTCTGTCACTGATTTAATATGGCTTACTACTGATATGAAAGTCTGGCTTGGTCTCTAAAGATGAATGCTTTCAGTGAACTGCTTTTCTTTTGCCTATGAGACCTCATTATATTTTGATTTCCAAGAACAGTTTTTGAAAAAAGAAATTCAAGGAAAGGAATTCAAGGAAAGAATGATGGATTCTGAACAAATATATTCACAATAATTAAAACACCATAGGTCACTTGCCAGTAGAAAGGATTGTATGCAGTTATGCTGGTCAAAAGTTGGTTAAATTGGTCATTATTTGCCAAGGGATGGCTTATAACACACTGAATCCATGAGGAAATGTAATCTAGTGAAAATAACATACATCTTTTAGTAACACGAATGTGGTTAGAATACAAATGCCTCAATTTACTCTTTACTGGCACTGAATACCAGATTATCCACCAGTTAAATGAGCATAACAGTATTAGGGTTAGAATCTTTTTGAGGATTAAAAAATTTGGGAACATTATATTTATATATTTCTTAGTCTCCAGTATCTTGGAGCAGACAGAAGGAAAGACCTAAAATTGTGGCACTGCAACCCGTACCAATCTCGGAAATCTGTGGTGTGCTTTAAAATTTGTTGCTTTTTTGTATATGTTATTCTTCATATTTAGAAATAAACAAGATTTGCTTTGCTGTAAAAAATGATAACACTTAGTATTGATAAGTGTATGGAAATAATTACTTAAGCAAGGCTGATTATAATACAATTATAATTATGATTATAATATAAATCAGTAGAAATTTGGGGGAGGAGAATTTAGCAGTATCTATCAAAATTTTAAATATTTTCTGTTTCAACAATTCTACTTCTAGAAATGTATTCAATTACAATCATCCTAAAAATTGACAAATATAAACCAGAAATATTCGTTATAGTATTGTTGTTTACATTTGTGAAAAACTGCCTGGTTTAGGTAAAATATTTTATATCCAAGCAGTGGAATATCATGTGGTTATTAAAAGAATAAAATATGTTTCTGAGAAAAAAATATGAGAAAGGATAATGGCTCATGGTAGGCACTTGAACATCATCTTATTATCTCACTTTTTACTATAAGCCCAAAGATTTGAGTTCTCATTACAATTCCATTAATTATAAATCATATAAATATGAAGGAATGATTTCTAAATGAGGATACCATATGTAATAATTGAAAAATATATGAACTATTTATATATATATTTTCACACATGTCCCCATGCTTCTAATAAATTTAATGACAATTTTACAATTATACAGAGAGGTTTAGAGTTTCTAATTCATGCACATCTGTATTTCATTTTAGAGAATTTGTAGATTTACAGAAAAATCATGCAGAATATACAGATTCCCCATATATCTCCACTATTACTAAGATCTTTTATTAGAATTATATATTTTCTTATAATCAATAAAATAATATTATGTTTTATATATTATTAACTATATTCCATGGTTTATAATCTTAAATTCCACTTTTTGTGTTGCAGTATCCTATGTTTTCTTTGTTGATTTTTCTTAAATGTTAATTATTAGGTTTCTTATTCATAATTTGAAAGTCCTGGGTATTTAGAAAACTATCTAGTCAAAGTAATACTATAAGAATATTAAGGTTAAATTTGAGGATTTTCCACATAACTATTAATATAGGAAAAAACAGAATGATTCTCTCTTAACATTTTCTGGTGATATGTAAATTGACTTTTTCTTTTCTGAGAATTTAGCAAGTAGGTTTTGCAGCAGGCAGGCCTCTCCCCCCCATTTTTCTTCTGATTTGGCTGCTTCCTCTGTGGAAAATCCCCAAACCCCCTCCCATATACTCCAGAAATGGGTGAAACTGCAAGCAGGCAAGATAAGACACATTCCTGAGGAGGGAGCGTCTCCCTTAGCCTCCAGGAATGAGTGAAACTGTGAGTAGGCAATACAAGACACATTCCTGGTGATAGGGACCCCTCCCTTAACCACTTATCTACTTCTGTAACCCAGCTTTGTACCCTTCTCAACTTAAACCAACCAATCATTTTTCCTTTTATGCTTACCTTATCTCTAGCATGTAAGATGGTCTATAAAAACTAAGGTTGCCTTTTGTTCATGTCTCAGTCTTTTCAGGTGGCTTGGCTGAGCCCCATGCACATGAGCTAATAAAACACTTTCTTCCCAAAACCCTTGATGTCAGCTTGTTCTAATTTCACATAATGTTCCTGAAGGCCTCCAGCCTCATCCCTCATTTTCATGCTATAAGAACAATTGGTTTCAATTAGAAAAGTGTTACAGAATTGTTAATAAATGAGTGCCACTGTGAAACATATCACAAGAAAATATCTCAATTATAGGTAGTGGGATTATGAAAAGTTATGTCAATTTGATGTACTTCAAATCTCATTCGGGGCACCAAATAAGTACAAAGTATAGGATTTTCAATTTAGAAAATTAAGTTTTTGCTTATGCACACAAGGATGGAATGGGTTGTAAAAGTGGAAAAAAAATGCATGAACTCAAACAATGAGATAGAGTGTAGCATAAAATGTAGAGAGTGATGAAAAATTAAGTAGGAAGGAAGGAAGATAGGAAGGACCCACCACAATACAACAGATATTAACATATTGACAATAGTATTTGAATATATTTTTTCTGCATGCATATATAATCTACAAGCCATATCATTTGAATACATAAAAATCCATTATTATTAAAAAACTTATTTAGAAAACTGCTCTTTTTGGTTATCAGTTAGGAAAAATGTTCAACATTAATAAAGGTAGACCTTTTTTATCAGATGTAATGGCCATTTAATATTTTCCCAAAGAGCTGCTCAATAACTTAACTAACTAAACAACTATTAGAATATGTTTAGACAACTTTCATTTTGGGCTAATTGAAAAAACAGTGTACATACTTATACACTTTTTATTATGTCCATAGATACCCAGCAATAGAATCATGGTTTAAGGAACTTTCATTAAAAATTTGCTGTTTACTCTTTGTTTTTGTTTCCTGACTGTTGAAGCAAGTATCATAGAATGCATTGGCATAACATCATGAATTGATTTGTTCACAGTTTCAGAGAGTAGAATGTATGTTCCCTCCTAGGATTGGAGTCTTTTGGCTAGTTCACAATATTTTGGGTTCTGTTGAATTCCAGTTTCTGGATACTCCCTATGACGTCTTTTGTGCATCCAACTTTCTTTGATTATAGCTACATTGGGTTAAGTTCCCCTTTCACTCAATTTAGGCACTTCTTATTGTAACTGGTGCCCAGCTGGCAATGATGCAAGTTGTGCCCTGATCCAGGTTCATTAGTTTCAAAACTAAATGAATTTAGAGAAAAGAGGGCCAGTAGGTATAAATAGCAAAGTTTCTTAAAAAGAGAAGCTTATTAAAGACAAAAAGTACACATTAGAAAGGTTAATGTGGACATGCCCAAGGGAGAATTGAGTGGAGCTGGCTAACTTGTTTTATAGGAAAGTTTTGTTGGTAGCAGATTTCCATAGTAATCTTTGAATACAAGGCATCTTCTTTGTTCTAGAAGGAGATAGCTAACTTGTGGTTTGCTGCCACATACGTAAAATTTGTCTTTCAGCCAAAAGTTAACAATCTGTATGATCCTATACATCCTATCATTAATTAAGACCTGGCTTTGGGCCCAGAATTTTACAAGATTTTATGGTTTGGGGGAGATTTCAATGGTTTGGGGAGGTTTGAGGCTTTAAGGAAAATTTTGTACCAAAATTTTCAAGTCTGCAGTGGAAGTTTGCAGTTTGCATTTGTTCCTTTGGAGACAAAAAACAAAGGGACTTGGAGTTGTCTGTTAACTCATTCAGAGTTGAATAGGGAACCCAGTACTTACAGTTATCCTGTTTTATCCTGCTTCATTACTTAGTTAATAACATCTGAAAAAGTCCTATTAATAAATATATTCACAGAACCAGGGAGTTGGAACCAGGCTTTACTTTTGAGGAATATATAACTCAGTCCCCAACAGTGTTAATTTGCTTTACAGAAAGATGAAAACAAATTAATCACTACTAGATGTTTAAGATTATACTTATTTGCCACCAAACTTACCAAGAAAGGACATTATCACTTTTTTAATTGTCTCACTGATGGAAAAACTAGTTGTTACCCAGCCCTTTGATATTTAATGTGATGTATGTATTTCAATGAAATCAGTATATAATAGTATTATTGCATATTAATGGAAGAAAGATACTTCAACCCTCATCATTGATTTTAAATGCTGCTTTTAATGTTTTTTAATGTGAAATATAATATATATACAAGGTAAAGAAAGATAAAGAAAAAAATATTTGAAGTACATTTCAACAAGTAGTTACAGAACAGATTTCAGAGTTTGTTATGGGTTACCATTCCACTGTTTCAGATTTTTCCTTCTAGATGCTCCAAAACACTGGCAGTTAAAAGAAATACCAATATAGTGATTCAGCAGTCAGACTCATTTGTTACATCTTATTTTCTCTGTTCTAACTCCTCCTTCTTCTTCTTTGGTCCTGCTTCCAATCTATAGGAATCTTTGTGCAATATCAACTCTGACTTTCTTACATTTTGAGAAGGGGTGTTGACAATAAAGGATAGAGGGAGTAATTAGTTGATAATCTTGGAGAAGTTGGTCTCTGTGTTTCAGTATTTATCAGAATTAGGAACTCTCTGGAAGTTCTAGGGTCAATGAAAGTAAACATAGGACATGAAGCTTTTATAGAATCTCAGTTAGAGCCCTAGTTGTTCTTAAGAGGTAACAGGGGTGATATTGTTTACATAAGAGTGGCCTCCAGAATAGTCTCTAGATTCTATTTAATCTCTCATAGCCAGTGGTGCTTTATTTTATGTACTTCCTTTCCCCCATTTGGTCAGGAAGGCATTATCAATCACACAGTGCCATAGCCAAACTCATCCCTGGGAGTCACATCCCATATGGTCATGGAGATTTTAACCCCTGGATGTCATGTCCCATGTAGGGGGGAGGGTAGTGATTTACCTTGCAGACATAGCTTTAGAGAGAGAGAGAGAGAAAGCCCACCTCTGAGTAACAAAAGAAGTTTCCTGGAAGCAATTCTTAGGCCTAATTGTAGGTAATCTTAGCTTCTCCACTACAGAAATAAGCTTCATAAGAGCAAGCTTCAAAATAAAAATGTGGCCTAATTTCCTGATAATCCACAATGTTTGACAGAATATCCAGAGTTCCCAGATGGGAAAGTTTAATTATTCCATATATTTTTCTTCAGTCTCTCAAGGGACTCTAATAATACTCTTTAATTATTGGCCCACCATAGTCTGGGATGTATCTGGGTAAAATGCTGGTTTAAAATATGGTAAAATTACATAAGGTATGTCTTTTACTAAATGTTATATTAGATTATTTTATTTATGATACCAATTTACTGTTATATAAGTACCACCAGTTCTCTGCTGGAGGCAGCTTATATTAGCTTGTAAGAGTCATTCTGACAATGCACCCAATTATGTTAGTAGAAAATGGCCATGGATTCTTTTGCCTGACATGCTCAATAACCAATTCCTGAAACACTGGGGTTTCAAAGAGAAATAGTTTATTACTATACATGTAGCAAGAAAGCAGATGGCCTAGCAGCCCAAAATCTTTCTCACCAAATTTAGGGGATTCAAGTTTCTTAAGGATTTTAGCAAGGGGAGGTGAGATCATTTTGAATAGTAAGTTTAAAGCAGAAAAGGAGACAGTGTTATCATTATAATTTCAATAGAATATAAGTTGAAAGGAGGGGAAGCAGAGCTATCACTTCAATACTAAAGGTGTAAGCCAAAATGAAGGGAGACAATTTCCTTTCAATAGCAGAGTATAACTGATATGATTTTAAAATTTATGGGTCTGAAACTAGTTAATGTCTGACTTCAAATTCTTCATTAGCATTAGTGCCTTTGCCCTACAATAAAATGACAAGATAAAAGGAGAAATACTCCTAAAATCACAAAGGCACAAGATCAGGGCATTTATAGTCTTTTCAGATATCAGGGTGGCTGAATTATAATTTAGGGATTTCAAGTATTCTCCTCTGTCTACTCCAATATCCCAGAAAGAAAAAAGGAGTGTCTAAATAATGATTCTGCGATCAAAATTATCCCTCAAATCCTGATTTCTGTTAGAACTTCTGATAATTATCTCTCAATCTTGAGGGATATATGGGTGACAACTCTCTGACTGCTTCAAAGCTGAAAAGAGGTGTTGCTGTTAAGTGTCAGAGGAATGAAACAATGGAACCTGTTGTTGTTCTTGAAGAACCTAGTTTTTCTGGGTTTCAGAACTTCTCTGGCATCAAAACAATATGGAGGTTTCAAATCTTTGAAAAACAAGCCTAGTAAGAAAATTTTATAAAGCCCAGGATATCTTTCAGGGTTTCCAGGAATACTATTGATCTGTTGATTACTGGCTGCTGGAATGAGATATACCAGAAATGGAACAGCTTTTAAAAAGGTGAATTTATTTAGTAGCAAGTTTACAGTTCTAAAGTAGTGAAAATTTCCAAATTAAAGCAAGTCTACAAAAATGCCCAAATTAAAGAACCAAGAAGAGGTTGCTTTCACCCAAGAGAGGCCAATAAAGTTCAGGGATTCTCTCTCAACTGGAAAAGGATGTGGTGAACATAGTGGCATCTGCTAGCTTTCACTCCAGGCTTTTTGTTTTATGAAGCTCCCCAAGAGGGTTTTCCTTCTTAAGTTCCAAAGATTTTTGGTTGCATGAGTTCTCACGGTTCTCATGGCTCTCTCATAGCTCTCTTGTGACTCTCAAGCTTTTTCCAAAAGTGCTTCATCTTTTAAAGTATTTCAATAAACTAATCAAGATCCTCCTGGAATGGATGGAGTCACATCACCCTCTAATCAAATGTTAATACTCACAATTGGGCATGGCACATTTCTGTTGAGATAGTTTAATAAAGTCTCCACCTACAGTACTGAATAGAGATTGAAGGTAATGGCTGCTCCCACAAGATTGGATCAGGATTAAAATATGACATTTGTAGGGCAAATAATCCTTTCAAATCAGAACAGTTCTGATATGTCATACTGTGGTAGTTTTAAAAAATCATTTTTCAACATTCTGAGCAAAGTGCATTTTGGACCCAAGAGCTTACTTGTGTGAACTAAATGGGTCTCATCAGAGAGACTATTTTTATATCTTAAGATAACTAATCCAGTAATATATATGAAACTATTCTGCATTGATTGAGTGTACCAAAATTTTAAAAGTTGGTTTATTTTTCAGAAACTTAAAACTTCCAGACTGTTCCAATGCCAGATAAACCCAGAAACATAAAGGTTCTTCATGTTGTAGAGAAAAATTTCTCTAACCATAATGTTGACACTCTTTTTCAACATAAACAAGTTGGAATGATCATTGCCCAAATTGACAGCATGATCAAATGAAATGGAAGAGTTGTAACAGAAAATTTAGGATTTAACAATTAATTATTACTACTGAATCTTCAAATAGATATTTTTTTTGTTTCTAATATAGTGGAACAGCCAAAGGAAATAGCTGAAATTGTGGAAATGAAATCCATGCTAATCTTTGAAATTTGCTCCATAACTAATTGTTAAACTGTACTTTGGGATTTATCACTTTTCTGTATATATTTGATGCTTAACAATAAAAATGTTAAAAAAAATATGAATGATTGAACATAGAACCACCATATTGCTCCTAGCATATGTCCAAAAGAATTGAACATGGACACTGAACAGGAATTTGTAGAATGTTTGCAGCAAGCTAATTCACAATGGCCAAATTGTGGAAATAACCCACATGTCCATCAACAAATCAATGGATACTCAAAATATGGTAAATACCTTCAATGAAATATTATTCAGTCATGAAAGCAGTGAAATTCTGATACAGGCAACAACATCGATGAACATTGAAGACATCATATTGAGTGAAATCAAGCCAGACATGAAAAGGCAAATATTGGCTCTCATTTGTATGAAATAACTAGAATAAGCAAATTTCATTGACACAGAAATAGATTACCAGTTACAGGGGCCATGAGAGAAAAGCATGGAGTCATTAACTGGTACAGAGTTTGTTTGGGGTGATGAGAAGTTTCAGTAATAGATGGTGTTGATGGTAGCAAAATGTGAATATAATTAATGTCACTGAATTGTACCCTTGCAAGTGGTAAAATATTAGAAATATGGACTTGAATATTACTCTACCACAATAAAAAGCTTAAAATATGAAAAAAATTATAAAGTATGCATGTCTACACATATCTTGCAACCTTCCCATCATAGAAATGTAAATGTCAAATCTATATGTAATAGAAAAGGGGAAATAATATCCATCTGAGAGCCTTTTAGAGCATATAAACAAAACATGGAGAGATTCAATTTTTGACTTGAGACTATAAAATTAAAATTTTGATTAGCCTGTCCAGAAATAGGGACCCTCAAACAATGTTGATAGAAGTGAAAAATGTTATACCTCTTTAGTGGAATGCTTGGCATTATCTCATAAAGTTGCAGCAGCCAATAATCCCACTTCTGAACAAAAATTCCAAATAAATATTGATGCAAATATAAAATACACATATGCAAATTTATTCACTGAAATATTACTTACATTAGCAATATATTGAAACACAAATATTTCATTGATATGGCTGCAATCCCAGGAATAAGGAAAAATTTTTGGCATGATAAATAATGATCATCAGAATGTGATATTGCAAATAAAAAAGGAGAAAGGAATTAATTGTATGCTCCATGCTGTGGATGAAAAAATTAAGATTAAAGATATGTATATTTAATTAATATTTGATTTAAAAGTAGGCATTGGTAAGTCAAAATGAATAAAAAATTACATTGGCAAGTCAAAATGAATAAAATGGTTACCTTTAGGACATAAAAGGAATGGAGGGGTAGGTCAATCTTTTTTACATACCTTGCTATGTAGCCTTGATTTTGGAAATATATTAAAGATTTACATAATTCAAAAGTAAATCTTCAATGAGAAAATAGTCATCTATAGTAGTGTAATGTTTACCTTCAAGTGTCAACCTAGCCAGGTGATTTCCTGTTGTCTGGTGAAGCAAGCACAGGTCTATCTGTTGCTGTGAGACATTTTCTGTACTCAAATCATCAACACATTGAATGTGCCTATATCTACTTACATCTGCAGTGGGTGAAGTGGAGTGCCTTCACAATGAGTGTCATTTAACCTAATCAATTGAAAGTTTTGAAAGAGAAATCAAAAGAAAGAATCCCTCCACTTCAACCAGTCAGCCTTTCCTGGGGAATTCATCAAAGATCATCATTGTAGTTGCCAACTTGTGGCCAGCCCTATGGAATTTGAGCTTCTGCATCCCCATAGTAGTGGAGACACTTTTATAAAATCTCATATTTAAAGATGTCTCCTGTAGGTTCTGTTTCCCTAGAGAAACCTGACTACTATAACTAGAAACTTTCCAATGTTTTCAATTTTATTCCAGTAAAAATAAAGAACAAACGTGACCCACAAATCTCTAAAGAATTTGGCCTCATGTTGACTCTTGGACCTTGTTGCCTATTCCTCTTCCTTTTCCACATTGTCTCTCAAAACTGCAGCCTTGCTCCCCCATAGGGTTTTTGCAAGTTCTTCAGCCTGGTATCCTTTTCTCCAGATATCTGCTTTCTCTTTCACTCCCCTGTCAGTCTGGGTTCATTCCAAAATAAAGGAATATTTTGGAAACAAAAAGCCTTCTTATAAGAATTAAGGCTGAGACAATGTTGGTACATATCAATGAGCAAAAGTCAAAGCATCCAATACAGGACTAGAAAAGCTGCAACCCAAAGGACAATGGAATAGATAATGAAAGCCTCATCCTAAAACACTGACGCTAGTTCCCATAGCTCTCCAGTATACTTTGTGCTAAGAGGAATCTTTCAGAAAGCTCGACATTCTGAGCTTACAGCAATAAATCAGAGGCTTCATGACCCATGCAAAGATCTGATATGACTCTCACATTTATTTGCTCATAGATCAGAAGTAATCACAACCAGGATAAAGTGGCTCTTACTATTATACTGCTGTCCAAGTATTTCAAAAGTTCCTGTCCCTATCAAATTCTAACATGATACCTTATTTGGAAGGATATTCTAGAAAAATGAAGATCCTGACTTCTCTGCAATGCAGAGGAAATTTAGAAGGAGTTGATGGTGATTGTGTTGGTTTTCTATTGTTGCCATAATAATTACTAAAAATGTAATGATCTAAAATGATCCAAATTTATCTCACAATCTTCTAGGTCTGAAGTTCAGGGACAGTGTGGTTTGGCTGATAAGAATCTCATAAAACTGAAATTAAGGTATCAGCAGTGTTATACTCCTTCTGGAAGCTCCAGGAAAGAATCTGTTTCCTCTTTAATTCAGGTTACTGGTAGAATTCAAAGTCTTACATTTGAAAAACTGAAATAATCTTTTCCATGTTGGCTATCAGCTTAGACTTCTCTTATTCTAAAGGTCTCCCATATAAATTGACTCATGCCCCCCTTCTTCCAGTTTTGAATCCAAGCAACATCAGCCTGAGCTCCAATCACACTTCAGCTCTCTTGTACTTCTTACACAACATCTCCACAACTGCAGCTGGGAAAGAGTCTGTACCTTTAAGGTTTCATGTAATTAGATCAGTTCTTGCTGGAAAATCTAGGATAATGTCTCCCATCTCACTATTTATAACCTTAATTACATCTGAAAAATCACTTATGCCATGTAATCTAGCATATTTAGAGGTTCCTGGGATTAGGATATGAATATCAATGTGGTGCTGTTAGTCTGCTTACCACAGTGCTATTTAGTTTAAAACTGAAATACCAAAATAGTCCATTACATTGCAAACTCTGCATTCATCCAAATGTTAACAGAAACATTATTGTTTCCCCTATTGGAAGCTATCCTCCTTTGGCAGATAAAATAGGTGAATTACCAGAGAACAGAATTTTGGCTTAGGGAGGCAAATATTTTGCCTTAAGATTATTACTTTTAATAGTGAGGAGACAATTTAAATAGTGACTTTTGGTTTCCAAACCTGTATATGTTGGCTAAGAGGGAAACTACCCAATAATATGTTATCACACAATTGCCCCTCTTAATTGTCAACAGCCCATTACAAATGTATATCACATTGGCTGTTTCAGCATGACAGGGTAAGGCCAAAATAAATTCCATATGCATTTTATAGTTCATTTCCTATGTAATAAATGTCTTGGTTTGAAGCAATGTTGCTAGAATACCACAATAGTCAGAAGAGCTTTTTCATGTTAATTGGTTTAGTAGAGACACAAAAGAAAACTCAGTTACATAACCAGAGTTAAACATCTATTCTGGTGATAACAGATTGTTGCTGTTGCATGCTGATGCACATCCAGAAATAGTTACTATGCTCAACTATGTTCTTGAGTCAATGAATAACCATCATCCATCCTGCCATAGCTACCTTACTCAGGAGAAAATTTCATGTACAGAAGTAGCCAATAAAGAGACTGATCACAGCCATCACAATGCAGATCATATTTACTCATGCTTAGAGAGGCTTCTTAGGTGAAGAAACCCCTAGGTGAATATTTACATTGGTATCATTACCCTACCAAATAGTACAAAGACAGAAATTGCTCCATGTACCACTTAGTCATTGCTATTGCTTCCTACAGACCGGAACTTGAAGGATATTAAGGAATGATGAGAAAGAGATGGGATCAGAGGGTCTGAAGATCAGTGATAGCAGATAACAGACAACTTTATTCTTAACCAGATCCTGCTTATATACTGCAGGATGACAAAAGACATGCATGCATTTCCTGAGGGAACAGAGTGCTTATCTTTCAGTGCTCTTCCTTCATACTTAAGATAACCATTTGGGCTAAACAAACATTCTCTTCCTCCCAGACTGTTCTACATAAAGCAGATAACATAAAGCAGATTACGAGCTCCACATTTTACTGCCACCACCACCCTGATGCCAGCTGCTCCCAACTAATTCTGCAAGTCTTGTTTTAACCCTAGCTCCTATAGCTGCTTGTCAAGTTTTTAAATCATTCTTTCAAATTCCTTATATTAAGCCAAACTACTATCCAAAGCTCAGGTATCCTTGAAGAATCATACTTCTGGCCATCTTCTTCAGATAAAGAGAACAACCAAGTGTATTGCTTGAATAAGAGCTCTTTTTGAGGATTTCCCTTACCCATGTTTTTTTTAACCACCTCTAAATGGAGTGATTTTATTGTCAAAGTGTATGAAAGGTTTGAGATTTCACCATACTTAAAGCTAACAAATTAGCCTTGCCATCATTTTATAGTTCTAAAAGAAGAGAAAAGATATCAGAAACAGGAACAAAGAACTTTACTACTCATTGCCCAGCAAACATCAAAACCTTCATTTTATGTCTGCTTACCTTACTCTCTTCCCCAACATCTTATTAGTGTGTGTAATTACTGTGTTCTTGATTCTTGATTGTTAATGCTTTTGTTCAATTTTTATCCCAGCATCATATGTGCTACCTAAATTTCCCCTTTTTAGCCACAGTGAGATATATAATTCAGTGTTATTAGCTACATTCACAATGCTGTGTAACCATCACTATACATTACCAAAACTTTTACATTACCCCAAACAGATACTCTGCATCAATTAATAATTAACTCACAATTCCTATCCCTACCCCAGCCCTTGTTAACCTGAATTCTAGTTTCTGAATCTATAAGTTTGCCTATTCTAATTTTTTCTTATCAGTGAGATTATATAATAATTGTCCTTTGGTTTCTTACTGACTTCACTCAATATATTGTTTGTCTTCAAGGTTCATCCATATTGTTGCATACATCAGACTGGACTTTTTCATAGATGAATAATTTATTATATGTATAAGCCATATATTTGATTCAGTCATCAGTTGATAGACAGTTGTATTGCTTCTGTCTTTTGGCAATTGTGAAAAATATCACTATGAACATTGGTGTGCAAATATCTGTTCAAGACTCTGCTTTCAATTATTTTGGATATGTTCTTAGATGTGAGATTGATGTGTCACATGGCAATTCTATAATTAACTTTCTGAGGAACTTCATAATTGCTTTCCATTGTGGCTGCACCCATGTTATATTCCCAAAAACAATGAATAAGTGTTCCTATTTCCCCACGTCCTCTCAAACTCTTGTAATTTTTCATTTTTTTAAGTACCTATTAGAGTGTTGTATAGAAGGGTAACCCATTGTGGTTTTGATTTGCATATTCCTAATGGCTAATATATTTGATCATGTTTTTATATGCCTTTTGGCCATATGTATAAAAGAAATGTGAATTCAAGTTTTTCATCAATTTTTAAAATTGCATTCTCTGTCTTTTTGTTGTTGAGTGGTAGGAGTTCTTTGCTAATTATGGATAGTAAACCCTTATCAGATATGTGGCTTCCAAATATTTTCTCCCATTCTGTAAGTTATCTTTTTACTCTCATTATGAAGACTTTTGTTGCACAAATTTTTTTTTATTTTGTTTAAGACCCATTGATCTATTTTTTTTCTTTTGTTGTTTGTATTATTGGTTTAAAGTCAAAGAAGATATTTCCTAATGCCAAGTCCTGTATAAGCTTCTCTATATTTTCTTCTAGGAGTTTTATAGTTATGTCTTTTTATTTAGGTATTTGATCTGTACCAAGCAAGCTTCTTGCAACAGGTGGGCCCCTCACCCTCCTTGCACATTTAAGCTACCTCCTCTTTAAAAAATCCCCCAAATTCCTCTGAGCAGTCAGAACTACACATAAGCAGGATGCTTGCTCTGGGAATGGGTAAATCTGCACGTAGGCAAGATAAGACAAATTCCTGTAAAGAAACCTCTCTCCTAATTGCTCATCCACTTCTGTAAACCCAACTTCATGCCCTTCTCAATTTAAACCAGCTAACCATTTCCTTCCAACACCACCAGTTACCATATGAAGCATACCTTGTCTTTAACATGATATCCTGTCTATAAAAACTGATGTTAACCTTTTGTTCCAGGCTCAAACTTTCAGAGTCTACATGGCTGAGCCCTATGACCATAGAGGAATAAAAACCTACTTCCTGAAACTTTGGAGCCTTGACCCCAGTCTGTTCTGTTTCTGCATACCATTCTTGGAAATTTGCAACCTTGTCCCTGGATTTTGTGCAACATTTCTGGGGGCTTCTCTGGGATCAAGAAGCCAGTGATATTTTCACCTCCCTTGCCCATAGTGACAGCACCACCCAAACTGGTGACCCAATGTAATCCAGTGCTGGCAATGGGTCCTTTTCCCATCATTTAGATTCCTGACCTCCCTGGGTAGGGCACCCATCACTGCTTGAGTGGCAATGGATCCAGGACAGTTTTTGGAATCAGATTTCTGGAAACACCACCCAACTGACTGGTAAGCCCTGGGTGCATTAGGTATCAGCCCACTCATAAAAGACTAGGGGAGCCTGAATGGAAGGGGAACCTGATCACCTCCCAGGACTCTCTGACATACCAGTCTCCATACAGAGGACCAGGGGAAGTGGAAGTCTTCAGGTTCAGTTTTGGGAAGGGTGGTGTGGGAGGGGTGTGGTGTGGAATCTGTACATGTGATTGTGTGAGTGAAAGGAAGTCCTGGGTCACAGGACTGTGCACCAGTCCATGAGTGAGTTCAGATTCTGCAACTTTGTGGTGACCCTCATATGGCTCAGGGTGGGCAACCCCAAGAGGTGGGCCAGCTAGGGGTTTATACTGTACCACCAAAGCCAAGAGGTGCCCAATGTCCCCACTAGGGAAGCAGCTAGACTGAACAAAGGGACAGTTTGTTCAAAACCCTTTGTTGTTTGTCCATAAGCCCTCTCCATAATTATTGGTGCCACAGATATGAAAGGGGAAGTAAGTAAGACACTGTTGTGGTGCATAATGTCTAACTTTAAGAAAACTTTTACTGATGACTGGGAGCCAAACTGACCCCTGGCTGACTTAAGAAACTGTATGAATTAAAGTGGACCACTTTTTTTTTCTCTTTGCATAGGCATGCACTGGAAATTGAACCTGGGTCTCCAGCATGGCAGACAAGAACTCTGCTGAGCCACTATGGCCTTCCCTAAAGTGGACCACTTTTGGGGAGGATAAAAAGAAATTCTCTTGTATTTTGACTTATCATTACCCTGTCTTATAAATTAAAATTTCCACATTTCAGAGTAAGAGGAGAACATCTGTATAGAGGTTTTAAAATTTTTCTCATTAAGAGAGTCTGTGCTGTACAACTGATGTTGCCATTGCATAGCCTTGGTAAGAAACAGTTGAAATGTGTACTCTTTCTTGGAGGACAGGCTACCTTCCCAGAAGGAGGTGTACTTTAATAAAGATATCTAGGTCCAAGGAAGCTCCTCTTGGTCCCTAGCCAGTTCACAGAAGACTGAACTGGGCCCAATCACATAAGCTAATTGGAATTTGGCCACTATTATGTGAAAATATCATAAAAAGAGACAAAAACTGCATGCAAGCAGAGAAAGAAAGAGGAGAAAATTAGGAGAGGAAGAGAGAAGAATCTTATGAGAGAGGAAGAGCACATTATCAAAATCTTATGCTCTCCTATGTATCTTAACTAAGGAGACTTTGAATGCTGTCCCCAAGATTGCTGTGTATTTTCACTAATGAGACTTGGAATGCTGCTTCAGAGACTTCCCAGCACTTCTCTTCAGGTGTTGGTGCCATCTTATCTAGTGAGGTAAATATGCTTTATTTTTGAAGACTCTTTTAATTACTATCTTTTAATTATTTTATTTAATTACTTTCCTAATAAAATCTGTTTTTATATCACTGAAGTCTGTGTTGTCCACAAATCCAAACCTATAAATTAAATGGCTACAAATACCATGTTGTCTTTCACGCAACAAAATTGGTACTGTGAGCAGGATTTGCATTTCAGCACAACTTTATTATGGTGAAGGTCAGTAAGATAAGCTTTAGAAAATTTGTGAAAAAAATATGGGCTGTGTTCTTCTGAAGATTGTAGTGCTTTATTAAGATCATTCTTGATAAATTTAAAGTTGCTGACTTCTTGTTCTTTTTGTGTGCAGAGTGTTTTCAATTTAAACTTTTTGTCTCCCTGGGTTGTACTTTCCAATGCTATAAGACATTTGGGAATCTTTAAGTCAGTAACCCCTCTTCAAGATTTACTTGAGATAGATTAATAGTGGGCCATAAACTTTGGACTTGGATTAGGAGATAATATCATTTTAATCCCAGGATGGGATGATTTACCTTACTCCTCACTTGCAAAGGAATGAGCAAAATGCAGCAAGACCCTGTGAAGATTGGGGAAATAAAATCCAACAGGGAAAGCCTATTCAGGTTGCTCTGTGTCTAGAAAACATTCCATTAGAAAAAGGGAAAGAAATGATTGGAGTGTATAGAAGGGGTTGGTTTTTGTTAATGGAATGTAAAAAATAATGTGTGAACAGAAAGATCAAGTAGTTTCTGAAAAAAAATGAATTATGAAAAGCAATTGGCAGAATTACAGGAAAACTGTCCATGCTGCAGAATCAAAATTTGTTTTGGAAAATCAAATTTTTAATTATCAGTCAGTAGCTGAGAGGGCCACAGTCCATGAGGCCCAATATAAATATTAGAAAAAAGATGAGGTAAAGTGAACCAAAAGAAAGTACATATGACACTAGCCACTGTCACTGCTGATTAGGGCCCTGATAAATGGGATGGTGATGTGTGGGATGAGGCAGATGCTAAAACAGATGGAAATATTTTAAATTAGAAAGTTTGTCAGAACAAAAGAGTACATATCCTCCAAAAATAGGAGTTAGCTCAATACAAAGGCAAAAAGAAGAGAAACAGGGAAATTGGGTTACTTTCAAAACTACTATAGAAGAACAGAAAGTAACTGACATTCTTAGGCATTTTACTGAGAAAACTGGTGAGCCATTAATGAATTACCTGGATGGTCAGAATTGCTGATGCAGGGGTTGGAGGAGGCTGCTAGTCTATGCTGATTGCATAAAACTTGTAGGAATTAGCACCGATCCTTTCATACAAACTGCTTTTCAGGAGTTTGGTCAGCAGACTGGAAAAAATTCTAAGTTGCTGGCATTGGCTGGAGAAATGTGTACTGAACAATGTCCTGCTGACATTATATGACCACAAAATAATCAATCCTGGTACACTTTATGAGATGCTATGCAGAAATTTTAAAAGGAAGTTAAGAAGTCAGCAATTGTACTGGAGAGGCCAACACATACAATGTCCTCCTGGTCAATGCTTCACAGAGAAATGCTATCATTAAGGCAGCACCTCCACCATATAAACACTTGATAATGACTTTATTATTAGGAAAAACAGGCAGTCCACTTAAAACTGTCTTAAATAAAATGGCAGAGCTGAGAGACATGGGAAACTGGAACATAGGGAAAGAAAAAGGTCAAAAGATATCATGGGAAATGGCTCTTCAATACCAGTGACAGGATTTCCTGCAGAGACATTTCCAAGCCCTGCTGGAAGCTGGGCTCAAGTATTAAGATTTTGTCAAATGGTGAGATAAAAAGAATGTATAAAAAATGTAAACCAAGTTATAATCATAAGGTGAATAGATCTCCTACTCCTGTCAAGGCAGAACATGTGCATCCAGCTCCCTTGGCACCTTTGTACCCTCATTTAGTCCCTTCTTTCCATACAAAGGGATTAGGCCAAACCCCATTATCTTTGACTCCAAATTTGTGGCTACCCTTTGGTTTTAGTATCATATTTTTAAATTGGGGAAGCTGTTTCATATTGAGAAACTCCTTGCTTGCAAGTTTTATCCTTACAGTTTTTTTTTAAAGTCTCAATATGTGCCATTAATTCTTATTAAAAATTTGTATATTGATGTTTCAAATATGCTTTGATTAAAGCATGTTAAGTATTTAACATTATTCTGATAAATTCAATTTTGATGGTAATTGTACATACTGAAATGTTTATTTGAAGTAATAACTTAAGTATGAAGGATATAATGGATGTGTTTTTTACTAAAATGAAAAAGAGAGTAGTGTTGTCCTAAGATAAAATAAATGGCTGTTATAGAATAAGGGAAATGTAAGACAAAGCCTAAACAAATATAGTAAGTTGCTGAAGGTTTGTGAAAAAGGAAATTATGGCCAAAGTTAGGAAAAGTTTTAGGTGAACTTTTGGTATTGGAAGCAGTACCCAAACCCTTTAGCATCCACCCCCCCCATAGGAGTTTGAACCAGGGGACTTGGTGTGAGTAAAAGACTGGAAAAAAGGCTCCCTCCAGTTTCAGTGGAGAGGAGGGAGTTGTTTTGGTAACCCCAATAGCTGTCAGAGTCGTGGAGATCATCCCATGAATTCACCACCCTCAGGTCAAGAGGGCCACTGCAAATGACCCTGGGAGTACACCTGTGATCCTAAATTCCTGATGCATATCATCCCCTGAAAGCCACTGTGCCCTTCTCCATTGTAGCAGAGATCAGCTGACCAGCCCACGACTGAAGCCCAAATGACCATTGTTGCCCTGCTCTAGCTCACCAAAAGCAGCTAGTCAATGCACAGGTGAAGCCTGAGGAGACCACCAAGCCCTGCCTCAGTCACCCCAGAAGCTGACTGATCTACACATAGTCAAAGATTAAGGAATCAATGCATGAACATACAGCCTGCCAGGTCTGTGGACTGATTGTCTTTTCTTACTCTTTGTGTTTATATTTTGTTTAGCAGTTTTAGCCTTCCTGGAAATAGGTCGCCTGAAGTTCTTACCAAAAACCAACTTTACTCTAATTTGGTGGGATCCCTCTTGCCCAGGTAATTTCCCCCTTCTTAGTCGCTGCCTGGAGTGTGTGTTTCCATTCCTTCCTTGAGGCTAATTGTATGTTCATGTGGTGGCACTCCCCATAGCCAGCACCATGCACCTGATTCCTTTGTTTCTGCTCAGCGTGTCCATTAAACCCTTCCAAGTGGAATGACACATGCCAGAGATGTCTCAAGACCACCTATGTTGAGAAAAAGGTAAAAACTATAACCGGTATTTATACCAGGGTAGTTCTCAAACCTGCATTATTCTGTATGCACCCTGAATGAAGATTCCCAAGTATGCTATAATCCCACCTCACCAGGTTCAGAAGTGCTGTTTTCACTACTCTAGGGCAGCAAGACTATAGCCATAACCCCTAAAAAGGAAACATTTCCAAGTCCACCTGGCCTTCAACACATGTACAGTTTTACCCCCCCACTGAATCTGATATCTTTCCTGGTGCAGTTCTCCTGGTGGTGCAATGCATGTGAGATCAGGGGGGAGCTCTTGGCTGGGCTGAGGTGGAGGTCTCCTGGGAGCTGGTGCCATGAAGTTTGTCTCTTTCCCAAAGCAATGAGCTGGTCCCTCATGGAAGGAGAAAAACCTGGGTTCCTCAAACATGTGACTAATGCTGGGGCCCCACCAGTGGGTAAGGAAATCCCAAGGCAGGTGCTGAGCATGGAGACCAGGTGGCATAGATTGTTGAGGAAACAGATTGGACCCTCTGGGGGGCATTGCCCCTTCCTTACTTGCACACCTCACAACAACCTGCTTGACCCCAGAGGATGACTGGTTAGCCAAAGATGGTTAAGTTTCCTCAGGGAAAGAGCAAGCTAAGACAGCCACAGTCACAAAGGGGCCAGCAGGGGGAAATATGAGGCCAACAGAGTGGGGGCACAAACCCTTACCCTCCCCAACTTCACAGGGGCCTAAATCCTGCATGGCTACATTGTTTTCCCTGCCCAGATCAGATCAGGACACACCAACACCTGCAGCAAAAAAAGAATGAAATATAAATGATGCTAAAATCCCTTCCTATAAAAAAGATTTTTTTTTTTAGGATAAGCATCAAAGGGAAATGTAGCAAACAGACTTTAAACCATGCAGGCTTCTCCCCCCCCCCCCCCCACTTCTTTTTCTGGTTCAGCTGCCTTCTCTGTTGAAAAGTCCCAACCCCCCTCTCCTAACCTTCAGGAATGGGTGAAATTGCAGGCAAGCAAGATAAAACACCTGGGATGGGGACCCTCTCCTAACAGCTCATCTGCTTCTGTAACCTGTTTTGCACCTTAAAGTAACCAATTGTCTTTTCTTCAATATTGGCAGTGGCCATATTAAGTTTACCTTATCTCTAGCATGTAACACAGACTATAAAAGCTAAGGTTGCCTTTTTTGGGGGGCCCAGACTTTCAGAGGCTACTTGGCTGAGCCCTATGGCCATAGAAAATAAAACCTATTTCATGAAACTTCAGAGCCTCAGCCTGGTTTATTCTATTTTTTATAAGGTTCCAAGAGGCTTAAAGCTTTGTCCCTTTTTTCATGCAACATTTCCAGACAATGTCCATGGACTCTTATATCTGAACAATTCCTAAGACACCAGGGTTTCAAAGAGAGAAACAGTTTTACAACAAGTACAGTAGGAGATCAGACAGCCCAATAGCCCAAAATCTGTCTCACAGAGTTTAGGGGATTTGAGGTTTTTAAGAATTCTAGCAAGGGAGATGAGGTCATTTTAGATAGTAAATTCAAAGCAGTCAAGAAAACATTGTTAACATAAGTTAGCATAAATTGAAAGGAGGGGAATCAGAGATCGATCTTTCAGTGGCAGAGCCTAGCAGAGCTGAGAAGTAAACATTGTTAACATAGGTTAACATAAGTTGAAAGATAAATTGAAAGGAGAGAAGGCAGAGCTATCTATCTTTCTATAGCCTATCAGAAATTGTTTACAGATGTAAGGGACTGAGGTAGCTAATGACTATCTTCCTTAGCATTAGAGCCTTAAGAAAATAACCAGATAAAATGTGTAACAGCTTTTACAGTCACACATGCCCCAAATAAAAGATAAGGGCTTTTGCAATCCTTCCAGATGTTGAAACAGCTTAGTTATAGTTTAGGGCTTACAGACACTCTCCTTCATCTACTCCAAAATGTCAAAAAGCAAAAGAAGCATTTATATAATTAATTCAGTAATTAAAATCATCCCTTGAGCTGGGCCAAGATGGAGGCTTAACAATGTGTGAATTTTAGTTCATCCTCCAGAACAAGTACTAAATAACCAGAAACAGTACAGAACAGTTCCTGGGGCCATGTCAGTGACTGGACATACAGTGTACCCCAATCTGGACCAGCTAGACTGGCTGTGAGCCCCCCCAGAACCGTGAGTTCCCCAAGCTGCTGTGGCTAGCACCTCTCCCCCACAAGCTGCTTTCCAGAGGGGAAAGGAAAGAGACCTTACCAGCAGCAGGGGCTGAGACCAACCAAATGCCAATTGTGGAATTAATTAACAATTTCTGACCACTAAAACTAGGCTCCCAGCTCAGATGAACCTGGTCAAAGCAGAGGTCACTCATTTTTGGCCTGGTGCCAAGGGGGCAGGGATAACAGAAAAAGGAAATAAAAAGAAGGAAACGGGTTTTTGTGGCTGTGCTTCTAAAAAGGCTTGACTGCCTTTGGATACAGCAGCAGGGCTCCTCAGGCTACAACTGCCCCAAGCATAGGCAGAAACAAACTCGTTTGAGGGCTTGTCTGGAGCATGTGACTTCACCAGCGGAGGGGTTAAACCCAACTCAGGTGAAATCCCACTATCAAGGAATTCAGATACCAGGGCTTGGCAATTTGAAGCCATTAAAACCAGCCTACAACTTCTCCTCAGTCTCCACCACACATCCAGCCAAACTTAAAGGTACCACATCATCTTATGCTGGTGGGGCCTGCAGGCAGACAAGCACCAAATACTGGGCAGGATAAGAAAAACAGAGTCCAGAGACTTCACAGTAAAGTCTTTCAACCTGCTGGGTCTCACCCTCGGGGAAAACCAATGCAGGTGACTCTTTCCTCCTGATAGGAGGCCAGTTTGGTCTGGGAAAATCCGGCTGTGGTCTATACTACCTAAGTAGACCTTCCTAAGTGTGGGGGGAAAAAAGGCACCATAAAGCAGGGCAAGAAAGAAGAAAACAAAACTGAAAATTCTCCTCTGTTAAACAAAACTTAAGCTGGAGGTCCAGATAAAGCTGAACTGGATGTCAAAGAACAGATAGACAAAAAATTCATCCAACAAGAAAACCCTAGGAAAAAGAAATACAAGCAACCTCCACAATAAACTAATTAAGGTAATTAAATGCCTAGACACTAGCAAAAAATAATAAATCACACTAGGAAAATTGAAGATATGGCCCAGTCAAAGGAACAAACCAACAATTCAAATGAGATACAGGAGCTGAAACATTTAATTCAGAACATACAAACAGACATGGAAAACCACATCAAAAACCAAATCAATGAATTGAGGGAGGATATAAAGAAGGCAAGGAATGAACAAAAAGAAAAAACTGAAAGTCTGAAAAAACAAATCACAGAACTTACAGGAATGAAAGTCATGGTAGAAGAGATGAAAAAAACAATGGAAACCTACAATGGTAGATTTCGAGAGACAGAACATAGGATTTCTGAACTGGAGGATGGAACATCTGAAATCCAGCAAGAAAAAGAAAATATAGGGGAAAAATGGAAAATTATGAGCAGGGACTCAGGGAACTGAAAGGCAATATGAAGCACACAAATATACATGTTGTGGGTGTCCCAGAAGGAGAAGAGAAGAGAAAAGGAGGAAAAAATTAATGGAAGAAATTATCACTGAAAATTTCCCAACTCTTATGAAAGACTTAAAATTACAGATCCAAGAAGTGCAGCATACCACAAAGAGAATAGATCCAAATAGACATACTCCAAGACACTTACTAATCACAATGTCAGAGGTCAAAGAGAAAGAGAGAATCTTGAAAGTAGCAAGAGAAAAGCAATCCATCACATACAAGGGGAGCCTGATAAGACTATGCATAGATTTCTCAGCAGAAATGATGGAGGTGAGAAGACAGTGGGATGATATATTTAAATTATTAAAAGAGAAAAACTGCCAACCAAGAATTCTATATCGAGCAAAATTGTCCTTCAAAAATAAGGGAGAAATTAAAACATTTTCAGACAAAAAATCACTGAGAGAATTTGTGACCAGGAGACCAGCTCTGCAAGAAATACTAAAGGGAGCACCAGAGACAGATACAAAAAGACAGAAGAGAGAAGTGTGGAGAAGAGTGTAGAAAGGAAGACTATGAGTAAAGGTAACAAGAAGGAAAATTAGATATGACAGACAAAATCCAAAAGGCAAAATTGTAGAAGAAAGTACTACCCGTGCAGTAATAACATTAAATGTTAATGGATTAAACTCCCCAATCAAAAGACATAGACTGGCAGAATGGATTAAAAAACAAGACCCATCTATACGCTGTCTCTACTCAAAGGACATGAGAGTAAGGACACAAATGGACACTTGCACACCAATGTTTATAGCAGCATTATTTACTATTACCAAGAGATGAAAATAGCCAAAATGTCCATCAACAGATGGGTGCCTAAACAAACTGTGGTATATACATACGATGGAATATTATGCAGCTGTAAAACAGAATAAAGTTATGAAGTATGTAACAACATGGATGGACCTTAAGGACATTATGCTGAGTGTGGTTAGCCAAAAACAAAAGGACAAATACTGTATGGTCTTACTGATATGAACTGACATTAGTGAATAAGCCTGGAATATTTTGTTGGTAACGGAGACCATCAGGACATAGAAATAGGGCAAGATATTGGGTAACTGGAGCTGAAGGGATACAGATTGTGCAACAGGACTGAACATAAAAACTCAGAAATGGACAGCACAACACTACCTAACTGTAATACAATTATGTTAAAACACTGAATGAAGCTAAATGTGAGAATGATAGAGGGAGGAGGGCTGGGGGCATAAATGAAATCACAAAGAAAGATAGATGATAAAGATTGAGATGGTATAATCTAGGAATGCCTAGAGTGTATAATGATAATGACTAAATGTACAAATTTTAAAATGTTTTTACATGAGGAAGAACAAAGGAATGTCTTTACTGCAGGGTACTGAAAATAGATGGTAATTAATATTTTAAAATTTCAACTTATGTGTGAGACTAAATCAAAAAATGTCTACTTGGTACAGAATTTATATTTTGACAAGTGCTTCTGCTAATATAACTTATGTAGATAGTTGGTTGAACAACATAAGTAAATGGAACCTTGTGTAAGACATTAGATTTTATTGGTTGGTCCAGAGTGAAGCCGTGATAAATCCCAGAGTGACTTGATCAGTGAGTGGGAAAGTATTTGCAAAGTCCCCTTTGGGGAATGGTGATAATGGGGGAAAATTCAACTTTCCCAAGTTGAATTCTTGATATTCTCACAGGAAGGAGAGGCTGGAGGGAACTGCCTGAGAGTGTGGAGCTGTATTCCAGTAGCCATATTTCTTGATGATGATTGTAGAATGATATAGCTTTCACAGTGTGACTGTGTGATTGTGAAAACGTTGTGTATGATGATCCTTTTATCTACCTTGTCAACAGATGAGTGGAACATATGGAATAAAAATAAATAATAGAGGGAACAAATGTTAAAATAAATTCAGTTTGAAATGCTAGTGATCAATGAAAGGGAGGGGTAAGGGGTATGGTATGTAAAATTCTTTTTTTCTTTTTCTGTTTTTATTTTTCTATTTTTTTATTTCTTTTTCTGAGTTGATGCAAATGTTCTAAGAAATGATCATGATGATGAATATGCAACTATGTGATGATATTGTGAATTACTGATTATATATGTAGAACAGGATGAGCATATATTAAGGATGTTTGCATTTCTTTCTTGCATTTTTTTAATTAATAAAAAATTATTTAAAAAATCATCCCTTGAATCCTAATTTCTTGGTTAAAATTGGATATCTTTTGATGTCAATTTTGATCACTTCCTTCAGATTCAAGATTTCTCAGAATTTTTACATGAGACTTATTATTGAAATTTCTACAGTTATGCCATGGCCAAAGGCAGACATTTAATAGTGACTGAATTCATCCTCTTGTGGTTTAAGGATGATCTGGAGTCTCAGACTATTATTTTTGGTATCTTTCTAATGATCTATTTAGTTAGTGCCATGGGTAATCTTGGACTGATTGTGCTAATCCAAATTAATATCAATTTCAAATATCCATGATTTCATTTTTCCTTTCCTTGTAGGCTTGTTTATTTTTATAGAACTTTGGTGTTATTTTAAACCTCTAGTGAATTTTCTACATAAAATTGAAAGCATATCTTTTTATGCATGTGCCACTCAAGCATGTTGCTTTATCTTATTTATCGTATTTTCAGTGTACGAAATATTCCTGGCCTCTGTCATGACATATGAAGGTACATGATCATCTGTGATCCTTTACCTTATGTAGTTCTCATGACCATGGGAATTGTTTTCAAATTATCACTATTATGTATATTTATGGATTCACCATGAAACTCCCAGAGGCAGTGGCCTCCATAAATTCCCTGAATTCTAGTTGCATTCATTCCTGTTTCCATTATATGATAGAAGTAGTAACTTTTCATCATAATGGGGTTAACTACCCAACAAATAAGTCAACTCCTTTTTTACCCTTCTGCTCCACTGGCAAGAGGAATGAAAAGGTCCCAGGTAGTAATCATGGTATGAGTTCAGTGAGGATCCCACTGCCTTCTATGATAGAAGTGTCCCTCTTGAGTAATCAGACCAATGAGCTGACTAAGCCTCTATTACCAAAAGAGATTTAGAATACAAACTCCTCAATGAGTCATTGAATGTGATGATAAGTGCCATTGTTATGCTTGAATCACAGTACCTCAAATTCCATCAAAGGTGCACACAACACCATTTATCAGGTACACATTCAATGAGAAGGAACTGTATCCAATGCAGTGCCTTAATTGAACAAAAGACTATTCTTTGCATTAAGGCTGTTTCTGTGTGATGGGATACAAGAAAAGGCCAGTGACTCCTATAGTCACATGCCCATTGTTACAACCTTCTTGATGTAAAATATATTTCTTTTCCTCAAGCAGCATTGTGTGGAATACAATGCCAATAGTTAAAGCTTTCATTAATCCCCAAAATGGTTATGTTAGCAAAAGCAGGGGAAGCAGAGAAGGCACATTCTGACCCAAGAGTATATTGATTGCATGAAGGGCAAATTACTTCCCTCTCTAACTTGGAACTGATTTGATGAGATCTGCCTCCTACCATGTTGTTAGCTTCTGCCATTGAGGAATGGTTCCATTCGAGGACTCAGATATTTTCCTTGCTGCTGTTAAGCTAAGTGATGAAAGGTGGCAGTATCTAAGTCAGTACTGAGAGAAAGAAAGTACACTTTGATGGACCCACCCGTGACTTCATGGGCACATTACTAATGGGGTGATAATTATCAAGAAAGCCTGGATTATATCCATAGGCTAGGTCATTCATATATGTCTCCTCAGTGGTAGATTCTACCTGGTAGGAATTAGCATTAGCTAATTAATGCCAGTATGAAACTGTTGTGTGCTCAAGAAAAGCCAAGTTCCACAATCTTTATTCAGTATTACTGGGTGGGAGCTTTTTGATTGCTGCCATGAAGATGTGACCCACCCAATTCTGGGTGGTAACTTTTGTTTAGATGGTTTCCATGGTCTGAAATCAAGAAACCATGGGCCAGTAGAGCAGATCCAGTCAAGCATTTGGAGAAGGTGAGTTTGCTACAAAGGTAGAGGGTGGTTCTTCCAACTCATTACAGTGGAAGAGTTGTGTCACCTCCACCTTGGTGAGGATGTAGCATGTTCCTTGGGGACTGGGGAGAGCCTGACTACCACCACATTGTTGTAGAGGGGCTGAGTGTGTGCTGTGGAGATGGTGGAGAGTCTGGGTGCAGCCCCAATGCTTTGAGAGGGTAGAGTGAAGAGAAAGGTGGTCCAACAATGTCCCCCTAGGTTGCATTCAGAGAGGCTACTTCATAGGCCTTTGGAAGGGGTGGGACTGCCACTTTCTAAAGTCCCCAAGATAAATGACTCTCAGACTTGAAATCTAATAGAGTTTCCCCTTCAAGATTTTAAAACTTTTTGGGTCTGTGTTCTTTCAAATTGTTTTCCAAAAGAAATGGGAATATGTATCCTATGACAGTCTCTGCTTTGCATATTGGGAGCAAATAACTTGTTCTGAGTTTTGCAGTTCCAGAGCCAGAGAAGAATTTTGCCTTAAGACAGACTATGCCTGTAGCTGACTTTGATGAGATTTTGTACAGTTTCTGATTTTGTGTTGTATTTGTATTATATCTGAAATGGTTTAAGGCTTTGTGATATTGTGATGGGATAAATTATTTTGCATTTGGAAAGAATATGCCTTATTGGGGTCCAAATTCCAAAATGTGTAAATATGCCAATTTGACTCTATTGTGTACCCCAGAAAAACCAAGTTATTTCATCCTCATTCAGTATTGCTGGGTGGGATCTTTTTTATTGCTGTCATGGAGATGTGACCCACCCAATTGTGGGTAGCAACTTTAGATTGGATGATTTCCATGGAGATGTGTCTCCACCCATTCAAGGTAGGGTTGCTTACTGGAGCTCTTTAAGAGGGAACCATTTTGGAAAAAGCTACAAAGCTTATGCAGCAAGAGATCTTTGGAGGTGAGGAAGGAAAATGACCCTGAGAGAATTTCATGAAACAAGAACCTTGGAGAAAAAGTTTTCAGACATTGCCAAGTTCACCATGTCCCTTTTCACTTGAGAGAGAAACACCAAACATCATCAGCCTTCTTGAATCAATTTATCTCTCCTTGGATGCCTTAATTTGGACATTTCTATAGCCTTCCTTTAACTTGGTGATTTTTAGAGCTTTAGAGCATGTAAACTTGCAACTTAATTAATTTCCTTTTATAAAAGCCATTCCATTTCTGTTATATCACACTCTGGCATCTTGCAAACTAAAACAGATACCAACATCTGCTGCTTTGAGTTCAAATCCATAAATTCATCCATCTAATTCTTCCCCAACTACGGTCTTGCACCTTCTATATTTTTTTCCTTCTAGGCAAAACTATTCTTCTCTTCCCAGAATTCAATATGTTTATACTTACAGCCATGTTTTGCCCTATATACCAAATATCATGTTCAATGTTTTACTTGTTGGAAGGAAGTTGTCACTGTCTTTCAGGGTCACATCTAATGGGGTTATATTTAATGAGCTTGAAGTTTATGTCTGCCTAATTTCACAGGCTTGTCTATGAATAAGACCATGAGGAATTCATGGTTTAATTACAATTTACTTAAAGTTCAACAGATTATTGAATTTCATACCTAAAGTTGAGATTTAATGCAATCTAATCTATTACTTGATGTCCTTGCAAAGTCCAACATCAAATTAATTCACTTTGATATAATGCATACTGTGACCTCTTACTGAAATTTATAAAGTCAATAAAATCATACTAAAGTATAAAATATAAAGCATATATAGCTAAACATTTTGTAATTTATTCTCTCCTATGATAAAATAGCCTGTGCCATTAATGATTATTTCATTATTACACTTGGACTTTGCATAATGTTCTGCTATTTGAAGTAGTTATTTCCTGTCTATTAGATAAATTGGGTCCATGCATGGGAGACATCATTAAGTGTTTAAGATGATGTAATGCTGTTAGGCAAGACTCATTCCCCCACGATGTGACAACCCTTAAAAACTATTTCCACACAATAATTCCATAATAGCTAGCCCTTAACAGATATTCCCACACAGCAGATCCATAATTGATCCTACTCTGGCCTTTCAACAGCTGTATCTGCCCTCCAGCTGTTACAGCCCTGCATGATTGCAGCATCATTTAACTTTTCAATCTGCCCAGGTCCTCAGGTATAAAGATCCTCTAATTGCTCTCCATAGTGGGATGAAGCCTGACATCAGACCAACACCTTGCTGGTACCCAGAATAATTCCTTCTCCTGTGGTCAGTTTGCCTCAGAGCCTACTTTAAATCTAACATTTTGGTGCTGAAACCTAGGAAGCCTTCATTGAGATGAACTAATCAGTGGAAAGCCTCTACCTCACCTTTGCCAGCCAACCTAACAACACTAGATAGTGATTCTGGTGGCCCAATGTGTCTTGGGACCTCTCTGGAGGCCTGTTCAGTGGGGAGCTATCCCCTAGCCATTCTTTTACTGAAGACCTGTCTCTGTGCTGTTCCATTTCCCAAGAATTGTCCCTTCCCATCTGAAAATCCTAGCATTAGGTCTGTAAACTTTTCCAGCAGTGGGAAACTGTCTGCTAGTCTTGACCCCCACTCCTGGCTCTCAGCAGGCCTGGTCCTAGGATCAGTCACTGTTTTCCACAGGTTGAGGAAAAGGGACATGGGGATGCCTGTCTTTCCCCATCAATCCCCATCTGAGGTTCCTGGGCTCATCAATTTCTCTGGGGAGTTCTAACCCCTCTCTGGAGGGTCCAGCTATCTCTTGAAGCCTGTATCTTTCTTTTCTCTCCATTCCTCATATCTCTAATACTAATCCCTCTATCTACCATGGACAACATTCACTCCATTCCCCCCAAAGACACTCCCTTAGGGTGCCTCTTCTTCTGTAATCTTAACATTTTCTATCCAGGGGATGATATCTGACCAAAAAACCCTCATTTTTTACCTTTCATCAATTTGGCCACATTATAAAGTAAACAATATTAGCCAATGGCCTGAACATGTTACCTTTGACATTCAAGTCCTCCCAAACTGAGGGCTTTATATACTGCAATGACAAATGGTCTGAAGTTCCTTACATTCAGGCTCTCCTTTTCCTCTGTAACCTTCCTTTCCTCTGCCAATCCTATGCCACCTACCAAACTTTGCTCCTCTGTGAATACCTGCCTCTTTCTTTCCTTTCCCCCAAAAAACCAGAAAAACCTCTATGGAAGAATCCTCTACAGAGTCCTCTAAAGATTTTGATCTTCTGACAATGTGCCACCCCCTACCCCTTATGCTCCTTCAGCATCCACTGAATGTCCTTTGGCTTGTGCTGGGTCCCCCTCCTTCTGTCAAACTTTCTTCACTTATCAACACCTTCTCCTTGCCCTCCTAACTCCTCCTTTGATCTGGCCAAAGATCTTCTTCTTAATTCTACTCTCCCTCCCCCCTATGCAGCCCTCCCAGCCAACCTGCAGCTGCCACTAAAACATAGCTAAAAAATAGCACTCCCCCTTTCCCTCCTCCCTCCCTATCTCCAGATCCACCACAGAATCTCAGCCCTCCTCCAGCCCCTCCCTTCCTCCTCTTCCCTACATACCCCTTCCTAGCCAAGGTGAACCACTTCCATGCTCCCTTTTCCCTTTCTAATCTTTCTCAAGTCAAACAGCATCTAAATTCATATGCTAATAACCCCAGCTCATTTGTTTAAGAATTTCAATACATGACTGTGTCTTAAACCTCTCCTAGTGAAATCTAAGCTTTTAATGCTTGATAGTTTTTGTGCACTGTCTTGTTATTAATTGGTGTGTTACTTAAATGTAATAAGTGTTAAATATCTGTTTCAATTTGTTAGTTAGTATTTTTCTGCATCTGTATTGGTCAAATGTCCCTAATTGATTACTGATTACAGAATTCCTTAAAAAGGTACCTTTAAGCTATGCTGTCTGAATCAATAAAAAAGTGTTTATTTATGTAACATAATCTGCCTTCAAAATGATTTAAAATGAAAATACTACCATTACAGTTAAAATTAAAGCTACTGGGCAGGCCACGGTGGCTCAGCAGACAAGGACACTTGCCTGCCATGCCAGAGGACCTGGGTTCAATTCCCGGTGCCTGCCCATGTCAAAAAAAAAAAAAAGATTAAAGCTACTACAATTAAAATCGTTCTGCAAAAAAGTTTTAATTGTCCCTCTCAAAAATATCTCTATGTTTCTGTTCCTTGTATAACTAACTTTCTATTTTGCCTGTCTGCCTATTCAATACATATTTTCATACTACCAGATAGTAATAGCAAATTAATAAAAAAATCTTTGAAAGCTCTGTTTTAACTGCTTAGAAATAATTAGGTGTCTTATAAAATTCCTAAATATCTGACAATGCTCTCACTCCCCATGTTCTAACCTGATACTAACCCATATAATGTTTAGCAATGGTATGGTGTTGATAGTTATAGATTTACTTATTCTCAAAAAACTACAGATCACAAAAATAGCCAGATTATCTGTTGCACTGCTTTGCTCTAATACTTTTCTAAGAGTATATGTAGTCATCTATAAGTCAGAGCTCCATATTTAACAAGGAAATCTTTAATAGAAAAGCAGGACAAATATATATATATATACTTTTTCTTATTGGTTAACATAACTCTTGTAAATATGTAAAAGTGAAACAGAGCAAAAGCTCTGCTATTGTTTGTTAATATAAAACAACTGTCTAATGTGTTTATTTCTGAAAGTAGCTTCATTTAAAAATGCTTATAAAATTAAAGCTCAGATTGTAAGTTTTAACTGTTATCCTTAAATTTTAAAATGCTCTAATCTTTGTAGAGCTTAGTAGTTCCCTGGAACTTTAAGTGTCTTTGTGAAACCTGAAACTCAGATTTAGTTCTCCAGCTCTGAAAGTCAGCATATGTCCATGAAGTAATTGTTTAAAACTTTAAAAAGATCAAACTCTGATTATAGATGTGATGAAACTGTTCTGGTTAGAACTTAAGTAAATCAATCTGCAAGACAAATAATAATATTTTCTGTATTTTAAAGCTTTAACCCTTGTGTGAGATATGAAGGAAAATATTTATTTTGTCCAAAATTTAAATTTTCTGTAGCACACTAATTTCATCTTTCTAATCAGTTTATTTAAACAGCAAATTCAGCTCTATTTAATATAAAACCTGGAATATGAATTAATGTTAGGCAGTGATGCATTTCAGAATATTTTGGGCAGAAAATGAAAATGTTTTCAAAGACCCTTGAGAGACTGGAAAAATAGAACAATTAAACATCCCCACCTGGGAATTTCCTAACATTTTCCTAAAAAAGAGGGGCTCCCAATTTAATAAGCCAATATGTCAATTTAGAGGCTTTCCTTTATGAAATTTATTTCCATAATAACAAACTGCATCTACTATGATACATGCCCAAGGGTCATCTCTAGGAAATCTCTGCTGTTGCTCAAATGTGGTCTCTCCTTAAGCCAAATTCTGAGCCCCTCCCAAGATAGGACAGAAACTCCATTGATATAAAACTGGCTCTGGCATCAAGGGACATAACTAACCCTGGCATCATGAGATGTAAGTTCTTAGGATGAGCCTGATCCTAGCATCATGGATTCACTGACCAAAAGGGGGGATGAAATAGTTTCAATGTCTAAGAAATTTCAGATCAAGTCAAGAGGTCATTCTAGAGATTACTCTTATGTAAGTTTCAATCAGATATTGCAAACTGCCAAAATATAGCAAACCTCAACTAACAGTGTTCCTGGAAAACCTGAAAAATATCTGTACTCTATAAAAATGTACTTATTAAGTTCCTTTTTCAGAGACTTAAAACTTCCAGATTGTTCCAGTGCCAGAGAAGCTGTAAACTCCAGAGATGCTAGATTCTCCTAGAACAGCAACAATTTTTATGATAACATCACTTTGCTCCTTAATAACAGCACCCATTTTCAGCTTTGAAGCAGTTAGTCATTGCCCAGATATCTATCCTCATTTATAAGACCTATCTTTTAGAGGTCTTAAGTGGCTTTATTCACAGAACTGTTCAAACAAAAACAACTCAGGCTACCAGTGACATGCTATTCTTACAGCAGGATATCAGTACCAGACACTGCCCTGTAATGAAATGTAGGTACAGCTCTACACTAGCCCCCAAAATCCAGAAGCAGAACACAGAACAGAAAGCAGAATGTTGCCCTCAGAATCCCAAAAAAACTAAAAGGAGGAAAACCTTATGGTTCTCCTGGCTTATCCCAATCCTCAACCCACTAATAGATTCTCTTAATATCCACAAGATCCTACATCATGTGAGCTCTAGGATATTTTTTTTCAGTCTACAGTCCATAACATTACTCAAAGTCCATAGAAAACATTCTTATGTTGTGGAAGTTCAGTACCAGACTCTCACCCTCCAAATCCCCCCCCCCTTTACTTCAGTGCCAAGGAGGAAGAAAACCCAAAACCCAACTTTGACCCCTAATAGCAGGAAATAGCCAGAATGAATAACTTCACCCCCTTTCCTTGCACTCCCTCCCTAGCCTGACCCAATAGTCTCTCCATACCCATTCTTTACTTTTTATGTATATAACCAAAGGTTGGAACATTAGGCAAGATCCCTTTCCCCATGATGTGACTAGCCCTTAACAGATATTCCCACACCACAGTTCCATAATGGCTAGTCCTTAATGGATATTCCCACACAGCAGTTCCATAATTGATCCTACACCTGCCCTCCAGCTGCTCCCTCCGTTCTCCAGCAGTTATAGCCCTGCATGAGCAGCAGTGCTTTACTTCTCACCCTTCCCAGACCCTCAGGTATAAAGATCTTCTATTGCTTTCCCAATGTGATGAAATCTTACTTCAGACCACCACCTTGCTGGTGCCTGAATAAATTCCTTCACTTGTGGTCAGTTTACTTCTAAGCCTTCTTTAAATTTAGCAAATACAAAATAAAGCTTTTAGAGGGAACAACTAATCATACAAGATATACTAACACTGCTTAAATGTAACATCAAGTACTGTTGTTGCTCATTGAGTAGGCCTCAACATTTATTGAACTGTATTTGGTTTTGTGTGGATTACTCAAAGACGACATACAGTGGTAAGATATCCAAGGTAATCAAAGCAATACAGAAGGGTTTGGAGTAACACAAATCAGAGATTTATTCATTCAGTCATTTTATAAGTACATTTGGGGAGTCTATTAATTGTTGCATCCTACTAGGTACTGGGAATGAAACTGGGGAAATATAGAACCATATATGGTTATGAAGAATTTGACATAAAGTAAATCACAAACAAATGAACAGATGGATGAATTATTGGCTGTTAACATTGATCACTAGTGAACAGCTTCTAGAAGGAAGGGAAATTTCACATGAAATCTGAAAGATAATTGAGAAGAAAGTAGCCAAATAGAAAGGTGAAGATAAAGGAAGTAGTATTCTGACCAAACTATGTACAAAATGCATTGCCATTAATGAGAAACTGAGGTTATGAAACATGGATAGATCATGGATAGTGCATGAGATAGTCACAAGAGAAGATACTCATTTGCAAGGCAGTAGTTTGTTCATCAAGGGTTGAATTAGCCACATTTAGGAGACATGAGTTTATCTTAAAGTCAATGTGAGAACAATATGAGTCATATACTCAAGTTGGCATAAGCATGAAACTGTATAGGTCTGGAGGCTAAGACTGAAGTTAAAGGGAAGAAATCCAGCAAAATTGTGGCAAAGGCTTACATAAATAAAAGAACGTAGCTGATTGCAAAAATAGACATATTTGGGAAAAAGTATTAAATTGGTTGTCTTTAAGAATTAATTCATTTTTGGTAGAAGGGAGAATGATATGAAAAAATGCTTTCTTGGGGTGGTGCAATGGCGGCTCAGTGGCAGAATTCTTGCTTGCCATGCTGGAGACCCAAGTTCAATGCCAGAGTCTGCCCATGTGAAAAAAAAATGCTTTCTTGGTTTCTCCCTGAATGACTGGCTGGAAGAGGACCATGATTTGGAAAACATTTATGCCAAGGCATATGTATCAAGGGGCATGGATTTTGAATTGCTGAATTCTCTTTTAAACATGATCAATTTTGGTACCTCCGAAATAAGTAATTCTAGTCTGGCAAGCTGTTGAGTACATGTATCCAGAGCTTACAAGGTAAAACTGACCAAGAGAATTAGATTTATGCAAAACTAGCATATATATGCCAATTGCCCTCATCGAAGTAGATAAGAGCTCTCAACAAGAGTATGCAAAAGGAAATAAATTAAATTATGGGGGAATTCTAAAATACTAGCATTATTTAAAGGATAAAGGAAGAAAAGCCACCAAAGGAAAACAAAAGCAGACAGAAATTTGGTAAAGTACAAAGATTCTGGTGACTTTGAATTAAAAAATAAGGGTTTTGTAGATTAAACATAATTGAATGATATCCAATGCTACAGAGTCATCAACTAAGAAGACTGAATTTGGGGATAAGGAAAGTGTTCATGAACTTGGTGAGAGTAATTGTAGTGCATTGCTGAGAAAAACCATCAGAATGCAATACATTGAGATATAAATATGAAGGAGGAATGAGTGCTGGTAACTTTTCTGGGATGTTTGCTCCAGATGTGGTGAAGAAAAGACAAAGGGTAACAGAGATAAAAGCAGAGGAAAAGAAATCAGAGGTCTTTGTTGAAACTTTCTCCATATATCTTCTTTTGAGAATGTTGGGTACAAAGGAATAAAGAGGGAATATTAAGATCATGAGGGCTGAAATACAAATTTAGTTATCATAAAAAAACACCATCAACCAAAATATTAGAAAGGATAGATGTGGAAACAAGTAGATTTTTTCATCTTGTGACATGAAGTTTAAAAGGTTTCCATTTTATTACTCTAAATTTCTCTCCAATGTTGGAATAGTTGACATGCCAAATGGTACAGTAAGGGATGAAGAGAGTCCAAGGGTTTGAAGTAACAACACAGACTTAGAGACAAAAAGTTGATTAAGAAAAAACAAATGCAAATGACTTTTTGATTTTGAAGATGATAATTATGTTATTGCCCACTTTTGCCTCAGTGGTGTTCATTGTAGTTCAGGTGCAATTGTGAAGAGAAGATCATTCCTCAAATGCCCAAATTTTGGTGTGCTTGCATGGAAATAAGGTAAGGAAGTTTAGGATGTGGGCAAGGGTAATTGTAATAATAAATCATAGTGTCTAAGTTGTGTAGGGGCAGAATTAATTAAATAAAGTGATATGATTGATAAGGGATAATTAGGTTAAGAAATAGTGATATGATTTAATAAATGAAAGGTTGTAAGTTCAAGCTATAAAAGGGGTAAAAAGAGGCTGCAGTCATAAAATTGTGTCTTAATTTTGGATACTTAACATTTATCAATTTCCAGATGAAGTAAGTTCCAAGATGGAGTCATGGCTATGGGAAACTCAAGTGTATTATTGGTGGTTTCAAGATTTCATGAATCTGAGAAACTATATTATTAAATATGTTGCCTTCATGGGCACTGACAACAACATTAAAGAGGAGAAATAAAATGATCTCAGTGGCAAAGTATTCAGTGAATTAAAGAATGCTCTAAATAACAATAATGAAGATAGATGTGAATCTCAAAGTATCAGAAGATTTTACACAAGTGAAGAGATATAATAATAAATTTGAAACAATGCCTAGAGCATTAATGATGCCTTATCTTTCCTCCCAATTTTGAAATATCTGAAGAATTGTAAATTACCCAATCTGCAGAGTTGTGACCTGGAGAGAATTAGGACTCAAGGGGGATCCAGATTTCAATTTAAGAAGGTTATATTAAATGATTGAAGATGTAGAGTTTGATAATAAGAAAGTAAATGCTGCACAGGTTTCAATACAGCCCAATTGTGTAAGTGCTAGAGAGAATAAGAACTAAGGAGGACAAGGATTTGTTGTCACAAATTAGTTGTGCAAATGGGGAATACTTTTCAAAATCCTACAAACAGAATAAGTATGTGTATTCATCAGTATGGTAGGATTGTACACATATTTCTGCACAGCAAGCCTCATTATAAATAATATTAATGCTCTTAAGAGCTAATTCTCATTTAGCATATAGTATGAGATAAGTAATGTTCACAGCACATGATGTGAACTAATTCAGAGTGCCTTTCCAAAGTAGTTTTGAGAAGTAGTCTTGGATGGAGAAATCCTTGCCTCTCTGGAAGAAGATCATTGGCATAAACTATGATTTGAGATTAGGGAATCAAGGCTGGGGCCAGTTAATGAGTTATTCTTCTTTAACCCATGCTTGTCACAAAAAAAATGAAGAAGACTTAAACTTTCAGTCTCCATTTCTATATCTGAAAATGAGGATGACAGCTGTCCTATTGATCTATAGGGTTGCTATAAAGATAATCTGAGATTAAATATTGACAAATGGAAATCAAACATTTATCTCTTCTGCTAGAGTAAATATCATTAAAAGGTGCTTCCTTTTAATTAGCCAGAAACAAGTTTATATTTTACAATTTTTCCTAGAACATTTTTCTTCTTTTGCCTTGTATTTTAATGTTTGAAGATGCTTAGTAAATGTGTTTTCTGAATTACTTAATATTCTCCTTAATCTTGTTATTCATATTTCAAATAAAATAAGCTATTTAAACTTCTGAGGTTTTCCTTCTCTAATTTATGCATACTGCATACAATTAAAGGAAAACTAGAAATTATAAATAAAAGAAGAAAATGAAAATGAAAATTGTCCCAAATTGAAGGTCTAGAGATCATCAGTATTCAAAATCCTTGTCATCTTTCATAAACAAAAAGTTCACATTTTGTGATCATTTAAAAAATTGTTTCATTTCAATTAAGAATTTTCAGATGAATTTGTAGAATTTGATATAATGGTCCAAATACCAATAATTTTTTGAAAATTGATAACTGTGATTAAATAATTTTCAATCTTTAATTCCTATTATTAAAATACAGGACAGATTTTTCAATTGCATACAGTTGAAATAAAATACCCTTTTTCTACCTTTAAAAATACCCATAAAATTTCATGTTTTGTAATTTCTGCTTACAACAAATCTCTTCATTCTGAAAGAAGAAACTGACTTGAAAATAACAGAGTGAACCCATAAGAATTCTCCTTTGGATGAATTCAACATAAGATTACTTTGGGTCAGAATCATCTCCCAACATCTACTTGAAACTTGCCTATGGAGTCAAGGATACTCAAAATGTATGCTGTAGGAGTATTTGTGGTGGAAGTATTGTTTATGTATTCTATGGCCCAAAGCAATCATTCAACAGTATCTGATCTTCTCCTCTTGGGGGTTACAGATAATCCAGAATTTTAAACCATTCTCTTTGGTGTCTTCCTAATGATCTATTCTGTTAGTGTCCTGGGAAATTTTGGTCTCATTGTGCTAATCCAAATCAGCCCCCAGCTTCAGAATCCCATGTATTTCTTTCTCAGCCATCTGGCTTTTCTTGATCTTTCTTTTACTTCATTTGTCACCTAAACACCTTGGCAAACTTTCTGTGTGAAGTTAATAGTATAATATTTTATTCCTGAGCCATTCAGGTATGGTCTTTATCACATTTTTAGTTTGTGAAATGTATTTGCTTTCAATTATGGCATCTGATTTTTATGTTTCCAACTGCAACCTTTTACTCTTTATTGGTCTCATGCCTAGCAAACTCTGTATTTGAACGATTGCTAGCACATACAATTATGGATTCACTGTTGGTCTTGTTCAGATGGTGTCAACATACTGCTTGCCTTTCTTTGACTCCAATATGGTTGATAACTTCTGCTGTGATGATATTCCCTTGTTCTGAAAACCTGCAGGGCAAACACCATTGTATTTCAAAGTCTGAAAATAATTTATCCCTTGGCTTTAGAAAGTGGCAGTCCTACTCTCTCCAAGGGCCTATGCAGTGGCCTGCCTTTTTCCAAATTAACCTGATGGGACAATGATGAGACCACCTTTTCCTTGGCTCCAACTTCTCCAGGCATTTGGGACACACCTGGGCTCTCTGCCATTTCTGGGGCACATGCTCAGCCCCTCCATTGGTGGCAGCCAGGCTCTCCCTAGTCCCCAAGGAGCATGCTGTACCTTTTCCAAGGCCTGAGATGGTAAAACTCTTCCACTTCAACGAGGTGGAAGACTCATCCTCTCCATATATATGAGTGGGTCCACTCTCCTGGCTGAGGTTTCTTGGCTTCAACCCTGAATTTCCATGGTTCTCACTCTGAAAACTCCAATTTGTCCCTTTTATGTCACTCTTTGTCCAGACTGGCAATGGTTTCATTTACACCAACTGTCTCTTCAAGCACTCCAGGACTTTTCCATCATTCTCTTCAGAGTTCCTCCAAAATTTTCCCCTTATCCATCCAAAAAGCTGTCCAACATGACTGTATTTGCAGACTGCAGCAGCACCCTGCTTCTCTGGTACCAAATCTGTTCTAGTTTGCTAGCTGCCAGAATGCAACACACCTGAGATAGATTGGCTTTCAATAAAAGAGGATTTATTTACTTTACGTATAGTTCTTCAGAGGAAAGGCAGCTAACTTTCAACTGAGTTTCTTTCTTATGTGAGAACGCACAGGGCGATATCTGCTGGCCTTCTCTCCAGGCCTCTGGGTTCCAACAATTTTCCCCCGGGTGATTCCTTTCTGCATCCCCAAATGCCTGGGTTGAGCTGTGAGTGCTGAGATGAGGTATGCTGAGCTGCTCAAGCTGAGTTATGTTGAGCTCTCTCATTTAAGCACCAGCTAATTGAATCAAACATCATTCATTGCAGAAGGCATGTCTCCTAGTGGACTGCAGATGTCATTAGCAACAGATGAGGTTCACATGCTATTGGTTCATGTCCACAGCAAGTAGAACTAGGCACCATCACCTGGCCAAGTTGACAACTGAATCTAACTACCATGAGTAGGTTGGTGTTTTCTTCCACCACTGTAATGAATGGGGGTGAGAGGGCTGACAAACAGTTCATGTTTTAAGGGAAGCATTAGGTGCCCTAGTGCTGCCTGCTTGGCAGCTGAATCTGCTTTTTGATTGCCTTTCACCATTAAGGAGTTTCCTTTTTGATGACTGTGGCAATGAATAATCACTACAGTGGTGGGGGTCCACACCACTTCCAGCAGAGCTAGAACTTCTGGTCCATATTTGACATGCTTTCCCCCTGCTGTCATTAACCCCCACTCTCTGTATAATGCCCCATGTACATTTAGGGTTATGGATGTGTGCTTTGAGTCAGTATAAATATAAACTTCTTGTCCTGCTGCTAATTGTAGACCCCAGGTGAGCACTATAAGCTCAGTTTTCTGAGCTGATGTTCCTGAAGACAGGACTTCTGCCTCTAAGATGTCTGCTAAAATGATGGCATATCCAGCATAATGCACTCCATCTTTTATCATACTGTTTCCATTGGTGAACAGTTCAATGTCAGGATGTTTTAATGGTTGGTCTTTAAAGTCAGGTTGGCTGGAGTAGACTTTGTCTACAGTTTCCATGCAGTCATGTTCTGGGGCTCCTGGCCCCATGGGCATCAGGATGGGAGGGCTGAGGGTCTGACAGACACCAAAGTGTAAGTTTGGAGTTCACATAAAGTAGCCTGGTACTTGGTGAGCCTCACATTTGATAGCCAGAGATGCCCATTTTCTTCCATGAGGCTGGGGAGTGAGTGGGGGACTAACAGTTAGCTTTTGCCCAAATGTGAGCTTCCTGGCTTCATGAAACAGGAGGGCAGTTTCTGTGATGGCTCTTAGGCAAGAGGGCCATCCCTGTGCTACATTTTCTAGCTGTCTAGAGAGATAGGCAACAGGCCTTTTCTGTGACCCAAGAGTTTGGGTTAAAACTCCAATGGCTCTTCCTTCCACTCATGGACAAACAGGATGAAAGATTTCTCTAAGTCTGCAAGGCCTAAACTTGGGACTTGCATGAGTAACATTTTTAGATGCAAGAAAGTATGCTCTTGCTTAGTTCTCCATTGGAATGGGTCCCTATCACCCCCCTTTGTGGTTTCATAGAGAGGTTTGGCTAAGAGCACACAGTTCAGAATCCAGACTCTGCAGAACCTTCTGGCCCCTAAAAATTCTCTGATTTGTCTTTGGGAGATTGATGTGAGGATGGCACAAACTACCCACTTGCACTCTGGTCCGAGGTTCCAGGTTCCCTGTTGTAGGTAAAAGCTTAGGTATTTGACCTGCTGTTGGCAGAGCTGGGCCTTCTTACAAGACATGCAGTAACCTGCCTGATCTAGGTGGTGAAGGAGACACTCCATTCCTTACTTATAGTCATTGAGAGACTCAGCAGCAAGTGGGAGGTCATCTACATATTGCAGGGCAGTACAATTGTAGTTTCTGGCTGGGAATGACTGTAAGTCTTTCCCCAGTGTTTGCCAAAAAATGGTGGAAGAATTTTTAAACACTTGAGACAGCCAGGTCCAGGTGTATTGTCTTTTGCTTCCCCCAGATGGCCTTTCCCATTTGAAGGCAAATATTTCCTGGCTAACTGGAGCTATTAGTATGCAGAAGAAGCCATCCTTTAAATCCAAACATGAGAACCATTTGGCTTTTCCCATGACCAGGCTGAAGAGGGTGTGTGGATTTGGAACCATGGGATGGATGGTTTCCATGGCTGCATTAGCTGCTTGCAGGTCCTGGGTGGGGTGGAATTCCCCAATTCAAGCCTTTTTCATGAGCAGCAGTGAAGTGTTCCATGGAGAGTTGCATGACTGCATGATTTGATGGGATTCTAGCTACACTAAATGGCTTTGAATCCCTTCAAGGACCTTTTGAGGAATTGGGTACTGTTGTTCTGTCACAGGGTGCATCAGAACAATTACCACTGGAGGGCAGTATTTAGCTAAGCCTGGTGGGTCATGCTGTGCCCAGATACTTCATATATCTGGAAATGGCAGGTTAGGGGAAATTTTCCCTCCTGTTCCAGGCTTCTCCTAGCCATCACTCTTCTCTTGTTGGTGTAGTTAAAGATAGGATTTTCTGTGCACTGTTAATTTTTAGCAAGGCTTTTCTTTTGGGGCCAAGGTAATTTGGGCATGAAGCTTTCTGAGGAGGTCTTGCCCCAACAATGGCAATGGGCATTCACGCAGGTACAGAAACTGGTGTGACCCAGTGTGGCCCCCAAAGCTGTACTCCCTAGCTTTCAGGAATGGCTTCTTCTGTGCTATACCCATGGCATCCACAATGTCCAACGTTCAGCCAGAAGATGGGCAAGTATTCCTGAGGGGCTGAGTCACTACAGAGTATTCAGTACCAGTATCCACCATGAAGTTCATTGTTTGGTCCCCTAATTTCACTTCAACCATGTGTTCCTGGGGCCTAAAAATATGGAACCCAGTCTTCCCTAGTCTGAGAGTGGTGTCAATGGTGTTGGGGGCCAAATGAGGTCTGGAGCTAGCATCCTGCCACCTTCTACCTGTTAGTGAGGTGGTTTTATTGGGGTACTCATTCCTCCAGTGCCCCTCTTCTTTGCAATTCAGCACACTGATTCCAACCTAGGGACACTTGTGCTGCTCACCACATTGTTCTTGATCAGGGCCCTTGGTCCCACTTCTCAAAGGCAGCAACAATTATCTGTGCTTCCTCCCTGAATTCTTGCTTCCTTTCTTGAGCTTCTACCTGGTCCCAATTGACAAGCACCTATGTGGCCACCTCTATCAGCTGACTTGTATTCATGCCTGCAAGCCCAACCAGCTTCTGGAGCTTACGCTGAATGTCAGGGGCTGCCTGTCCTACAAAAGCAGCATTTACTAGCATCAGACTTCCTGGGACCTCAGGATCAAATGATGTGTATTGGCAAAAGGATTCCATAAATTGCTCAAGAAATTCACTCATGGGCTCATCTGACTTCTCTAAGACCTCTTTGACCTTGATCATGTTGGTGGCCTTTTGACTGCCTTTCCAGAGGCCCTGAAGTAGGGCCTCATGGAACCATTGGATGGACTGCAACCCTTCATCAGTGTTTGGGTCCTCACCTGGAAAACTGGATAGCTTATTGGGCTGGGTCTAAGGTGCCATCAGGGGCACTTCTTCCAGGTGCTTCTGTGCTGCTGCTACCATGCACTGACATTCCTCAGCGTTGAGGAGAGTTACAAGCAGCTGGCTGCAGTTGGGCCAGGTGGGCTAGTAGGTCTGGACAATGGACTGGAACAAGTCAATCATCACCTGAGGCCTCTCAGGTAGGACAGCATATGATTCTTCCAGTTTTGCAGGTCAGTAGAAGTGAAGGTAATATATATGAAGCTTCTTCTCCTTTCCTGAAAGTCTGCTGGGCATCAACATAGGGAGGTCCTTGGGTTTCTCTCAGAGGCATTAAGGGCATGGCTGTGGGTGGAACAGCTGCACCCAGCCAAGGCCATAGCTGTCATGGCTCAGGGAGTCCAGAGACAGCTGGGCTCAGTGCAGCCTAAGTTGATATTTATGGGCTGCTGAGGGGTTGAGGGGTTGCTGTGCAGGAGCTCAGCAGGGTTGCAGGTGTGGGTTGTGTGAAGTAAGGTGGGGGTTTTCTTCTACTTCCAGTGCATTGGATAAGACTGGGACCTTGGGCTTCCCACCTGATTCCTTGTGGGGATTCTCCATCACTTGGGTGAGAAACACCTTGCACTGTCCATCAAGGCAAGTCTTTACCCACCCTGGTTTCTTTTTTGAGACCTCCAGCCAGGTGGCAAAGTAGGGAAACTGAGCTATGTGTCCAGGCATCCCTGACACTATACTATAAATTGTCTTTAACTTTTCTAACTCAGAAGTTCCCTCAGATGGCCAATCTACCCCAAAGGTGGGACATTCTAGCATACAGAATTTCCTGAGTTGACTGGGAGGTCAGCCTGACTCCCCAGTCATCAGTAAAAGCCTTCTTAAAGTTGGACATCATACACTGCAATGGTATCTTACTAGATCCCCCACCCCCATATTGGTGGAGCCAACAGTTAGGGGAAGAGTTTACAGACAAACAACAAAGGGATTTTAGACAACCTAGCACTTCATTCAGTGCTAGTGGGGATGTTAGGTACCTCTTGGCTTTGGTGGTGTGGTATAAACTCCCAGCTGGCCCTCCTCTCAGGGGTGCCTGCCCTTAACCATATGAGGATTGCCACAAGTTGCAGAATCTGAAGTCACTCGAGGCCTGGTGCTTAGATCCTAAGGCCCCGGACTTCCATTCACTCATTCAGTCACACACATTCAATTGACATTCCTCCCACACTGCCCTTCCTGAAACCACATCTGAAGACTTCCATTTCCTGTGGTCCTCCAAATGGAGATTGGTACTCAGAGAGTCTTGGGGGTTGATCAAGCCCCCCTTCCACTCAGGCCCCTGGCCTTCTAAGAGTGGGCTGATAAACTGATGCACTCAAGTACTTACCAGTTATATGGGCTGTGCTCCGGACTCTTGGTTTCTGAAACCAAACTGGACTCATTACTCCTTCAGCAGTGATGAGTGCCCTGGCCAGAGAGGTCAGGAGTCCAAAAGATGGGAAAATCCAGGTGCCAGCACTGGATTCCATTGGGTCTCCAGTCTAGGTGGTGCCACCACTGTGGGCAAGGAAGGCAAGAACATCACCATCTCTTAGATCCTGGACAAGTCCCCAGAAAAGTAGCACAAACCCAATGATGAGGCTGAAGGCCTCCAAGAATGTTACACAAAATTAGAACAAGCTGAGACCAAAAGTCTGTAGTTACAGGAAGCAAGTGGCTTATTAGCTCATGCACACAGGGCTCAGCTCAGTCACCTTGGAAGTCTGAGCCCTGGACAAAAGGCAACCTTAGTTTCTATAGTCATGCTAGAGATAAGGTGAGCTTAATATGGTGACTTGTGATGTTAAGGAAAAAATAATTGGTTAGTTGAAGGCACGATGCTGGGTCACAGAAGCAGATGAGCTGTTAGGGCATGGGACCTATCCCAGGAATTCACCCTATCTTGAAGTTTCTTCCATTCCTGGAGGCTAGGGGAGGGGGTCCCTATCCCAGGGATGTGTCTTATCTCACCTGCCTGCAATTTCACCCATTTCTGGAGGCTAGGGGAGAGAGTTTGGTGATTTTCCACAAAGGAGGCAGCTGAACTAGAAGAAGAAGGGGGGAGAGGACTGCCTGCTGCAAAGCCTGCTTGCTACACTGTCACCTTGAATTATGTCATCATGTGGGCAAACATGGACCTTACCTCTCTAATAATATGCCATTCTTGTTCTAAAGAAGGTGGTGTTTTTTTCAATTTAACCTTCTTAAGATTTATTTTGCTTTGTAATTTTTGAAAATAAGGGAGGATTTTAAAGTTAAATATCATCTGAATTAAACCAAGTGGGAAAAAAATCAGTAAAATGACACTGTCTTTGCTACTCCTGCTTTTTTATGCATATATTAATATGGCAGCATAAAAATATATAACTCATAAATGTAACCATATTGTACTCTCCTGTTTTTAACTTTTGTGCATTGCCAGCATCCTAAAATATTAAAATAAAGCAATTATTTATATGCCATGTTAATCTGTTTACTATATTCCCTCTCCTATATATGCAGAATTTATGCTATAGCAGCTAAAAGAAAATTGTTTAGAGATATGGGAAAAAATCTGATTTTGTTTATATAGGTATTAAAGAGACAGGTCTTTTTTCCCAATTCAAAGTTCACCATATTTTTGTGTTTTTGACAAAAATTCTTAATAAATCAAGTAGTTTATCAAACACCATTTGAAGCTAGAGGAGGAGAAGTATGTGGGGGCAACCAGGTATCAATATTTTGAAGCTCTCCTGTTGTTTCTAACAATAGTCACACTTGAGAACAGGTAGCTTAAATAACAAATTCAATAATTAAAATGTGAAGAAGTTCTCAGCCATATTTTTGCAATTATTTATTTTCTTTTGGTTTTGTTTGGCTAACTTATGTTTGAATTAGTTTGAATTCATGCCACCAGACAGCTAAATCAATTGGAGTATGCCTATCCAGTTCATACAAAAAGATTCACCATGGGCTACATGAGCAAGGATAGTCTTTGAAAAATCAGTGTCCAATTATCCCATTTCTATTTATTTAGTAATTGTCATTTTTAATCCTTGCTAATAACTAGCTAAATCTTTAACAACAAGCAGTTTCATCTAATTGGTTTTCTCTTATTTTCTGTACATTCTATCCTGTCCATCTATATTCTCAAAACATGGTTGAAAGAGTGAGTTAAATCTCCCTTTTATATTAACTCTTAAAGAGGAGAAGCTGCAAAAAGTATTTCAGTGGCACAACGTGTTTACAGACAAGAAGTATGGCCACAGTCAATGAAGATAAGAGTTTTCTTGGATCCTGGGAAAGAAACAGTAGGAGAACAAGTTAAAACACAGACAAAGGCTCAGTTCACAATAGGTTTATTTGAGTTTTGGATATATCCTACTGTAGAAAGAAATAATTTTATGTGCAGGAGTAACATAATTAGAGTAACATTTTCAAAAGGTCTCCTCCACAAAATCATTCACAATGTTGAAAATGCCAATGGAGGGTGGCAAGAATTCTGACAGAGAGAAGAGTTGCAAGTCTTTGGGATGGCCAAGATCATGATAATGCATGTTTGGAAACAGCACAAATAATCACTATTAAGAACTAGCTAAGCAACTTACATGATAAGTCAACATGACTGAGTACCATGCAATTAATGGAAAGAAACTGATATATGGGAAAATTAAAAAGTAGAATTCAAAATGAAAATGTGTACCCAGCAGACACAAACACACACAAAATGGCCTGTGTGTATGCACTTAAAAGAATGAGAAAATTTAAAGATTTGTGTTTATAGCTTACTATGCTCAGGTTGTGCTGTTGGTGTGTGGTGGAAATCACAATAAAAGTGGTGGGATTTTTGTTTGGGGTAGCATGAAAGTTGCTTTGGTTGAGATATGGAAAAATTTAGGGATACATACCTATGTGTGCATCAGTCTATGTATTTATGCATCTTTGTATCTATATATTATGTACCTATTTATATCTTTCTCTACCTATCATCTATCCATCTGTTTATCTAATATAATATTCATGCTATTACATCAAATAATGAACATCCAAGGTTTTTTTTTTACAATTACTACAAGAGACACTATCATAATATATTCTGGAGATTTTTAGACAATTTTGAAAATATATTTTGAGAGACCACATAAGGGTTGAGAGTATCCATGCTACAGTTAAAACTGAGAATCTGGAATCTCACATATTTATTGGCTGTGATTTGAGGCAAACTATTTAAATTCTCTGAGCCTCTGTTTTACTATCTGAAATATAGTTTTACCTACATCATAATGTTCTTGTGAGGATTGATGCTATAATATATGTACTGTTTAGCACCTTGTCCGGGGTTTAATAAGTGGCCAATAAATGTGAGGCACTGCTGTTTTATAGTTAAAATTAACATTCTTTTGACAAACATAGTATCATTAATTTGAGGTATGAAAAGAAATTTAGAATCCTCTACAAATTTATTATTTTAAATAATCCTGCACTGTAATTACTAGTCCCATTTCTTAAATGAGGCCAAGAGTTTATAACCTTCCCAAGAGTGCATGGCTAGATAGTAGAAGAGCCTGGCATAAATCTAAGTCTGGCTTAAAATCCTCTCCTTTTCCACTGTGCTATCTTGTTTCCCAAAGGAAGGTTCTTTCTCTAAACAAAATTATCATCTCTGAAAAATCAGATAATTACCTCACTGCACTTTTAACTAAACTGCATAGTCATTAATCTTAATGAAAATTTGAAACTCTGAGTTTGCTGTGGTTGGTTTCAGTTAATATTTCCCCAGGAAAAATCTCATAAACCAGTCATTTTAATAAGGCCCCTGGAAACTGATTAGCAGGTAGATCCACATTATAGCAATTAGGTAAATAATTATGTATGCAATGAAGAGTTTCATAATAAAACACAGTGAGACAGTTTAACATCAACACTTAAGCAAACTCTGATTTTGATTTTCCTTTGCTTAAAGATCAGCAATTGTCTAATTAAAATCAACAGATGAAAATGTTAGCTCCAAAAAATGACATTTTTTCTAAATTTTTCCAAACACTTTGAACTTTTGTAGCCCAATCAGAAATGAATACAGTAACCTAAATCTTTTCTTACTATATAATATATACTGGCAATAGGGAATTTGGAACTCCTAAGTTCTATGGTGTAATTACACATATAAATTCAGTTAAAATAATTAGGGAATGTAATCACTGATTAAAAATCTTCCAAAGTCAGCAGGAAACATTATTTTTATCATAGTTGAATATTTTGGCATTTAAAATGTATAGAAAACTATGTGTTAAGGGAGGCTAAATGATATTCAGTCCTTCCTTGAACAGAAGGATTGACTAGGTAAAGGCCTACTCACATGGAGATAGGATATAACTATCAATTGTTAAGACATAAATACTAGGAACACAAAATTGGATATGCCCTGTGTGCACAGGTTGAATGTGGGTGATAGTCTGTGAGTGCAATAATAAGGCAAAATAGTACCCATAAGGCTATAAATATGACTTGAAATTGGAAGAATCTTCTATGATTTCTTCATGGCTTGGGTGTATGTTCATAATGCTATGAACTAAAATGTGATAAATATTTATGCTTATGGTTTGAAAATTTTATGGAAATAAAACAAGCCACAAAATCTGACCACCATGTTAAGATTATATTAAAAGATATCAAAAGAAGTCATGAGGAAAAATTGCTAAAACAAAGTTGCCTGATGAAGGAAACCAAATTTGCATTTAAAATATCAGGAAATAATAGCATATGTTTGTGTGCATTGTGTGTGTGTGTATCTGTAGACACCTACTTTATTTTGAAATTTATGGAATACTAATGAGAAGAAACACAAAGGGTTATTCACATAGAGACATATGTGCCTTTGCAGTTAAACATTAATATGAAAGACTGAAAATAGATACAATGGGAATTAAGTACCAAAATGTGGTTAAAAGAAATCCTTGAACAAATGAAAGTGGGAATTGTAATTAAAAAAGAAAAACAGCTAAGTAAATGTCTGTATAATAAGTGTTTAAGGGTTTGCCATCTGGGGGGGGTTGGGAAATGACCCTGCATTCTTTGTCTCTAACCAACACAATTTGAGCAACAGTAGCCACCAATTCGTTCCTCAACTGAGCTGTGATTTCCTCATGTCCAAATAGGCAAAGAGTCTTCAGAGATATGTCTATGCATATATATATGTCTTTATTTTCAACAGCACAGCAGTTGCTTAATGTAGCAAATATGCTTTTATTTTCAGTAGTGCTCAAGTATTATCAGAAGAAAGGATAATTACCAGAAGAATAAGAGACATTAAAAATACTATCAAATTAGAATCCAAATGTAAAAAATAATAATACTTGAATAAATTCAAATGTATTGTCAAGAGGGTATAACTATTTTCAAGATATTTTAAATGTAAGGATTATTCTAAGAAATAATATATTGGTTTAATTTATTGTAGCAATTCATTAAATTAAGATAAAAGGAAGATAGCAAACTGCTCTTTCAATACATTAAAAACATATTTGATAAAAATTCAAAACTAGCCCTGAAGCTCCTGGGAAACATGCAAGAAGAAAAACATTAACATAATTAAAATTATCTACCATAAATCAATAGTCACTATCATATTTAATGGAGGAAGGTTAGAAGCATCTCAATTAATACCAGGGAAGACAAGATTCCTGTTAACACAACCTTTAAGGTTTTTGGTAAATCTCGAGAATATGGATTTTTGTAGGGTGAGGATCAAAACAATAGGAGACATGAAAAGTAGAAAGAGAGGACCCAAATGCAATAATGGTTAGAAAAATAATAATAAGCTTAAATATTAGCAAGAAGGCAAATTTCCCATTATTATAAAGATATTAATACATACTGCCTTCAACTTAACTTATAAATATGAGGCAATTTAATCAAGTTAATTTTGTGGAACATAACATAATTTGCATAACAACTCACATAACCTGCAATACATAAAATTACATATTGGATATTATATATTAAGAACATATTATAAATGTTTACATCATTATGCTTACACAAATATATACTTGCATATGTATTATATACTATAAATATTTTTATAATTATATATTAAAACTTCTGTACACAATTATCTATTAGCATATATATATATACTTGATTAAAAAATAACAGACGACCCTTACTATAATTGCTTAGGTAACAAATCACACTTACAAATATAAGGCATATTCAATCTATAATAATCTTAACAGTGTGGAGCAAGCTGAAAAAAATAACTATATTATTGACACATAATAAAAATTAAAGAAACAAATCAAGGTTAGAAGGAATATTTCAAGAATTTTTTTATTGCTGTCCTGGTTTGCTATCTGCCAGAATGCAATACACCAGAGACAGATTGGCTTTCAATAAAAGGGGATTTATTTAGTTAAAGTATAGTTCTTCAGAGGAAAGGAAACTAACTTTCAATTGAGGTTCTTTCTTATGTGGGAAGATGCAGGGTGATCTCTGCTGGACTTCTCTACAGGCCTCTGGGTTCCAACAACTTTCCTTGCGGTGGTTTCTTCCTGTATCTTCAAAAGCCTGGGCTGAACTGCAATTGCTGAGATGAGGTACGCTGAGCTGTTTGGGCTGTACAATATTGAGCTCTCTCATTTAAGCTTCCAGCCAATTAAATCAAACATCATTCATTGTAGCAGGCATGCCTCCTTGCTGACTGCAGATGTAATCAGCAATAGATGAGCTTCATGTACCATTGGCTCATGTCCACAGCAACAGAACTATGTGCCTTCACCTGGCCAAGTTGACACCTGAACCTAACTACCACATGTCCACCCCTTGTCAACTTGGCAACTATAAGCATCACCTTAAACAACATTAAAGTAGTATGAATTCTCTTCTGGCTCTGGACATATGAATCCCAAAACAAATTATCTGGTGCCAATATGCAAAGGAGGGAAAGCCACAGGACACATATTTTCATTTCCATAGAGAGAAATTGGAAGGAACCCAGATATGAAACCTGCAGGGCAAACGCCATTGGATTTCAAAGTCTGAAAGTCATTCATCCTTAGGCTTTAGAAAGTGGTGGTCCCACCCTTTTCAAGGGCCTATGCACTGTCCTGCCTCTATCTGAATCAACCTCAGGGAACACTGAAGAGACCACCTTTTTTCTTGGCTCCACCCTCTCCAGGCATCAGGGCCACACCTGGGCTCTCTGCCATTTCTGGGGAACATGCTCAACCCCTCCATGTGTTGGTGGCCAGTCTCTCCCCAGTCCCCAAGGAGGGTGCTACACCTTTTCCAAGGCCTGAGGTGGTACAACTCTTCCACTGTAATGAGGTGGGACACTCATCCTCACCCTTCAGGGCAAACTCACCTTACAAATAGGAATTTATTAACCCCTGTAACTCTCCAAAAATAGTTCCCTAAATTTTTCCCTGAGGTCTGGGTTTTCTATGGAAAGAAAAAGCATATTTTTATCTGTTGACAAACTTCAGAAATCAGTTATTTCTTCAGAGGAATATTTGTGTATGAAAAAAACTGTGCATCTCTTAAGAAGAAAAAATGTATATTAAAAAAATAAATTGTGCAAAAACTGATATCACCTAAGGAAGAAGTAGAATCTTCTACAATACACCACTCTCATTAATGGATAGAACATTTAAACAGAGGATAAATAAGGAAACAGAGATGTTGAATAATATGATAAAAAGTTAAATTACTAAAAACTAAACTCCAAACTCTATTTGGATACAGATTTAGAGATCTTCTTATAGTTTCCATTTCCACACTTAGTAAAGAAAATAAACATAATTTTATGTGCTTAAAAACCTAAAACATTTATGCAAAAAGCAAATGCTTTTAGAAGAGGGTAAAAGAAATGATTACCAGTTTCTCACTAAAAAGTGCACTGGGAAAGGAAGGGACAAATGTAAACAAATGCCAATAATGCATTAGAAATGGTTATGACATTTAAATTGTTTGCCATCTGTTTTGTTTTGCTTTGCTTTAATTATATAATTTCACACATATATAATCAGAGATTGGCAATTCCAAAGTGACATCTAGTTCAGATATCACATTTGTGTATGAAAGAGATGTGCATCTCTTAAGAGGGCTGATGAGAAAAAAAGAAACAGAGGTTTTTGTGGCTGCATTTCTATGGAGGCTTGGCTGTCCTTGGATGCAATGGCAGGGCTTCTCAGATTGCAGCTGCCCCAGGCATAGGCAGAAACAAGCTCTTTGAGAATTTTTCTGAAGCCAATGCTTTCCTCAGGGGAGGGATGAGGCCCCACTCAGGTGGAATGCCTCCCTCAAGGAATTCAGACCTTAGGGCTTGGTAATTTGAAGCCATTAATATCAGCCTGCAATTTCTCCTCTGTCTCCACCACATCCCCAGCAGGGAAGGTCTGCCAAAGTTAAAGATACCACATCATCTTATGCTGGTGGGACCTTTAGGCAGACAAGCACCACATACCGGGCAGGATAAGAAAAACAGAGTCCAGAGACGTCACAGGATGGAACATCTGAAATCCAACAAGCAAAAGAAAATAAAGGGGAAAATGGAAAAATATGAGCAGAACTCAGGGAATTGAATGACAATATGAAGCACACAAATATATGTGTTATGGATGTCCCAGAAGGAGAAGAGAAGGGAAAAGGAGGAGAAAAATTAATGGAAGAATATGTTACTGAAAATTTCCCAACACTTAAAATTACAGATCCATGAAGTGCAGCATACCACAAAGAGAACAGATACAAATAGGCATACTCCAAGACACTTACTAATCAGAATGCAGAGGTCAAAGAGAAAGAGAATCTTGAAAGCAGCAAGAGAAAAGCAATCCATCACATACAAGGGAAGCCCAATAAGACTATGTATAGACTTCTCAGCAGAAATTGTGGAGGTGAGAAGACAGTGGGATAATATATTTAAATTACTAAAAGAGAAAAACTGCCAACCAAGAATTCTATATCCAGCAAAACTGCCCTTCAAAACTGAAGGAGAAATTATAACATTTTCAGAGAAAAAAATCACTGAGAGAATTTGTGACCAAGAGACCAGCTCTGCAAGAAATACTAAAGGGAGCACTAGAGGCAGATACAAAAAGACAGAAGAGAGAGGTGTGGAGAAGAGTGTAGAAAGGAAGACTATCAGCAAAGGTAAAAAGAAGAAAAATTAGATATGACATATAAAACCCAAAAGGCAAAATGTTAGAAGAAAGTACTATCCATACAATAATAACACTGAATGTTAATGGATTAAACTCCCCAATCAAAAGACATAGAAAGGCAGAATGGATTAAAAACAGGACTCATCTATATGCTGCCTACAGGAAACACATCTTAGACCCAAGGATTAACATAGGTTGAAAGTGAAAGGTTGGGAAAAGATATTCCATGCAAATAACAATCAGAAAAGAGCAGGAGTAGCTATACTAATATCCAACAAATTAGACTTCAAATGTATAAACAGTTAAAAGAGACAAACAGGGACACTATGCATTAATAAAAGGAACAATTCAACAAGAAGACATAACAATCAGAAATATTTATTCACCTAGCAAGAATGCTCCAAAATATATGAGGCAAACACTGCAAACACTGAAAAGAGAAATAGACACATCTGCCATAATAGTTGGAGACTTCAATTCCACACTCTCATCAATGGACAGAACATCTAGACAGAAGATCAATAAAGAAACAGAGAATTTGAATAATACAATAAATGAGCTAGACTTAACATACATTTATAGAGCATTACACCCCACAACAGAAGGATACACATTTTTCACAAGTGCTCATGGATCATTCTCAAGGATAATGATAAGAGAGTCAAGCCAACTCACCCGGGACAGAACAGTCTCTTCAATAAATTGTGCCTAGAGAACTGGATATCCATATGCAAAAGATTGAACGAGGACCCATGTCTCACACCCTATACAAAAGTTAACTCAAAATATATCAAAGACCTAAACACTAGATCAAAGACCATAAAACTGTTAGAGGAAAATGTAGAGAAATATCTTATCTGTCTTATATTAGGAGGCAGTTTCCTAGACCTTACACCCAAAGCAAGAGCATTGAAGAAAGAAACAAATAAATGGGAACTTCTCAAAGTTAAACACTTTTGCACATCAAAGAACTTCATCAAGAAAGTAAAAAGCAGCCTACACAATGGAAGACAATATTTGGAAACAATGTATCAGATAAAGATCTAGCATCCAGAATTTATAAAGAGATTGTTCAACATCAACAACAAAAAAACAGACAAGCCAATTACAAAATGGGCAAAAGACTTGAACAGATAATTCTCAGAAAGGAAATACAAATGGCCAAAAGGCACATGAAGAGATGCTCAACTTCCATGGCTACTAGGGAAATGCAAATCAAAACCACAATGAGATATCATCTCACACCCACCAGAATGGCCATTACCAATGAAACAGAAAATGACAAATGCTGGAGAGGATGTGGAGAAAGAGGCACACTTATCCACTGTTGGTGGGAATGTCAAATGATACAACCCCTGTGGAAGGCAGCTTGGCAGGGCTCAAAAAGCTAAATATAGAATTGCCATATGACCTGGCAATACCATTGCTAGGTATCTACTTGGAGGACATGAGGGCAAGGACACAAACAGACATTTGCACACCAATGTTTATAGCAGCATTATTTACAACTGTGAAGAGATAGAAACAGCCAAAATGTCCATCAACAGATGAGTGGCTAAATAAATTGTGGTATATACATATGATGGAATATTAAGCATCTGTAAGACAGAATAAATTTATGAAGTATGCAGCAACATGGATGGATCTTAAGGACACTATGCTGGGTGAGATTAGCCAGAAACAAAAGGACAAAACTGCATGGTCTCACTGATATGAACTGACATTAGTGAATAAGCTTGGAGAATTTCAGTTGGTAACAGAGACCATCAGGAGGTAGAAATAGGATAAGATATTAGATAATTAGAGCTGAAGGGATATGATTGTGCAACAGGACTGAATGTAAAAGCTCAGAAATGGACAGCACAATACTACCTAACTTTAATACAATTATGTTAAAACACCAAATGAAGCTGAATCTGAGAATGATAGAGGGAGGAGGGCTGGAGGCACAAATGAAACCAGAAAGAAAGATAGATAATAAAGCCTGAGATGGTATAATCTAGAGAGGCCTAGAGTGTATAATGACAGTGACTAAATGTACAAATTTTAACAATATTTTTGCATGAGGAAGAACAAAGAAATGTCATTACTGCAGGATGCTGAAAATATATGGTAATTAATATTTTAAAATTTCAACTTATGTGTGAGACTAAAGCAAAAAATGTTTATTTGTTACAAAATTTATATTTTGACTAGTGCATTTCCTAATATAATTTATGTAAACAACTTAACTGAGCATCATAAGTACATGGAACCTCTAGTAGGACAGGGGATTTTGTTGGTTTGTCAAGAGTGATGTCCCGATACATCTGAGAGAAATTTGAACAGTGAATAAAAAAGTATTTGCAAAGTCCCCTTTGGTAAATGATGAGAAAGGGGGAAAATTCAACTTCCCCAAGTTGAATTATTGATATTCTCACAAGGAGTGCAGACAATCAAAGCTATAGACTGAGCCCCCAGTCTTTGGGCTTGTTCATATGAAACTTAACCCCACAAAGGATAGGTCAAGCCTACTTAAAATTAGGCCTAAGAGTCACCCCCAAGAGAACCACTTTTGTTGCTCATGTGTGGACTCTCTTTACAGCCATCAAAACAAGCAAACTTGCCACCCTCCCCCTATCTATGTAGGACATGACTCTCAGAGGTGTGGGCCTTCCTGGCAATGTGGGACAGAAATCCTGGAATGAGTTGAGACTCAACATCAAGGGATTGAGAAAAACCCTAGAATGAGCTGAGACTCCACATCAGGGGATTGAGAAAACCTTCTCCACCAAAAGGGGAAAGAGTGACATGAGACAAAATGAAGTCAATGGCTGAGAGATTCCAAACAGAGTCAAGAAGTTATCCTGGAGGTTATTCTTATGCATTAAGTAGATATCACCTTGTTAATCAAGATGTAGTGCAGAGGCTGGAGGTAACTGCCTGAAAATGTGGAGTTGTGTTCCAGTAGCCATGTTCCTTGAAGATGATTGTATAATGATATAGCTTTCACAATGTGACTGTGTGATTGTGAAAACCTTGTGTCTGATGCTCCTTTTATCTGCCTTATCAACAGATGAGTAAAACATATGGAATAAAGATGAATAATAAGGGGAATAAATGTTAAAATAAATTTAGAGTGAAATGCTGTTGATCGATGAAGGGGAGGGGTGGGGGTATGGTATGTATGAATTTTTTTCTGTTTTCTTTTTATTAAGTTCTCACTGTTTGTAGATGACATGATACTGTATGTGGAAATCCTTAAAAATCCACAGTAAAGCTACTAGAGCTAATAAATGAGTACAGCAAGGTGGCAGGGTACAAAATCAATTCCCAAAAATCAGTAGTGTTTCTATACACTAGTGATGAGCAATCTGATGAGGAAATTGAGAAAAAAAAATTCCAATTACAATAGCAACTAAAAGAAAAAAATAATAAATTGAACTAAGGATGCAAAAGACTTATACCCTGAAAATGAAAGCAAATTGCTAAAAGAAATAAACTAAACCTAAATAAATTGCAGGCCATACTGTGTTCATGGATTGGAAGGCCATACTGTGTTCATGGATTGGAAGTATAGTTAAGATGTAAATTCAAAAAAAATTGCTCATGATTCACAATGGATGAAAGTGGTCTAAGGGTACAATGACTGAGGAATGGAAGGGAGACTTGTGGTGCATACATACCATGGGCTACTTAATTTGCCTCAAGAAGGAATGAAGTTGTGAGACATGCAGCTAGGTGAATGAAGCTTAAGGACTGCATGTTGAATGAAATATCAGAAACAAAAGACAAATATTGTACCTCATTCATATGACTAACTGTAATATAAAAAGTTGGTGATTTGAAGTTGAGAACATGGATATCGGGTTGGGGCCTATTGTAAAGGGTCCTAGATTGCAAACTCTTACAGCAGACACATATATTCAGGAGTTGTAACTTATTTAAAATTCTTATATTTGTTTGTATATAACTTGTTTCATTCCCAGAAATCTTCAGTATTTATGTAATTCCTAAATCTCAGAGCTAGGGCTGTGAAGCTATGAAAGTCAGCACTAACTCATACAGGAACTGCTTAAATATTGAAAAATGGATCAGACTTTGACTAGATATGAATGAAGCTGATCTGGATAGGTCTAAGGTATACCAGAATACCAGGATGATATTATCCATACTTTAAAACTTCAACTTCTGTGTGAGACTGAAGGGAGCAATGTTCATTTGTTGTGAAACTTATATTTTGGCTAGCACATTATCTAATTTAACTTGTATGGTCAATGTAGTTGAACACCATAAATACAGGGAATCTTGATTATGGTGTGAGGTCTTTTTTGGTTTGCCCAGGTTAGTATGATGGTGAATATATCACAGAGTTATTGGGCAGTGTTCTAGTTTGCTAGCTGCAGGAATGCAACACACCAGAGATGGATTGGCTTTCAATAAAAGGGGATTTATTTAGTTAATGTACAGTTCTTCAGAGAAAAGGCAGCTAAGTTTCAACTGAAGTTCTTTCTTACATGGGAAGGCACAAGGTCTTCCTGCTGGCCTTCTCTCCAGGCCTCTGGGTTCCAACAACTTTTCCCAGGGTGATTCCTTTCTGCATGTCCAAAGGCCTGGGCTAAGCTGTGAGTGCTGAGATGAGGTATGCTGAGCTGCTTGGGCTGTGCTATGTTGAGCTTTCTCATTTAAGCACCAGCCAATTAAATCAAACATCATTCATTGCAGCAGACATGCCTCCTAGTCAACTGCAGATGTAGTGAACAACAGATGAGGTTCATGTACCATTGGCTCACGTCCACATCAACAGAATTAAGCACCTTCTTCTGGCGAAATTGACAACTGAATCTAACTACCACAAGTAGAGAATAAAAAAAATTTGCAAAGTCCTCTTGTGGGACTGTAGAGAAAGGAGGAAATATTCAACTTCCCCTTCTGGGGAATTCTTAATATGCTCCCAAGCATTGGGTACAACCAATCCAATATGCTGAGACTTTGATCTTGGGGCTCAACCCTAAGAAACTTATTCCTGCAAAGGAGGTGCTAACCCTACTTATAACTATGCCTAAGGATCACCCTAGAGAACCTCTTGTTGCTCACATGTGGCCTCTTTCTAGGCAGACTCTGCAGGTGAACTCCCTATCCTCCCTGTATGGGGGACATCAATCTCAGGGTGAAAATATCTCTGGCAATGTGAAACAGATCTCCTTGGATTTGCCAGTACCCAGGATCGTGGTATGAGAAATCCTTCTTGACCAAAAGGGGGAGGAGAGAAATTAGACAAAGTAGTTTCAGTGGCTGCGAGATTTCAAACAGAGATGAGAAGTTATCCTGGATGTCATTCTCATGCATTATATAGATATCCATTTTAGGTTATGGTGTATTGGAGTACCTGGAGGGAAGTACTTGAAACTGTTAAGCTGTGTTCTAGTATTCTTGATTCTTGAGGATAATTTTATGCTGATACAACTTTTCCAATGTGACTGTGTGATTGTGAAAACCTTGTGTCTGATGTTCCTTTTACCCAGAGTATGGACAGATATGTGAAAAAAATGGATAAAAATATATAAGTAATAGGGATGATAAGGGCTAAAATAAAGTGGGTAGATTGAAAAATTAGTGGTCAATATAGAGAGGAGTAAGAGGTGCATGAGCTTTTTTCTTTTTTATTTTTATTTACTTTTCTGGAGTGATGCAAATGTTTTAAAAATGGTCATGGTGATGAATACACAACTACATGATGATAATGTGAGATGCCAACTGTACACCAGTACAGTATGGACTGCATGTGTGTGAAGATTTGGCAAGAAACTATTTAAAAAAAATTGTATATCAAGGAGACATTCCTAGGCAAAAGTAATACACAAAAGCAGAATCCTGTCTTTCCAAAACTTGAATTTTAAGAGAGTATATGAATTTTGCTCTTTTTCTTTCCTCTTAAAAAGGAAAATAAATGAGTTTGATTTTAGTGAATATGCAAACAAAACCCAATATCAAAGCTCCCATCAATTATCTATAAAATTCCAAAGTGTTGTTTATTACTCTTGAAAGAACAAAATAGGGGCATGAGTCAGTATGTCTGGAAGTGAGCAAATGATAACCAAGTCAACACTCCATCATTCATCATTTTATTTCACATTGAAAATTGTGAGCTTCATTACAGATAGCTGTGGTAAGACAAGTCAGTTCAATAGCCCCATTCTATCAAACTTCTCACACAGTGGTCACTGGCTTTAGAGGGAAGAAATAAACACGTATACATGTTTATAATATATTTGTGTACATAAAGATATCTATCTATCTGTTTGTCTATAGTTTGCTTGCTTATGTTTGAGAATTCACTAGATACCAATTATAGTGTTAAGTTTGGGTCAATATTGGAAGAATAAAAATTTAAAAGGACATATTATCTCACCATTAGCACTAAACTGTTAAAAAAAAGTTTCCAATTGTGCAATATATTTGGGTAGTGAAAGGGGATTATTCTGCTTATTTTACACAGTTTATTTTTGCAATTTATACAGTGAGAATTACTTATCTTTCACTTTTCCTCCTTCATTAGAGTTAACTTTCTCATATTCTAAAGGTTGACAGGTGCATATAACACCCAACAACACATGCAGGTTGTCACAACCATAGGCCTCTTATGAATGTGGACATGAGATAAATGAATTCTGACTATGGAGATCAGAGTAAGAGGACACTGAGGAACAAGGATCTGAGGAGACTTCATGAAGATGGTGGCAACTGGAAGAAGGTATTGCATTGCATTTCCTATGAGCAAAAACAAGCAAGGAATGAGAAGTGGCTGACCTTTAGCAAGGGAGGGAAAACAGCCGATGCTTTGGCTTTATCTTCTTTCATTGCTTCCTCCTCTTAATAGACTCTCACACTACCCACGATGCAGACTCACAGCTTGGACACTTTAAGAAGGACCAAGAGGCAATACTGATATAGTTACAATTATGGACATCAATGCCATTACTCTAACAATGGCAATTTTCCATATGTCATAAGATAGAAGTGTTAATTTTTTATTTCTAATGTGATTTTTTTGGCATAGGCAGGCACTGGGAAATGTCTGATGTAATTTTATTGCAATATATCCACACACCATGCATTCCATCAAAATATAAAATCAGTGGTTCACAGTATCACTGCATAGTTATACGTTCATCAACATGATCATGTTTAGAATATTTGCATTAATCCAGAAAAAGGAATACAAAGAAAGAAAGAAAAAAAAGGAAACTCCAAACATCCCATACATCTTATGCCTCCCTTTTATTAATCACTATTATTACACTCTACCCAATTTTAAGACTCACAATAGATGTGTATATACTAATAAAATATAGTAACTAACAGCATAAATATAAATGTCAGAACAAAACATCCAGAAGTGGATCCATATAAACATGGGCAACTGACTTTTACTTTTCTTTGTAATATAGCTGTACAATATTATAAAATATCAGGACTATTGGATACAGTTCAGCAATGTGCTGTTTTGAATGTGTTATGTATCCCAGAAAAACTACATTCTTTTAATCCAATCTTGTAGGGTCAGACATAGTTTTGGGTGGGAACTTTTGATTAGGTTTTTAACATGGAAATGTGACTTGGGTCATTCAAGGTGGGTCTTAATCTGTTTACTGGAGTCCTATAAGAGTAGATAATTGGAGACAGAAAATACCCTGGGAGATGCTATGCTAAGAGTTGAAATCAAGTTTGTCTTGGTGAAGATAAGAGATGACCCATCGATTCATAGAGAAGGAAAATGCACCAATGGAAGGCAGAAGGACTCACAGGAGCAGAGAGAGCCATTTTGGAAACCAACTGTGCCAGTCTGAATCTGTGGTGGACCCCAGAAAAGCCATACCCTTTAATCCTCATTCAATATTGCTGGGTGGGAGCATTTTGATTGTTTCTATGCAGAAGTGACCCACCCAACTGTGGGTGGTAACTTTTGATTAGATGATTTCCATGGAGGTGTGTCTTCACCCATTGAAGGTGAGTTGCTTATTGGAATCCTTTGAAAGAGGAAACATTTTGGAGAGAGACCCTTTTTGGTAGAGCCATGAGAAACCCAGTAGATGTCACCATGTTCACCATGTGCCCTTCCAGCTGAGAGAGAAATGTTGAATGTCATGGCCTTCTTGAACCAAGGTACCTTTCCCCGGATGTCTTAAATTGGACATTTCTGTAGACTTGTAATTGGGACATTTTCTCGGCCTTAGAACTGTAAACTAGTACCTTATTAAATTCCCCTTTTTAAAAGCCATTCTATTTCTGGTATACTGCATTCTGGCAGCTAGCAAACTAGAAAAACAACCAAGAAGACAAGGGCCAGCAGACATTGCCTTGTGCCTTGTGACTTCCCATGTGACAAAGAAACCCTGGATGCAATTAGCCTTTCTTTTTTTTCTTTTCCAAATTTATTTATTTTTTATTTATGATACCTAACCACATACAAACACAAACATTATTATCATATAATCATTCTGTTCTTGTTATAGAATCAAAAACTCACATTATCATCACATAGTTGTATATTCATCATCATGGTCATTAGCTAGAATATCTGCATCAACTCAGAAAAAGCAATAAAAAGAAAACAGAAAAAAATTCATACATAACATGTCCCTTAACCCTCCCCTTCACCGATCACCAGCATTTCAATCTACTAAATTTATTCTAACATTTGTTCCCCCTATTATTCATTTTTTTTTAACATGGGCAGGTACCGGGAATCGAACCCAGGTCCTCTGGCATGGCAGGCAAGCATTCTTGCCTGCTGAGCCACTGTGGCCCGCCCTATTCATTTATTTTTAATGCACATGTTTTACTTTTCCATCAATAAGGTAAACAAAAGGAGCATCAGACACAAGGCTCTTGTAACCACAAAATCAGACTGCAACAGCCATATCGTCATACAATTATCTTCAAGAAACATGGCCACCGGGGTACAGCTCCACGTTTTCAGGCAGTTCCCTCCAGACTCTCCATTACTTCTTAACTGAACAGATGATATCTATTTAATGCATAAGAATAACCTCCAGGATAACTTCTTGACTCTGTTTGGAATCTCTCAGCCATCAACACTTTATTTTGTCTCATTTTGCTCTTCCCTCTTTTGGTTGAAAAGATTTTCTCAATCCCTTGATGTTGAGTGCCAGCTCATTCTAGGATTTCTGTCCCACATTGCCAGGAAGGTCCACACCCTTGGGAGTCATGTCCCACACAGACGGGGGAGGGCAGTGAGTCAGCTTGCTGTGTCAGCTGAGAGAGAGAGGCCACGTATGAGCAACATAAGAGGTTCTCTTGGGGGTGACTATTAGGCCTAATTTTAAGTAGGCTTAGCCTATCTTTTGTGGGATTAAGTTTCATATGAACTAACCCCAAGATTGGAGGCTCAGCCTATTGCTTTGGCTGTCCCCACTGCCTGTGAGAATATCAAGAATTCTCCACTTGGGGAAGTTGAATTTTCCCTCTTTCTCATCATTCCCCCAAGAGGACTCTGAAAATACTTCCCTATTCACTGTTCAAATCACTCTTGGATTTATCTGGGCATCACTCTGGACAAATCTACAAAATCTCATGCCCTACACAAGGTTCCAAGTACACTATGGTGTTCAATTAAGCTGTCCACATAAATTATATTAGGAAATGCACTAGTCAAAATATAAACTTTGTACCAAATAAACATTTTTTACTTGTCTCACACATATGTCAAAGTTTTAAAATATTAATTACCATTTATTTCAACACCCTGCATTATTGACATTTCTTTGCTCTTTCTCATGCAGAAACATTTTTAAATTTGCACATTTAGTCACTATCATTATACACTCTAGGCATTTCTGGATTATACCATCTCAGTCTTTATTGTCTATCTTTCCTTCTGATTTCATTTGTGCCCCCAGGTCTCTGCCTTTTATCATTCTCACATTCAGCTTCATTCAGTCTTCTAAAATTATTGTATTAAGTTAGGTAGCATTGTGCTATCCATTCCTGAATTTTTACAATCAGTCTTGTTGCATAATCTGTATCCCTTCAGCTCCAATTACCCAATATCTACCCTATTTCTATCTCCTATGGTCTCTGTTACCAACTGAAATTCTCCAAGTTCACTTGCTAATGCAGTTCACATCAGTTAGACCATGCAGTATTTGTTCTTTTGTTTCTGGCTAATTTCACTCAGCATAATGTCCTCAAGTTTCTTCCATGTGGTTACATGCTTCATGACTTTGTTCTGTCTTACAGCTGCATAATATTCCATCATATGTATATACCACAGCTTGCTTAGCCACTCATATGTTGATGGACATTTTGGCTGTTTCCATCTCTTGGCAATTGTAAATAATGCTGATATAAACATTGTGTGCAAATGTCCATTTGTGTTCTTGCCCCCATGTCCTCTGAGTAGATACCTAGCAATGGTAATGCCAGATCATATAGCAATTCTATACTCAATTTCCTGAGGAAAGAACCAGCTGCCTTCCACAGCAGTTGTACCATTTGACATTCCCACCAACAGTGGATAAATGTGCCTCTTTCTCCACATCCTCTCCAGCACTTGTCATTTTCTGTTTTATTGATAATGACCATTCTGGTGGGTGTGAGATGATATCTCATTGTGGTTTTGATTTTAATTTCCCTAGTAGCCAGGGAAGTTGAGCATCTTTTCATGTGCCTTTTGGCTATTTGTATTTCCTCTTCTGAGAAGTGTCTGTTCAAGTCTTTTGCCTGTTTTGTAATTGGGTTGCCTGTCTTTTTGTTGTTGAGCTGAACAATTTCTAGATATTCTGGATACTAGACCTTTATGTGATATATCATTTCTGAATATTGTTTCCCACTGTATAGACTGTCATTTTAATTTCTTGATGAAGATCTTTGATGCACAAAAGTGTTTAATTTTGAGGAGCTCCCATTTATTTCTTCAATGCTCATGCTTTGGGTGTAAGGTCTAGGAAATAGCCTCCTATTATAAGATTGACAGGATATTTCCGTGCATTTTCTTCTGAAAGTTTTATGACCTTAGATCTAATGTTTAGGTCTTTGATCCATTTTGAGTTAATTTTTGTATGGAGTGTAAGATATGGATCCTCTTTCATTCTTTTGCATGCAGATAGCCAGTTCTCCAGGCACCATTTATTGAAGAGACTGTTCTGTCCCAGGTGAGTTGGTTTGAGTGCCTTATCAAAGACCAATTGTCCATAGATGAGAGGATCTATATCTGAACACTCTACTCGGTTCCATTGGTCAGTATATCTATCTTTATGCCAGTACCATGCTGTTTTGACCATTGTAGCTTCATAATGCACCTTAAAGTTAGGTAGCATGATGTCTCCAACTTCATTTTTCTTTCTCAGAATATTTTTTTAGCTATTTGGGGCACCCTGCCCCTCCAGATAAATTTGGTTATTGGTTTTTCTATTTCTGAAAAGTTTTGAGATTTTAATTGGTATTGCATTGCATCTGTAAATCAATTTGGGTAGAATTGACATCTACACTATATTTCATTTTCCAATCCATGAATACGGTATGCCCTTCCATTTATTTAGGTCTCCTGTGATTTGTTTTGACAATTTCTTGTAGTTTTATTTGTATAGGCCTTTTGTATTCTTAGTTAAATTCATTACTAAATATTTTATACTTTTGGTTACAATTGTATATGGAATTTTTTTCTTGATTTCCCCCCTCAGATTGTTCATTACTAGTGTATAGAAGCACTACAGATTCTTGAGTGTTGATCTTGTAACCTACCTCTTTGCTGTACTCATTTATTAGCTCTAGTAGTTTTGCTGTGGATTTTTCAGGATTTTTGACAGTGAGAGTTTTACTTCTTCCTTTCCAATTTCGATGCCTTGTATTTCTTTTTCTTGTCTAATTGCTCTGGCTAGAACTTCCAACACAATGTTGAATAACGGTGGTGACAGTGGGCATCCTTGTCTTGTTGGCTGATCTTAGTGGGAAAGTTTTCAGTTTTTCCCCTTTGAGGATGATGTTAGCTGTGGGTTTTTCATATATTTCCTTTATTATGTTGAGGAAGTCCTTTCTATTTCTATCCTTTGAAGTGTTTTCTATCCTTGAACAAGAAAGGATGTTGAATTTTGTCAAATGCCTTTTCTGCATCAATTGAGATGATCATGTGGTTTTTCTGCTTTGATTTGTGGATATGGTGTATTACATTAATTGATTTTCTTATGCTGAACTATCCTTGCATACCTGGGGTGAAACCTACTTTGTCATGGTGTAGAATTTTTTTAATGTGCTGCTGGATTTGATTTGCAAGAATTTTGTTGAGGTTTTGTGCATCTATATTCATTAGAGAGATTGGTCTGTAGTTTTCTTTTCTTGAAATATCTTTGTCTGGCTTTAGAATGAGGGTGATGGCTTCATAGAATGAGTTAGATAGCTTACCCTCTTCTTTAATTTTTTGAAGACTTTGAACGAGATTGGTACTAATTCTTGCTTGAATATTTGGTAGAATTCACACGTGAAGCCATCTGGTCCTGGACTTTCTTTTTGGGGAGCTTCATAATGACTGATTCAATTTCCTTATTTGTGATTGGTTTGTTGAGGTCGTCTTTTTTTCTTGTGTCAATGTTGGTTGTTCATACCTTTCTAGATAGCTGTCCATTTCATCTACATCATTGAGTTTATTAGCATAAAGTTGTTCATAGTATGCTCTCATTACTTCCTTTATTTCTGTGGGTTCAGTGGTTATGTCTCCTCTTACATTTTTTATTTTATTTATCTGCATCCTCTTTCTTTTTCTTTTTGTCAACCTCGCTAAAGGTCCATCAATCTTATTGATTTTCTCATAGAACCAAATTCTGATTTTGTTGATTTCCTCAATGCTTTCATGTTCTCATTTCATTTATTTCTGCTCTAATCTTCATTATTTCTTTCCTTTTCCTTGGTTTGGGATTAATTTGCTGTTCTTTCTCCAGTTCTTCAAGTGGACAGTTAATTCCTCTATTTTTGCTCTTTCCTCTTTTTTGATATAGATGTTGAGGGCAATAAATTTCCCTCTAAGCACTGCCTTTGCTGCATCACATAAATTTTGTTATGTTGTGTTTACATTTTCATTTGCCTCAAGATATTTACTGATTTCTTTTGTAATTTCTTCCTTGACCCAGTGGTTGCTTAAGAGTGTGTTGTTGAGTCTCCATATATTTATAAATTTTTTGTCTATTATTGATTTCCCGCTTCATTCCTTTTTGATCTGAGAAAGTGCTTTGTGTGATTTCAATCTTTTTAAATTTATTAAGACTTGCTTTATGACCCAGTGTATGGTCTAGACTTGAAAAAGATCCATGAGCACTAGAGAAAAAGATGTATCCTGCTGTTGTGGGGTGTAATGCTCTATAAATGTCTGTTAAGTCTTGTTCATTTATTGTATTATTCAAATTCTCTGTTTCTTTATTGATCCTCTGTCTATATGTTCTGTCCATTGATGAGAGTGGGGAATTGAAGTCTCCAACTATTATGGTAGATGTGTTTATTTCTCTTTTCAGTGTTTGTCTCATGTATTTTGGAGCATTCTGGCTCAGTGCATAAATATTTATGATTGTTATGTTTTCTTGTTGAATTGTTCTTTTTATTAATACATAGTGTCTTTCTTTGTCTCTTTTAACTGTTTTACATTTGAAGTCTAATTTGTTGGATATTAGTATAGCTACTCCTGCCCTTTTCTGATTGTTATTTGCATGAAATATCTTTTCCCAACCTTTCACTTTCAACCTATGTTTGTTCTTGGGTCTAAGATGCGTTTCCTGTAGACAGCATATAGATGGGTCCTGTTTTTTAAGCCATTCTGTCAGTCTATGTCTTTTGATTGGGATAATCCATTATCCATTAACATTTAGTGTTATTACTGTATGGGCAGTACTTTCTTGTACCATTTTGCCTTTTAGATTTTATATGTCACGTCTATTTTTTCTTCTTTTTATCTTTACTGATAGTCTTCATTTCTATACTCTTCTCCATACCTCTCTCTCTTACCTTTTGTTATCTGTCTCTAGTGCTCCCTTTACTATTTCTTGCAGAGCTGGCCTCTTGGTCATAAATTCTCACGGTGAATTTTTGTCTGCAAATGTTTTAATTTCCCCCTCATTTTTGAAGGACAGTTTTGCTGTTGTAGAATTCTTGGTTTGCAGTTTTTCTCTTTTAGTATCCTAAATATATCATTCCACTGTCTTCTCACCTCCATGGTTTCTTCTGAGAAATCTATGCATAGTCTTATTGGGCTTCCCTTGTATATGATGAATTGTTTTTCTCTTGCTGCTTTCAAAATTCTCTTTCTCTTTGACTTTGTTGTCTATCTGTTCTTTGACATCCAGTTCAGCTTATTCTAGCCTTCTAGCTTAGGCTTTGTTTAATAGATCAGAATTTTTCAGTTCTTGTTTTTTTGTTGCTTGCCCTGCCTTTCCCTCACCCCTTAGGAGGGTCTACTTAGGTATTATTGACCCCAGTCAGCTTTTCCAAGACCAAATCTCTCATCTCAGGAGAAAAGAGTCACCTGCATCAGTTTTCCCTGAGGGTGAGACCCAGCAGATTCAAAGGCTTTCCTATGAAGTCTCTGGGCTTTGTGTTTTTCCTATCCTCCTCAGTATGTGGCACTTTTCTGCCTGCAGGTCCCATCAGCTTAAGGTGATAAGGTACCTTTAGCTTCAGCAGATTCTCTCTGCTGGATGGAGAGAGAGGAGATTTTAGAGGCTGGCTTTAATTGCTTCACTTTTCCAGACCCTGGGGTCTGCATTCCTTTAGGAAGGGATTCCACCTGAGCTGGGCCCACCTCTCTCCTGGGGAAGGTGCAGGCTCCAGACAAGTTCTCAAACAAGCTCAATTCTGCCTATGCCTGGGGCGGTGGAACCCGACAAGCCTTGCAGTTATATCCAAAGAGTAATCAATCCGTAGAAACACAGCCACAAAAGAGAAAAAGAAAAATCCTTTTCAGAGCAGGATGCCATTCCTTGGGTTTGCCAATCAAGAGCTTAAGTTAGTATGCTGCTCTGTGTATCTCCAGGTCCTATGTGCCCCCTGCTTTCCTGCAGGGCCCAGACTTTTTCAGATAAAAAAAAAAATTTCCTTTTTTCTTTTTCTGTCAACCCTGCTCCCTCTATGCTGGGGCAAAAAACAGAGACCTCCACTTTTACTCAAGGTTCAGCTAAGCTGGGGGCCTATTTTTAGTACTCAGAATTTGTTAATTAATTCCACAATTGGAGTTTTGTTGTGCTCAGCCCCTGCTGCTAGTAAAGTCCCTTTCCTTTCCCCTCTGGGACGCAGCCTGTGTGGGAGGGGCCCTGACCATCGCAGCTTGGGGAACTCGTGGTTCTGGCAACCAGTCCAGCTGGTCCAGACTGGGGTACGCTATGTGTCCAGTGACTGATGTGGCCCCAGTAGTTGTTCTGTACTGGTCCTGGCTATTTACTAGCTGCTCTGGAGGAAGAGCTAAATCCCACACCTTGCTAAACTGCCATCTTGGCTCTAACTCCAATTAGCCTTTCTTGCATAAAGATTAAGACGTCTAGTGATGCCTTAATTTGGTTATTTTCATGGCCTTAGATTTGTAAATTTGTAGCATGATAAATTCCATTTGTAAAATCTAATCAATTTCTGGTATATTGCATTCCAGCAGCATTAACAAACCAAAACACACTTCAGGTATTTCCCTCCAGCTATTCTGAAACAATAGGCACTAGAAAGAAATATCTACATAATAAGTCAGTAATCACAGTCATTTGTTAAATCTTGATTTCTAAATTATACCTTACCCTTCTCATTTGATCTGCCTGTCAATCTTAAGGGATATCTGGGAAATGGCCATTTTAACTTCTTTTTGCTGGAAAGACGTGTGACCTCATGGGATAAGAAGAATGAGACTAATATTTCAGAGGGACTGGTACCTCTTGAATTAAGGGTTTATCTGGCATAGGATTAGCACAGAGGCCTTAAATTTCTTAGAAAATGAAATTACTAAGAGGAACTTTCATTGAGATTTAGAGAGAGCCCAGGGCACTCCTAGAGTTTTCAGGAATACAGTTGATTGGGGCTGTGAGTACTGTGGTACTCTGCAACATCTGGCTTAAACTTGCATAATGGTAATCTCCAGAATCACCTTTCTACTCTATTTGAAATCTCTTAGTCACTGAAACTACTTTGTTCCAATTATTTTCCCTGATTTGGTCAAGAAGACATTCTCAATCCCATGATGCCAGGGCCAGGCTCAATGCTGGGAGTCATGTCTCACATTGTGCTATCCATTTCTAAGTTTTTACAATCGATCCTGTGTTCTTAATTTCAATTTTCCAAGTTCACTTATTAGTGTTAGTTCACATCAGTGAGACCATACAGTATTTTTCCTTTGGTTTCTAGCTAATTTCACTCAGCATAATGTCTTCAAGATCCATCCATGCTATTGCATGCTTCATGACTTTATTCTGTCTTACATCTGTATAATATTCCATCCTTGGTCCTTGGGTCTAAAATGAGTCTCCTGTAGACAGCATACAGTTGAGTCCTTTTTTTTCATCCATTCTGCCAGTCTATGTCTTTTGATTGGAGAGTTTAATCCATTAACATTTAGTGTTATTACTGTAAAGGCAGTACTTTCTTCTACCATTTTGCCTTTTGGATTTTATATGTCATATCTATTTTTTTTTCTCTTTTTGCCTTTTGATAGTCTTCATTTCTACACTCTTCTCCACACCTCTTTCTCCTGTCTTTTCTTATCTGTCTCTAGTGCTCCCTTTAGTATTTCTTGCAGAGCTGGTCTCTTGGTCATAAATTCTCTCAGTGATTTTTTGTCTGTAAATATTTTAATCTTCCCATCATTTTTGGAGGACCATATTCCTGGATATAGAATTCTTGGTTAGCAGTTTTTCTCTTTTTGAATCTGAAATATATCATCCCACTGCCTTCTGACCTCCATGATTTCTGCTGAGAAATCCACACATGGTCTTATTGAGCTTCCCTTGTATGTGTTGAATTGCTTCTCTCTTGCTGTTTTCAAAATTCTCTCTTTATTTTGACATCTGACTATCTGATCAGTAAGTGTCTTGGAGTATGTCTTTTTGGATCTATTCTGTTTAGGTATGCTGCACTTCTTGGATCTGTAATTTTTTGTCTTTCATAAGAGATGGAAATTTTCAGTGATTATTTCCTCCATTAGTCTTTCTCCTCCTTTTTCCCTTCTCTTCTCCTTCTGGGACACTCAAAACATGTATATTCATGTGCTTCATATTATTACTCAATTCCCTGAGACCCACTGCTAATATTTTTCCTTTCTTTTCCCTACATTTTCTTTTGTTCATAGGAATTCAGATTTCTATTCCTCTATTTCACTAATCCTTTATTTGCCTCTTTAAATCTATCATTGTAGGTTTCCATTGTTTTATTTTCTTTCATTTATTCTACTGTACTTTTCTTTCCCATAAGTTCTGTGATTTGTTTTTAAGACTTTTAATTTCTGCTTTTTGCTCACTTAGTACCTTCTTTATACCCTCCCTCAAGTCATTGATTTGATTTTTTTTAATTTTTATTAATAAAATCAATCAGCACTCTACCCAAACATTTTTAACATATGAACATTCCATACTTGTTTTTTTGCAATCAATGGCTCACAATATCATCACATAGTTGTATTTTCATCACCATGATCATTTCTCAGAATATTAATATCACTCCAGAAAAAAGAAATAAAAAACAAAGAACAAACTTATACATACCATTCCCCATACCCTTCCCTCTTTCATTGACCACTAGTATTTCCCTCTGCCCAATTTATTTTAACATTTTCCCCCTATTATTTACTTATTTTTAATCCATTTTTTACTCACCTGTCCATACTGTAGGTAAAAGGAACATCAGAACAAGGTTTTCACAATCACACAGTCACTTGAGAAAGGTATATCATTATACAATCAGCTTAAAGAAACCTGGCTACTGAAACACAGCTCTACAGTTTCAGGCACTTACATCTAGCCTCTCTAATACACCTTAAATTTAAAAAGGATTCCATATATAATGCATAAGAATAACCTTCAGGATAACCACTCAACTCTATTTGAAATCTCTCAGCCACTGACTCTTTATTTTATCTCTCATTTCTCTCTCATTTCAGCTGAGAAGGTTTTCTCAATACCTCAATGCTGAGTCCCAGCTCATTTTGGATTTTTGTCCCACATTGTCAGGGAGGTTTACAGCTTTTGGAGTTATGTCTCATGTAGAGATGGGGAGGGCAGTGAGTTTGCTTGTCATGTTGGCTGACAGGCCACATATGAGCAACAAAAGAGGTTCTCTTGGGATGATTTTTAGGCCTAATTTTAAGTAGGCTTAGCCTATCCTTTGCAGGGATATGTTTCATATGAAAACAAAACCAAGATTGAGGGTTAGGCCTATTGGTTTTGTTGTTTTCACTTCTTGTGAGAATACCAGGCCTTCTCCATATGGGGAAGATGACTTTTCACTCTTTCTCAATATTTCCCCAAGGGGAATTTGCAAATACTTCTTTATTCACTGTTCAAATCACTCTGGGATTTATCAGGGCATAACTGGACAATCTTACAAAATCTCATGCCCTACTCAAGGATTCATATGCCTATGGTGTTCAATTAAACGGTCCGTATAATTTATATTAGGAGATGCACTAATCAAACTAAAAATTTTCTACCAAATAAATATTTTTGCTTTATTCTAACACATAAATTAAAGTTTTAAAATATTAATTACCATCTATTTTTAGCACCCTGCAATATTGACATTCCTTTGTTCTTCCACATACAAAAACATTTTTATGGTCTTAGATCTAATGTTCAGGTCTTTGATCCATTTTGACATAATTTTTATATAGGTGTGAAATATGGATCCTCTTTCTTTCTTTTGCATCTGGATATCTAGTTTATTGAAGAGACTGTTCTGTCCCAGGTGAGTTGGCTTGGCTGCCTTATCAATTATCAATTGTCCATAGAAGAGAGGTTCTATATGTGAACACTCTATTTGATTCCATCACTCAATATATCTATTTTTATGCCAGTACCATGCATTTTGATCACTGTAGCTTCACAATATGCCCTAAAGTTAGGTAGTGTGAGACCTTCGACTTCATTTTTCTTTCTCAGGATATTTCTAGCTGTTTGTGACATGCTGCCCTTCCAGATAAATTTGGTTATTGGTTTTTCTATTTCTGAAAAATAAGTTTTTGGGATTTTAAATTGTATTGCATTGAATCTATGAGTCAATTTAGGTAGAATTGACATCTGAACTATATCTAGTCTTCCAATCCATGAACATAATATGCCCTTCCATCTATTTAGGTTTTCCATGATATTTTTTTAAAGAATTTCTTGTAGTTTTCTTTGTATAGGTCTTTTGTATTCTTAGTTAAATTTATTCCTAAATATTTTATACTTTTGGTTACAATTGTAAATGGATTTGTTTTCTTGATTTTCCCCTCAGATTGTTATTGCTACTGTATAGAAACTACAGATTTTTGAGTGTTGATCTTGTAACCTGCCATTTTGCTGTACTCATTTATTAGCTCTAGTAATTTCACAGTGGGTTTTGGGGGGTTTTCAACATATAGTATCATATCATCTGCAAACAGTGAGAATTTTACTTCTTCCTTTCCAATTTTAAGGCCTTGTATTTCTTTTTCTTGTCTAATTGCTCTGGCTAGAACTTCCAACACAATGTTTCATAACAATGGTGATAGTGGACATCCTTGTCTTGTTCCTGATCTTAGGGGGAAAGTTCTCAGTTTTTCCCCTTTGAGGATGATGTTAGCTATGGGTTTTTCTTAAATTCCTTTTATCACGTTGAGGAAGTTCCTTCCTATTCCTGTCCTTTGAAGTGTTTTCAACAAGAAAGGATGTTGGATTTTGTTAAATGCCTTTTCTGCATCAATCAAGATGATCATGTGATTTTTCTGCTTTGATTTGTTGATATGGTGTATTGCGTTATTTGATTTTCATACCTAGAAAGAATCCTATTTGGTCACAGTGCTGCTGGATTCGATTTGCAAGAATTTTGTTGAGGATTTTTGCATTTATATTCAATAAAGAGATTTGTATGTAATTTTATTTTCTTGTAATATCTTTGTCTGGCTTTGGTAAGAGGGTGATGTTGACTTTGTAGAATGAGTTAGGTAGCCTTTTATCCTCTTTAATTTTTTGAAGAATTTGAGCAGGATTGGTACTAACTCTTTCTTGAATGTTTGGTAGAATTCACATAGTCAAGCCATTTGGTCCTGATCTTTTCTGTTTTGAGAGCTTCTTAATGACTAATTCAACTTCTTTGCTTGTGATTGGTTTGTTGAAGTCATCTATTTCTTCTCGAGTCAATGTTGGTTGTTCATGCCTATCTAGAAATTTGTCCATTTCACCTACATTGTCTAGTTTATTATCATAACATTGTTCATAGTATCCTCTCATTACTTCCTTTATTTCTGTGGGGTCAGTGGTTATGTCTCTCCTTCCATTTCTGATTATATTTATCTGCATTCTCTCTTTCCTGCTTTTTGCCAAATTCACTAAGTGTCCTTCAATCTTATTGATTATTTCACAGAACCAACTTCTAGTTCTGTTGATTTTCTTGATTGTTTTCATGTTCTCAATTTCATTTATTTCTGCTCTAATTTTCATTATTTCTATCCTTTTGCTTGCTTTGAAGTTAGTTTGTTGTTCTCTCTCTCTAGTTCTTCCAATTGAACAGCTAATTTCTCAATTTTTGTCCCTTCTTCTTTTTTGATATAAGTATTGAGGGCAATAAATTTCCATCTTAGCACTGCCTTTGCTGCATCGCATAAGTTTTGATATGTTGTGCTTTCATTTTCATTTGCCTCAAGATATTTACTAATTTCTCTTGTAACTTCTTCCTTGACTCACTGATTGTTGTTTAAGCATGTGCTGTTGAACCTCCATATGTTTGTGAATTTTCTGTCTCTCTGCATATCAATAACAGGCATTCCTTTATAACCTAATAAAGTGTTTTGTATGATTTCAATCTTATAAATATATTGAGACTTGCTTTCTGATCCAGCATATGGTCTATTCTTAAGAGTCATCCATGAGCACTTGAGAAAAAGTTGTATCCTGCTGTTGTGGGGTGTAATACTCTATAAATGTCTGTTAGGTCTAGTTAGTTTATTATATTATCAAATTATGTTTCTTTATTGATCTTCTGTCTCAATTTTCTGCCCATTGATGGGAGTGGGGAATTGAAGTCACCACCTGTTATAGTAGATGTGTTTATTTCTCTTTTCAGTGTTTGCCTCATGTATTTTGGAGCACTCTGGCTTGGTGCATAAATATTTATGCTTGTTATGTCTTCTTGTTGAATTGTTCCTTTTATTAAGACATAATGTTCTTCTTCATCTCTTTTAATTGTCTTTCATTTGAAGTCTAATGTGTTGGGTATTAGTATAGCTGTTCCTGCTCTTTTCTGTTGGCTGTTTGCTTGAAATTTCTTTTCCCAACTTTTCACTTTCTACCTATGTTTATCCTTGGGTTTAAATGTGACAGTATATAAATGGGTCCTGTTTTCTAATCCATTCTGCTGGTCTATGCCTTTTGATTAGATAGTTTAATCCATTAACATTTAGTGTTATAACTGTAAGGGCAGTACTTTCTTCTACCGTTTTGTCTTTTGGATTTTATATGTCATATATAATTTTTATCGTTTTTACCTTTACTGATAGTCTTCATTTCTACACTCTTCTCCACACCTCTGTCTTCTGTCTTTTCTCATCTGTCTCTTGTGCTCCCTTTAGTATTTCTTACAGAGCTGGTCTCTTTGTCACAAATTCTTTCAGTGATTTTTTGTCTGAAAATATTTTAATTTCCCCCTCATTTTTGAAGGACAATTTTGCTGGATCATAGAATTCTTGGTTAGCAGTTTTTCCCTTTAAAATCTAAAATATATCATGCCACTGTCTTTTCACCTCCATTATTTCTGCTGAGAAATCTACACATAGTCTTATTGGGCTTCCCTCATATGTGATGGATTGCTTCTCTCTTGTTGCTCTCAAAATTCTTTCTTTCCCTTGACATCTGAGATTCTTATTAGTAAGTGTCTTGGCACACATCTATTTGGATCTGTTCTGTTTGGGGTATCCTGCACTTTTGGATCTGCAATTTTAAGTGTTTTCTAAGAGTTGGGAAATTTTCAGTGATAATTTCCTCCATTAGTTTTTACCCTCTTTTTCCCTTCTCTTCTCCTTCTGGTATACTCACATGTATATTCATGTGTTCCTGTTGTCATTCAATTTCCTGAGTCCTTGCTCATATTTTCCCAACATTTTATTTTGCTTGTCAGATTTCAGATGTCCCATTCTCAAGTTAACTAACTCTATCATCTGCCTTTTGAAATCTAACATTGTAGGATTCCATGGTTTTTGACATCTCCTCTACTGTGACTTTCATTCCCATAAGTTCTGTGATTTGTTTTTTCAGACTTTGGATTTCTTCTTTTTGTTCATTCCTTGCCTTCTTTACATCCTCCCTCAATTCATTGATTTGATTTTGGATGAGGTTTTCCATGCCTGTTTGAACATCCTGAATTAGTTGCTTCAACATTCGTATCTCATTTGAATTGTTTGTTTGTTCCTTTGTGTCATAGCTTTGATTTTCCTGGTATGATTTCTTATTTTTTGTTGGCATCTAGACATTTGACTTTAATTAGCTCAATCTGGAGGTTGTATTCACTTTTTTTTTTTTTTTTTTTTTTTAAAGGAAAGACAGAGAGAAGGAAGGAAGGATAGAAGGAAGGAAGGGAGGAAGAAAGGGAAACATCTTTTAAACATTTTCTTGTTTTATTGTATTTTGTTTCTCCGTTTTTGTTACATGGGCTGGGGCCGGGAATCGAACCGAGGTCCTCCGGCATAGCAGGCAAGCACTTTGCCCGCTGAGCCACCGCGGCCCGCCCTGTATTCACTTTTTTACCTAGCATTCTCTTTCTGGATGGCTTTGTTCTCTATCTGTTGTTTTACAATCACTTCAACTTATTCTAGACCTTTAGCATAGGTTCTGTTTAACTGATTAGAATTTTTCAGTTCTTGTTTATGTGTTTCTTGCCCTGCATATACAGAGCCTTTTTGTGTCTTGAGGAGGGTCTCCTCAGATATTATAGACCCCAGTCAGATCTTCACAAACTGTACTGGCTTCCTCTCAGGAGGAAAGAGTTGCCTGCTTCAGTTTCACTGAGGGTGAAACCCAGCTGTTTGACCGACTTTTCTATGAAACCTCTAGCCTCTGCGTTTTTCCAACCCTTCCCAGTATGTGACACTTGTCTTCCTGCAGCTTCCCACCAGCATAAAGTTATTTGTGTCTTTAACTTCAGCAGACTGTCCCTGCTTGGGGGCATAGTTGAGACAGAGGTGAGGTTGGAGGCTGGGATTAATTGCTTTAGTTTTCATGTTCCTGGAGACTGAATTCTTTGAAGGAGAGATTCCACTTGAGCTGAGGCTCTTCTTTCTCTTGGGGAATGTACAGCCTTTAGTGATTTAATTCCTTGCACCTGATTTATTAAGCTTGTCTTACTTCCACCCTTTCCTGGGGCAATACTGGAGATCGAGAGCCTTGCAGTTGTATCTAGTGAACTGTTAAGTAACAGAGACAAATCGAAAAAAAAAAAGAAAAAGAAAAAGAAGCAGAATATCTGCTCCTCAGGCTTTGTCAATCAAGAGCTTAAGCTGTTATGTTGCTCTATGTATCTCTAAGTTCTAAGTGCCCCCATTTTCAGGGCCACCACTTTTCAAGTATTTCATGCTGTCTGACTCAACTCAAAAAGCATCTGTTATTTTTCTCCATCAGTCTTACCCCATGGCTCTTGGAATAAAGTCTATACTCTAACATTGCCAGCAGGCTTTGCCTGTACTGACTCTTTTCCCTGAGCCCTGCCCCACAGTAAGCCTCTCTTGCTTAGCCCCACAGGTTCTTTCAAGTCACTCCCTTCTGCTACAGGTTCATTGATCTTGATTCCAGTATTTGAACATATTTCTCACCATTTTTTGCCCCTTTCCATCTCATGTGGTTATTTGTCACTCATCTTCAGCTATCAATGCCATCATCACATCCCCAAGGGAGCTTCCCCAGGTTTCAGAGACTAAACCACGACCTCCTGTACTATGCTCTACAGCAATTACCACAGATATCAGTTTACATTCATTTAATGACATCTTAATTAATCGTTTGTCTTTTCCCTCTGAACTGCAATATCCATGAGGGTAGGGAATGCTTGGCATATTAGAGAAAATAGTAAAGATATTGTAAGGAAGTACCAGAGGGACAGAAGATGGGAGAAAGGGATGCTAATCCTAAGGGACTCCAAACAAAAAGCCTCCTTGTCCTCTCTCACCTTTGTGCTTAACAACTCACCAAGAAGTTTCTCCTGATTGCTAATTTTTACTGCTGCAGCTTCACTTTATATTGCATAGCTAGAGAATCACTTAGAGGTTTTTATAATTGCAAGATTTTTTCTAATCATAAGAACATATTTATGTACTTCCTTCTAATTAAATAGAAAGAAAAAATATTTAATATATGAGAAGCCCTTTGATATTCTAACTCAATTATTAAAACTATCATCAATATCGATGAGCATCAAATAAACACTGTGCTATGACTTTGGTGGCCACTACACACATAATCTTCACATAGGGCAGGTGCTATAAATTAACTCCTTTTTATGGATGAAAACACTGAAGATGAGGGAGGCTGTCATGGTCAGTATTATGTGTCAACTTGGCCAAGTGGTGGCACCTGTTTGTCTAGTTGGGTAAGCACTGGCCTGTCTGTTGCAATGAGGACATTTCATAGAATTAAATCATGATCATGTCAGCTGTATCCACAGCTGATTCCATTTGTAATCAGCCAAGGTTAGTGTCTTCTGCAATGAGTGATGCTTAATCTAATCACTGGAAGCCTTTTAAGGAGGATTCACAAGAAATAGGCTCTCTTCCTGCTTCAGCTGGTGAGCCTCTCCTGTGGAGTTCATCCAGACCCTCCATCAGAATCGTCAGCTTCACAGCCTGCCCTGTGGGTTTTGGATTCTTCATTCCCAAGGTTATATGAGACATTTTTATAAATTTTATATTTGTGAATGTTTCCTGTTGTTTCTGTTTCTCTAGAGAAGCCTAACTAATACAACTTGGTACCAGGAGTGGTTCCAAAGAAACGAAATCTTAAAAATGGGTTTTTATGAATGGTTTTCTACTCTGACTGGACTCAAAGGCACTAAGGACTCTGATTTCCATAATCAGAATGACACTCCCAATCCATGGAGTGAGTTGGCAAAAGAGATAGTCAAAATACCACCATTCAATTCTTCTAATGCTTTGCTTGTACAAAGCCAGGCTCTGGGGGATAATGTTTTTGACATCTTTACAGAATTTTGTGGAAATAAGAGTTATAGAGATGTTGACTGCTTGTTGTTACATACACTGGCTACATTAAGGAGTGAAAGGGATGGGCTTAAGACTTCAAACAAGAAGCTTAAGTGACGTCTGACAGATGTAGAAGTTTCTATGAGTATCCTGAAGGGAAATCTTGTTTCCTGTAGCCATAAACCTGAGATCTCTGAAAATCAGACTGAGGATCTTATTGCTAGAGTAGTAACTTTACAACATAAACTGAAATCTCAATGTTGCATGATGTCTGCCGTTAAGGTGAAGGCATTAATTGGAAAAGAGTGGGACCCTGAAAAATGGAATGGTGGCATATGGGTTGATAATGATGTCGGGGGTGAGGTTGAAACCCTAGGTCATGCTGAGTCTTCTCTAGATAACCTTGTAATAATCTGCCCTGAGGACATAGCTGCCCCACCTCCAGCCTGCCTTGTGGAGTAGGCTACCCAAGCTCCTCCTGAAGGGATTAACCCTAGAGTGATTAATCCTGTTTCACCAGATGAAACTGCAAATGAAGGCACTGAAACAAATGTCTTGGAAGATATTTCTAATTCTTCTCATGACTCACCCCCACCACTTTCATTTCTTCCAGACCTAACTAGACTAAAGTCCCAACAGGCCCCTAAAGGTGAGGTACAAAGTATCACCCATGAGGAGGTCCATTATACTCCAAAATAACTGTGTGAGTTTTCCAATTTATATAGACAGAAATCAGGGAAATGTGTGTGGCAATGGATTTTAAGGGTGTGGGATAATGGTGGGAGGAATATAAGGCTGGATCAGACCAAATCTATTGATAGATAGATTAATAGATAATCTATCTATCTATTAAGCAGAGATTCTGCATTCAATGTTGTAGGTCGAGGGGTTAATGAAGGTAGTAACAGTTTATTTGGATGGTTGGTTGAAACATGGATCAAAAGGTGGCCAACATTACCAAAGATTGAAATGCCAGAACTTCCCTGGTATAATGTAGATGAGGGATCCAGAGGCTTAGAGAGATTGGAATGTAAGAGTGGATTTATCATGCAAAGGCAGCTCTGACACCCAAGGAATGTCCAGAAGATGCATCTTTTACCAGAACAATGAGAAATAAATTTGTGAGATTAGCGTCACCATCCCTGAAGAGCTCTGTAGTTGTACTTCTCTGTAGGTCAGATATTACTGCAGGGACTGCTGTCACTGAGCTGTAATCCTTAAGCACAATGGGGATGATGGGATCCCAAGTTGGCAGAAGCCAGGTGACAGCACTTAATTGCCAAATACAGGGTAGAAGTGGCTATTATAACAGACAGCAAACTCAAAGCAGGAGTCAAAATTATATGAGAGATTTGTGGCATTGGCTAATAAATCATGAGGTATCTAGAAATACAATAGAAGTGAAGGCTACTAAATTCTTGTTTGAGCTGTATAAATGAAAGAGTTCTAGGACAAGTGAACAGAAGTCTAACCTGAATTACAAAAACACAGAGTCATGGCCCCTTAATCAATTTCCAGACTTGAAACAGTTTACAGACACAGAGCTGCTTGAATGGAGGGGAGGCCAGGTCCCTTTGGGGGAGAACCCTGTTACACTGCCACAAATTTATACTGTTAATCTTCCTCCAAGCCTTACCCAAGGAGACCAACAGCCTTTTAACAGGGTAACTGTGCCCTGGGGAAAAAGAATGATCAGATATTTTGGGGATAATTAAACACTGGTTCAGAAGTGTCATTAATTCCAGGGGACCCAAAACATCACTCATCTCCACCAGTCAGAGTGGGGGCTTATGGAGGCCAGGTGATCAATGGAGTTTTAGCTTGGGTCTTTCTCACAGTGGGTCCATTGGACCTCTGAGCCCATTCTATAGTTATTTCCCCAGTTCTAGAATGTACAATTGGAACAGACATACTAAGCAACTGGCAGAATCCCCACATTGGCTATCTAACATGTGCAATGAGGGCTATTACAGTGGGAAAGGACAAATCAAAGCCACTAGAACTGCCTCTACATAACAACATAGTAAATCAGAAGCAATACTGGATTCCTGGAGGGATTTCAGAGATTACTGCCACTCTTAAGGTCTTGAAGGAAGCAGGAGTGGTGATTCCTACTACATCCCCATTCAACTCAATTTGGCCTGTGCAGAAAACAGATGGGTCCTGCAGGATGACAATGGATTATCATAAGCTCAACCAGGTAGTAATTCCAATTGCAGCTGCTATTCTGGATGTGGTATCATTGCTTGAGCAAATCAATACATCCTCTGGTACCTGGTATGCAGCTATTGATCTGGCAAATGCTGTTTTCTCTACAACTATTAGTAAGGACCACCAGAAACAGTTTGCTTTCAGCTAGAAAGGTCAACAATGTACTTTCACTGTCCTACCTCAGGGTTATATCAACTCTTCAGGTCTATGTCATAATCATGTCTGCAGGGACTTTAATTGTTTCTGCCTCCCATAAGCCATCACACTGGTTCATTTAATTGATGCTATTAGGCTGATTGGACCTAGTGAGCAAGAAGTAGCAACTACTCTAGACTTATTGGTAAGACATTTCTGTGTCAGAGGACGGGAGATGAATCCAAGAAAAATACAGGGCCTTAACTTCAGTGAGATTTCTAGGTTTCCAGTGGTGTGGGGAATGTTGAGATATCCCTTCTAAGGTGAAGGATAAGTCGCTGTACCTGGGCCCTCCTCCAGCCAAAAAAGAGGCAGAATGCCTACTATGTCTTTTTTAATTTTTGCAACAACATTCCTCATTTGGGTGGGCTACTTTGGCCCATTTATTGACTGAACAGAAAAGCAGCTAATTTTGAGTGGGGACCTGAACAAGAGAAGGTTCTGTGACAGGTCCAGTCTGCTGTACATCTGCTCTGCCATTTTAACCATATGATCCAGCAGATCCAATGGTGCTGGAAGTGTCAGTCGCAAATAGAGATGCTGTTTGGAGCCTTTGGCTGGCTCCTAAAGGAGAATCACAATGCAGACCCTTAGGATTTTGGAGCAAAGCCTTACCATCTGCTGCAGTTAAGCACTCTCCTTTGGAGAAACAACTTTTGGCCTCCTACTGGGCCTTAGTAGAGACTGAATGCTTAACCATGGGCCACCAACTTATCATGAGACCTGAGATGTCTATCATGAACTGGGTGTTGTCTGACCCACCAAGCCATAAAGTTGAGTGTGTACAGCAGCACTTCACCATAAAATGGAATGGTATACATAAGATAGGGCCATAACAGGTCCTGAAGGTACGAGTAACTTACACGAGGAAGTGGCCCAAACGCCCATGACCTACACTCCTGCCACATTACCTTCTCTTTCCCAGAACAGAGCCATGGCTGAGTTCTTTGCAGTGAATTGACTGAGTAAGTGAAAATTCAAGCCTGCTTTACAGAAGATTTGGCATGATATGCAGGTACCATCCAAAAGTGGACCACTACAGCACTACAATCCCTTTCTTGGATATCCCTGAAAGACAGTGTTGAAGGGAAATTCTCCCAGTGGGCAAAACTTCAGACATGCAGCTGGCAGTTAATTTTGCTTTGGAGAAGGACTGGCCAGAGGTGCATTTGTATACTGACTCATGGGCTGTTGGTAATGGTTTGGCTGGCTGGTCATGGACTTAGAAAGAGCATGATTGGAAAATTGGTGATAAAGAAGTCTGGGGAAGAGGTATGTGGATAGACCTTTCTGAGTGGGCTAAAAACATGGAAATATTTGTGTACCATGTGACTGCATACCAGAGGGTGACTTCAGCATAGGGAGGTTTTAATAATCAAGTGGACAAGATGACCCATTCTGTGGATGCCAGTCAGCTTCTTTCCCCAGCAACTCCTGTCATTGTCCAACAGGCTCAAGAACATAGTGGCCATGGTGGAAGAGATGGAGGTTATGCATGGGCTCAGCAACATGGACTTCCACTCACCAAGGCTGACCTGGCTACAGCCATGGCTGAATGTCCAGTCTGCCAGCAGCATAGACCCACACTTATCCCCCCATATGACACCATTCCCTGAGGTAATCAGCCAGCTATGTGATGGCAGGTTGATTACATTGGACTACTCCCATCACAGAAGGGGTAGTGATTTGTTCTAACTGGGATAGAGATATACTCTAGATATGGGTTTGCTCTCCCTGCACACAAAGCTCTTGTCAAAGGTACCATTCATGGACTTACATAATGCCTGAGCCATCATCATGGTTTTCCACAGAACACTGCTTCTGATCAAAGAACCCACTTCACAGCAAATTATGTCCAGAAATGCACATGTGCTCATGGATTTTTCTGCTCTTAAGATGTTTCCCATCATCCAGAGGCAGCTGATTGATAGAACAGTGGAATAGCCTTTTGAAAAATGTAATTTCTGTGCCAACTAGGTGACAATACCTTGTAGTGATGGGGTGGTTTTCTAGGAGGCTGTGTATGCTCTGAATCAGCATCCACTGTATGGTGCTGTTTCTTCCATAATCAGGACCCATAGGTCCATGAATCAAGGGGTGGAATTTGGATGAGCAACCTTCACTATTACCCCTAGTGATCCAGTAGGAAAATTTTTGCTCCCTATCCCTGCGACCTTGAGCTCTGCTGGTCAACAGGTTTAAGTTCCAGAAGGGGGAGTGCTTCCACCAGGAGAAATAACAATGATTCATTGAACTGGAGTCTAAGACTGCCACCTGGTCATGTTGGGCTACGCATACCCCTTGACCAACAAGCCTACAAGAATTACTTACTGGCTGTGGTGATTGACCCTGACTAATGTGGGAAATATGACTGCAACTACACAATGAAGGTAGAAGAGTTTTCCTGAAATATAGGAGATCCTCTATGGCATCTTATAGTGTTATTACACACTGTGATTAAAATCAATGGAAAGCTGCAACAACCCGGCTCTGAAACTTCAGGAATGAAGGCTTGTGTTGCCCCACCAGGCAAAAACCCAAGACCAGCTGAAGCACTTGTTGAAGGTAGAGGGAACGTGGAATGGGTAGTAGAAGAAGGTAGCAATAAAAATGAACTATGATCACATGGTCAATTACAGAAACAAGGACAACAATGCTGTTTTGTTCATGTTATAGTATTTAAGTTGCAAGATATCAAGTTTAAGAGTGCATATTGCCCAAGGACTTGCACTATATATGGGATATTTAATACATTCCCAGTTATATGCAGTACAGTTGAATATTTCCAAGCAAGGACAAAATGTGCCTGCAATTGTTTTATATTTAGAGATTAAGTATGGTTTAAGGTGATGTGTATAACTGATAAGTTGACAAGGGGTGGATTGTCATGGACAGGTTCATTTGTCAACTTGGCCAAGTGGTGGTATCTGTTTGGTTGGTTGGGCAATTGATGGCCTGTCTGTGGCAATGAGGACATTTCATAGAACTAAGTCATGATCACATCAGCTGCATCCACAGCTGATTCCATTTGCAATCAGCCAAGGGGTGTGTCTTCTGCAATGAGTGTTGCCCAATCTAATCACTGGAAGCTTTTTAAGGAGGATTCAGAAATGAAAGGCTGTCTTCCTGCTTCATACAATAAGCCTTTCCTGTGGAGTTCATTTAGACCCTCCATCAGAATCATCAGCTTCACAGCCTGCCCTGTGGATTTTGGACTCTGCATTCCCACAGTTTTATGGGACACTTTTATAAATTTTATATTTGTGGGTGTTTCCTGTCATTTCTGTTTCTCTAGAGAACCCTAATTAATACAGAGGCCAAGAGGCTTTCCTGATGCTATGTTTAAGAAGTAGTGAGGTGAGGTTTTGGACCCAGCATTGCCTGATACCAGTCACTGCTCATTAATTTCCATGCCAGGAAACTCAAAGTAAAGGGGAAATAAGTGGTATTAGAAGGCATGCACTTGACTTTTGAGGAATGTCTCTGATAGCTTCCAAGGAGCTGATAGAATGAACATAAGCATGGTTAACTTTCCACTCCCTGAGAATGGGAAGTTCAAGAAGAAGAAGGCAGTAGGAGCTTGTCACAAGCACGGCATTTTCCTTCATAGGGTCCCTGCTCACCAACTTCTATTCACCAGTCTTAAAATAGAGTATCTGTGCAAAGAGTTATGGGGATCCAGCTCATGGCAGTTTCATGTGAGAGGTGTCAAACTGACTTAAGCTTTAAGAAAGAACTGCATTAAACACAAGGAAAAGGACAGAGAAATAGATTTGAGATTTTGTAGCAAAATGACATGAATTCAATGCCAGGAAAACTCATCTACACTGTGGCTATCTGCATGCAGCCTTCTGGTAGAACCTATTTCCTCTGAAGCAACTCTCCCATTGATAAAACCATTCTTATGCTCATTCCATCAGCTCTTGAGAAGTTATCAGAAATTCCCCAAAAGCCTACTGCATTGGTGAAACTAGGCATGAGTAATGACCCACATTTTTACTTGGGCATTAAGTAAGGATGATGAAATTAGAAATCAGTCACCTATATTAAAATTTCAGATCCTTAATTTATTACTCTAATATGAGCTTGGTCAGGTCACTTACATACTTCATACTTCTAGACCCATCTCCGTAAAATGGGTGTGGTACCTAATACTACCTGCATGGTGGCATGACTGTGATGACCAAACCAAATGACTGTAATTATTTCAGAAGCCAGTAACACCCATTCAGATGCTGCTTATTGCTATGGTTATTGTGTTAGCTTGCAAGATGCAGGAATGTGATATACCAGAACTGGAACAGACTTTTAAAAAGGGAATGTAATAAGTTACAAGTTTACAGTTCTAAGGAAGTGAAGGTATCCAAATTAAGGCAACAATAAGAAGTTACCTGCACTCAAGAAAGGCCAGAGGGTCAGGAATACCTCTTTCAGCTGGGAAATCACATGTCTAGCATCTGCTGGCCCCTTCCTCCTGGCCTCCATTGCTTTCAATTTCTGTTCCTGTGGGTGTTCCTAATTTTGCTTCTCTGGGGCTGGCTTTCATCTCTGGGCTTCCCTTGGCTCTCTCTATGTTCTAGTTTCCTTAATATTTCATGGCAACATAGGAACTCCAAGCATCTCTAAGTATCCATGTCTCTGTTCTCCAAATTTCAGCATCTATGTCAGTTCTACTCTGAAGTTTCTGTCAGCTTTGTCAACTCTGTTGTTTCTTCTATTTTCCCAGAATTGTTCCTCTTTTAAAGGATTCCAATAAACTAATCAAAACCCACTTTGAATGGGTCAAGTCACATCTCCAGTTAATCAAAACATCCAAAATTATGTGTGTCACATCTCCATGAAGATAATCTAATAAAAATATTCCAACCCACAGTGCTGAATCATGATGAAAAATGGTTGTTTACTCAAAACTGGATCAGGATTAAAACATGGCTTTTCTAGGGTGCATAATACTTTTAAACTGGCACAATTATAATGAGGGTTCCTCCCATCCTAACCCCACCAAAAGTGCAAGAAAACCATGGAACCACACTGACCCAATGAAGGAAAAGACAAGGAATCATTATAACAATGAGAGGGACCTCTGCCCCTGATGTAGAGGCTTATGAATCACAAGTGAGAAAATATCTCCTGTGTCAATAGGTAATACCCATGAATCATACTCCTCTTCTCACTGCATTAAATCTTCTGGGGTCAGCCTTCAGGCCCTAGGGAGAGAGATCCAGGAGCTCTGCTTATCCAGGCCTATGGTTAATCATGTGAATGCCCAACTCTCATTGTCAAAAATTTTACTAAATATAATTATAACATATATTGCTTAACTGGCATATCATAAAGGACTTTCTTGACAGTTTCTTTGCTAATTATCAAGCCTCCTGTTACAATCGTAAATGTACAGAACTATGGGAGGTTGGGCTAAAACCCTACTAAGGGCAGGGATATAATCAGGTACTCTTTCTTTTCCAACATTGTTCATGAAAATTTGCAAACAAATAACAAAGTTGAAAGAATTTTCCAGTGAGCATCTGTATAGCTATCACCTAAATTTCAATATTAACTAAAATGTTGCATTTACTAAAATGTAAAATTGATTTATCCATACTATCCATCTACCTATCCCTCTCTCTACACATTAATTATCTTTCTATGTACTGCAAATTAAATTCTGAGGGGCTTAATTTAAAAAATAGACCCCCCAAATATGCAAACAACCAAATATTTTTTTTCTTCCCCAGTTGAGATAGACAAAAAAAATGTGAAACATCTTGATCTTTAGAGGAATATACTACAGCTCCCTGACTGCAAAATCAATGAACTCAAAACAGAAGATATCTTCTCATGGGTTTATTTTTTCATTTGTTTGGATTTAATCAGCACCTGCTATGTGCCCTGTGATGTGAACAACAGAGACAGGAACCTGCCTCCTTGGACCTTACATTCTACTGGAGAAAGCTGCCAATAAACAAGTAAATGGAAGAAGAGCCAAGATGATTATATATAAAGGATGTTGTGAGAGATAATAAAGGGATCATGGAAAGTGAAAAAAATGTGAAGGAGCTTGCCATGAGATCTTGAGAAGTGGGGTCATCAGAAACCAGTGCCAAGGCCCTGAGAGAGGAGCAAATTTCTCTTCAAAGGGCAGGGTAGGAGGCTTACATGGCTGTGGCAGAGTTTGTAAGGTTGTTTCTGCAGAGTCACTTAAATTTTACTTCTTCATGCATGTTGTTTGACCTGGCTTCTCAGTGTCATTCAAAATAATTTTTTATTATTGATGCAAGACTTTGTGTCATTAAAAAATTAGCATTTAACATGCTTCATGTGTTCAGTCCCATTATTTCAGTCATAATCCTCTCAACAGTCCAAAGGCATTTTACCATTTCAATTTTACAAACTAGGACAGATTCAGAGAGAAGTAGGGATTTGCACAAAGCCATAGTTCATGGAAGTAGAGCCAGGACTTGCTTTGCAGGTACTGGATCTCTAAAGGGATATAATATAGGTACCTTGTCTTATTCCTCCAAGCCCAGGGTTTCTTTGTACTTCACTTCTACCCCATGCTACCTCTACTTGAGTCACCTTGTCTTTGCTTCAACTTGTTTCCATGGTTGCATGTATTCAATAATGAAAACAGTGTTTGTATATGTAGTATTCTCAAGAATTTGGGCTATATATTCTTTTCCAATGAATTTGGGGGATTTGACATGAAGCCATTAGCTCTTTCTAGAAGTTTCTACTTTCTGGTCAAACAATATACCATGGACACAACTTTCATTTAATTGAACAGAGATCTGTCAACCATTCCATTAAACAAAGTTACACCCTGGAATGAACATGAGATGGACAAATCAAATTTGCCTTTTGTTTTATCTCAATTTCCAGGAGGTTCTCATTGTGTATATACAGAGCCTTGTGCAACATAATTTATAGGTAATATAAGGACTTCTCATAGCTACTTTCTTCAGCTCTCAGAGTGGTGTGATCTTGGGAAAATTGCATAATATGTCTGTACCTTGGTTTCTTCATCTATTAAAGGGAGGTTTAATGTTATATACCTCATTAAATGTGTTAATATCTGTAAAATGTTTTGGGCAGCACCTGGCATGTACCACCTGCTTAAATAAATATTATCCTACTAGTATTTGCAATTTGCATCTTGCATACTAACTTTATCATTAACACCATGAAAGACATAACTCCAGTGCAAACCCTCAGTGGGCAGCTCAGGCTGTCTCTTCTCTACACTCCCAACTTCACCTTCTTCTGGGCTCCTTGATTCACTGTTCTAATCTCTAATCCCACCAGTAGGAGTGAAGTTTAAAAGCTCCCTTCCTAGGACCTTTGTATCTCATTCAGTGCCCATTTAACTATGTACCAGGTTTGGTACAAAAAATGGTAGCTGTGAAGAGTTGAAAGACTCTGGTTCCAACCTCTCAGAACTCTGAAACTTGATGGGGCAAGGGTGGTAGGTAACAATATTTCTGTTCTCTTGGGAGAGGCTCATTTCTATAGGTGAAGAGTTTAAATTTATTCACAAGCACAATTTGTAGAAAATACTGACAGTGAATTTCTTGCCAAATATAATGAAATGGTGACCATCCATAGGACCTCTAGGGATAGAAAAGTCATGGGTCCTGGTTTCAAGAAATTTGCTATCTAGAAGTGTGGTTTATATATGGACAGATATTTCTGAAACACAGAAAGCAAAAGTTATAAAAAAGTGTAAGTAAATTGTAATTGGACTTCCAAAAAAGGAGATGGTACAGTTCATTGATAAAGATCCAGATAGAGAATATGTAAGGAGGGTTCTGAAGGATGAGTAGGATTTCAATGGAAAGATAAGGAAGTGAGGGCAGTTCAGGTAGAAGAAACAGCATGGGTAAAATCATAGAGTTGAAGTGGTGCAAGGGTAGTTCAGTGGCAGAATTTTCACCTGCCATGTGGGAGATCTGGGTTCAATACCTGGCCCATGTACTTCCCCCTGAAAAAACAAATAAGCAAACAAAAAAAAAAGAAAAGAAAAAATTCAACAGGTGGTGCTGCAATAATGGAATACATGGAAAAAGAATGAAATATGACCCCCACCATACAGCAAACAAACAAAAAATAAACACAGAAGTGAAAATGTTGGAGAATGTTCATAAAACAATTAAATTCTAGTTTGGGCAGAGTATAGACTTTGCATGATGATTTCCATAGGAATTATGTACTCAGGGAAGAAACAAAGCTGTGTATAATGGCTTAGATTAACCCTCCACATACCTAAACTCACTCAACTCATGCCTTTCTCCTCCTTTTTCTCTGTGCTTCAGCCACATGGGTTTTGTTTGGAATGTTTTCCATTACCATAAAACTTCTGCACATACTCTACTCTCTGCATAGAAAGCTTTCTCTCCCTTTTTTCCTTCTGTCTCAGGTCAAGAATCATTTTTTTCAGAGAAGACCTCCTGGACTTAACTCAGTAGGCTAAGTTTCCCTGTCTAGGCTCACATATCCTCTGCACCTCACTGATACAACTTATCGCTCCTTGTGAGGACAGTGACCCTGAATGTTGTTATTTATTATCACCAGCCTTACATCATTGCTTATCATAGAGTAGGAGCTCAATAAATGTCTTAGTGAATATTAATAAGTGAATGAGTAAATTATAGGAATGGTAAATAAAGCTGGAAAGTTAAATTTAGGTTCATAATAGAAAAAAAATTAAAAATAGCCTGGAAAATATATGCTAAGTGCAGTAGATTATGTGAGTCCACAAAGAAACTTTGAGCTTGGTGCAATTGGAATTGTGCTCTAGAAATAACTGTCTTAAAGAAGCATAAAAGGAGAATTAGGATTGTGAGGGTAGGGAGACCAGGTAGGAGGCTAAAGCAAGAACCCAATGAGAGATAATATGAACCTGAATTTGGCTGGTGATGATGAATATGAAGTTGAAAGGGATCCATGAAGAACCATTGTGGAGACTGAGTCACATGGTAAGGACATAGTAAATAGGGGGCAACTAAAGATTTTGATTGGAGGTAGTGAAATTAATCAATAGTGAAAAAGTAAATGGCTTGGGAACAAAACTGAAAGGGATAATTTTTAAACATATTAAGTTTATGGTAATTAATAGCAAATCCAAGTTGAAATATTTAGCAGGTACTTGGAAAAAAGTATGTTGCTAGAGCTTGGAAGGGCAAGAACAAAAGAAACCAACTTGGACATATTCTTCAAAGAACTGATAAATGAAATCACTGAGAGAAACAGTAGAGTAAGAGACATAAATTAACATGTAGTCTTAAGGAGGTTTTCACTCTATTGGAGAGAAGAGAAAGGGACCAGCAACATTAAAAATTAGCTGAGGTACTTCTGGGAAGATGGCTGACTAGAAAAGCTTGAGATTAGCCCTGTTCCACAGAAAAATTAGAGAAGGGACAGAAGTACATCTGAGACAGCAATTCAGGAATGCGGTTGACCTGGGAGGGCTTTCTGCACCACATGTGGCAGCCCTGGTTGCAGAGGCTGAGGAACTGAGAGGCAGAAATCTGAAGCCTAGCCTGGCTTGGAGGCTTGGAGCAGCAGAGCCTGCGGGAGCACATGGATGGGTACATGGGACTAGGAAGTAAGCCAGGCCATGTTCCTTGGGCATGCTGCCTTCACTGGCAAAGTCCTGTAACCAGTAACGCATCCCACACACCATGCAACTGAACCCCCTCTCACTTGCTCCCATTCCCCATGCTGAGGCACTTCCACCCCAGCAGCCCCCAGTGCATATACCTGTGCCACACCTCCACCCCAAGTGTAGCCCAACCCCTCTCTCCTACATCCCTCCCAAGCACTATCTCCCCCTCCTTGTTCCCTGTAGGCTGTTACCAACACATAAAAGTTGTGGGCACTAACCTCCATATCTAGGTTACCTCCACACCCCCAACCCATAGTGTTGCACAGCCTCACCTCACCCCTCCTGAACTCAGAGCATCCATTTATGGCACTCCCAGGCCTATGCATGTGCATGGGCCCCCAATCATGTCATTCATCTCTGGGAACCACACTTTATAGCAGTCCTAGAGCCATGCATACACGTAGCCCTCAGCCACACTTCCCAGCTCTGAGAGAGTGCTGACCTGCACAGTCAGGTCACATCTGTACCCTATCCATGAAGACATAATGCAGACCTGCTGCCACAGCTATACGCATGTGCTCAAAGAGCCCCATGCCTTAGACCTGTGCACACCAGAATTATGTTCCTCAGCCCAGTGCACCCGCACAGGTATATCCTCCTTGGCTGCTGGGTGCCCACATTCACAATCGCCAGTGTAACATCCCTAACCTGCACCCATGCCTGCCCTGAAACAAATCACCATACTGAGTACTCCACCCCAAACTCTGCTCCCTGCTGTACAATCATTCCATAAACACAAGGCCTTAGACTACTGAATGAAATCAACTCCCAAACTAAATCAATCAAGATATCTACATGTGATGAAGATAGCAGAAGATCACTAAGCATATCACAATGCAGGCAGATACAGCCCTGCCTAATTGCCAAACCAAAACACCTGAGGAGACATAGCTGTAGGAACAACTAATGAAAGATGTCCATACAACTCTACTTAATAAAATAACAGCAAATGATATAAAGGAGATCAAGACAGTAGAAGAGCACAAAGAGGGATTTGAAAGAATAAATAGAAAAATAGTGGAAATCATGGATATTAAAGACTGTTGACCAAATAAAAATACTAGAGGCACACAACACCAGATTTGAAGAGACAGAAGAAATAGGGGTCAGGACAACTGACTTTGAAGACTCAAAACATAAAATAGCAAAAAGATGGAAAAAAATTCAATGGAAACTCAGGGAAATAATAGACAAAACAAAACACACACATATAAGAATCACTGGTGTCCCAGAAGGGGAATAGAGGAGTAAAGGGCTAGGAAGAATAGTTGAGGATATAATGGAGGAAAATTTCCTAATTCTCACAAAGGACATAAATGTACAAGTCAAAGAAACCCAATGAACTTCAAACAGAATAAATCCAAATGTGCCTTCCCCAAGGCATATACTAATCAGTCTGTCAAATGTTGAAGAGAAGCAGAAAATCTTGAAAGTGGCAAGAGAAAAACAATCTACTACATAAAACTGAGTTAAGACTACTCAACTAGCACCCGGGAGGTGAGAATGCCATGGTATGATATATTCAAGGCCAAGAAAGAGAAAGACTCCCAGCAAAGAATTCTGCACCCAGGAAAATTGTCCCTTAAAATTGAGGGGGAGATTAAATCTTTCACAGATAAAGAAGCCCTGAAAGAATTTGTCAGCAAGAGACTGGCCCTACAAGAAATACTAAAAGGAGTTCTGCCAGCTGAAAAAAGAAGACAGGCAAGGGAGGTTTGTAGGAGAGCACATAGTTGAAGAGTTCCACTAAGGGTAATTTAAAGAATACAAAGAGAAAGAGGAAAAAGAATACATAGATCTGGAAAAAAAATGAAGGAAATAAGATGGTGGAATCAAGAAATACATGTTCAGTAATAACTTTGAATGTTAACAAAATAACTTACAAATTAAAAGATACAGATTGGCAGAATGGATTAAGAAACATAATCCAGCTACATGCTGCTTACAAGAGACTCATCTTAGACACAAGGATACAAATAGATTGAAAGTGAGAAGTTAGAAAAAGATCTCCCTTGCAAGTTGTAACCAAAAGAAAGCAGGAGTAGCTATACTAATGTCAGACAAAATAGATATTAAATGTAAAGACAATATAAGGGACAAAGAAAGACACTATATAGTAATTGAAGGGTCAATTCACCAAGAAGATATAACAATCATAAGTGTTTATGCTCCTAATCAAGGAACTCCAAAGTACTTGAGACCGACATTGGCAAAACTGAAGGGAGTGATAGATTTTTCAACAATAATAGTAGGAGACATCAATACACCACTCTCTGCTAAAGATAGAACAACCAGACAGAAGATCAGCAAGGAAATAGAGAAGTTAAATAACTTGATAAATGAATTAGACCTAACAGACATATATAGGTCATTGCATCCCAAAGCACAAGGTTATACATTCTTCTCTAGTGCTCATGGAGCATTCTCCAGGGTAGATCATACTCTGGGGCACAAAACAGGTCTTTTTAAATTTTAAAATATTGAAATTATTCACAGCACTTTCTCTGATCACAGTGGGATGAAGCTGGATCTCAATAACAACCAAAGAATGAGAACATTCACAAATATATGGAGATTAAATAACACCCTCTTAAACAACCAGCGGGTAAAAAAAAAATTGATAGGGAAGCCAGCAGCTATCTGTACATGAATGAAAATGAGAATACAACTTATCAGAAATTATGGGATATGGCAAAGGTTGTGCTGAGAGGGAAATTTATTGCCTTAAATGTGTATATCAAAAAACACAAAATAGCAAAAATCGAGGACTTAACAGCAAACCTGGAGGAACTTGAGAAAGAGCATCAAACTAACCCCAAAGCAAATGGAAGAAGAGAAATAGCACAGATTAAAGCAGAGTTGAATGAATGGGAGAACAAAAGAACAACAGAAAGAATCAATAAAACCAAAAGTTGGTTCTTTGAGAAAATCAATAAAATTGATGGGCCACTAGCAAAACTGACTAAGAAAAAACAGAGAGGATGCAAATAAGCAAAATCAGAAATGAGAAGGGGTGCATTACCACAGACCCTGAAGAAATAAAAGAAATCATAAGAGGATATTATGAACAACTATATGCCAACAAACTAGACAACTCATATGAAATATACAAATTCCTGGAGACATGCAAACAAGCTACACTGACTCAGGAAGAAATAGAAGATCTCAACAAACCAATCACAAGAGATTCAATCACTTATCAAAAATCTTTCTACAAAGAAAAGCCCAGGGCCAGATGGCTTCACAGGGGAATTTTATCAAACATTCCAGAAAGAACTAACACCAATCCAGGTCAAACTTTTCCAAAAAATTGAGGAAAAAGGAACTCTACCTAGCTAATTTCATGAAGCTAATATCATTTAAAAACCAAAACCAGGTAAATATGCTACAAGAAAGGAAAACTACAGGCCTAATAAACATAGATGCAAAAATTCTCAATAAAATATTAGCAAAATAGAATCCAACAACACACTTAAGAGAATTATACACCGTGACTATTCTAGTTTGCTAGCTGCCAGAATGCAACACACTAGAGATGGATTGGCTTTTAATAAAAGGGGATTTATTTTGTTAGTTCTTCAAAGGAAAGGCAGCTAACTTTCAACTGAGGTTCTTTCTTACGTGGGAAGGCACAAGGTGATTTCTGCTGGCCTTCTCTCCAGGTCTCTGGGTTCCAACAGTTTTCCCCAGGTTGATTCCTTTCTGCATCTCCAAAGGCTTGGGCTGAGCTGTGAGTGCTGAGATGAGGTATGCTGAGCTACTTGGGCTGTGCTATATTGAGCTCTCTCATTTAAGCACCAGCCAATTAAATCAAACATCATTCATTACAGCAGGCACACCTCTTGGCCGACTGCAGATGTAATGAGCAACAGATGAGGTTCACATACCATTGGCTCATGGCCACAGCAACAGAACTAGGTATCTTCACCTGGCCAAGTTGACAACTGAATCTAACTACCACAATGACCAAGTGCGGATTATACCAGGAATGCAGGGGTGGTACAACACAAGAAAATCAATTAAAATAATACAGCATATTAACAAATCAAAAGGGAAAAATCACATGATCATCTCGATTGATGCTGAAAAAGCATTCAACAAAATTCAGCATCCTTTTCTGATAAAAACACTCCAAAAGGCAGGAATCAAAGGTAACTACCTCTAATAAGATAAAGTGAATATATGAAAAACTGATAGCCAGATTGTACTCAATGGAGAGAGACTGAAAGCCTTCCCCCTTAGATCAGGTATAAGACAAGGATGCCCACTGTCATCGCTATTATTCAACATTGTGCTAGAAGTTCTAGCTAGAACAATAAGGCAGGACAAAAAAATAAAAGGCATCCAAATTGGGAAGGAAGAAGTAAAACTCTCATTATTTTCAGATGATATGATACTGTACTTGGAAAATCCTGAGAAACCTACAGCAAACTTACTTCAGCTTATAAACAAATCCAGCAAGGTGGAAGGATATAAAATTAATGTGCAAATATCAGTAACATTTCTATATACAAGAAAATGAGCTAGCTGAGGAGATGGTTAAGGAAAAAAATCCATTCAAAAAAGCAACTAAAAGAACCAAATACTTAAGAATGAACTTAAACTAGGGATGTATAGGACTTATACACAGAAAACTACATAAAATTGTTAAAAGAAATCAAAGGAGATCTAAATAGGTGGAAAGACATTCCCAGCTCATGGAAGGGAAGGCTAACTATAGTTAAGATATCAATTATCCCCAAATTGATCTACAGATGCAACATAGTATAAATCAAAATTCCAACAACTTGTTTTGAAGATTTGGAAAAGCTAACTACCAAATTCATCTGAAGGGAAAGAGACACCGAATAGCTAAAAGCATCCTGAAAAACAAGAATAAAATGGGAAGATTAACACTCCTGGACTTTAAAACCTATTATAAAGCTACAGTGGTCAAAACAGCATGGTACTGGCACAAAGATAGAAACATTGACCAATGGAATTGAATTGAGAGTGCAGAAACAGATCACTCAATCTATGGTCAACTGATTTTTTACAAGGCCCTCAAATCATCTTAACTGGGGCAAAATAATCTTTTCAATAAATGGGCATGAAAGAAATGGATATCAATAGCCAAGAGAATAAAAGAGGACTCCTATCTTACATCTTACACAAAAATTAACTCAAAGTGAATCAAACAGCTAAATATAAGAACTAGCACCATACAACTTCTAGAACTAAATGTTGGGAAATATCTTCAAGACCTAGTAATAGGAGGTAGCTTCTTAAACTTTACACCCAAAGCACAAGCAACAGAAGAAAAAATTATCTATGGGAACTTCTCAGAATCAAATACTTCTGCACCACAAAAGACTTTGTCAAAAATGTGAAGAAGCAGCCAACTCAATGGGAAGAAATATTTGGAAATCACATATCAGACAAAGATTTGATTCCCTCTATATATGAAGAATCATCCAACTCAACAACAAAAGAACAAACAATCCAATTATAAAATGGGCTAAAGATACGAATAGATATTTTTCTGAAGAGCAAATATGGATTGCTCAAAAGCACATGAAGAGATGTGCATTTTCGCTGGCTATAAGGGAAATGCTGACCAAGACTACAATGAGATACCTCACACCTATAAGAATGGAAACAATAAATTTTGGAGAGGATGTGGAGAAATTGGGACACTTATGCACTACTTGTGGGAATGCACAATGATGAAGCCACTATGGAAGACTGGAGGCCTCTTAGAAACTAAATATCAAGCTGCCCTATGACCCAGCAATGGCACCACTTGGTATATACCCAGAAGAGCCGAAAGCAATGACACAAACAGACATTTTCACACGGATGTTCATAGCAGCAGTATTCACAATCGCCAAAAGATGGAAAAAATCAAATACCTATCAACAGATGAATGAATCCACAAAATGTGGTATATTCATACAATGGAATATTATGCAGCAGTAAGACAAAATGACATCCTGAAGCACGTGACAAGTTGGATGAGCCTTGAGGACATAATGCTGAGTGAAATTAGCCAGACACTAAAGGACAGATACTGTATGATTCCACTTTTATGACCAGCACAAAGGTATAATCAGAGACCTACAATGCAGAATACTGGGGTCATAGAGATACATAGAAACTAGAGATGGGTGAACTGTTAATAAGCTAATGAGGTTGAATTTCAATATAAGGGAATATATAGGAGTGAAGGTGATTCTCTAGTGAGTCTAGAAGTAATATTACCATATTGAAGATTAACAAGATTGAAAGGGGTTGTATAGACCTACATGTCTCACTGACTCACACTAAAATATGAGTGAGTTCTTGCAAGAAATACTTCAGAGATAATATTCTTTTATAAAGAGTGTTTAAGTCCAGGGTACAGGGGGAAAACTGATAATGCATGCTATGCACTATGTTCAAAAGAAAACCGTCAGCCCTACCACAGCTTCAGCAGAGGGGTTGAAGGATGCACTGATGGAGAAGTAGAATGGTGAATGATGGTGTATACTTATGAATGAAGGCTGTGCAGCTACAAAAAGGAACAATGCCTATGAGGCATATGTTTTAGTTTGCTAGCTACTGGAATGCAATATACCAGAAGTGGAATGGCTTTTAAAAAGGAGAATTTAATAAGTTGCTAGTTTACTGCTCTAAGGCCAAGAAAATGTCCCAATTACAAGTCTATAGAAATGTCCAATTTAAGGCATCCAAGGAAAGATACCTTAGTTCAAGAAAGCTGATGATGTTCAACGTTTCTCTCAGCTGGAAGGGCACATCATGAACATGGTGGTGTCTGCTGACTTTCTCATGGCTCTACAAAAAGGGACTCTCTCCAAAATGTTTCCTCTTTTAAAGGATTCCAGTAAGCAACTCTACCTTCAATGGGTGGAGACACACCTCCATGGAAATCATCTAATCAAAAGTTACCACCCACAATTGGGTGGGCCACACCTCCATGGGAGCAATCATAATGCTCCAACCCAGTGAAATTGAATGAGGATTAAAGGACATGGCTTTTCTGGGGTCTACCACAGATTTAACACAGCACAGTATACAACAATGTGAATGAACGTGTGGGACATTTGGTGAGACAAAATAAGCCAGAAATAAAAAAACAACAATGTTATGGTCACCTTTAGAAAATGCTAATGGGAAAACAGGAGACTAGATTGTAAGCTTTTAGAGCAGACCATTAAGTCTGTAGTGGTGATTATTATTTCTGGATTCTGAGAGGCTGTTTATATATAACCTGATATTTAGAGTTAAGTACAAAGCCAAACAGGTTGGGGTTAAAGTAATTCTGAACATAGGGGTAAAGAAGACAGTGTCTATATTTTATAACAACACATACTCCTTGAGACCAATGGAAGAAAGGTTTATTTGATCTGGAAATGAAATTTTCTATAGTGCATGATCCAATTCAACCTATCTGTATAGCTCATTTGAACAACTGAAATGCAGAGAGCACAGAAAGAGAAAGAGGTTCTTTTTTTTAATTTTTTTTATTAATCAAAAAAAGAAAAGAAATTAACACAACATTTAGAAATCATTCCATTCTACACATGCACTCAGTAATTCTTAGTATCATCACATAGATGTATGATCATCATTTCTTAGTACATTTGCATCGATTTAGGAAAAGAACTAGCAAAACAGCAGAAAAAGATATAGAATGTTAATATAGAGAAGAGAATTAAAATAATAATACTAATAAATATATATATATATAAAAAGGAAAAGGAAAAAAACAAAAACAAAAGATACAAACACAAACAAACAAACAAAAAACCATATTTCAGGTGCAGCTTCATTCAGTGTTCCAACCTAGTTACATTACACTTAGGTATTATTGTGCTGTCCATTTTTGAGTTTTTGTATATAGTCCTGTTGCACAGTCTGTATCCCTTCAGCTCCAATTACCCATTATCTTACCCTGTTTCTAACTCCTGCTGGTCTCTGTTACCAATGATATATTCCAAGCTGATTCCCGAATGTCGGTTCACATCAGTGGGACCATATAGTATTTGTCCTTTAGTTTTGGGCTAGACTCACTCAGCATAATGTTCTCTAGGTCCATCCATGTTATTACATGCTTCATAAGTTTAGTCTGTCTTAAAGCTGCATAATATTCCATCGTAGGTATACACCACAGTTTGTTTAGCCACTCATCTGTTGATGGACATTTTGGCTGTTTCCATCTCTTTGCAATTGTAGATAATGCTGCTATAAACACTGGTGTGCAAATGTCCATCTGTGTCTTTGCCCTTAAGTCCTTTGAGTAGATACCTAGCAGTGGTATTGCTGGGTCGTAATCGATTCTGCCATTCTATGTCTTTTGATTGGGAAATTCAGTCCATTAACTTTTAGTGTTATTACTGTTTGGATAATATTTTCCTCTACCATTTTGGCTTTTGTATTATATATATCATATCTGATTTTCCTTCTTTCTACGCTTTACTCCATACCTCTCTCTTCTGTCTTTTCGTATCTGACTCTAGTGCTCCCTTTAGTATTTCTTGCAGAGCTGGTCTCTTGGTCACAAATTCTCTCAGTGACTTTTTGTCTATAAATGTTTTAATTTCTCCTTCATTTTTGAAGGACAATTTTGCTGGATATAGGAGTCTTGGTTGGCAGTTTTTCTCTTTTAGTAATTTAAATATATCATCCCACTGTCTTCTAGCTTCCATGGTTTCTGCTGAGAAATCTACACATAGTCTTATTGGGTTTCCCTTGTATGTGACAGATTGTTTTTCTCTTGCTGCTTTCAAGATCCTCACTTTCTTTTTGATCTCTGACATTCTAACTAGTAAATGTCTTGGAGAACGCCTATTTGGGTCTATTTTCTTTGGGGTGCGCTGCACTTCTTGGATCTGTAAATTTAGGTCTTTCATAAAAGTTGGGAAATTTTCAGTGATAATTTCTTCCATTAGTTTTTCTCCTCCTTTTCCCTTCTCTTCTCCTTCTGGGACACCCACAACACGTATATTTGTGTGCTTCATATTGTCATTCAGTTCCCTGATCCCCTGCTCAAGTTTTTCCATTCTTTTCCCTATAGTTTCTGTTTCTTTTTGGAATTCAGATGTTCCATCCTCCAGTTCACTAATTGTAGCTTCTGTCTCTTTAGATCTACCATTGTAGGTATCCATTGTTTTTTCCATTTTTTCTTCTTTGTCCTTCACTCCCATAAGTTCTGTGATTTGTTTTTTCAGATTTTCTATTTCTTCTTTTTGTTCATCCCATGCCTTCTTCATGTCCTCCCTCAATTTATTGATTTGGTTTTTGAAGTTTTTCCATTTCTGTTCGTATATTCAGCATTAGTTGTCTCAGCTCCTGTATCTCATTTGAACTATTGGTTTGTTCCTTTGACTGGGCCATATCTTCAATTTTCCGAGTGTCATCCATTATTTTCTGCTGGTGTCTGGGCATTTGATCAGATTTCCCTGGGTGTGGGACCCAACTGGTTGAAAGGTTTTTCTGTGAAATCTCTGGGCTCTGTTTTTCTTTTCCTGCCCAGTAGGTGGCGCTCGTGGCGCTCATCTGTCTGCGGGGCTGTCGGCCCGGGAAACCGCACGTGGAGGCGGGGGTCGCTGGCCGCCGTGGCTTGGGGGAGTGCCGGTCCAAATTGCCCAGCTGGCCCGAGACGCCAAGCGTGATGGGAGGGCCCTGCTATCCAATGTTCCCAGTCAGACCGGGGAGCCACGTGCGTGGAGGGGACCCCAGTCGCCAGCTGCCCCGGCCGGGAAAATGCATGCCCCTCGGGTATCTCACCGCAGCGGATTCTCCCTACCCGTTCAGCCATTCCAGAATGGGGTACGCTGTCTTTTTGGTCTCTGTCGTGACTCTGGGAGCTGTTTCGTATTGTTTCTGTTTCTTTAGTTGCTTTTCTGGAGGAGGAACTAAGACCCGCGCATCTTACTAAGCCGCCATCTTCTCCGGAACGAGAAAGAGGTTCTTTAATCCTGTATAGATAGATTATTGTAATGCCTAGAAACATTCTAGAGTATATTAACCAGATAATCAAAAAGTATTGGCAAATTCCCCTGAGGGAGGAGAGAAAGACTATGGATGTATTAAACCTTATCATCAGGGAATGCCACCTGTGGCAGAGAGAGAGTTCAAATAAAGTTGAGAGGCTACACTGAAGGATTCTGTTATGCAAGCTTCAGTTAGACCTTGCCACCTACCATAATCTGCCAACCCCCAACCAGGACCATTCCAGCCACCCTTAAAGAACACCTAAGGCAATATGTAAGATTCCACAAGTGTTCCATGCACTAGAGTAACTTTCTAGAAACTTACAGCCTCCAGAGGGGTCCTTGGTCCAGACAAGTCCAGACACTTAGTCCAACCTCTCCAGAACGTCAGATAGTTCCATCATCTTGCCCCATGTTAATTACCGATCCTTCCAATATGAAAAATTTAGAATGGTCATAGCCCCAAACACCCATAAAGAGAGGAACAGAAAGATCAAAGGTGATTGTGGAGTTATGCAGAGAAGATAGAATTTAACAAATGAATATGAATGCTGAATCATTAAATTGATATCTTTTTTGCCTCCAGTATTTTAGAACAGCTAGAAGTAAAAATCTAAAATTGCAGAATTGTAACCTATGTCAAAGTCTGAAATATGTTCTACAACTAATTGTGGTGCTGTGCTTTGAAATTTATAGCTTTTTTTGTATATAGGTTACTTTTCACAAAGAAAGAAGGGAAAAAGTTGATTGTCATGATAAAAAAATATATAAGCCCTCTAGCCTCCTATATTCTGGAGGAGCTAGAATGAAAACTATGAGAGAATCATATGGTAGTCCCTGACAAACTCTGGCATCTGTCTTGTAACTACTTGTTGAAGAGTGTTTTGAAAATTGTTGCTTTTTTTATTTCTTTGTGTTGTATATATGTTATACTATACAATAAAAAGTCAAAAATAAAAAATATAAATAAACAACCTTCCTTTATTTTCCTGACTCTGGTTCACTATCTATTCCCAGAGTAGAGGTTAAGAGTTACCAGAATAAGCTAGTACTTTAGCTTTCATAAGTGAGCTCACTCAGAAATGGTTTCCAGGAAAAACATGTTTCAAACAGCTGTATTTGCTTTTTAATTATTTTGTGCCAGAAATACGCTCACCTTTTTATATTCTTAGAGGACTACTCACCTAAAAGACCATTAAATGCTTCAATTCATGTGTGTGGTTTATTTTTCTTTTATTGTGCTATGTTGTATAGTCACATACCATATAATCATCTAAAGTGTACAATCAGTGGTTCATAGTATCATCTTACAATATATGTTGTATATTCACATACTATATAGTCATCCAATTTGTACAATCAGTGGTTCTCAGTATCATCATATATGTGCATTCATCATTACAACTAATTTTTCAATATTTCCTTTCCTTCAAATTTTTAAAATAAGTATAAAAATAAAATCACAATTTCCCCCTTTCCCCATTGCTTATTTATTTTTGTCATATGTCTGTGCACTAGATAATGGAAATGAGTCATAAGGTTTTCACAATCACACAGACATGCCATAAAATCTCTGTAGTTATTCAATTATCTTCAAGAATCAAAGTTTTGGAGTTTCATTTAAACAGTTTCAGTCATTTTCCTCTAGCTACTCCAATACACCAAAAATGAAAAGGGATATCTACATACTGCCTAATACCTCCAGAATGACTTTCAACTATTTGAAATCTCTCAGTCATTGAAATTTTATTTTGATTTATTTCTCTTCTCCTTTTTGGTCCGGAAGGCATTCTCTCTCTTATGTTACTAGGGCCAGCCTCAACCCTGGGACATACATACAATCAACATAATGAAACATATTCATGCCTTTTTCAACCCTGTTACTAATATTTCTGAGACCATTGGGGTTCCTCTGCTTATTTCCCTTTAGTTTGCTATTTTTTCTGGAGACTTTCTGGGTCATCCATAGTAGGAAATAGTGAAATATTTGACAGGGGGTGTGTGTATATGTCAAAGTTGAATTTAAATTTTTTAGTCCCATTACATATAGTACTAAATTCTATTCTCTTGGATTTTTAGTAGGCAATACACAAATGAAGTTATCACACAGACAGTGTCCATAGTATCCAAATCAAACTGTACTGACTGCATCAATATTAATTGGGAACTATTAAAAAGAGCAGATTTGATAGCATTTACTAGAGATTTTGATTCAATACATCTAAAATGTAGAACTTTTAAAAGCTTCCCAAGAGATTCTGATACTGCATGGATTTGTGGATCCACTGACTACACCAACGTGGGCATGGAGACACTAAAAGAGACACAATCTAAGTAAGTTTGGACATTAGATATCTCATTAGATATTAAGGTTTAAATTCCTACTGATAAGAAAGAGTTACAATCTTGGTGAACCTTTTTGGACTTTGGAAGCAGCATATACCACATTTGAGAATGCAGCTCTACCCTAGTTTTTGGATGACTTGAAAGTTGGGAGACAGAACAAAAGAGGTCTCTGAAGAATGTCCAAGCTTTAGGATGAAAGCAGCTCCCATCTAGGTCTTAAATTTCCAAAGATCTTTGTGTGAGAGGTATCTGTGCTAGAAACATCTCCTTAGACTCTTTGGCAAGCCCAAATGGAAGAGTTTCCTGCAGACCTCTAAGGTTTTATAGAAGGATTTGGCAAACATTTCCTGTGATAAGCCAAATGGATTAGAAATTTAAATGTTTGAAATGAATTTTTTAACTCTAATTTCATACCTCCATGTAAAGAAAGATTTCAGATTAAGAATTGTAAAAATGAATAAGTTTAAATGCTTTAAAATTAAGAATTTCTATTTATTAATATATATTTTCAATACATAATTAATGTAGGATTTGTATCAACACATACAAAAGGCACATGTAATCAACAATGTAAAAAGAAACAGAGTAGATGTACTAAACAAGGGTAAATCATATGGCTAAAATATTTGATACATGCTCCACATTACTATCATCAAGGAAATGCAGAAAGAAATGCAGATAAAAATGATATTAAACATCCAATTCAAACTGATTTTCTTGGGAAAAGATAAGAATTCTGACATTAGCAAAAGTGTTTACATTAATAAGACATATTATTCATTGGTGTCATAAGTATAAAGAGACACAACCATTTTAGTAAACAACTTGCATTATCTTAAAATGTGAAGTATTTTCATACAGCCCCCATCCACTCACTCATAGGTGTGTTTCTGTAATAGGCACAATAATGGCTCCTCAATGATGCCCTCATCCTCATCCCGAGAATCTGGGAAGCACTGCCTAATATGGAAAGAGTAACTTTGCAGGTGTGATTTTGTCAAGGACCCTGGAATGTAGAGACTACCCTTAATTTCCAGGTAGTACCTGCCTAATCAGAATATTCCTTAACATAAATTTGCCCAGCTGAGATTAGGGTGGAAGGTGATATAATTAGAGAAGAATGGTCAGAGGAGTGCAACATTACTGGATTTAGAGGAGGAGGAAAAGTGCACTGAGATGTTTTATCATTTTCTTTTCCCCAACCTATAATCACCTTGATAAAAGGCCATTATTCCCTTTGGGGGAAACTAGGAAGAAAATTAACAGTGTACACTTTTGGCAGTGTAGCGGTGCCCTTCCCAAAGGGAGTTGGCCTTCCCACATTCAAGGATTTCTGGATCTGTAAATTGTCTGAAATCTCAGAATTGATTAAGAGTCTGTGACTTTCTGTTTCTGTTAGTCAAGTTAGACTTTTGTTCACTTGATCTTTAATTCTTCTACTTATATCCATCAAGTAAAACCTTAGTAGATGGACTGTCTATATCGCGTCTTGTACCTCATGATCAAGAAACCAATATCATATGTTTCTGCTTGGAGTCAGATTATTCTGATTACCACTTTGTCTCTGCTGCCTATTATGGTGGTCATGCTCATCTTGTATTTGGCAATAATGATGTATCAGCTGGATAATGCCAAGTAGATCCAAGTCCATGGGCAGCAGAGATCACAACAATATGGGATCTACAGAGAAGAGCAACCACAGTTCTCTAGGGATGATGGAGCTATTCTCCCCAATTTATGCCTCACAGACCTGATGAAGGCTCTGTCTTTCCTCTGGAAATTCCTGGGGTGTGTTTAGCAAGTCTTATGTGTTAAATCTACTCTAACATTCCAGTCTCTCTAAGTCTTTAGATCCTCTCATCTGCACTGTATCAGGGAAGTTCTGGCAATTTGACTTCAGTCTATGTATGCCACTTTTGAGTCCATGCTACAGTCAGTCACTCAAGTGAATAAGAGTCCTTTCTAAACTTTCAGGCTACAATATTGAATCCTGAATATCTGCCAAGTGGGCCCCTATCAGTATTTAGCCTGAGCCATCTTTATGTTACCTCCACCACTATCTCACACACTCAATATTCACTCCCACAAATACTCATCTGATTTATGTCTATATATATTGTAAAACTCATTCAGTTTTTAGAGGAAGTGTAGTACAGCTCCTCATGGACTTGCTATGGGCTCACCTTTTTGGTGACACTTTTGTTGGGGCTTCTGTCTAGTTATGGTTCTCAAAGTAAGGAGGGGAAGCAGGACCACTTCATGAGAGAAATTAGGAGTGCTTTACAAGTCAACTACTTCAGGGCACTTTTTAAAAAGTCTCAGCTCATGAAACAGACTTATTCACTGCAGATAGGTGTAAGGGTTGTTTCTGTGGAGGCAGTTACATCTCTTCTCATGGAAGTCAGATATCTGATTCTTCAAAGCAGACCATCAAAGCTTTATCTGGAAAAGAGGATTCAGCAGAATATAAGTTCTCAATGTCTTCACATTCATCATTATCACCTTATATGACCACAGTCCAATCTTCATGATCCTGTTTCCTATCTAACCAACACCCTCACAGCAAATACCCTGCATGGTTGAGAACTCAGTTTATGCTGTGATTTATCCACTCAATGAATAAAACTTTGGATCAGGGTTTCAGAAATTCCAATGCTGCAGTTACAAGAAATGAGTTTCTTTCAAGCCACATGTAGAAATTTTCATGTCCTTCATCCCATGTTTGAGCTGGTCATTTGAAACCTTGACCTCACCACTTTTTTTCACAACCATATTTAAGATATTTAGGGGCAACACAACAACACCATTATACATTTTAACTCCACAAAATGATTAAGATATTAAATATGCTATCATCCAGAACCTGGCCTTTTGTAAATATTTGAGTAGCAATACCCAATGGTGATATTTTGCATACCTCTATTGCCAGTTCACACCATGGACTATGAGTGTCATCTTGATCATTGGAAATAGAATCACCAGGGCCTTTTATTCTAATCATATTAGAGACTCAGTTCTTAACTCAGAAATCACGCACAAGATTCTGTTTCTCAATACCACTCTTAGAACCAAATTGGTATTAGTCAGTATTTGCCAGGGAAACAGTAACCTCCATACAGAACAATATAAATATTATGAGCTTTTTTATGGTCATTGCCTAATGCAACTGTGAGAATTGTAAACCCAATACTATAGAGACAGCCTCAAGCTGTAGTACCAGTGTAGGTTTGAGTGATTCCCAGGAAAAGTTGGCCAGGTGAAGTAAATATAGAAATTCTTCTCTCTGACTGCTGAAATCATGACTTCTCCCTTTAATTCCTTCAAAGAATTGGGAGAGACTTCTCTCATTGATGAAGGTAATTACCTTATTGATTTTAGGTGTAAACAGGTGTAGATCCAACCAACTGGCCAATGAACTAAATCCACCAAATTTCAACACAGTAACAATCAGGTATTTCTTGCTTGACCCCAATTTGGACATAACCTAACCATGTGAATTTAACCATCACATCTGGCTTTTTTCCAGTCTTTGACTATAAGTATTCTGTGAACATACTTGTAGATATTGTTTTGTGGTGTTCTCCTAGCATTTAGAAATTAACACTGCTAGTTATTGAGAATCAAAACCAAAGTGGGTAAATACCCATAGTCACTTAACAGTCCCAGAAGATCCAGGAAATTATCTGACATCTGTGATTTGTGCCATATGACCTCACTCCTGGACATGGTATAGATGGAGCCAGAGTTGTTGGACTTTCTTACCCATCTCCTCATATTCCCCATATACCTCTGTATAATATAGATATTAACACAACCTCCTTTGGGGTAGATAAAGGAGAATGGCTTTCCTATTTTGCATTTAACCTTGGTTTTTATGAGAAGGTCTAGGAGAGGGACCATTAAATTACTCACTCACTGTGTAAACATTGGTGTATCCATTTGTCTCTAAGTCCCATTTTCCCCATCCACCAATAAAAATATTTCCACTGTCTGGGATCTTTTTATGGTTCTGGCACTTTTGGTGTAGAATATGATTTGCACTCAAAGAATCAGCATTGTGGTGGTTAATGTGATGTTCTTTCTCCCCTCTGTTCTCTCCCATCTCTATTGCTGACTTTTGAAGTCCTGGAGTCTTCCTTCTGTGCAAGCTTCAGGCACATCCTACACACTAGTTCTAACCAGTATCCAGCTCCATAAAGCCTGCGATGGTCAGTGATGGGCAGGATTCCTGTGTGCAGGGTTCAAAACCCTATGACTTCATCAGTATAGTCCTCTAAAGTTCACCCCATCTCCCCAGCTTTTTTTATGGAATTGACTACTGGAACACACTTCGAGAATAGTTTTGTGCATGATGTGTTTTTCTGTGTGCAATTTCTAAGTTAATATTTATTATTCAGTGCCTACAGTATTCATGGTTTTGTAACATCTCTTTATGCAGCACATCATTATTAATGACAATTCCAATATATATGTCTAATTAGACCAAGTGCCTTGGAGACCCTTCCATCCGTATCCATGTTCTACACTTGCATAGAAATAATATACAGAGGCACTCAGGATGAGGGAGACCCAGAGCAGCCACTTTAGACAATTCATGTTTCTGTGACACCAGGGAAACAATCTGTGTTACTAATACTCATAGGAAAGGAGACAAGAATCCATAGGGCAGAGCCAGTGTCAATTAACTTTTGGCAGAGCTTAGTGTAAAATGCCCCATAGTCTCTCTTCACTTTTCAGTCCTTTATTTCCAATTAAGCATTACAGTGAAAAGCCAAATCAGGACCCAAAACTCTGATTCCATTCACAGGGGCCTATAAGCCATAACACACTAATCTTGTAGTCTTGAGCTGGGTCTGGCCATGGATTGAGCATCAAGTGATGCAGTGTGATGGAATACCTAAACTTCCATATCATTTTAGGACTAGCTTGGGAAGTCCTTATTATTTCTAACTATGCTCTTTGGCACAAGGAGTTCCTGTCAAAAAAAAATTCTTCCCAGATATGTGCATAAGTGAAGAAGAGTTGGAATGCAAATGCTTTAGGTAAGTAGGGACTTCATTTGAGTCTAGAAGCCCAAATAAAAAGTGGGTTTGGAAGAGCTGCTTTGAAACTTGTATGACAGCATCACAGGAAAAGTTTTGTGATGAAACTTGAAGTTGAAATCTGGAGATGAAGAGGAAATTAGGCAATGATTCTGAATAGGAAGCTGAGGAATCATGGATTTAAATGCACTGTAGACTTAGAATGGATTCAATGATTCATTGGAAGATGCTTAAGTTTGGAAGGGGCCCAAGCAGAGCTGGGCCTTAAAACATAATTTTTGGTGACAGGTTGGGTAACCAGGGTGAACAAAGCCTGCTATTTAGAATAAAGAAAATTCTATAGAGTCAATTTGATGTTCTACAATGGCAGAACTCAGAAGTCACTCATTGCAGGATCCCAGCATTTGTGAAGAATGAAGCAAATATCAGAGAGATTAAAACCAGTTGAAAACACACCAAAGATGGCCCACTCCCTACCAAGATGCTAATTAACAATGACTGCTGCCTCTATCCCATGTAGTATGTACTTGAAAAAATTGAGAGGAAATAATATTTTTAATAGTTCTGCAGTTATGCTCATTAAGCTTCAATAATGAGAAGCATTGGGGAGGAAAGTAGGCTCATTTAGCCTGGGATGTGCAGGTGTGTATGCATGCATATATGAGAGTGTGCATGTGTGTGCATGTTTGCATTTGAATGTGTGCATGAGTATTTGTGTATGGGGTCCATGTATGTGTATATCTGTGTGCTGTGTGGGGAGGAGGTGCCTTTCCTGAAGCCATGAGAAGGAAGGCTAAGAATTTGTTTTCAGGACTTTGCTGGGCTCTCCTCAACCACTGCTCTTTGAATATCATTGACCTACTCTTGCCTTAACATCAGCAATTGTGGAAAAGGCCAAGGCCTTTGACACTTAGTCAAAGCAGTACTAAAGCACTGTTCATTCAGGAATCAGGGAAAAGAGGCTGGGATTGATGTGCCAAGGCCATGATTTACCCTCCCTTCACCAAGCCCTCAGGATGAGTGGATTCCAATTTAAACACAAATCCCCTGTTCTTGAGTATAATAAAGCCCATATCTCAATAGTTCCTTAGTGTTCTTTAATGTATAAGACCCCATGTATGAAAACATGCAGACTCATGAAGACCTGGCATGCTGCAGAACCCAAACACTACTCCCTCCCCTATTCAAGAATTTACCACTCACTGACACCAGACACTTAGAGAGTAAGTGATGCCACTGGGGGATGGGGGGTGAGCTCAGGGGCTAAGATATGAAACTACGGAACAGCACAACTATTTCAAAGAGGAACAGTGATGGGACAGTAGTTGACATGGAAAGCAAAAGTCTGGATCAAAATAGTAAAACAAAGACAATAATAATGTATTGACAAATACACCGAAGGAAAAAGAGGAAATACTAACTATGTGAAATAAGAAGAAATTAACTCAAAAGAATCAAATAGAAATATAAAGAAAAGATTTAGTTATTAATTATAGTTGTGGCCTTTTATTTCTTATAGTGCTTTGCGGTCAAGGAAACAATTTATAAATAAGGGCTCTTTTATCTTTTCTTTTACATATGTATTTGCTTGCAAGAAATGAGGGTAAGTACCTGTGGTCATTAGATTCAGTTGTCAACTTGGCCAGGTGAAGGCACCTAGTTTTGTTGCTGTGGACATGAGCCAATGATACGTGAACCTCATCTGTTGCTAATTACATCTGCAGTCGGCTAGGAGGTGTGCTTGCTGCAATGAATGATGTTTGACTTAATTGGCTGGTGCTTAAATGAGAGAGCACAACATAGCACAGCCCAGGCAGCTGAGCATATCTCATCTCAGCACTGGCAGCTCAGCCTAAGCCCTTGGAGATACAGAAAGAAATCACCCCAGGTTAAGTTGTTGGAACCTAGAGGCCAAGAGAGAAGGCCAGCAGAGACCATCCTGTGCCTTCCCACATAAGAAAGAGCCTCGGTGGAAAGTTAGCTGCCTTTTCCCTGAAGAACTAATAAAATAAATTCCCTTTTATTAAAAGCCAATCCATCTCTGGTGTGTTGCATTCCAGCAGCTAGCAAACTAGAGCAGTACCCAATATTAATATTGCCAATATGAGCCAGTATCATTAATCGAGAAGGCTAATCTTTATGATATCATGTTCTGTGGTTTTCTTTTCTATTTTTTTTCATTAAGTAGTTTTATTCACACATAATGCAACCCAGCCTAAGGGTACAGACATGCCTTTAACAACATACTCCATCTGAAGACATTTCCTTTTCTTCCACAAAGAATCCATACCCCCTTCCCAATCCCCCTACCCATTGACATTTAGTTTTGGCATAATGCATTTGTTGCATTCATTGGAAGCATATTACAATATTACCATTGACTATAGGCCTTAATTTGCATTGACTGTACTTTTTCCCATATACCATCTATTTTCGAAACCCTACAATGCTGATATCCCTTTGTTCTTCCTCATGCAGGAAACATTTTTAATTTGTACATTTAATCACCATCATTGTACAATCTAGACACTCCTAAATTATACAATCTCAGTCCTTATCCTCTATCTTTCCTTCTGATTTTGTCTGTGCCCCCGGCCCTTCTCCCTCTATCATACTCACATTCAGTTTCATTCAGTGTACTTACATTATTGTGCTACAATCAGGTAGTATTGTGCTATCTATTTCTGAATTTCTACCATCAGTCTTGTTGCACAATCTGTATTCTTCAGCACAATTCCCCATTCTATACCCTATTTCTATCTCTTAATAACATGTGTTCTTAATTTCAATTCCCAGAGTTCATTCATTAATGTTAGTTCATTTTCTAGCTTGCTAACTGCCAGAATGCAATGTACAGAAACAATGGCTTTTAAAAAGGAGAATTTAATAAATTGCTAGCTTACAGTTCTAAGGCTGAGAAAATGTCCCAATTAAAGCAATTCTATAGAAATGTCCAATCAAAGGAATTCAGGGAGAGTTGCCTTGGTTCAAGAAGGCCAATGAAGTTCAGGGTTTCTCTCTCAAATGAGAAGGCACATGGTGAACACAGTCAGGGCTTCTCTCTCAGCTGGAAGGGCACATGAAGAGCTGGCATCATTTGCCAGCTTTTTCTCCTAGCTTCTGGTTTCATGGAGCTCCCTGGGAGGTGTTTTCCTTCTTCATCTCCAAAGGTCGCTGGCTGGTGGACTCTGCTTCTTGTGGCTATGTCGTTCTGCTCTGCTCTCTGAATCTCCCATTCTCCAAAGTGTTTCCTCTTTTATAGGACTCCAGAAACTTCTCAAGACCCACCCAAATGGGTGGAGACATATCATCACTTAATCCAGTTTAACAACCACTCTTGACTAAATCACATAATCCAGGGAGATGATCTGATTACAGTTTCAAATATACAGTATTGAATAGGGATTAGTCTACTTTTATGAAATGGGATTTTGATTAAAACATGTCTTTTCTAGGGGGCATACATCCTTTCAAACCAGCACAGTTCATACCACTGAGATTATACAATATTTATCCTTTTGTTTCTGACTAATTTCACACAGCATAATCCTCAAGATCCATCCATGATATTACATGTTCAGGACTTTATTCTTATAGCTGGTAATATTTCATTGTATGTATATACCACTGCTTGTTTAGCCACTCATCCATTGATGGACATTTGGGCTGTTTCCATCTCTTGGCAATTGTAATTAATGCTGATATAATCACTGCTGTGCAAATGCCCCTGTGTGTCCTTGCCTTCATGTCCTCTGAATAGAAACCAAACAACAGAATTGCTGGATCATATGGCAATTCTATATTTAGCTTCCTGAGGAAATGCCAAACTGTCTTCCACAGCAGTTGTACCAATTTACATTCCCACCAACAGTGGGTAAATGTGCCTCTTTCTCCACATTTTCTCCAGCACTTGTCATTTTCTGTTTTTTTTTCCATAATAACCATTCTAGTGGGTGTGAGATGATATCTTATTGTAGTTTTGATTCCCATTTCCCTAATAGCTCATGAAGTTAAACATCTTTTCATATGCCTTTTAGCCATTTGTATTTCCTCTTCTGAGAAGTGTCTGTTCATGTCTTTTGCCCATTTTAAATTGGGTTGTTGTTTTTTTGTTGTTGCATTGTAGAATCTCTTTATATATTCTTGATACTAAACTCTTATCTCATATATGGTTTCCAAATATTGTCTCCCATTGTGTAGGCTGTGTTTTTACTTTCTTAAAAAGTTCTTTGATGGATAAAAGTGTTTAATTTTGAGGAGTTTCCATTTATCTATCTCTTTATTCAATGCTAATGCTTTGGGTGTAAGATCTAGGAAGCTGCCTGTATTACAAATTTTATAAGATATTTCTCTACACTTTCTTCTAAAAGTTTTATGTTCTTACATCTAATATTTAGGTCTTTGATCCATTTTGAGTTAAATTTTGTATAATGTGTGAGATATAGATCCTCTTTCATATGGCTATCCAGTTCTCTAAGGACCATTTATTGAAAAGGCTGCTCTGTCCCAGGCAAGTTGGCTTGACTGCCTTATCAAATATCAATTGTCCACAGATGAGAGGCTCTATATTTGAACACTCTATTCAGTTCCATTGGTCAGTATATCTATCTTTATGCCAGTACCATGATGTTTTGACCACTATGGCTTCATAATATGCTTTAAAGTTAGGTAATGTGAAGCCTCCCACTCCATTTTTCCTTCTCAAGAGAGTTTTAGCTATTCAGGGCAACCTGTCCTTCCAAATAAAATTGGTTATTGTTTTTTCTATTTCTGCAAAGTAAGTTTTGGGGATTTTAATTGGCCCTGTATTGAGTCTACAATCAATTTACATAGAAATTTGACATCTTAACTATATTTAGTCTTCCAATCCATGAACACAGTATCCCTTCCATTCATTTAGATCTTCCATGATTTCTTTTAGCAATTTCTTGTAGTTTTTTGTGTATAGGTCTTTTGTATCCTCAGTTAAATTTATTCCTAAATATTTTATTCTTTTGGTTGCAATTGTAAATGGAGTTTTTCCTTGAATTCCTCCTCAAATAGTTCATTATTAGTGTATAGAAACACTACTGATTTTTGAGTGTTGATCTTCTACCCTGCCCCTTTGCTGTACTCATTTATTAGCTCTAGAAGCTTTTCTGTGGATTTTTCAGGGACTTGACATATAGTATATCATGTGTAAACAGTGAGAGTTTTCCTTCTTCCTTTCCAATTTATGTGTCTTTTATTTCTTTTTCTTGTCTAATTTCTCTGGCTAGAGAACTTCCAACACAATGTTAAATAACAATGGTGACAGTTGACATTCTGGTCTTGTTCCTGATCTTAGGTGGAAAGCTTTCAGTCTTTCCCCATTGAGGATGATACTAGCTGTGGATTTCCTATATTCCTTTTAACATATTGAGGAAGTTCCCTTCTATTCCTGTCCTTTGCAGTGTTTTCATCAAGAAAGGATGTTGAATTTTGTCAAATGCCTTTTCTGAATCAATTGAGATGATCATGTGGTTTTTCTGCTTTGATTTATTGATATGGTCTATCACATTATTTGATTTTCTTATGTTGAACCATCCTTGCATACCTGGAATAAATCTCACTTCGTCATAGTGGATAATTCTTTTAATGTGCTGCTGAATTCAATTTCCAATAATTTTCTTGATGATATTTGCATCTATACTCACTAGAGAAATTGATCTGTAATTTTCTTTTCTTGTAGTATCTTTGTCTGGCCTTGGTATGAGGGAAATGTTGGCTCCATAGAATGATTTAGGTACCCTTCCATCCTCTTCAACTTTTTTGAACTGTTTGAATAGAATTGGTAGTAATTCTTTCTTGAATGCTTGATAGAATTCACATGTGAAGTCAACTGGTCCTGGACTTTTCTTTTCTGGGAGCTTCTTGATGAGTGATCCAATCTCTTTACTTGTGAGAGGTTTGTTGATGTCTTCTATTTCTTCTTGAGTCAATGTTTGTTGTTCATGCCTTTCTAGGAAGTTTTGCATTTTATCTATGCTGTCTAGTTTATTAACACATAGTTGCTCTCATCTTCTCCTTTATTTCTGCAGGGTCAGTGGTTATGGCTCCTCTTCCATTTTTTATTTAATCTATTTCCAACCTCTCTCTTTCTTTTTTTGACAACCTTGCTAAGGGTACATTTTCTCAAAGGATAAATTTCTGTTTTTGTTGATTTTCTTTGTTTTCATGTTTGGAATTTCATTTAGTTTTGCGCTAATCTTCATTATTTCTTTCCCTTTGTTTGCTTTAGGGTTAGTTAGCTGTTCTTTCTCTAGTTCTTCCCGTGAACAATTAATTGTTTTATTTTTGCTCTTTCTTCTTTTATGATACAGACATTTAAGGCAATAAATTTCCCTATTAGCACTGTCTTTGTTGCATCCCATAAATTTTGATAGGTTGTATTTTCATTTTCATTTGCCTCAAAATATTTACTGGTTTCTCTTGTAATTTTATTCCTTGACCCACTGGTTGTTTAAGAGTGTGTTGTTTAGCCCCCAATATTTATGAACTTTCTGGCCCTCTGCCTGTTATTGATTTCCAACTTCATTCTTTTATGATTTGAGAAAGTGTTTCTATGATTTTAATCTTTTTTAAGTTTATTGAGACTTGCTTTTCGACCCAGTATATGGTCTGTCCTTGAGAGTGATCCATGAGCATTTCATAAAAAGGTGTATCCTGCTGTTGTGAAGTGTATTGCTCTGTAAATGTTAGTTAAGTCTACCTCATACTGTATTATTCAAACTCTGTTTCTTTATTGATCCTTTGCCTAGATGTTCTATTCATTGATGAATGTAGTGGAGTTGAAATCTCCAACTATTATGGGAGAGGTGTCTATTTCTCTCTTCTGTGTTCTCAGTATTTCCCTGATGTATTTTGAAACACTCTGGTCTGGTGCACAAATATTTATGATTGTTATGTCTTCTTGTTGAATTATTTCTTTTATTAATACATAGTGTACTTCTTTGTCTCTTTTAATTGTTTTACATGTGAAGTCTAATTTGTTAGATATTAGTATAGCTATTCCTGCTCTTTTCTGATGTTTGCATGAAATATCTTCTCTAGACTTTTTGGTTTCAACCTATTTTTGTCCTTGGGTCTAAAATAAGTCTCTTATAGACAGCATATAAATGGATCTTGTTTTTTAATCCATTATGTCAGGTTATGTCTTTTGACTGGGGAGTTTAATTCATTAACATTTAGTGTTATTACTGTAAAAGCAGTGCTTTCACCATTTTACCTTTTGGATTTTGTATGTCATATCTAATTTTTTTCTTTTTTTGCCTTTACTAAAAATTTTCATTTCTGCACTCTTCTCCACACCTCTTTTCCTATCTGCCTGTAGTGCTCCCTTTAGTATTTCTTGCAGAGCTGGTCTGTTTGTCAAAAATTCTTTCTGTGATTATTTGCAACAAAATGTTTTAGTTTCCCACTCAATTTTGAAGGACAATTTTTCTGGATATAAAATCCTTGGTTGGCACTTTTTCTCTTTTAGCATCTTTAATATATCAAACCACTGCCTTCTCACCTCCATGGTTTCTGTTGATAAATCCACATACAGTCTTTTTTGGTATCCCTTGGATATGATGGATTGTTTTTATCTTACTGTTTTCAAAATTCTCTCATTCTCTTTGACAACTGACAGTCTGAACAGTAAGTGTCTTGGAGTATGCCTATTTGGATCAATTTGGTTTGCACTTCTTGGATCTGTAATTTTATATCTTTCATAAGAGATGGGAAATTTTCAGTGATAACTTCCTCCATTAGTCTTTCTCTTCCTTTTCCCTTCTCTTCTCCTTCTGGGACACCCATAACACATGTATTCATATGTTTCATGTTGTCATTCAATTCCCTGAGACTCTGCTCATACTTTTCATTATTTTCCCTATATTTTCTTTTATGCATCAAATTTCAGATGTCCAGTCCTCCAGTTCACTAATCTTTTCTTTTCCTTTTCAAATCTATCATTGAAGTTTTCCATTTTTGTCTCTTCTACTGTACCTTTCATTCCCATAAATTTTGTGATTTTTTAAAATTTTCTGTTTCTTCTTTTTGTTCATTCAATACCTCCTTTATATACTCTCTCAAGTCATTGATTTGATTTTTTGATGAGATTTTCATTGTCTGTTTGAACATCCTGAATTCATTGTTGGATTTTTCCTTTGACTGGGCCATATATTCATTTTTCCTAGTATGACTCATTATATTTTGCTGACATCTAGGCATTTGATTTCCTTAATTAATTTATTCTGGAGATTTTTTTCACACTTTTTGCTAGGATTTTCTTGCTGGGTGGCTTTTTTCTCTATCTGTTCTTTGACATTAAGTTCAGCTTATTCTAGACCTCTAGCATAGGTTCTGTTTGATCAGAATTTTTCAGTTTTTGTTTTTCTGTTTTTTCCTCTGCCTATATGAAACCTTTTTGTGTGGAGGGTCTACTCAGATATTATAGACCCCAGTCAGATTTTCCCAGACTGGACTGGAAAAATCTATGGTATGACCCAGTAGGTTGACAGACTTTCTGATGAAGCCTGTAGACTCTGTGTTTTTCCTATCCTGTCCGGTTCATAGCACTTGTCTACCTGTGGCTTCCCACCAGTACAAAGTGATGTAATGCCTTTAATTTCAACAGACTCTCCCTGCTGGAGGCATAGGGGAGACAGAGGGGAAGTTGTAGGTTGGCACAAATTGCTTCAGTTTTACAGTACCTAGGGCCTGAATTTCTTGCAAGAGGAAGTCCACTTGAGCTTGGCCCCACTGTTCTCTTGGAGAAGGTACAGCTTTTAGGGAATTAGCTCCTTTCATCTGACTGGTTATTTGTCTCTCAGAAAAGCTTAATTCTGACCTTGCCTGGGGCAGATGGAGCCTGAGAAACTTAGCAGTTCTATCTAATGAGATGTTAAATAGTAGGAAAAAACAAAACAAATTATTTTCAGAGCAGGACCTGTGTTCCTCGGGTTTGTTAATCAAGAGCTTAAGTTGATATGTTTCTCTATGTATCTCTAGGCTTTATGTGCCCTTTGTTTAAGGGTCCAGTCTCTTTCAAGTATTTAGTGCTGTCCAACTCAAAAAGCCTCTGTTTTGTTTTCCATCAGCCCTACCCCCTCTCTGCTGAGACAAAAATTCCTAGTAGCTTTAGCTTTCATTCCAGGTTTATCTGAGTCAGGGATTTATTTTCAGTAGTCAGAATTTGTGAATTAATTCCACAGTGGAGCTTGGTTAAGATAATCCCTTGTTGCTAATAAAGTCTGTTTCCTTTTCCCTTGGGTACCCAGGCTGCCATGCCCATGGGGGAGGGGTGCCAGCCTCTGTGGCTTGGAGGACTTACAGCTCTGTGTGAGATCTCAGCTGGTCTAACTTGCCCAGACTTATGTATGCTGTGTGTCCAGTCACTAATATGGCCCCAGCAGTTGTTCTGTATTGTTCCTTGCTATTTACTAGCTGCTTTGGAAGATGAACTAAATTCCACACCTCACTAGGCCACCATTTTGCCCCCATTCTCCCTATGGTTTTCATTATATAATTATTTTACATTTTACCAAATTAACCATGCACAGAGTATAAAGTAATAGTATTTGTTGTAACAAGAAGCAACATTCTGTCCCTGTCATCTCATACCACCCACTTCTCCCTCCCTGGAATTGTCCAGTTCTAATTTCATTGTCTGCTTCCTTTAAGTATAGAACTTTTAATAACATGCATGTTGCTCTTTGATACACTCACACCCCACCAAACATCTGCACACTTCTAATCTGCCCTCATCTTCCACACACAGTTATTTGGTTTATGTTACATTTCTAAGAGCAAGAAAATAGTCACATATTGTGTTATTAACATGTTCTCTATCTCCCATATTCTATTCTGAAAACAGTGATCTTTAGTTTTCTTTAGAAATAGTTGAATGGGGATGTGCAGCTAACGTTAAGCTTTGAAGGTGTAAAGTCTTCAAGGTGTGAACTTTATTCTGGGATATTATGCCTGAACCATATACTTTAGGACCCTCTGATATTAGTATATTTAGTCTTTAGGCCACAGAGGCCTAAACTCTAGGACATCATTTAAAGTATGCATCTCCTCTTATCCCCACTCCCGCCAGCTTCAAGCTTAAGGAATAATCCAGTTTAGCATGATTTCCTTGTTGTTTATGTCTTCTTCATATATAACACACAAGCAGAAAAGTGATCAAATCATAGGGATTATGTTTTATTACATATCAAATTTGAGTAAAAGAAACAAATAAATCAAAGTAGAATTTCATATGCTGAAAGGTACTGAGAGGGATCAGCAAAATGCTGGGGTTAGATACTCCACAGAGAAAACAAACAGAAAATAGCAGAACCAACTTTATCAAAATTATGGAAATATTTCAAAACTTTACATGAACTTAGCCAATTGATTAAATAAGAAAAAATAACTTACTAAAAAAAATGGTTTCATATCTCTCGTTCTTTTACTAGGCTTTGTTCCGTATACTCCCATGCACAATGGCAGTTGTGAAACTGAGAGGTCCATGCTTCCAGTGCTGCACTCCTGCCCCTGGTTCTAGAGAAATCAGAAGCAGACTTTTCTTTCAAAATAGTGTGTATCTCTGTTGTAGCCCAATCAATGCCTACTTGAAGGATTGACCCAAAGTGTTCATAAATTCTTTCACATATAGTGGAACATATGTGGGTATCAGAAGCAACAGCCATTCATCAAAAATTATGTGAGGTAGGAATCACACTGCAATTAACTTGGCCAGTATCACCCTCATACCAATGTCATATAGAGTTATCATAAGAAAGGAAATTGCATACCATGTTGTGATAGTTAGAGTCAGGTGTCAACTTGGCCAGGTGAGGGTGCCTAGTTCTATTGCTGTGGACATGAGCCAATGGCATGTGAACCTCATCTGTTGCTGATTCCATGTGCAGTTGGCTAGGAGGCATGCCTGCTGCAATGAATGAAGTTTGATTTAATTGACTGGTGCCTAAATGAGAGAGTTCAATGTAGCACAGCAAAAGCAGCTCAGCATACTTTATCTCACAGCTCAGCCCAGGCCTTTGGAGATGCAGAAAGGAATCACCCTGGGGAAATTTGTTGGAACCCAGAGGCCTGGAGAGAAGGCCAGTAGAGATCACCCTATGCCTTCCCATGTAAGAAAGAACCTCAGTTGAAAGTTAGCTTCCTTTCCTCTGGAAAGCTAATGAAATAAATCCCCTTTTATTAAAAGCTAAACCATCTCTGGTGTGTTGCATTCCAGCAGCTAGCAAACTAGAACACATATTATAGATGCAAAATTCTTCACCAAATACTAACAGACAAAATTGCACTAGACACCTGAAGGATTCTACCTCACAACCAAGTGGAAGTTATTTTGCAAGGGTAGTGTAACATAAGAAAATCACTGTAATGTACCACACTAGCAGAATGAAAAAATAAAAATATGATCATCTCAACTGGTGCAAAAATGGCATTTAAAAAAACTTCATATGCTTTTATGATAAATACACTCAGAAAAATAGGAATAGAAGAGAACTCTGTCAACATGATAAAGGCTTATAAAAAAAAACCCATAGCTAGCATCACACTCAATATTGAGAAGCTGAAAGCTTTCCCCCTAAGAAAAGGAAAAAAACAATGAAATGTTAACTAGAGTAATTAGGCAAGGAAAAGAAATAAAAAGCATCAAAAATGGAAAGAAGTGAAGTCATCCATGTTCATAGATAACATGGTTCTAGACAGATAAATCCCAAGAATCTACAAGAAAGCTATGAGAGCTAATAAAGGAAGGTGGTAAGCTAACAGATCAATTTGCAAACAGCATTAGTGTTTCTGTACACTAGTGATGAATAATCTAGAAAGGAAATCATGTCAACAATTTCTTTACAATAGCAACTAAAAGAAATCAAATATCTAAGGACAAATTTAACCAAGAATGTAAAAAGACTTTGAAGGGGAACATAAATTTGCAGAGTCTGTTCTGTTCAACTGATATTGCCATTCCACGACCTTGGTAACAAACAGTTGAAATGTGAACTCTAGCTGGGATGACTGGCTATCCTCCTAAAAGGAGGTGTACTTTGATAAAGATATCTGGGTCCCAGGAAGCTCCTCTCAGTCCCTAGCCAGTTCCCAGAGAACCAAACTTGGACCAGTCATGAAAGCTAATTGGAATTTGGCCAGTAGTGTATCAAGATATCATAAAAACTGCATGTAAGCACTTAGAAGAGTAGAAAAAGAGAGAGAGGAGAATCTTATGAGAGAGAGAAAGCAGCTAATTAAAATCTTATGTAGGAAAAGAATGCACTGCTGTGAATTTTTACTAAGGAAACTATGAATGCTGTTTCTAAAATTGCTGTGTATTTTTACTAATGAAACTTGGAATGCTGTTTCAGAGGCTTCCCAGCACTTCTCTTCAGTTGTTGGCCCCATCTTATCTGGGGATGCCTTATTTTTGAAAGCTCTTTTAATTACTTTCTTAATAAAATCTGTTTTTATGTCACTGACGTCTGTGTTGTCCATGAATCCAAACCTATAAATTAAGTGGCCACAAATATTACATTGCCTTTCCTGCAGCAGACTTGTATTCAGAAAACCTCAATATATTGTTGAAAGAAATAAAAAAAAACACCTGGAAAAACATCCCATGCTGATGGGTTGGAAAACTTAGTATCATTAAGAGGTCAAGACTACCCTCAGTGATTTATAAATGTAACACAGCCTCACTCTAAATTCTAACAACCTTCTGTGGAGAAACAGAAAAGCTGACCCTCAAATTTATACAGAAGGGCAGGGGACCCTGAATAGCCAAAACCATCTTGAAAAAGAAATACAGATTTGAAGAACATAGTTCCTAATTTCAATTTATTACAAATCTACAGTCATCAAAACAGCATGTATTGCCACAAGGACAAGATATATAGATCAATAGAATAGAACTGAGAGCACAGAATAAACATATAGATTAGTGATCAAGTGATTTTTAACAAGTTGACCAAGTCTACTCAATAGGGAAAGAATAGTCTCCTGAATAAATTGTCCTGGGAAAACTAAACGACATGCAAAAGAATGAACACACACTCATATGTTATGCAACACCAAAAAAAAAAAAAGAAAGAAAGAAAGAGAAAAACGCAAAATGATCATGGACCTAAATGTAAGAATATAAAATACTTAAAGGGGTAAAAAATTCATGACTTAGATTTGGTAATAGATTCTAAGATATAAAATCACAACACAGACAGGATAAAAGTGAACTGAGATTCATTAAAATAAAAAAAAATCATCAAAGTGAAAGGAGGACAGAGTGAACGGGGGAAATATTTGAAAATCATATATGAGACTTGGACACGGCCTCAGGAACTGGCGGAGAACCGGTGGGCCGGGCCTTCTGGATGGGAGGGTGGACGAGAGGGCAGCCAGAGCACCCCTTAGTGGACACGGGTTCTGGAGTGTTGGGCAGAAAACAAGGCTTTGACTTTCTTCTCACCCTGGGCGGGTGCGCTTAGTGGAATTCCTGATTGGGTGGGCCCTGGCGAAGCTGGGCTGCCCAGGGCTTCCGAGGAAGGGCCTCCCGTGGCGCAGGAGGCCATGAAGGCATTGGCGGTCCTTGTAGGCGGTGGCGGAAAGTTGAGTGCAGGGAGGAGCGCTCGGGGGATAACAAGATTGGGCTGAGAATGGGGTTGTGCGTGCGGATTTTGTCCAGATAGGGGGCCTCCCAGGGGCTGAGCCCAGCTGTGCAGGGCCGCAGCGCAGAACGCCTGAAGGCACAGCCCCCTATGGATGTCTGGCCAGCTGGGATGTCCGAAGCCTAGCGGAGGTGCGCCTAGTGGAACATGCATTGCGGAGTTCCCGCGACCCCGGGGGACCCTAAGCATCTGCTCGGGTGGACCGGTAGCCGTACATTGTCAGGGACGGCTCACCACCCTCCTTCCTGCCACCCTCAACCTCCAGGTGTCCGTTTGAGCCAGGTGGCAGGCCTACAGCTGTGGTCGGGGCTGGGGAGGCTGGTGGTTACAAGCAGGGACCCTCAGCAGGCCAGTGAGGAGCTCCCAGAGCCTGCAGCACCTGCCCCTCAGCGAAGTTCTGCAGTGGGACATCTTGAAGCTCCTGGCCTTAGCAGCTGGCATCTAAGTAAAAAGACCCTGAAACCGCCCTATATCCTCTGGTCTCGGAAGGTAAGCAGGGCCAGGATCTCATTAGTACATGGATGGGAGACCACCCTGGAATCCTGGGTGCTGTTCCTTTTGTCAGCCACAGTTTCTCAGATTTGTTGGTGTATAGTATTAATTGATTTTTTGTGTGTTGAACCACCCTTGCTTAGCTGAAATAAAACCACATCGTCATGGTGTATAATTCTTTTAATGTGTGGTTGGATTCGATTTGCAAGCACTTTTGCTGGGTATTTTTGCATTCATACTTATTAGAGAGATTAATCTGTAGTGTTCTTATAATATGTTTAGCAGACTTTGGTATTAGGATGATTTCAGTTTCACAGAATGGTTTAGGTAGTTTGCCTTCTTCTTCAAAGTTTTGGAAGAGTTTGAGCAGGATCTGTATAAATTCTTATTGGAATACATGGTAAAATTTGCCTGTGAAGACAGCCGTGTGGACCTGGGCTTTTCTTTGTGAGAATATTTTTGATGACTAATCAGTTTCTATGCATATGATTGGTTTGTTGTGGTCTTCTATCTCTTTTCAAGTTAGTGTAGGTTGTTGGTATGTTTCTGGGAAATTGATGATTTCATCTAAGTGTCTAGTGTGTTGGTGTACAGTTGTTCATAGTGACTTCTTATGATCTATTTTTTCCTTCAGGGTCCTTGGTAATGACCCTAATCTCATTTCTGATTATTTGCATCTTCTCTCTTTTTGTCTTTGTCAGTCTCATTATGGTTTTGTCTATTTTATTGTTCTCCAAGAACCAAATTTAGATTTTATTGAGTCTATTGATTTTTTTCTTCTCCATTTCTTTTATTTCTGCTCTAAAATTTAATAAATTCTTCCCTTCTGCAAGCTTTGGGAGTAAGTTTGCACTCCTTTCTCCAGTTTCTCTGGCTGTTCAGTTGTGTCTTTGGTTTTATACTAACTTAAAGTAACCATTTAGAGCTGTAAACATCCTCCTAGCATGGCTTTCACTGTATCCCACAGGTTTTGATAGTTGTGTTCGCTTTCATTGTCTTGAGATATTTACTGATTTCTCTTACAATTTTATCTCATACCTATTGATTAAGAGCATGTAGCTTAAACTCCACAGGTTGGCATATTTTCCAGTTTTCCGTCAGTTATTAATATCCAGCTTATCCTATTTTGATCAGAGAAAGTGCTTTGCACAATTTCAATCTTAAAAATTTGCTGTCCCAGCAGCTGCTGCCCAAAACCTGAGGTGCCAGCTGGGGGGAGCAGGGGAGGATAAAGAAACTAGCTGGACTGATTACTGTGGCTCCACATGCCATAGCAGTATAGGGGAAGAATATTTCATTGAGGTATTTAATTGAAGAAAATGAAACAAAACAAATTTCATGAAAGCATGCATGACAAAGTTCATAGACTGCTGCAGTTCATCATCCTCTATATGGATTCTCTGTTCAAGGGGAATATCAAGTTTAAGAACTATTTATTTAATGACGCAACGATTACTCTACATAACTGATTTCTGAAAAATATATATGCAGCTTTTACACTCCCTTGTGGAAATACCCAGTCCTCTACAACTATAACTGTATTAATTGAACCCACTATGAGCGTGATTAAAAGACCTGATTTTTTAACTGATGGAGGAGAGGAAACAGTAATAGCCATTTGTACAGCCACCACTGGAAAACCAGTTTTACATGTTGATTGAGAAGGTGATCTTGGTGAAGTGGAATCCACTATGAATTTTTTTCCAAATGAAATGATGATGATTGTCAGCCAGTACAAGCTCTTTCCAACCAGATTTACTTGAGAATGATCAGTCGCTTGAGTTGTAAAACATCCAAAATTGGAAAAAGACATCAAATATTCTTTCATATTAGATGTACAGTATGCTCCTGAGATTTCCATAACAGGATATAATGGAAATTGGTTTGTAACAGGAAAAGATATTAATCTCAAGTGTAATGCTTATGCAAATCCACCACCCTTCAAATCTGTGTGAAGCAGGTTGGATGGACAGTGGCCAAATGGCTTATTGGCTTCAGACAATACTCTTCATTTTATCCAACCACTAACTTTCAATTATTCTGATATTTTATGACTTAAAGTGACCAGTTCTCTCTGTCAAAGTACTGATCAAAAGATCATTTATATTTCAGATCTTACTACTACTACCACTCTTCAGCCTACGACTCAGTGGCATCTCTCAATGCTGGCATTGAGGATCTAGCAACAAAACCTAAAAAAATTGCCCTTCCCACTGTCAACTTTGTCAATAATTAAAAGTGACACAGTTGGTACTATCATTGATACTGTGTTGGGTGGGACTCTCTTCGTAGTACTTTGAAGTGTTTTGGCTGGAAAATTCTGATACAAGCGAAGATGGCATTTCATGGAAACTACTGTGCCAAGAATTACATTCCACCTTGAGATATGCAAAAAGAATCACAAATTGATGTTCTTCAACAGGATAAGTTTGATTCTAACCTATACAGTGAAAACAAAAGGAAAATAAAAATCTAAAAAATAATCTATTATGTAAAGACTATTCAGAAAAGCCTGAAAAAACTCAGTGGAATAATGTAGAAAATCTCAGTAGGTTTGAAAATCCAGTAGATTATTATGAAGACCTAAAAATGGAGTTGAAGTTTCTCAATGATGAACTTTATGAAAAAATGAAGATGACTTATTTTCACATGTAGATAATTACAAAATTTCCAGAAGGGAGTGGTGTGTTTAGCAACCACTAAATATGACTTAACTATATGCAATGCTTTATTCATTCTACCCATCATTTTCAGATTTTTCACATTTTTCTTGAGGAAGAATGAGCTTTTCAAGTTGATTTTAAAGTTTAATTTTAATATTCTAATCTGACAAATGAAAAAGTAAAATCTGGGTTGAATGTATCTGAGCTGCTCTACAATTTTTCAAGGTTTTGATACTGTCTCAAGATTTAACTTTTAATGCAGAGTAATTTATTGGTCAAGGCACACAGGTAAGTCGAAAGTGTCAGTTTTAATTTATGACTTCTTTGGTGCAAAAAAATTTTTATAGGGACTACTTTAGCATTGTGTATTAAGACTATAATCTCAAATATAATGTTCATTAAACATGTATGTTTGTTAAATATATACATCTCAAAATTCATCACACTGAATGATACCACATCAAAATGAACTATAAAACTAATTTTTAAATGTTTATATATATTTTAGAACAGAAATATGCAGTTGGATGAAACATTTGTCATTTTAAAATATTACTTCTTAAGTTTCTATGTGAATAGAACCTTTAGAACTGCATTTGAAAGAACCTTGCCATAATTACTTATGAGTGACTTTTTAAAGATATTTGTTGCACTAAAACTATGGTAGTAAACTCAGTGAATATGTGCAGAAGCATATAATTAACTAATCAATATTTTTGTCTAAAATACATAAATTATGTCTATATGATGTGTTTTATTATTAATTATTACAATTTTTCAATACAAAAAAAATTATTTTATTGTTAGGTGAACATGAATTTTGATACATTGATGCTTTATGTCCTAAATGTAAAAGTCCTAAAAATATACCTTGAAAATTATCAAAAGATGTTAACACAGTTAAATTCAGTGCATAGATGGCATTTCAGAATATGGGAAATATGTTAGCATTGAGGCATCGATTTTACAAGTGAGAAGTTTCAGTGAAGAAGCTATACAAATAGTTTTCTAGACCATCTTACTTTTAGTCACTTGATGTTACACAGATGGATAAATGTACAGAAAAAAATTGGAAATTTTGGATTTACTAGAGAAATCTGAATAACATAACCAATTCTTGATGGATATTTGCAAACTATCCCTTTTTCCTCCTAAATGTATGCATGTGTGGTAAGAAAATTAAGTTTAGCTTTCACACAAGATGGCACAAGAAAGGGCTGCAGAACAACTCAGGCTGCAGGCAGGGAAGGAAAGCACCTCTGATGTAAACCTAGAATTCATACCAAGCAAGTAGAAACACACTTAAATAAATAATAGCCAGGGTCATTGAAATGTAAAATGTAATCAAAAGTGGGACCCTTTTGAGGGAATGTGAATTAGTTAGGCTATCTGGATAGGCTGTAACTTCTGGAGTATCCAGTCAGTGGAGAAACAGGGAAGGGTCCTGCATACTAAGCTTAGCATAGAAATACCTGTGGCATTCTATTGTTTGGCATGCTGACCACCAGTTTTGGGGTAGTTACCCATTCTTGCAAAATTGTGAATAAATTATTTTCTTCTCCACACTGGTGTTCTTTCTAACAATCTGGGGGCTCATCTGGGATCTGAGGCTTCAGAGGAGGACCCCCAGGGAGGATGAAGGGAAGGTGTGCCCTGCAGATTAAGCGGTCTCAGAGTCCACCATTAGGGGCCCACCTCTGGCAGCCAGAAGGACCCAAGATGCTTAAATCTGCTGGTTGTAAAGAAGAAAGGGGGGAAATCTGCCTCACAGTGAACAGCCAACCCTCTGCACAGACCAAGGTAAGAAAAAAGCTATTAAGAATTACCTTGGTGGTTGGGATGAATTCTGATGGACCTGGTCATAAACAAGTATGCATTTCCAGTCTGTGTGTCCCTTCTCCCACGAAGGAAAGGGCTGGAGCTGAACAAAGTGAGATGGTGTGGAAACAAAAGAAACCAGGCAAGACTCAGAATAGGTAGAGGCAGTTGGCTGGCTGGGGAAAAAGGAGGGGGTACCTATAAAATCATCCCCCCACCAGGAATATCCCCCTGGATAGTCCGTAGGGAGAATGCTGGAACATTGGCAAACCAAGGGGGAAAATATATACATTTAGACAAAAAAAAGTGTTGTGCCTCCCAATGTATTCTGGCCAAAATATGGGGCAGATGTGGAGTGGTTTTGAGCAAAATCTTTAAGACCTCACTATATAGGGAATAAAATTGGCTGCACCCAAATCTCAAAACTTAAATAAAGCCTTTGAGGTGATTCAAGGAAAAGACACCTTAAACTATCCAGTAATTTTTAGTCCTTAAAAGGGACTTGAAGAAGCTACCCAAATTACCAAAAAACTGGTAATTTTCTAGTTTGTTTCTTTGGTTCAATAGAACTATTTTAAAGTGGTATGTAATCACATGATGCAGAATCTGGGTTTCTCTATAATAAATCCCTTTACCATATGCAGGAATTGCAGACTTGCTACCAGCAAGAGTAAAGCAAATGGGTGAATAAAACTATCTTGATGTGGGAGTGTTTTCCTGTAGGAGTTCATTCTTGATGAAAGTGTCAGTGCAGGAATTTGACTCCTAGGAGGGTTATGTTGTCTCCTAACATGACCTACCAACTACTTCTGGGCAGTAATGTTGGCATTATTTGAGATGGCAGAAAAGATGCTTGCTTTCTAATTTATTTAGGCAAGTAGTTGAGCCAAGGAGAGATTGGATGATTAAAGAGACACAAGGGATCTTAGTTAAACTAAAGATGCATCTTTTCCAGCAAAATCTTGCTGGGTATTACTCTTTTTTTTTTTTTTTTTGAGAAATGAACTTAAATAAAACTCCCTTTGCTTGTCTGCAAAAGTTAAGGGACCAAATAAGGAAATATTCAGGGATGGATCCTAATAGTCCTGTGGCCCAAGGATGTAAAGGGGTCTTGGGCTAATATTCAAAAAAAGATCCAAAAGTAGATAGGTGGAAGGATAAACCACTAGGAGAATTATTTTTAAAGTCTCAGTGTATTTTCATTGTGATGTTTTGCTGTATTCAACTTTACTGGTGATGGCGGCCTTTAAAAGCCAATTGGACTCCTTTCTTTGCTTCCACATTTTATTTTAAATGCAGAATTGCCCATTCCTTCTTTGGTGCAGGTGTCTCAGTGGTGTTTGTCTGCTTTGAGGTACTATATTAGAGGGAGATGGGAAGCAGGTGAAAGTGGGGTGTCCAAAACTGTTCAGTGTCAGGGCTATGAAAATAGATGGCGCTTGGAGTATCGGGCACATATCCTGCTGTCACCAGCAGTCAGGACATGCGCAAGGAAGACAGGAGTGGTACAGGCCACAGCTGCCTTGTGGGGCCACCTGGATCCCCTGACCCTGCAGATATTGTGTCATGATGAGTAGGAGGACTGCTACAGTGAGCCTTGAAGCCTAGGGCATGGGCCTGGATGGAGCTACTACAGGTGCAGATCTTGGTGGTAATAGCAAATAATTAAACAAGAATTTTGAAAACTGAAATGGAGAAGGGTTCCATGTGAATAGCAATTGAGTATGGGTCAGTCAGTCCTGAGCACATGGGCTTGGCATCCTTCTGGCTCCTTCCTCTAAGCCCCAAAGCCCCCAGACTCCCAGGACCATGCAGCCACTGGCCCTTCTGAGGGTAGGGATCAGGGCCAGGGCCAAACTGGGCTGAAGGGCCAGTGAAACTGCTGACTGGGCATTCCCCAGGCAGCCCACCAAGTGCAGAAACCAAGTCATTTAGCTGGACGGCTTCCCCTCCCACACCATTGGTTATAGTGGGTTGTGAAAAGGGAAAAAGAAAGCAGAAACAAGTTAAAATAATGTGGAGCATGGACCACCACATGATCAAGAAAGGATTAGAAATAAAGTAAGGAGGAGACAGGCAGAGGCAAAAGAAAGAAACAGTGTGGGCCAAAGGGAATAAAGGAGTAAGGGGGCACAAAACTCAGCAGTGTGTTATCACTGTGAAAAACCTGGTCATTTCAAAGGGGAATGCCTAAATTTAAAGAAAAAAGGTTGGGGGATACCCCTAATAAATTTTAAAAGTTAGGAAAGTTAAAGCCTCCTTGTCTCCAGAGCCCACAGGAACCTTTAATAAATCTAAAGGTGGGCCCATGTCAGGAAGAAATTACATTTTTGGTGGACATTAGGGCAGATTGATCTTCTATGACCCGTATCACAAAGGGAATTGAATTCTTGGTAGCTCCCTCACAGTTTCAGGGGTAAAAAGGAAAAGATTTGAAGTTCCCATTTTGAAACTACTGATACTTATTGGGAAGATAACCAAGTTCTAGGCCCCTGCTATACAGTACAGAAGCTGGGAGTAGCTTGTTGAGAAAGGACCTAATAAAACCCATGGGACTAGCTAATGGGCATGACCCAAAACTGCTGCATGGAGGGGCAGCAAGAGTGTTGTGGCACCTATATAAAAAAAAAGCCACTGCCAGTTGGGACTGGGAGGGGTAGGAAAGGGATGCGTTAAAGGAAAATGGCCTTGGAGGCATAAACTATGGAGGCTGTGGGATCTGAAGTTAGGAGGCCTTGGGCCAGGAAAGCAGACCCACCCAAGCACTTGAAGAGGGTAAGTTTGCCCCAAGGGCAGGGGATTGGCCTTCCACTCACAGTGGGGGAGTGATGCCACCCCAGGCCTTGGAGAGAGGGTTGAGCATATTCCTTAGGGATTAGGAGAAGCTTGGCTGCCACCACATGGAGGGATTGAGTGTGTGCTCCAGAGGTGGAGGAGGACCCAGATAAGGCCCCAATGCTTAGAGAGGGTGGAGCCAAGAGGGGTATGGCCTCCCCAGGGTTGCATTCAAAGAGAGGCAGGCCACTGTGTGGGTCCTTGGAAAGTGTGTGATTGCCTCTTTCTGGGGCCCTGAAGATAAATAACTCTTAGACTTTGAAGTCTAGTGGAGTTTGCCCTGTGGGTTTTTCAAGGCTTCTTGTGTCTGATGAATGCTGTTTTCTTTCAAATTTCTCCTTAAGTAAATGGGAATATGTATCCCATAGTTGTCCCTCCTTTGCATATTGGCAGCACATGACTTGTTCTAAGTTTTGCAGGTCCAGAGCCAGAGGAAAGTTTTGCCTTAGGACAGACCATGCCAGTAGCTGGCTTTGCAAAGAACCTCTTCCTTAAGAATTTTATACTGGCTTTGTCCTCTACTCTGTCAGCACCTTTGCTTGCTGGCCCAAATGCCACCCCTTGAATTTGCTGCCCATCAACACCAACCTGGCAGTTGTGTCCTCATCAAATTGTGGAAAAAGTCCAAATTTAACTGGCCTGGAAAGGATGTTGACAACTGAAATGCCCATCGAGACAGCAAAGAAAAGAGGCTGGACTCACTACACCCAAGTAAAAGGACCAATACCTAAGCTGGATGATAAGTACCCAAAAACACAGTCTGATTACTGGAAAATGGCTCCAACTTTAGACCCTTTAAAATCATGTTAAAGGGACAATAGTTGGGAAGGTAAAAGGGTGTTTTTTGAGGGGGATTCTGTATTTTAATCTAACAGAGTTAGTATTAACCCTGGCCCCAAAAAAATCTTACCCCAAGAAAACAGGTAAGAGATCAGAGGCCCAATTTAAAAATGAAAAAAATTATATGGAAGTAAGGAAAACTCTGATTCCCCCAAGAAAGCCCCTAAGCCTCTGAGAAGTGGACAAAATTTTATTGCTGGCAGGCCCAGGGGACTCTCCATCCAGTCTGAGCCCTGAATATTCTTGGTTTCCAGATTATGTAGGCTAGTGAGCAAGATGGGATTACTATGGGAATGCGTGGTAAACCCTGGAAAAGTACAGACAGAACTTGTGGGATGGGAGTTACTATCTCGCCCTTAGCTGTTTAGATGTTCCATCTATTAGAGAGAGTGGTATATTGAAGTCTGTCACTATTATGGTAGAGTCATCTATTACTCTCTTCAGTTTTGCCTGTTTGCCTCAGTTATTTGGGGAACATTGGCAAGGAGCATACATGTTTATGATTATTGTTTCTTCTTTGTGAATTGATTCATGTACTAATAAGTCTTGTCTTTATCTTTTATAATACTTTTGCTTGGAAAGTCTATATTGTCTCATATTAGTGTAGCTGCTTCGGCATTTTTTTGTTTGGTTACTACATCAGTGAAATCTTTTTTTCCATCCTTTCACTTCCAAACTGCATCTTTGGGCCTAAAATAAATTTCTTGTAAAGAGCATGTAGATGGGTCATATTTTTAAATCCATGCTCCCAATCTGTGTCTCTTGATCAGGGAGTTCAATCCATTAATATTCAGTTATTATTCTAAAGGCAGTTCTTCAAACATCTTTGGTTTTATTTTTAAGATCTTTTTTCTTTCTCTCTTTGTATCCTTTTAGTTACTTTTAATAATACTCTTCAATTCTGTACCTTCCTCCAGGCTCTGTCTCCTGTCTTTTCTTTTCAGCCAGCAAAACTCCCTTTAGTAGTTCTCATAGGGCCAGTTTCTTATTAAGATCTCTTTCAGCTCCTGTTTATCTGTGAATATTTTCAACTCTCCCAAATTTTTGAAAGACAGATTGGCTGAGTAGAAAATTCTTGGCTGGCAATTTTTCTCTTTCAGTGTCTTAAAAATACTATACCATTGCTTTCTCGCCTCTCTGGTGTCTGATGAGAAACCAGCACTTAGTCTCATTTGGCTTACCTTTTATACTATAAATTGCTTTTCTCTTGCTTATTTCAGAATTTTCTCCTCTTTGGTATTTGAAGGTCTGATTAGTAAGTGTCTTACAGTTGGTCTATTCAGATTTGCTCTGTCTGAGGTAGGATGTGCATCCTGGACCCACGTGTTTATGTCTTTTGTAAGGGTTGGGAAATTTTCAGCCATTAATTCTTCAAATATCCTTCCTGTCCCTTTTCCTTTCTTGTTTCCTTCTATGATATTTATGTTTGTGCACTTTGTGTTGTCAATCAAATTGCTGAGAATCTGCCAAATTTTTCTGTTTGCTCTTTTGTCTGTTTGATTTCATGTCTTTGTTTTCTAGCTCACTGATTCTTCTGCTTCTTGAGATCTGTTGTTTTGTATCTTCAGTATATCTTTAATTTTAATTTAATCTACAGTGTCTTTTATTTCCATTATGTCTGTTGCTTTTCTATGCATTCTTTAAAATTCTCTTTCTGCTCTTCTAGTGTCTTCTTAACATATTTTATCTCTTTATACACATTTTTCTTCATTTCCTTGCATTTATTCAGGAGATTTGTTTGAACATCTTTGATTAGTTGTCTCAGATTATTTGTCTTTCTGACATTGTAATTTGTTCCTTTGGGCCATTTCTTCTTGTGTTTTAGTGTGGCTTGTGAATTTTTGCTGATAGCTGTCATGTGATCATTTTGATTTGCTTATTCTGGTTTGGTTTCTCTCTTTGTCTAGGATTTAGTCGTTGCCTGGGTTTATATTAGGACACTGCTTTGACAGTTTGGTCGCATTTCTCAGCCAAAATAGAGCTAGATATCTATGCAGGGGATATGGCCCAGCTCTTCTGGCCTTGGGATAAGGTTTGGTGAGTCTCTTAAAAGCCCTAAAGATTTCCTTTGTACTTTCCATACTGCCCAGGCTCTTCAGTTTCTTAATCATCTTCAGAAGCTTTTTTACCTCCTGGAGCTCTGCTGCATCTGAGGTGGGGCTGAACCTGTGGATTTCCTATGCTTTCCCTTTGCTGGCCAAATTCTGGCTCTCTTCTTTCAGCAGTGGACTTCCACAGCTGCAACAGTTGTCAACTATCCCCCAGGCAGGACTGGGCTTCCCAGGGTTGTTTCCTTCATGGGTCAGAAATGGGCACCAGTACCCAAGACTGGAATGAAAGTCTCTGTCTCTATTTTCTCAGGCTCTTCATCCTTCACTGACTTGGGCCTTGATGTCCTTCCTTGTTCCCCAGGTCTCCAAACAGTTGATAGGGACTTCTGGTTGGCTTCTTGCTGATTTTGGGGAGAGACCTAGGTTCCATTTTTCCCTCCACAATCCTCTAATGGAAGTTTTGCCTTGCTGCCATTTTGTTCTGTCCCCCCACCAAGTGTTTCAGCTTGCTGTGTGTCCCTGTGGGCTTATGTCTCTGTGTCTGAATATAGCTGAACATCTGTATTACAGCTTTGAGAGGTTTTATAGTCTGTGTCACCAATGGGAGGTAGGAGGGATCCTGCCTGATACTTCTGGGCACTTTCTGAGCTGTGCTGGACCAGGTGAGGGAGAGGGAAGCAGACTAGCTGGTCCGGCACAGTAGTCTCCTGCCTGATATTTTTCTCTTTCTTTGATTCAGTGTTTATGGGCTTCTTCTGCAGTCTTCACTTTTCCTCAGAGTTCTGAACAAGTGAGATGTTCCCATTTTCTTTGAGAGGCTGAGGAGCGGCTTCAAGTAGCTGCCTACATCACCATGTTCTATCAAGTATTGACTTAAATGACGTGATTAAGGTTGCTGTTTATTTATCTGTTTCAGTTGTTTCTTTGTGTTATTGATGGTCATGTGGTTTGTAATCTGCCTTGTTCAAAAGAATTTAAGGAGATGTAACTATTCTTTTCCTTATAGTTTTACATTCTTTGGACCTCTGTTAAACTAGTTTCACTAAAATAAATTTTATTAGACACATCTATGTGAGATGTGCTTGAGAAAATTACACTGTTTTCAAATGCACGATTTTTTTTAATGTAAAGAATTTTTAATATTTTTATCATGGTAGCGTACATATAACATAACTTTCCCTCTGTTTAGCCTCTTTCAAGAATACAAGTTATTGGTGTCAAGCAGAGTCACAATTTTGACTCTGAATATTTATTATCAGAATAAATGAAAGCTTTTTAAAATGTGGTTGCTTATATTCCAGGAACTTTGAAGATGAACCTAGACAAATTCTTCTTATGTATACTTCTCCCTGTACTCTTAAATATTGTAATAGACTCATGTAATTATTGTGCCTTGAATAGTTAGAAAAAATCCTTAATTTTGATTATAAAAGAAATGTATGGACATGAAATAGAAAACTCTAAAATCATGAGTAAAGTATCATTGCTAACCCTACCTACTCCTATTCCTCTCCCCAGGTATAATCACTAAGTATTTAGCCTTTCAGAAAATTTTCACTCAAATGCAAGTATGTATCTATATGTAATTTAAATATATGTAATATGTACTTAAAGCCTCACTTTATTAAAAAGAAAGAAACTAGGCAGCATTTTCAGCAACTATGGGCCCCTCTGCAGATGAAGGAATAACAAACAAAAAGAAGCAGCACAAGGAGAGACAGACAGACAAGGATGAGAGACACATCCCAGAGACCCAGTTGTCCTCCCCCACAGACCTGCAGGATTCTGAACTGAAGATGCCAGGAGAGACCCCAGGTGGCTAAATGCTGGGAAAACCTGGGTTGATTCTCTGTCCCAGGCCAGCATCTTCATCACTAATCCCAGCCCAAGAATGAGCTCCAGGTTAGCCAGTCTCTTTTTATCAGAGGCTCTCTTCCTTATTCCCCAGACATCGTTCACTGAGAGTCCACATTCAATGCCTTTGACCTCCACCCAACCTGGCTGTACCTCTGTAATTCCTTCTGTCAGGGTCAGGTGGCTCAAGTTGGCTACAGATCTACAGTGTGATGGGGTCTATTCTTGGGGATGATAGGGAAGTGGGATGAGCAGCTGGCTCTTCATTAGTCTAGAGTTGAGTGGGTGGAGACCATAGAGAAACAGAGAAAGAGGTCACTGTAGCATCAGGGTGGTTTGCTGAGGGAAGGCTCACATGCTAAGTAGAACTAGGAAGTACCCTGAAAGTGATATCCCATTGGGAGAAAGAACTCCTGTGTTGCAGGAAGCACCTAGAAGCTTTCCCTAAGTCTGAGAAACACCACAGAAAGCGTTCCTATTTCTCGTGAGTTAGTCTTCAGGACCTCTGTGACCACTTATGTCAGAATTCACTGTGGCACTGAGCCAGATGGGTATGGGATTAGGGACTGGGACAAGGGAGGGTTATCAAGGTTGGGCAAGGGTAGTGATGCAGCATCTGCCCTATCCCTACTGCAACCCCTAGGGCCATAGCTCTGCACCACAAAGGCCTGTAAGAGAAGCCAGAATACACAGAATTTGCTTCTCAAAAGTTCCAAGTGTGTCTGAAACAGAATTGCTAATAGCAGGTATAAAAGCTTTTTGGCCACTTCTTCTCAATGAGTAAGTTATTACAGTGTACTTAGCATGAATGATTCCAACTTCATGGGGCAATAATTTTGTATTTTCAAGTTTTATCTTCCCTCTGAATTAAAATTCTCCACCATTCTATTGAAATATAGACCAGCATAATTGTGTCTGATTTATCAGTGAGAATCTAAAGAACAGAAATTTTAACTTATATTCAAGTTTACTTCAGAGTTGTTATGAAACTTAGCTTTGTCTTTGTCATCATCAAAATTTTTGTTTCTTTTCCATTTATGGGAACTCATTTTCTTCTGTGGTACAAATGCAAATATTGAAAAAATTTAGCATAATTACCTTGGAAAAGTACTAATGTTCATTAATATGACATTATCATCAGAATTATTGTATACATAGACTGAAGAAAAGTATTCTTACTTAAAATGAATTTAAAAATCAGTCTTATAAGCAAAAATTTTGAAGAGTATAGTCACTTAGAATAAAATGGTTTAGACAATAATGAATGACTACTATATCCAACAGTGTGATTAACGTTTAACAAGTGGGTGTCACGAAAAGAGAAGCCACTTGAAGTTAAGACACTTTCTGTAAATATTCCCAGCATGGCAGATTACAAGCTTCAAATTTCAAGTTCCTAAGAGTGAAGTTGGAACCATATGCACAATTGAAAATGTTTGGCTGCTGGGAGCAGGCACGAACTAGCTCCAGTACACCACTTGTTATATCTTAGCAATCCTTGGAAAACACCCAATGACTTGTATAACTTATTGTAGCCTAATATTTTATCTAATATATTCTCTTTCTTGTCTGATAAAAAAAAACTAACATGTGGCACTCTTCCTGAAAGATTTTCTATTCTATTTAAGTGAACTACTTCTAGTTGTACTACATATTTATTCTTTTTCACCTTTATACAAATCTATTCATGGAGTCTGAATACACATTTCTTTCTTTTGTTCTCCTTTCTCTATGTTCATACATATGCCTAATGAATGCCTAATCTATTTCTAATGTAAATTCACTCTTCTGCATAAGTTATCTATTTATTCCTGCATCTATAATTAGATCTGTAGCTACACTAATACATATCCATATATACCCATACCCATTCCTTCCCCTCTTGGTTAACAGTGTTTACTTATGCCCAACAATTTGTTCTAGTGCTGTAAAGTTTTGCTTAGAATTTACAGTATAAGGTAACCTCTTGTTGATGCCTTAGTCTGGACATTGTCATGGCCTTAGTGTACTGTAAACTTTTAACATAATAAGTTCCTTTTAGAAAAGCTGTTCTAGTATATTGCATACCAGCAGCTTTAGCAAAGTAAAAGAGATTGTGGTAGCAGAGCAGTAGGGTATTGTGGTTTCCAAATACCAAACATGTTAGAATAGCTTTTGAAATGGACAAAGGGAAGATTCTGGAAGAGTTGTAAGAATCTTGATAGAAAAGGCCTAGATTGTGATGAAGAGACTGTTGGTAGAAATGTGGACTTTAAAGAGACCTCCCATGAGTCTTTAAACTCGAGTGAGGATTGTGTACTTCCAAACTGGAAGGAGGGCAATCCTTGTTTTTAGTGACATGGACATTAACAAAATTGTCTACTGTTGTTGGATGGAAATTAGAATTTAAAGGTGACAACCTCTGGATGTGTAGCTGAGGAAATTCTCAGATTAATGTGAAATAGGAAACCTGGTTGCTCCATGAAGCTTATAATTAATTGTTGAGAACTGTACTTATGTGTACAAAGAAAACAGAAACTTGTGACCTGGAAAATTCCAGGCTCCCAGAAGGTGAGACCCCAGTGTGTACAACACCACCTGAGTATTAAATCAAACATGGAAGCAGCCAGCTATTAAAAGATAAAGGAGGATTGGAAATGGTGGTATTCAGAAAGGATTTTTGGAAAATCCAATTGTCAGATGGTTATGATCCCAGCATACAACTTAAAAAAACTGATAAGAGTGTTGTGAGGTCTGTATAAACAGAACCACTTCTGGTCTGGACTGAAAGAGAGAGAAAAGGGACATAGTGAAGGAAAAATTACTTCAGAGGCAGAATCATGGTAGATAACTTCTGAAGCCAAAATACACTCAGGCCAGAAGAGCAGACAGAGCCATGCCCTTGGAGATGGCTTTTGCCCCAAAGGCAGAGGGCAGATGATCTGCCTTGATGCTCAGGATGAGTTTTGATACCCCATGCCTCAGAGAGGTTGTATAAACTGGGGATTTATGAAAATCTGGTTATCAACCACTTGTTCTGTAGGAGTTAAACATGGGCTCTGAAGTTGACAGAGATCCCAAGGGCTCTTCAAACTTTCAGGAGAGTGGAGCTGAGAGAAATGTAGTCCCCCAATGCACCTCAATGTTGCAACACACACTAGCATTTGGTAAGAAAGCAAAGCTGCTGGATAGGTCCTTGAAAAGGGTGGGATGGCCACTTTCTAAAGCCCTGAGGATAAATGATTCTCAGATTTTGAAATCAAATGGAATGTATGCTGCAGGTTTTTTGGAACTCTTTGAGTCCAGTGACCCCTGCTTACCTTTCAGTTTCTCTGTATGGAAATGGAAACATTTATCTGATGACTGTCCCTCCTTTGTATATTAGCAGCTGATAACTTATTCTGAGTTTCACAGGTCCAGAGCTAGTTTAGAATTTTTGGCTTTAAGACAGACCATGCCTGTAACTGACTTTGATGGTATCTTGTATTGTTTTTGATTTTGTATTGTATTTGTATTCTTACTGATATGATTTAAGGCCTTGTGATATTGCAATAGAGCTATTGTAGTTTCTTTATGGTAGGAACATGCCTTTTTGGGGATCCAAAGCTTGGAATATGATGGTGTGAAACTATTATGTATACAAGTAAACCATGTTTTAATCCCAATCAAATCTTGTAAGGGCAGACATTTCTCTTAGTCCTGATTCAGTATTGTAGAGCAGAAGGTTTTTATTAGATTGTCTCCCCAGAGATGTGGCATGCCCAATTTTGGGTGTAATATTTTTAATATTCAGATATGTGATTCCAGACATTCATATTGTGTGTTGCTTAATTTACTACAGTCTTTTCAAAGGGGAAACATTTTGAAGAAAACTCAGATGCAGATGCTTGGAGAAGAGTTGCTTAAAACTGAGAGAGAGGCAGATTTTTGGAGATTCTTGAGGCACTAAGAGAGCAAGCAGATGCCTAGACAAAGGCAGAGCTGAGCTGATGTTCCCAGGTGCATTCCCACAAAATGCTACAGAATTGTGTCTCTGAAGAACTAACTGGAGACCCACAGGTGCTTAGAGAGGAAACCACTGGCATCAGAAGATGGAAGCAATGGAACCAGGAACAAGGACTAGCAGTCACCATCCATGTGCCTTCTTAGCCCATAGGAAGAATGACCATCAGACTTTGAAATCTAATGGAATTTGCCCTGCAGGTTTTCAGAATTCTTTAGGTCTGGTGAACCCTGCTTTCCTACCAATTTTTCCCTATGGCAATAGGCATTGTTTATCCTATGACTGCCCTTCTTTGTATGTTGGAAGCAGATAAATTGCTATAAGTTCACAGGCACATAGCCAGAGTAGAATTTTGCCTTAAGACACACCATGCCTGACAGTGACTTTGATGAAATTTTGTACTATTTTTGAGTTGATATTATATTTGTATTGTTACTGAAATGATTCAAGTCCTTTGTGATATTGTGGTGAAATGAATGTGTTTTAATATGGAAAGATTTAGTGCCTTGAAACAGGACAGATGATAAATTTTAGGCAAAATATGTATCTTTTGTTTTTTTCTATTTAGAGATTAAATATGGTTTAAGGTGCTACATATAGTAGCCAAGTTGCCAAGACATGGACATAGCACTAGTTAGGTTCCAGTGTCAACATGGCCAGATGATAGTGCCCAGTTGTTCTGTTGCTGTGGACAAAACATCAGCATATGAATTTCATCGATCACTAATTATATCTACAGTTGACTAAGGTGATTGCTTTCCTCATTGAATGAAGCTAGCTTAAAAGAAGAATTCAGAAGAGAGAGAAACAGACCAGCAGAGTTAGCACATGTCAGCACACCTCAGCTCAGTGCTCAGAGCTGGCACAGGCCCAGATGTTTGGAAATGCAGAAAGGAAATTCCCCCTAGGAACGCAGTTTGTACCCAGAAGCCAAGACAGAGGGCTAGCAGACCTTGCCATGTGCCTTCCCAAATTAGTGAATTTGTAACTGAATCAATCCCCTTTATAAAAGTGAGTCATTTCTGGTGTCTTGCATTGTGGCAGCATTGACAATCTAAAACAATAACTTTGTTTCTTTTCACCCTCAATGGGCTGGTTTTAACAAAACTCAGTATAGAGGTCATCAGCTTTAGATTTCATGCTGTAATTTTCATCATTCATTGCCTCATGCACATTTGCTTTCTTTTTTCTATTACATTCTCCTATGTGAACGAATAAAATTGCGAATGATTCCCCTTGTCCATTTCAACATTATTATGTAAAGAATTTCAAACATTAAAATGGCACTGCTGTACTAAAGTGCAAAGCAGTAGGAAAAACTAGTACATGTATGTGTGTATTTATAATAACACTGGCAACATCTGTGCTACCTGGTTACCAGACCTTGTTTTTGGAAATTATTATTAATAGTAATAAAGAAAACAATTCCTTCAAAAATAGTGATATAAAAGAACCCAAATCCAAGCACGGTCTTCATGTATGGAAAACTTACTAGTTATGAATGTTGTATCTGGGGTTGGAGGTAGGGGATCTTATCACCCACAGTGCCTGAGCTAAACCCTTCAAAATCAGTAGTCTTTAGGAAGAGGCAAATCAAAACCACACTGAGATACCACGTCACAGTCAGTAGGATGGCTAGAATAAGAAACTAAGATGAAAAAAACAAGTATTGGTGAAAATGTGGAAAAGCAGAGCCCTAATGCATTGCCAGTAGGAGGGGTGTAGAATAGCACAGCTACTTTGAAAAACAATCTTTCTGCTCCTCAAACTATTAAACATCAAATTATCAAATGCTCTTGCAATTCCATTCCTAAGGATATAATCAAAGAACTGAAAGCATAGGGCCAAGCAAAAGTTCTACCTGAATGTTCATACCAGCATTCTTCATAATAGCCTAAAGATGGAAATAACCCAAGTGTTCATTAGTATGTGAATGGACAAATTTTATCAATACAGTGGAATATTAATTTGCCAAAAAAATAAAGTACTGTGTAATGCTACAACATTGATGAATCTTGAAACTATTATGCTACCTGATATAAATCAGTCACAAATGGCCAAATATTATATAATTTCATTCATATGAAAGTCCATAATATAGGAATCTATAGTGGCAAGAAGTAGATTAGTGGTTGCTTAGAGCTGGGGAATTGATGAGATAATGTGGGGGTAATAGTTAACAGGTTCCGGGTTTCTTTTTGATGTTATAAAGTGTTCTAAAATTGACGTGGTGATGGCTGCACCTATCTGTGCATATATTAAAAACCACTGAACTATGTGCTTTTAATCAGTAAATTATATGATATGTGAAATATCTGCTTGATTTTTTTTATCTGCTGAAACAACATATGATGAGTTGGATTAACAACAGGAATGTATTGGTTCATGGTTTCAGAGGATAACAGGCTTGCTCCTACCTCAGATCAGTATCTATTGGCTGGCTGGCAAATTTGGGGGTTCCTCAGCCTTTTGGTCACATGGCACAAACACATGGCAATGTCTTCTTTTCATACAGATTCCATTGACTTTCAGTTTTTTGGTCTTCTTGTTTTTTCTCTTACTGTGTCCAATTTCCTTTGCTTAGAAGGTCTTCAGCCATATTGAATTAGGGCCCACTCTCATTCAGTGTGGGAAAACTAATAAGACCTTTGAGTTCCTATTTACAAATGAGTTTCACACCCACAGTAACAGGGTTTGGGACATGAATGCGCCTTTTATGTATGATATGATTCAATCCCCAATAATATCTCAATAAAGCTATTTTTAAAAATGGAAGTGTACACCTATTACAGCACCTTATATCATGATTTTTCAGAGGGTTACAATGAGTTACTGAGAAAATGAGTCTAGAAAAAAATGATGTATGTAGCCTTCTGTGCTTGTTTGAAAGTATTATGTACCCCTGAAATCCATGTTTTAATCCTGATTCCATCTTGTGAAGGCAACCATTTCTTTTAATCATTATTTAGTAATGTGGGTTGTAATCTTTTGATTAAGTTATCTTTGTGGAAATGTGACATGCCCAATTGTGTGTGTTAACCTTTGATTCAATGGAGATATGATTCTATCCATCCCAGATGGGTCTTGATTAGTTCACTGGAATCCTTTAAAATAGGAAATATTTTGGAGAAACCTCAGAAAGGACAAAGCCCAGAGAAATGATAAAAATGACAGAGCCAACAGAGAGAGAGCCAACAGAAGCTTTAGGGCCAACAGAGAGCAGAGACTCTAATGTTTGGAGGTGCTTGGAGCCCAACAGATGTTACCATGTGCATTCCCATGAGATGTTAAGCTAGGCAGGACATGGAGAGAGCCAAGGGAAGTAAAGAGATGAAAGTCAGCCCCAGAGAAACAAAGTGAGGAAACCCCACATGGGCAGAGACTAAAAGCAATGGAGCCCAGAGGCAAAGGATCAACAGATGCCAGCCATGTGACCTCTCAGTTAACAGAGCTGGTCCCTACCCATCAGGCTTCCTTGAATTAAGGTATTTTTCCCTTGATGCCTTAGTTGGACATTTACTAGGCTTATAACTATAATCCTGCAATCTTATTAAATTCTACTTTTTAAAAGCCATTCCAGGCCTGGAATATCACATTCTGGTAGCTTGCAAACTAACACAACCATCTTATGCCTTGATTTATTTTCAACATCTCTCCTCTATCAATAGCATATATTATTTTCATTACATCTTTTGTCCTTTTCTAGTTTGTATGGTCATTGTGGGATAGTTAAGTAAGTACTTTAAACTTCAATTCTCATACTGCCAATAATGAAGGGTTCACATGACCTTAACTAGACCCTAGCTAATGTATGCACCTTCTCTATCTCTCTTTATCTCTATCTCTCTCTCTCCCCCCTCTCTATATTTTGACCTTAAGATGAGTGACCACTGATGGTCTTTTGATTTCATCTAGGTAACCATCAAGGAAGTAAGCTGTTGATTTAGCAAATTTTACCTTCTGAATCAGAAACCTGATTTTTCCTTATGAGCAATCTCTGGCCAATCACTGCAAGTGCTTAGAGTTTCCATTACAGAAACTTTCACCTTTTACAAGAACAGGAAAAATAAATCTGACATATATATATATATATATATATATATATATATATATATATATATATATATATATATATCCACCCACTCAAGTTTGTGCATTAAATATATCTAATTGGATTGTTAAATCAGTTACTTTACATTCAGACTGACAGTGACTCCGTTTGTAAAGTTCCTGCAATGGTCTTGTAGGTTTTCTATTTGCATGTTTTCTATGTAGTATATAGGGATCATAATCATCAACAATGGGACTTTCAAAAATCCTTTTTGGATAACCTCCTATCCAATCCTCATTTGCCCTGAGATACCTGACTGCATCCAAGATTGGTTAAAACCTCATGTGGGGCCCTATTCCATAGCATCTCACTTGCTAGAAACCCAGACTTTTCCAACCACCAATTTCCATTTTTTTCCTACACAAAGGTTCAATTCACACCTTCTCTCTTTCCTCTCACAATTTACTATGAGCTTCATGGAACAAGAAAGGCTGCATTTTCACATTAACCTGGAAATTTCCTCAGCTAAATATGTCACTTTTAAATTCTAACTTCCATTCAAGAATAGTACAAAATTTTTCTATATAGTCTGTGCCACTATAAAACTAGGATCACTGTCCTTTCAGTTTGGAAGTACACATTTCTCACTTCAGTCTAAATTCTTGACAGAGGTCTCTTTAAAGTCCACTACCAGCAATCTCCTCACAGCATTTTAGGCCTCAAAACTCTTCCAGAATCTTACACTTATCCATTTCATAAGCTGTTCCAACATGTTTGGTATTTCCAAACCACTGAAACCTATTTCTCTGGTACCACACTCTGTTTTACTTTACTGACTCTCCTTGAATACAATATACAGAAATGGAACAGATTTTACAAAGGAAATTTATTATGTTACAAATTTAGTTCTAAGGCCATGAAAATGTCCAAATTAAGGCACCAACAAGAGGATACCTTCACTCAAGAATGCTGATGCCATGTGGACTACCTCTGTCAGCTGGGAAGGCACACGGCTGGCAACTGCTGGTCCTTTTTCCTGTTTCCATTGCTTCCATCTTCTGATGCCAGTGGTTTCCTCTGTAAGCACTTGTGGGCCTCCACTTTGTTCTTCTGTGACACCATTATGGTTACTGGCTTGATTAGCATGTCATGGGAAATCACCTGGCAATGTCAGCTGGTCTCTGCCTGTGTGTAGGCATCTGCTGTCTCTCAAGGAATCTTCAAACATCTGTCTCTCTCTCAGCTCTGAAGCAACTCTTCTCAAAGCATCTATATCTGAGATTTCATCAAAATATTTCCCTTTTGAAAGGACTCAAGTAAACCCATCAAGACCCACCTTGAATGGCTAGAATCACATATCCATTGTTTCAAAATAGCACACCCAAAATTGAGCATGTAACATCTCCATGAATACAGTTTAAAAATGTTTCTACCCTACCATATGTAATCAGGATTAAAAGAAACAGCTGCCCTCACCAGTTTGGATTGTGATTAATACTTGGCTTACTGGGGTACATAGCCCTTTCAGACCATCACACTCCACACTCTGAATCCCAAAAAAGGCATGTTCCTTCCATATACAAAATACATTAACTCCATTACAATATCACAAAGCTCTAAACCATATCAGTAACAATGAAAACACAATAAAACATCAAAAGCAGTACAAAATCTCATTAAAGACAGTTACAGACATAGTCTATCCTAACAAAAAATTCTATACTAGCTCTGGACCTGGGAAACTCAGAATAAGTTTTCAGCTGCCAATATACAATGGAGGGACAGTCATCAAATATGTTGTCACTCTGTAGGGAGAAACTGAGAGGTAAACAGGTGTCACTGGACCTGATGTGTTCCAAAAACTTTCAGGGAAAACAATTTGATATCAAACTTTGAGAGTCATTTATCCTCAGGGCTTTAGAAAGCAACTGTTTCACCCTTTACAAGGACATATGCAGCACACTTGCTCCCTCTCCAAATGCTGGGGTGATTTGCAACACTGGGGTGTACTGGTAGGATGACTTTTCTCTCATCTGCACCCTCCCAAAACTTCAGTGCAGCACCTGATATTTCTGCCATCTCTGGGGTACATGCTCAACCCCTCCAGAGAAATAAGGTGGCAGCCCGACTCCCTCAATCCCTTGTTTATGCACTCTACCTCTTTTTCAAGGCCTGGGGTAGCAAATCTCTTCCCAAGCAATGACCTGGAAGGCCTGCCCTTTGGGCAAACTCACAGTCTCCAAATTCATGGGTGTGTCCACTCTCCTGTCCCAGGTATTTTGGTGTCAAACCTAATTTTCCATGGCTCTGCCTCTGAAGACATTTTCCCTTAATATATCTCTTTTCTCTCCCATTTAGCCTAGACTGGAAGTGGTTCCATTTATACTATTCCCACAACACTCTTGTCAGTTTTCTATGTACTATGTAGGGATCATAGCCATCAGACTATAGGATGGTCCTCAAATCCTTTCTGGATAATTTCATTTCCAATCCATGTTTTTCCTGTAATAGATGGCTGCTTCTATGTTTGGTTATATCCTAATGTGTGGCCCTATTCCATAGGATCTCACTTTCTGAAAAACCAGATACCTGAGACCACCAATTTCTGATTTGTTTGTATACAAGAGTTCTATTCTCAAATTATCTCTTTCCTCTTACATTTTAATTTAAGCTTCACAGAGCAGATGGGCTGCATTTAGCACATTACTTTTTAAATCTCCTTAGATGAGTACCCCAGATTGTCACCTTTAAATTCTTAGTTTCATCCAATAGCATTACACAATTTTGCTGAAACCTGTGCCAAGGGTTGCCTTCCAGTTTTCAATGACACATTCATCATTTCTGTCTAACACCTTGTCAGTGGTCTCTTTAAAGCCCACATTTCTACCAACACTCTCTTCAAAGCATTCTAGGCCTTCCATATCAGAAGCCTCACAGCTCTTCCAGGTTTTCTCATAATCCATTTTAAAAGTGTCTCCAACATGTTTGGTATTTACAAACCACTACACCATTCTTCTGTTGTTTTACTTTGCTAAAGCTGCAATATACCAGAAATGGAACAGCTTTACTAAAAGGAATTTAAATTACAAGGTTATAGTTCTAAGGCCATGAAAATGTCCAAATTATGGCATCTACAGGGTGTTACCTCTCTGAATAATGATTGATGCCCTCTGGCACAGCTTTGTCAGGTGGGAACACACATGGCTGGCATCTGCTGGTCCTTGTTCCTGGTTCTTTTGCTTCTAGCTTCAGATGCCAGTGGTTTCCTCTCTAAGCGTCTCTGGGTCTTCGCTTATTTTCTGTGGTACACAATTCTGTGTTCTGGCTTGCTGAGCATCTCATGGGATTGTGCATGGGCTCTGCCTTGGTCTAGTCATCCACTCTCCTGTCAGTACTCTAAGAATCTCCAGACATCTTTGTCTCTGTCAGCTCTGAAGCAGTTCTCTAAGCATCTGCATCTGAGGGTTCTTCAAAATGTTTACCCTTTGAAAGGACTCTACTAAATAAATGAAGACCCATCATGAATGGCTGGAATCACATCTCTGTCTATTCAAGGTCACACCAAAAAATGGGCATGCCACATCTCTATGGGGGCAATCTGATCAAGTTTCTGTCCTACAGTATTGAATCAGGAATGAAAGAAACTGCTTCCCTCACAAGATTGGATTGGGATTAAAATGTCATTCTGTGGTACACAGTAGTTTCAGACCTTCACATTCTACACTCTGGATACTAAAAATATACATGTTTCTTCCATATATAAGATATTAACTCCATTACAATATCACAAACTTAAACCATTTCAGTAACAATAGAAATACAATACAAAGTCAAAACTAGTACAAAATCTTACTAAAGTCAGTTACAAGCATGTCCTATTGCAAAAGATTTTACTGTGGTTCTGGACCTGTATAACTCAGAACAAGTTATCTGCTGCCAACATATGAAAGAGGCACAACCATAGGGTATATGTTTCCATAGCCCTAAGGAGAAATCAAAAGATAAACAGGTGCCATGGGCCCAAATAATTCCAAAAATCTGTAGGGCAAATCCTGTTTAATTTCAAAATCTGAGGTCACTTATCCCTTGGGCTTTATAAAGCAGCAGTCCCACACTTTCCAAGGACCTATGAGCAGCCTTGCTCTCTCTCCAGGTGCTTGGCTATGTTGCAATACCAGTGTGCATTTGGGACCAATCTTTCTCTCAGCTCCACCCTCCTCAAGCTTTAGGGTAGCCTCTGTGATATCTGCAGTTTCCAGGGCACATGCTCAACCATTTCAGAGCAATGGGTGGCAGCCAAGCTCTCCCCAGTTCCAGGTTTATGTGCTCCGGAACCTCCCCATGGTCTGGGTTCAGAAAACTCATCCTGAGAATTGAGGTTAAAGGCCTGTCCCATGCCATTGTAGTAAGCTCGGTCTCTCCAAGTGCATGGATGTGCCTGCTATCCTGTCCCAGTTTTCTTGGCTTCAGTCCATGCTTCCATGCTTCTGCCTCTGAAATCATGTTTCCTTCAATAGGTACTTTTCTCTCCCTTTTAGTCCAAACTGATAGTGGTTCCATTTATATATATCCCACAACACTCTTGTCACTTTTCTATGTAGTATGCAGGAATCATAACTGCAAGTCTTTAGGACTTTCCACAAATCCTTCTGCATAAGTTCATCACCAACATTTGCTTGGACTGTAATAGCTGGCTGCTTTCTTGTTGGGTTAAATCTGCACATGGTGCCTTATTCACTGGAGTTTCACTTTTTGGAAGTCCAGAATTTTCCTAACCACCAGTTTCTGTTTTCTTTGAATGCAAGAGTCCCATTCTCAACTTATCGCTTTCCTTTCACATTTTGCTGTAAGCTTGATAGAGTAACCAGGCTGCATTTTCCACATTTAGTTTGGGGATTTCTACAGCTAAGTATCTCTTGTTTTCACCTTTAAATTCTTACTTCCATCCAACAACAGTGCACAATTTTATGAAAGTCAATGCCACTTCAAAACAAGAGCCAACTTCCTTCCAATTTGCATTCCTCATTTATGCCTAAAACCTCATTGGAGGTCTCTTTAATGTACACATTTCTACCAGACGTCTCTTCACAGCAATCTAGGCTTTCTCTATCAAGATATTCACAATGCTTCCAGAATCTTCCTCTTATCCACTTCAAAAGGTGTTCCAACATGTTTGTTATTTGGAAACCATAGCACCCTACTGCTCTGGTACCACAATCTCTTTTACTTTGCTAAAGGTGCTAGAATATACTATACCAGAAATAGATTAACTCTTATAAAGGGAATTTATTATGTTAAAAGTTTACTCTTCTAAGGCCACGGAAAATGTCCAAATTAATGCACAAACAAGAGGTTACCTTCACTTAAGAATGTTGGTGCCATCTGGATCACCTCTGTCAGCTGATAAAGCATGTGTCTGTCATTTTCTTGTCCTTGTTCTTGTTTCCAGCTTCAGATGCCAGTTTTCTCTTTTCTTTTCCCATCTGTGGGCCTTTACCTAGTTCCTCCAGGACCCATCTCTAGGTTCTGCCTTTCTTAATATCTCATGCAAAGACACATGGTGACATTTGCTGCACTCTGCCTGTGACTAGGCATCAGCTCTCTCTGACAGTACTCCAAGAATATCCAAACATCCATGTCTTTGTCAGCTCTGAAGCAGTGTTCTCCAAGTTTCCACATCTGAGGTGTCTCCAAAGTGTTTCCCCTTTTGAAGGACTCTAGAAAATTAGTCAAGACTTGCCTTGAAGGGGTGGAGTCACATTTCCATCTATTCAAAAGTTAGCATTCGAAATTTGGGCATGTCACTTCTCCTTAGAGATAACCTATTCAAAAGCTGCTTCCCTACAATATTGAATCAGGATCAAAACAAACAGCTCCCCCCACAAGACTGGATCAGGATTAAAACTTAGCCTTTCTGGGGTGCATAATAATTTCAAACTGTCACAGGCACAGAAAAAGTTATTCTAAAATGCAGTTAAAATAATAACTAAAAGCCACATCATTTGTCAGGGTAAGTTATAGAATGCCCTTCTCCATGTTGTTTGAAGTTAATTGACTTCAAGAAGAGTAACACCCAATGGGCAACCAGAGCTGAAAAATGTATGTCAAATAAAATGGCTAATTTAGATTTCTCACTAGCAGCATGTGGTGCAAAAAGATGGTGGTGAAGTAAAGTCTTGGTTGGGGGGAAGCAGTAGGAGGAGGTAGCAACTGATTCTCTCCAAGTTCAACTTCATATACAAAAAAAAAATCATTCCCAAAGACACAAACACTCAGAGAAAACTCAATCTATAGACATTTTTATAATTGCTACAAAGTCAAGAAATCTATCAAGTTAAATGATAATTTAAAAAGCAAAATCTCAAAATGAAAAACAAATGAAAGTAAAAAGATAATAATAGCGAATTACTGATGACTTGATGACCAGGTCATTATACATATAAACCAAAATGGAAAAAAATATGAATTTCTCTCTACAACAAATTTTAAATATATTGCAAACCATGAAAATGAAGAGATAATAACATCTTTTGCAAAACTCAGAAACTAGCAATTGGTGTGAAATTTTAAGTGGTAAAGGCAAGTTTACTATAATAATAGTAATTATAATTATAGTAATGTTCTCCCTTTTCACAGCCAACTCTCAAGAGTACTTATAAAAGACCAATGAATTAAGAAATAAATTTTTGTTATAATATTTTATGCACAAATTTTAACACTTTAAGAACAATAATGCAGTTAATAAAACTGGAAATTGATTCAGAGTAGGAAAAAATTTTTATTTAAATTGATTTAGCACTGTTTTTCTTGTTCACTGTGGGTACCTAGAACTATTTATATCTTGGCCTACAAAATAGAATCATTTATTAATCACATATTACTAAGATCATTTTTCCATCATTGTACTATGAAATGTTTTTAGTTGTGTGTGTGTCTGTTTAGGGGTTGTATTTTTATTACCTTTGATTCCACTATGGCCTATTGGACTTAATATTTTATTACTGAGTATGAGGTGACTAATGGGCATAGATCTGGCCAAAATGAAAGATTTAAAATATTTTCTTGGAAATTGGGTGTCCAAATCTTTTCCTGGAGCATTCCTCCTGGTATTCAAGGCTTCACCATCGCTGCAATGGATTTCATATTCCAGGATATAGTGCACTACAACCTGGTTCCTTACTCTGTGGATTGGCTGAATTGCTGAAAATCTCAATCTCCTTAACTAATGTAGAGAAAGAGGTTCTTATGTATTATAAATTTGGGATTATGATTTGTTAGTTCTTGATTTCTAATATAAAAAGGATAAAACTCTTAGGATATAAGTCAGTGTCATCATTTGAAATACTGGTTAGAAGTAGGGGCCATTAAGGCTTAAATGGAAAGCTATGATAACAAGGCTTTATTGATGAGAGTGTTAGTATTTCAGAGTATTAGAAATGAATTAGCTGAAATTCATTTCTTAATCTAGCTCATATTATGATAAATAGAATCATTCCTATTTATAATTTTCTAATTCAACCATTACTCAGATATACTGCCATTTGAATATTTTTTTCCACCAAAGAGTCATTTATTTCATGGCGTTAGTTTAGTTGCATATAGCTAAGATTAAAGTAGGTTCTCAAAAGTGAAATGTGTTTATTTCCTGGGATATGCAGGAAAATCTGCATGGGAAGAATAGTAGAAGTATTCTGAGTATTTATCATCTAAATAAAATTTCTATTTTATGTGTCTTTAAAATTGAATCAGAGGGCAGGCCATGGTGGCTCAGCAGGCAGAGTTCTCACCTGCCATGCTGGAGACCCAGGTTCACATCCCAGTGCCTGCCCATGCAAAAAAAAAAAAAAATTGAATAAGTGACAGAGTAGTATTTATTTAAAATTCATATACAAAGAGATACATATGCACATTTTGGGAAATACTGCTTAATACTTTATAATTTTACATCTGATAACATTTTGTGTTATTTTTCAAATGTTATTTGGTCAGTTTTCTGGGAATGAATAATGTTAGATGCTGGAATCATTTATTGAGTGTGAAGAAGGCCTTTGAATTTTTCCTCAATATTTATATTTAATAATTTCAAATCAACATAAAATTGAAATAATAGCAAAAAAAAAACTCATGTATTATGAAGCTATATTTTTAAAATGGTAATATTTGCCACACTGACTTTACCTCTATTTTTTTTAATTTTTTTTTTATTAATTAAAAAAAGAATTAACAAAACAATTAGAAATCATTCCATTCTACATGTGCAATCAGTAATTCTTAATAACATCACATAGTTGCATATTCATCATTTCTTAGTACATTTGCATCGATTTAGAAAAAAGAAATAAAAAAATAAAAAGACAACAGAATAAGAATTAAAATATTAATAGAAAGAAAAAAAAAAACCTATACCTCACATGCAGCTTCATTCAGTGTTTTAACATAATTGCATTACAATTGGGTAGTATTGTGCTGTCCATTTCTGAGTTTTTATATCCAGTCCCGTTGTACAGTCTGTATCCCTTCAGCTCCAATTACCCCTTCTCTTTTTTTTTTTTTTTTAATTAAAGGAAAAAAAGAAATTAACCCAACATTTAGAAATCATACCATTCTACATATGCAATCAGTAATTCTTAACATCATCACATAGATGCATGATCATCATTTTTTAGTACATTTGCATCGGTTTAGAAAAACTAGCAACATAACCGAAAAAGATATAGAATGTTAATATAGAGACAAAAATAAAAGTAATAATAGTAAAGTCACAACAAAACAAAACAAAACAAAACAAAACCTATAGCTCAGATGCAGCTTCATTCAGTGTTTTAACAAGATTACTTTATAATTAGGTATTATTGTGCTGTCCATTTTTGAGTTTTTGTATCTAGTCCTGTTGCACAGTCTGTATCCCTTTAACTCCAATTGCCCATTATCTTACCCTGTTTCTACCTCCTGCTGGACTCTGTTACCAATGACATATTCCAAATTTATTCTCGAGTGTCTGTTCACATCAGTGGGACCATACAGTATTTGTCCTTTAGTTTTTGGCTAGACTCACTCAGCATAATGTTCTCTAGGTCCATCCATGTTATTACATGCTTCATAAGTTTATCCTGTCTTAAAGCTGCATAATATTCCATCGTATGTATATACCACAGTTTGTTTAGCCACTCTTCTGTTGATGGAGATTTTGGCTGTTTCCATCTCTTTGCAATTGAAAATAATGCTGCTATAAACATTGGTGTGCAAATGTCCATTTGTGTCTTTGCCCTTAAGTCCTTTGAGTATATTCCCAGCAATGGTATTGCTGGGTTGTATGGCAATTCTATATTCAGCTTTTTGAGGAACCACCAAACTGCCTTCCACAGTGGTTGCACCATTTGACATTCCCACCAACAGTGGATAAGTGTGCCTCTTTCTCCGCATCCTCTCCAGCACTTGTCATTTTCTGTTTTGTTGATAATGGCCATTCTGGTGGGTGTGAGATGATATCTCATTGTGGTTTTGATTTGCATTTCTCAAATGGCCAGGGACATTGAGCATCTCTTCATGTGCCTTTTGGCCATTTGTATTTCCTCTTCTGATAGGTGTCTGTTCAAGTCTTTTTCCCATTTTGTAATTGGGTTGGCTGTCTTTTTGTTGTTGAGATGAACAATCTCTTTATAAATTCTGAATACTAGACCTTTATCTGATATATCATTTCCAAATATTGTCTCCCATTGTGTAGGCTGTCTTTCTACTTTCTTGATGAAGTTCTTTGATGCACAAAAGTGTTTAATTTTGAGGAGCTCCCATTTATTTATTTCCTTCTTCAGTGTTCTTGCTTTAGGTTTAAGGTCCATAAAACCGCCTCCAGTTGTAAGATCCATAAGATATCTCCCAACATTTTCCTCTAACTGTTTTATGGTCTTAGACCTAATGTTTAGATCTTTGATCCACTTTGAGTTAACTTTTGTATAGGGTGTGAGAGATGGGTCTTCTTTCATTCTTTTGCATATGGATATCCAGTTCTCTAGGCACCGTTTATTGAAGAGACTGTTCTGTCCCAGGTGAGTTGGCTTGACTGCCTTATCAAAGATCAAATGTCCATAGATGAGAGGGTCTATATCTGAGCACTCTATTCGATTCCATTGGTCGATATATCTATCTTTATGCCAATACCATGCTGTTTTGACCACTGTGGCTTCATAATATGCCTTAAAGTTCGGCATCGCTAGACCTCCAGCTTCGTTTTTTTTCCTCAAGATGTTTTTAGCAATTCGGGGCACCCTGCCCTTCCAGATAAATTTGCTTATTGGTTTTTCTATTTCTGAAAAATAAGTTGTTGGGATTTTGATTGGTATTGCGTTGAATCTGTAAATCAATTTAGGTAGGATTGACATCTTAACTATATTTAGTCTTCCAATCCATGAACACGGTATGCCCTTCCATCATTTAGGTCTTCTGTGATTTCTTTTAGCGGTTTTTTGTAGTTTTCTTTGTATAGGTTTTTTGTCTCTTTAGTTAAATTTATTCCTAGGTATTTTATTCTTTTAGTTGCAATTGTAAATGGGATTCGTTTCTTGATTTCCCCCTCAGCTTGTACATTACTAGTGTATAGAAATGCTACAGATTTTTGAATTTTGATCTTGTAACCTGCTACTTTGCTGTACTCATTTATTAGCTCTAGTAGTGTTGTTGTGGATTTTTACGGGTTTTCGACGTATAGTATCATATTGTCTGCAAACAGTGATAGTTTTACTTCTTCCTTTCCAATTTTGATGCCTTGTATTTCTTTTTCTTGTCTAATTGCTCTGGCTAGAACCTCCAACACAATGTTGAATAATAGTGGTGATAGTGGACATCCTTGTCTTGTTCCGGATCTTAGGGGGAAAGTTTTCAATTTTTCCCCATTGAGGATGATATTAGCTGTGGGTTTTTCATATATTCCCTCTATCATTTTAAGGAAGTTCCCTTGTATTCCTATCTTTTGAAGTGTTTTCAACAGGAAAGGATGTTGAATCTTGTCAAATGCCTTCTCTGCATCAATTGAGATGATCATGTGATTTTTCTGCTTTGATTTGTTGATATGGTGTATTACATTAATTGATTTTCTTATGTTGAACCATCCTTGCATACCTGGGATGAATCCTACTTGATCATGATGTAGAATTCTTTTAATGTGTTGTTGGATACGATTTGCTAGAATTTTATTGAGGATTTTTGCATCTATATTCATTAGAGAGATTGATCTGTAGTTTTCTTTTTTTGTAATATCTTTGCCTGGTTTTGGTATGAGGGTGATGTTGGCTTCATAGAATGAATTAGGTAGTTTTCCCTCCACTTCGATTTTTTTGAAGAGTTTGAGGAGAATTGGTACTAATTCTTTCTGGAACGTTTGGTAGAATTCACATGTGAAGCCATCTGGTCCTGAAATTTTCTTTTTAGGAAGCTTTTGAATGACTAATTCAATTTCTTTACTTGTGATTGGTTTGTTGAGGTCATCTATGTCTTCTTGAGTCAAAGTTGGTTGTTCATGTCTTTCCAGGAACCCGTCCATTTCCTCTAAATTGTTGTATTTATTAGCGTAAAGTTGTTCATAGTATCCTGTTATTACCTCCTTTATTTCTGTGAGGTCAGTGGTTATGTCTCCTCTTCCATTTCTGATCTCATTTATTTGCATCCTCTCTCTTCTTCTTTTTGTCAATCTTGATAAGGGCCCATCAATCTTATTGATTTTCTCATAGAACCAACTTCTGGTGTTATTGATTTTCTCTATTGTTTTCATGTTTTCAATTTCATTTATTTCTGCTCTGATCTTTGTTATTTCTTTCCTTTTGCTTGCTTTGGGATTAGTTTGCTGTTCTTTCTCCAGTTCTTCCAAGTGAACAGTTAATTCCTGCATTTTTGCCTTTTCTTCTTTTCTGATATAGGCATTTAGGGCAATAAATTTCCCTCTTAGCACTGCCTTTGCTGCATCCCATAAGTTTTGATATGTTGTGTTTTCATTTTCATTTGCCTCGAGGTATTTACTAATTTCTCTTGCAATTTCTTCTTTGACCCACTCGTTGTTTAAGAGTGTGTTGTTGAGCCTCCACGTATTTGTGAATTTTCTGGCATTCTGCCTATTATTGATTTCCAACTTCATTCCTTTATGATCCGAGAAAGTGTTGTGTATGATTTCAATCTTTTTAAATTTGTTAAGACTTGCTTTGTGACCCAGCATATGGTCTATCTTTGAGAATGATCCATGAGCACTTGAGAAAAAGGTGTATCCTGCTGTTGTGGGATGTAATGTCCTATAAATGTCTGTTAAGTCTAGCTCCTTTATAGTAATATTCAGATTCTCTATTTCTTTTTTGATCCTCTGTCTAGATGTTCTGTCCATTGATGAGAGTGGGCAATTGAAGTCTCCAACTATTATGGTATTTGTGTCTATTTCCTTTTTCAGTGTTTGCAGTGTATTCCTCACGTATTTTGGGGCATTCTGGTTCGGTGCATAAATATTTATGATTGTTATGTCTTCTTGTTTAATTGTTCCTTTTATTAGTATATAGTGTCCTTCTTTGTCTCTTTTAACTGTTTTACATTTGAAGTCTAACTTGTTGGATATTAGTATAGCCACTCCTGCTATTTTCTGGTTGTTATTTGCATGAAATATCTTTTCCCAACCTTTCACTTTCAACCTATGTTTATCTTTGGGTCTAAGATGTGTTTCCTGTAGACAGCATATAGAAGGATCCTGTTTTTTAATCCATTCTGCCAGTCTATGTCTTTTGATTGGGGAATTCAGTCCATTAACATTTAGTGTTATTATTGTTTGGGTAATATTTTCCTCTACCATTTTGCCTTTTGTATTATATATATCATATCTGACTTTCCTTCTTTCTACACTCTTCTCCATACCTCTCTCTTCTGTCTTTTCATATCTGACTCTAGTGCTCCCTTTAGTATTTCTTGCAGAGCTCGTCTCTTGGTCACAAATTCTCTCAGTGACTTTATGTCTGAGAATGTTTTAGTTTCTCCCTCATTTTTGAAGGACAATTTTGCTGGATATAGGAGTCTTGGTTGGCAGTTTTTCTCTTTTAGTAATTTAAATATATCATCCCACTGTCTTCTAGCCTCCATGGTTTCTGCTGAGAAATCTACACATAGTCTTATTGGGTTTCCCTTGTATGTGATGGATTGTTTTTCTCTTGCTGCTTTCAAGATCCCCTCTTTCTCTTTGACCTCTGACATTCTAACTAGTAAGTGTCTTGGAGAATGCCTATTTGGGTCTAATCTCTTTGGGGTGCGCTGCACTTCTTGGATCTGTAATTTTAGGTCTTTCATAAGAGTTGGGAAATTTTCAGTGAAAATTTCTTCCATTAGTTTTTCTCCTCCTTTTCCCTTCTCTTCTCCTTCTGGGACACCCACAACACGTATATTTGTGCGGTTCATATTGTCCTTGAGTTCCCTGATACCCTGTTCAAATTTTTCCATTCTTTCCCCGATAGTTTCTGTTTGTTTTTGGAATTCAGATGTTCCATCCTCCAAATCACTAATTCTATCTTCTGTCTCTTTGAATCTATCATTGTAGGTATCCATTGTTTTTTCTATCTTTTCTACTTTGTCCTTCACTTCCATAAGTTCTGTGATTTGTTTTTTCAGTTTTTCTATTTCTTCTTTATGTTCAGCCCATGTCTTCTTCATGTCCTCCCTCAATTTATCGATTTCATTTTTGAAGAGGTTTTCCATTTCTGTTCGTATATTCAGCATTAGTTGTCTCATCTCCTGTATCTCATTTGAACTATTGGTTTGTTCCTTTGACTGGGCCATATTTTCAATTATTTGAGCGTGATCCGTTATCTTCTGTTGGCGTCTGCACATTTAGACAGATTTCCCTGGGTATTGGATCCAAAAGTTTGGAAGATTTTTCTGTGAAATCTCTGGGTTCTGTTTTTCTTATCCTGCCCAGTAGGTGGCGCTCGTGGCACACGTTTGTCTGCGAGTCCCACCAGTAAAAGGTGCTGTGGGACCTTTAACTTTGGAAAACTCTCGCCGTCCGGAGGTTCGCTAGCCGAAGCGGCTTGGAAGAGTTCGAGCCGGCCCGGAGTCCGAACGTGGGGAGAGTTGCTGGCCGCCGCAGCCCGGGAAAGCGCCCGTTCGAATTTCCTAGTCGCCCGGGCGACAAGCGTGGTGGGAGGGCGCCACCGGCAGTGGCCCACCCGGGAGAGTGCACATTCCTGGGGAGTCACGGGTTTGGAAGGGGCCTCCCCCACCCGTCACCGTTCTCTGCGGCCTGGGGATTTCCGATCCAATTCTCTCAGTTGGTCCGGGGGGCCGCGCGTGGTGTGGGCGCCAGCCGCTGCGGTTTCAGGGGACCGCCTCTCCAATTCTCCCAGCCGGCCTGGGAAGGAGGAAGGGAGTGACTCCGGCCGCTTGCCACCCTGCCCGGTAAAGCCCGCGCGCCTCGGCGATCTCATCCGAGCGGCTTCTCTCAGCCAGCCAGCTGTTCCAGGATGGGGTACGCTGTCTTTTTTATCTCTGTTGTGGCTTTGGGTGCTGTTCTGTATCGTTTCTACTCCCCTAGTAGCTGTCCTGGAGAAGAAACTAAGATCCGCGCGTCTTACTAAGCCGCCGTCTTCTCCGGAACTACCTCTATTTTTTATAACTATACATCACACATGCAAACTTATGCTTATATAGCAGCTTGAAAGACAATCTGAAAGTTGCAGACATCCTTACATTGTATCTACACTAGGAAATGAATAGGTCCAGAAATTATCTAAAATCAAGTAAATATGAAGCGTTTTCTTTGTTTTTAAATCCTCTTAAAGGTAACTTGCAATATAAAGCAAAAATAATACAATTAATATTGAAGCATTTAAATATATGATAAGACCACATAGGATAGTAAGATAATGGGAACTAATCTGTTGTAAGGTACATTTAATATAGGTGAAAATTTATGAAATTTATAGGTGTATTGTGATATGATATATATTATAAAACCTAGATCAATCACTAAAAATATTAGAACAATGGGTATAACTAATTAGCTAAGAATGGATATAAAACCAAATATTTTAAGAATAGACAATTCAAAAGTAGGCAGAAAAAAAGAAGAAGAGGGGCAGGTGGGTAGAACAGATGAGAAATGGTTAAAGCACTAGTAAGATGTTATATTCATGTCCTAATATAAAATAATTGTATTGCATGTAAATTATCTGAGCATCCAAATTAAGATAGTGATTATCAGATAGTAATAAATGTAAGCACCAGCTATAAACTTTCTGCAAAAATCCCACTGAAAAATAAAGGTAGATAAATTAACTACAAAACAAGAGAAAATGATATGAAAAATTCATCAAGAGAAAGCTGGAGATCTAAATTAATCTCAAATTAGGCTTCAGTTCAAGGAGTATTACAAAAGAAAAGGAGAAATGTTATCTAAAGAGAAAACACACAATCCACCAATGAGACATAAAATTATTAAATTACTAATGCATCTAACCATAGACCTACAATTACATGATAGAATCAAAACAAAAATGAACTACAGAAATCCAAAGTTTTAGGTTGAGACATCGGCCCTTCTCTTTCAGTAATTGATATGAGAAATACACAAAGAAATCAGTCAGGATACAGAAATCAGAACAGTATTGGAACCGACTTGACCGTACAATGAACATTTATACAACACCCTGCCCATCAACAGTAAAATACATATAGTTTTGAAGTACAAGGAATTCCTGTATATCCTCAACCCATCATCATGGTATATTTGTCAAAAGTAGGAAACCAACATTGTTACATTATTGTCAACTAACCTCCACCCAGGATTCAGATTTCACCAGACTTTCAAGTAATGTTCTTTTTCTGGTGCAGGATTCCATCATAGATATCACATTGAATTTAGTGTTTATGAGCCTTTTGGTCTATAATGGCTTCTCTATCTTACCTTGTTTTTCCTTAATTAGCAGTTTTAAGGAGTACTTCTCAGGTATTTTATACAATGTGCCTCACTTCGGATCTTTCAGATGTGTTATATGTTATTAAATTGGGGTTGTGGGTTTTGGAGATATCAAAGGTCAAAGACACTTTTAATCATGTGCCAGTTTGAAACAGTTATGTACCCCAGAAAAGCTATGTTCTTTAATCCTGTTTCAATGTTGCTGGGTGGAATCCTTTTGATTAAGTTGTTTCCGTGGAAGTGTGACCCACTCAATTGTGGGTGGGACCTTTTGATTAGGTGGTTTCCATGGAGATATGTTTCCACCCATTCAAGGTAGGGTTGCTTAAGGGAGTCACTTAAGAGGGAAACAGTTTGGAAAAAGCTATAGAGCCCACACAAACAGATACCTGTGGGGATGCAGAAAGAAAATGCCCCTGGGGAAGCCATTTGAAGAAGCCAGTAGAAAAAGCAAGGAGATGCCACCATGTGCCTTCCCAGCTGAGAGAGAATGCACAAACATCAAAGGCCCTTTCTCTGGATGCCTTTGTTTGGCCATTTCCACAGCCTTAGTACTGTAAACTCGCAACTTAATAAATTCAATTTTTAATAGTTGTTCCATTTCTGGTATATTGCATTCTGACAGCTTTGGCAAACTAAAGCAAATCATATAGTGTCAAGGGTATATGCCATAAATATGACATCCCTGAAAATTTTAGCCTAGTTTACCTGTCCAAAGTAGTGTTGTAATGCTTTAGTTGTATTTGCAAGTTTCCTCTTCTCTAAAGTTTCCTTTTTTTATTTCATTTCAATTTTATTTATCTTATTTATTTCATTTTAATTTAATTTTACCTCTTACCTCTGGCAGCAAGTCACTAGAAAGTTCAAAATTGATTCAATAAATAATTGGCTACTTTACACTATCCATTTCTTAAGCCCTGGACTAGATCACAGAGCAAAACAAAAAATAAATGCACTAATCCACAGTTTCATGTTGCTAATATTAATTAAATTGAGTAGGTTATACAAAATGCTAGAAGATATTACAAAATATCAATGAAGGGAAAAAAAGAATAAGGTAAACCTTAACAGAAGTTCTGGGATGGGACATCTAATTTTAAATTGGCTCATCGGGGAAGACCTCATACAGTAGGAGTTAAGCCAGAAAATATCTTACCTTACCTGGAGAAGAATATTCCATTTGGTGGAAGCCAGTGCCAAGGGCTGAGAAGGAAGCATCCTGGGTCTGTTTCAGGAAGTGGGAGGAGAAGCCATTGAAAGCATTATGCTTTATGTATGAGTGAAATAGGAAATAACTGAAATGTTGCAAATGGAGCAATCACAAGATTGGACTCATGTTTTGAGGGGATTGCTCTGTATGCATGGATGTTAATAAATGACAGAGGGCTAAGGGTTGAAGAAGAAAAAGCAGCTGGGAGACTCTGTGATAATTCAATGAGGGATGATTCTGGATTGGACAATAGTGGCTGTATAGGAAGCTGCAAAAAACAGATAGAGTCTCAGTATATTTTGAAAATAGAGCTGGCAGGATTTATTGTTGCATTAGCTATGAAGGGTGGCATGGGTTGAATTGGACTTCTGAAAAATATTTGTCAGGCATTGTTTTCCAGGGAAATAGAACCAAGAGGATATGTTTGTGTGTATACACTACACACATAAACACATGCACACACATATGTATATGGCATTCTTTGCCTCAGCTGCCACTTGGTATTTTCCCTTCTGTGTCCAAATTTTCTCTCTTATAAAGAGAATAGGGATATTGGAGAAAGGACCCACCCTAATCAATTTGATTTTATCTTTGTTAATAAAAACTTTAAAGATCCTATTTCCAAATAGGGTCTTATTCAGGGGAAATAGAGTTTGGACTTGAAAACAACTGGGTTGAATTATGGGTTGAATTATGTATCCCCAAAAGATATGTTGAATTCTTAATCCCCAATACCTCTGAATGTGATCTTAATTGAAAACAGGGACATTAAACATGAAATTAGGCAAGTTAAATTATTCATTCTAGAGTAGGGCAGACTGTGATTCAATGTGACTACTGTCATAAAAGGAGAGGATTGCACACAAATAGAGGGGAGAATAGCATGTGGTAATTTATGCAGAGAATGTCATGGCTTTCTGGCAAGCCACCACCGGAAACCAGGATATAGGCATGAAATATATTCTTCCTACAGACTTCAAATGAAATGTATCCCTGGTGATACCTTGATTTTAGACTTTCAGTATCCAGAACAGTGAGACAGTAAGTGTATGGTGTTTGAGTCCATCTAATTTGTGGTACTTTATTACAACAGCTGTAAAAAATTAAAAGAAAGCATTAGAGAAATGGAAAAGGCATGAATAACTCCAAGGTTTTGAATTTGAAGGACTGGCAAAATGAAATTACCATTAATATTGATGGGGAAAGGTGAAAGTGTGGCAGAAGAAAGGAAGTTGGGTTTTAGACATGTTGATGTTGTGATGAATCTTAAATATAGAATTATTGATGGCAGGTGAGCAGAAGGATTTATGAACAGAGAATTTCAGGAAAGCTCTAGGCTATAAATAAGCAGTTGGAATTAAGAAGCATATGTATAGAATTTAATTAAACCTATGAGCTAACACAGCAACAGTGAGGGAGTGAAAGAAGAGTCTATTTCATGAGATCAGTGGTTTCTTCAATATTTCTGATAAGAGGAGAGAACAGCAGATAGCCCAAGGGGTGATGAGTAAAGTGGGAGGGTAGGCATTGATGACTATTGTCCTTGGAAAAGAGAAGGAAGGTTTTCCAGGACAATAGGGTTCTCAGCAGTGTCAGGTGTTGCAGAATGGTCATTTCAGATGAACTCTGATGGACCTTTCATTACCATGTTACCATGGACCGTGGCAACAAGGATACAAGCCATTTTGGTTGTACAACCAAAATGGCTTATATCATGAGCAACTGACTTTAAGAGAGGAGAATGGAGACAGATAGGAGACAGACATTATCTAAAGCCATTTCAAAGATCTGAGTTGTAAAAGGAGTAGAGAAGTATGCTGGAGTAGGAATGATATGCAAAGACAAGTATGTTAAGTAGGTCTAACAATTCCATGGAGACCTCTATTTCTAATCCCTGCCATTTACTACTTCAAGAAATTTGGAAAATTACCTGAAGTCTTTGACTCTGAATCATTTCATCTATCATGTAGGGTTAAAAATAGCCCTATTGAGGATGGTATAAGTATTAGCATAGGTAATGTACATATAATAATTTGTGTAACCAACTCATCTTTGGGTATTATTAAAAGATTACTAATTGTGGCTTAGGGAAATGTAAGAATAGCTGTAACAGTAGTAGTATAGTAAGTAGTAGTAGTAATTATGGTAGTAGTAGTGGTCATAGTAGCATTTGTGATTATTATATTAAAAACAAAATTTTATTAGTAAAATTTACTATTTTGAATGCTTATAAACAGGAAAAAAATTCTATTTTATGCCCTTCCTTATTCAGGAAAAGCATTTCATATGTAAATGTATTTATTTATTATGGTACACAAGTAATATACCACATCAATCTCACCAAGACTTCACAGTATCTGCATTAGTTTTCTATTGCCCTGTAACAAATCATTATTAAGTTAGATGCCTAAAACCACACCCCTTTATTAGGTAATCTGCGGGTCAGAAGTCTAGACAGGTTCAGATGGATCTCTGCTTAGGCTCTCACAAGGAAAGGCTCTTTACTGAAAGCTCTAAGGAAGAATTAATCTCCAGTCTCATTCAGTTTGTTGGCAGAATGCAGCTCCTTTCAGTTGTAGGGCAGAGGTCCTTATTTCCTTGATGAGTGTCAGTTGGGGGCCATTCAGAGTTCCCTTGATGTCACTTGCACTCTTCATCACATGCCCTCTCTATCTTCAAGGTAAGCAATGGCACAATGAATATGAATCTCTCTGAATTTCCATTCTACTATCAGCCAGAGAAAAGATTTTTAATATAATCAGCTCCTGTGATTATATTATGCCCATCCAAATAATCTTCCTTCTGTCATATAACAAAATCATTGGAATAACACCAGGGTGTGGAGGTTATAGAGGTCATCCTTGAATTCTGCCAATCACAGTAATTTAACTTTGAAATTAATGGATTTTATATTAATGAGATTTTCTTGTAGGTTTTTTGTTTGTTTGTTTTTGTCTTAAACAACAGGAGTTTATTCGCTCTTGGCTTTGAGAACAGAAGTCCAAAATTGAGGCATCAGCAAGGCATTCCTTTCTCCTGAAAGAAGAGAGTGTTCTGGACTGGCTGCCCACAACCTTTGCATTCTTTGCCTTTCTTTTTTGGGGGAGAGATATGACCTTTATTGAGCTTATCCACAAGAGTGGAAATAATGTCTGTACAAAACCAAATGTTTGTTACCATAACTTCTGTACCACAATTAAAATCCAAACAGTTTTTTTTACAGGCAGTCAACTCAATCAAAACCTACTACTTCAGAATCAATAGCTTCTTTGAAGCCACCATAGCACTTAAATATGGTTAAGACTCAAATGTAGAAATTTGGTTGGTTGGAAAGCCAATTAAACTTCCAACTTACTCAAATAGAATTACAAAAAGGCAAAACTTGTGTTTTTCACAGAGATACAGTCCACTGGAATCACCAACACTGGACAGCTGTTACAGTATTTAGAATCCTGAAATAAGAAAGAACCCAGGCATCATTTAGACAGTCTTCTGTTGTCCTTTCTTCCCAATCAGAGATTTGTGGAAAATGTGGAATGAAACCATCCCCAGCAATTGTGGCCTTGATTAGAGAGCCCAATTCTTCATCTCCATGAAAGCAAGCTGCAAATGGAAAGGGGTATTACACTTTACCTTTAAATGTTTTGATGCATTTCCTGCCAGTTCAAGTATCTTTGCAGTGAGGTACTCCAGAATTCCTGCAGGGTACACAGCGGCAGCTGTGCCCACACGCTCATGGCTGGTCATCCTAGATTTCAGATGTCAATGAATACTGTACACCAGAAACTGCAAGCCGGCTCTCTGCCAATGCAAAACCACCTTTCTCTTGGCCATTCTGGAGTTCTTCCCAGCCTTACCACCAGCCATTTCGAATTCTGCTGTAGCTCAAAAAAACAAGGCAGAGAACAGGCTAGTCAAACACCCAGTAAAACCCAACTGCCTACTCCTTCATCACACCATGATTCAAACTGTTCTGTCTCCCACCTTCCCATTCCCTTTAAACTTCAGAATGGTCCCTCATCTGGGAACTCAGATTGCTCATTGCACCAATCTCTTTGCCTTTCTTGACATACAGCAAAGCACATGATTATGTCCTCTCCTTTCTCATCTGGGTTCCATTGACTTATGACTTCATGTTCCTCCATATGGCTTTTTTCTCTGTGGTCTTCTCTATAAGGCTTCCTGTGATACATTAATAACAGGGTTTTTTCCTGTGGGACATAACTCAATGTAACATATCTGCCTTCCTTTGATCTCCACTCTTCATTCTTCTCATAGGTTTTGAGAAAAAAAAACTGCATTAATTTTAAATGTAGATGATCCCCCTGTGTTGGTTTAAAAGAATGTACGTATCCTAGAAAAAACATGTTTTAATCAAAATCCCATTTCATAAAGGCAGAATAATCCTTATTCAATACTGTATGTTTGAAACTGTAATTAGATCATCTCCCTAGAGATGTGATTTAATCAAGAGTGGTTGTTAAGCTGGATTAGATAGCCACATGTCTTCACCTATTTAGGTGGGTCTTGATTGGTTTCTGAAGTCCTATAAAAGAGGAAACATTTTGGAGAATGAGAGATTCAGAGAGAGCAGAGCAGAACGACATAGCCATGAGAAGCAGAGTCTACCAGCCAGCAAACTTTGGAGATGAAGAAGGAAAATGTCTTCCAGGGAGCTTCATGAAACAGGAAGCCAGGAGAAGAAGCTAGCAGATGACACCATGTTCACCATATGCCCTTCCAGATGAGAGAGAAACTCTGACTGTGTTTACTATGTGCATTCTCACTTGAGAAAGAAACCCTGAAATTTATCAGCCTTCTTGAATCAAGATACCTTTCCCTGGATGCCTGTGATTGGGCATTTCTATAGACTTGGTTAATTGAGACATGTTCTCAGCCTTAGAACTGTAAACTAGCAACTTATTAAATTCCCCTTTTTAAGAGCCATTCTGTTTCTGGTATATTGCATTCTGGCAGCTAGCAAACTAGAGCACCCCCCCAAGTGCACACAAGTGCCGTGGGTATAGATGAAAGGAATGTAAATAGTTATGCATTTCATTTGTTTCATCATCAGAATAGTTGTTTTTACTGTGGCATAATAAGCCCTGAATGATGGGAAATGCAGAGATAACAGGGGAGCACACCAGAAAGTAATACAGAATGTGTTCAGGGACCTCCAGGTAAAACCATTATTTTGCTTTGTTTAGAAATAATTAGAGAGAGATGAACTATGTGACCATAATCCTCACTGTCACATATTCCTGAATTTTTATGATTTTATTCTATTCTTTCTTGTTTCCCACAGAATTCTTTCCTTACGTGATGTAAATTTGGATTCTGCCATGGCTCATCCTAGCCTCCACTTGACTGTTGACCTGCTCAGTGTGCAGGATGGAGAAGTATGGAGGGATCTCCCCATCAACCCTAAGCAATTTGACACATGGTCCTGTATCCTAGGTTTGCAGAAGTTCTCATCAGGGAAGCACTATTGGAAGGTCTTCACAGGAGAAAGAGCAGAGTGGGAGTTAGGCATCTGTCAAGGCACAGTAACAAGAAAGGGAGAAACCACACCGTCTCCCAAGAATGAAGTCTGGGCGATGTGGCTACTGAAAGGGAATGAGTACATGGCTCTTACCTTATGATCCATCCCAGTCCTTCACCTGGAATGATGTTGCTGCATTGGGTTTTTCTTGGATTACAAAGCTAGTAATCCTTTCTACAACATCACACCTTAGTCTTAAATCTATACATTCAACTAACTGTAATCTGGTGTTCTCTGAGTTTATTTTGTCTGTGATATGACTTCTATCTACCACTTATGAAGGAAGCAGAATCAGAGAACTGGGCATCCAGGGGTCAAGATGACCCCACTTCTAAATTTTAGAGACATTTTTTCTAAAACTCTGTTCCCAAGATACACTCCATGCCAAAGAATGGCTCCTGAGGTAGAGAGGAGTGTACAAATATTCTGTGACTCAAAGGATGTCCCCATTTATATTAGTACTATTGTTCATATGAAAATTCCCCCACAGAGACAAGAGAGAAAATAAAAATACTTGAAAGTCTACTGTGGACTATAATAACTTTAGAAATGGAACAATTTCATTAAATTGCAATTCCAGATGGCTCCACAAATTTTCTTGATGAGTCTTTCTTCACATTAAGGGATATTATATTAAACAAAGATTTCTATACATCCATTGTAATTACTCATTCCTTTCAATATCCTTTCATTCCAAGTTTTCCATATATTAAGAGTAAGAAATGTCAATTCTTAATTTGGTTCCAAACAATTAAATATTAATGTTGGTTTCAATTCTCCCCTCTAAGTAGATAAACACTAATCTCTTCCTTCATCCCTTGTAAGCTTCAAAAAACTTTCTGCATCTACTTTTACAATGATTTCCCCCTTTTTTCCTAATACTTAGAAGTCTTCCACTCTTCCCTCTGAGAATCTTTTGTTTTTTTTAAAGATCATGACAATTTATTCTTTTATACATAACAGTCCAGTTCACCATTGTCTCTTTTGGTCATGTATGTATTCAACTACTTTTTTTCTTGATCTGACACCTGCTAGAGTATTCTTGTCCATATGGAAAAATCTCAAAATCTTCCAGGTCCATAGGCCACTCAGAAGATAGGAAAAAAGAGCATGAAAGAGTCCATGTCCAATGTTTTCACGTCTAGATATGTTTGTGTCATACATTTCTTCTTATAAATTATTTATTAGAGCCTAGTAAAGTAAACATACAAAACCTTCAGAAATTCTGTGAATGGAAAATTGTCTGGATAGCCAAGTGTTCTGGTTTGCAGGCTGCCAGAATACAATATACCAGAAACAAAATGGTTTTTAAAAAGGAGAATTTAATAAGTTGCTAGTTTACAGTTCTAAGTCTGAGGCAATATCCCAATTAAAACAAGTCTATAGTATTGTCCAGTCAAATGTTGGTTCAAGAAGGCTGATGAAGTTCAGGGTTTCTTTCTTAAGCGAAGATGGCACATGGTGAACATGGTCAAGGTTTCTTTATCATTTGTAATGGCAAGTGGTGAACATGACATCATCTGCTAACTTTCTCTCCTGGCTTCCTGTTTCATGAACTCCTTGGGAGCCATTTACCTTCTTCAACTCCAAAGGTCACTTGTTGGTGGACTCTTGCTTCTCGTGGCTATGTTGTTCTGCTCTCTCAGAATCTCTTGGCTTTCTCTCTTGTCATTCTCTTTTATAGGGTTCCAGTAATCAAGACCCACCTGAATGGATGGAGACACATCTCCACCTAATCCATCTTAACAACTACTCTTGATTGAGTCACATCTCTGGGGAGAAGATCTAATTAAAGTTTCAAACATTCAGTACTGAATAGGGATTAGAAGAAATGGCTGCCTTTACAAAATGGGATTAGGAATAAAACATGACTTTTCTAGGGTACATACATCCTTTTCAAACTGGAACACCAACTATTCAGTTAAAATGCAATTATTATGGAGGAAAGGGAGTGTTTTCATTTCTTTGGTTGCTTAATCCATAAAGTGGGTTGCCTTTTAAAAATTTATTTACTTTTGGTTGATTTAAATTGTATATTCACATACCATGTAATCAACTAAAGTATATAATCAATGGCTCACAGTATAATCTTATAGCTGTGCATTCCTCATCACAATCCAATTTTTTTCCTTTTTTTGTAAAAAATAACATATATAAAAAAAGTAATAAATTTCAAAGTACACCACAACAATTAGTTGTAGAACAGATTTCAGAGTTTGGTACAGGTTACAATTCCAATTTCAGGTTTTTATTTCTAGCTTCTCCAAGACACTGGAGATTAAAAGTAATAGCAATATAATGATTCAGCAATAATATTCATTTGTTAAACCCTACCTTCTCTGTATAATTCCACTGTCTCCTTTGATCTTTCTCCCACTCTTTCAGGGTATTTGGGCTATACCCATTCTAACTTTTTCATTGGAAGGGGCTTGCAATAATATAAATTAGGGGGATGAAACTAGTTGATGTTCTAGGGAGGCTGGCCCATCTGCAATTCAGGACTTATCTGGCCCAGGGACCATTCTGGAAGTTGTAGGTTTCTGGAAAGTTACCCTAGTGCATGGAACGTTTGTAGAATCTAATATAACATCCTAAATGTTCTTTAGGATTGGCAGGAATGGTTTTAGTTGGGGTTTGGCAAGTTATGATAGGTAGCAACGTGTAAATGAAGCTTACATTAAGAGTGACCTCCAGAGTAGCCTCTTGACTCCATTTAAACCATCTCAGGCACTGTTACCATATTTGTTATACTTCTTATCAACCTTTTGATCAGGATGGCATTGTTGATCCCATGGTATCAGGACCAATCCCATCACTGGGAGTCATTTCCCATGCTGCCAGGGGAGACTTTCACCCCTGGATGTCATGTCCCACATAGAGGGGGAGGGCAACATTTGCAAAGTTGGTCTTAGAGAGAGAAAGACCATGTTTGAGCACCAAAAGAGGTCCTACAGGAGTGACACTTAAGCATACCTATGGCCAGGCTAAGCTTCTTTGCTACATCCATAAGCTTCACCAGAGCAAGCCTCAAGATCAAGGGCTTGGCCTCTTGATTTGGGTATCCCTAATGTTTGATACATTATTTGGTGTTTCTCCAATGGTAAAGTTTAATAGTTACTTATTTTTCTCCTATCCCTTGAGAGACTTTGCCAATTCTTTTTGATTATCTGCTTAATATAGTTGGGGATGTATCCAGGCATTACATTAAGCTGTACAGGATTAAAGGCCCTCATTCTTATTCTGGGTTCCCTGTGTTTGGGTTGTTTAAAGGTTGAGTTAGATTATATGCCAGATTTACTTATTCAACTGCCCTCTTGACAGGTTGAGTTATATGTGCTAGACATACATATTCAACTGCCTTCTTGACATCAGAGTAGATATTTTAAATTCAATATGCCTAAACTTAACCCTAAATTTCTCCCCATTTCCCTCCCCTCCAAAAACAGCCATTCACTTCTATCTCAGTGGATGACAATTCCATATTTTCAATTATTGAGGGCAAAAGTGTGGCTGACTCTTTTCTTGATTTCACCAGTGTGCACCAATTCCACCAGCAAATATTGTTGTCTCTACCATCCACATATATACAGAGTTTAGCCTGTCCTAACCACTCTGCTCCTACAGCCTTGTCTGAGCAGTTTCCTCTCCCTCATGATTACTAATTATTTTTGTAGCAGTCCTCCTGACTCTACTCTTGTACCTCCCCACCCATTCTCAACTTAGTAGATGTTATGGTCAGGTTCATGTGTCAACTTGGCCAAATGTTGATACCTGTTTGTCTGGTTGGGCAAGTCCTGGCCTGTCTGTTGCTAGGAGGACATTTCATAGAATTAAATCATAATCACATTGGCTGCATCCATAGTTGATTCCATTTGTAATCAGCCAAGGGGAGTGTCTTCTGCAATGAGTGGTGCTTCATCTAATCACTGGAACCCTTTTAAGGAGGATTCAGAAGAAACAGACTGTCTTCCTGCTTCAGCTGGCAAGCCTCTCCTGTGAAGTTTGTCCAGACTCTCCACTAGAATTGTCAGCTTCACAGCCTACCCTACAGATTTTGGATTCTATGTTCCCGTGGTTACATGAGACACTTTTATAAATTTTATATTTATGAATATTTCCTATTGATTCTGTTTCTCTAGAGAACCATAACTAATACAGTAGCTGAACTGATTCTTTTAACAGTCAGTCATACTACTTACCTGGGGCACAGCTTGCAGTGACCTCTTATTCAAAGTAGAGTTAAAGCCAAGATGTTCATGATGAACTCTAATACCTTAGAGGATATGGCCCCCAAGTTCCTTCTATGAGTCTATCCACCTCCACTCACTTCTCTTTCCATTGTGCTCCCACAACATTTGCTTTCTGGCTGGGTCTACACCATCCTAGATACCTCCAGCACAGGGACTTTCCTCTGGTGTGCCCTCTGCCTGAAATTCTCTTTTACCATTGGTCACCTTGACTTTTTCCCTTTCTTCCAGGTCAAATACCAGCTTCTCAGTAAGGACCGCTCACTTAGTATGGAAACTCACTCTGCTCCAGAGCCCATCTCCCAAACCCCATCACTGGGCTCAATGGGGATTCTTATTTTCTGTAGAGTACTTACCAACTTCTAATGTATTGTTTTCTCACTTGTTAGTTTTTTTGCCTTTTCTTAGTAGAATATGAGCACTATGAGGGCAGGGATCTTTGTCTATTTGTCCACTGACATATCACAAAGCACTTAAAATAGTGCTGTGTGCATGATTGTCATTTAGTGCCTATGTGCTAAATTAATAAATATTTGATTTTCTGGAGGACAGGATTAAGTGATGAGCTTTAAAATGGTTTGCCAATTGTAAATATTACTGTATTTTTGTTATTTAAACTAAGAAACATTGACTAATAAAGTTTAATGTGAAGTTGTAAAAGAGTAAAATCAATAGTTAGGTAAACAGAAAATTTTAATAGAAGGCCTAGTTTGTGGATATGATGGATTCCAGTGAAGCAATAATTTGGCATAAGAGGTATAGTCCTATTGTGCCTCTGTAATCTGAATTCCCAGTAACACTGTAGTGACATTTTTGAATTATGCATTGATTCACACTCCATATGACACATTTCAAAACATTGTACTCCTTTTGGGTTTAAGGGACTTTCTATAGACTTAGATGGCACAGTCTTTTAGCTTTAAAATGATTCTTCCATTTTTGTATACTTCCTTTCATCTGACCTGTACAATAGGGTTACTGTCTCTATTAATTGATGTCTTAGATCTTTGATCTGGTCTCCTTCCCATTACTTGCCCATTATTGTGCACTCCTCTCTTGAGAGCCCCATCTCTTTTTTTATACAATGGAATTTTTTCAGCCCAAAGCATTCTGATCACATTTTTTCCCTTTTGGACATAAGCTGAAGCCAATTATCAATCATATTCCCTTCTTTCAGTAAAGGATAATTAAACAATCAAGACCCAATTTTAGGTTTTCCTAACTATAACTATGTCAATACGTTAGAAGAAGACTGGAAGATTTATTCAAACAACTAACAGGATGAGTTCCTGCACCCCTCTTCCCTAAATCAGGTGACTGATTCATCACATGGATCAACTAAATACACTAATTATCATGGCATGCTGGGAAAGCCCTGACTATAGCAAAGTTGGAGGACAATGATATGTAGGGCTAATCATGAATGGGAAGTAAAATAATGTCATTAGCAGGCAGAAGGAACTGAGCAAAGTTTAAAGTGGTGATTTTGACTCCTAGAGTCCCAATGGGAAGACAAATTGGGAACACTGGGATTCATTAAATCCATCTGTTCTCTTGAGCACCAACTCCTTATGCATATTTCATGTGTGCTTCTCATGTCCTTAGTGAATCTGATCTTCAAATATACAGAGAGGGGAGAAAGAGGGAGGTGATTTGCATGAGTGTAGAAAGCATTTTCTAAGAATACCAGTGTTTACCTGTATGTTCTCTAAATCTGTGATTATAATGACCCAATGCTTCCAGAATAATCATTTTGATTTTTTTGTCATATGACTCAAATTAATTATTCTGATTTATCTCTGACAAGAGCATAAAGAGTGTACTTGCACATATATAGTTTAGGGGATCAAGAAGTTCATGTTACATGCTCAATATCCCTTTGTTAGTTTGTAAAGCTAAAGCATATACCCATGCTACTGACATGCTGCATTCCCAAAGAAATTAAACAAAATAATTCCTAGCTGGCTCCAGTACTTATAAATTCACTTTTCTATTAATCGATGCACCAGTGAAATTATTCCACTGCTTCTGACAATGGGTTCTTTCCATCTCAAGTAAAAATTATTAGCAAAAAGATGTCAAATTATTTTTGCTCTATTTTCAGCAGTTTAACAGGGTAAAAAACATGATCCTTTTACATTTGGATAGGACTAACTAGGCCTCAGCTATTCTGTAGCCATCTGACAATGCTTAGAACAGGGGAGGTGAGTAATGTCCCATCAATATTTGTATCTTTAGAATAGCATACAGATTTTAACTTCATGAAGTAGTAAATCTATTTTATATCGAGGGATAAATTCTCATTGTCCCATTTTCTCTCTTGACCCTATGAGATATTGTAGAGTTTGAAGGGAGGCATCACTGTTTCATGCCTCAGGGCACATGGTAATGCTCCCTCTTGGTTCAGAATTACCCTTCCCTCCCCCCCAGGGCCTAGGACTGTAGATGAAGTCATGTCATCATGGGTCCCTCCCCAATATTTTCTCAAGAGAACTGCATCCATTTTGTCATCACCATAAACCTTCTGCACAAACATCATGTTCCACTGAATTTATAGATGAATGGGCAAGATCAGAAGAGGCACCTCCATTCCTTACCCCATCTGAGGCGGCACCTAACTGGACCACCTGCCTACACCAAGGAAGGGAGAAGCCATCCATTAGCAGATTAAGGTACTCCCACCAGATCTGGACCTTCTGCCTCCTGACATAATGATACCTAGAAACAGACAACTGAAAATGGGAGTAGACTTCAGGATATAAGGGTTCAACTCCAGGGTCTGCACTTCTCTGTTAGTTTGTTAAATAGCAAAGTCATATGGAGTAAATCAAAGGAATACACAAATAGGAAATTTTGGATTCCCTCATTGTTTTTGGGAAATTTATAGTGAGTAACAGACACACCAATACAGAAATGTACACACAAACATCTCACACTCATGTTATGTAATCATATCAAAGGAATATATTTATCAAGGCAAAATATCTAGTGAAATATGGAAATATAAAATAACAAAATATGAAAGTGATGAGGAGACAATATGAGAGAGAACACAAAATAAAATAACATACACACATATCTTTATATTGGGATTGAAGTTAGTTGAAAAAACATTAAGTTGTCATGCAGAAGTGAGATTTGAACTACATCTGAAGAACTAAGAGTAGGTGGTGGCATTTTTAAGGGATAGTTATTAGACATCATTGGAATTAAAGGAACAGTAAACTGTTATAATTTTTTGAAGTGGGGAAGCTGTGCTGAGAATGAAGAAGGAAAAGTTTGTAAGCGGCAAAGGAATGGAAAGATATAAATGCTATGGCAAGTAACCTGTATGATACAGTTGTTTGTCAGCAAATTGTGACTAATTTATTTCTTAGCCATACAATAAACCATCTAACATCAACACTCAAGTTAAACTTCTCTTAAGCAGGATAATGCAGATTGCTGTGGCTCTAAGAGTCTGGCAACTGGAATGATTAGGAGTTCCTGTAGCAAAGCCAAATTACAGCCCTATCTTAGTGTCTCGAACAGTATTGAACCTTACAAAAAGGTTTAAGCTAAGATTGATAAACTCACTTCTCCTAAGGGACTCAATAGAAAGTAAGGAATATCTATAATATGCTGAATGCCTTAGTAGAGGGGCAGACATGTCAATAGAAAGTCGATATAGTACACTGGTAATTTGAGAGTAATTTGTAATATATATTTCTGAACCAATGAAAGTCAGATTAAAATTATTGGTAAAGAGAATAGCATAAGGGTCATAGAGATCGGAAATGCCTTTTGCAAAGTGCAACAAATGAAGTCAGATTTTATGTGAGTGAGACAACGATTAGGATTGTCAAAATATGTTATTTTAAGAATTTATTAGATAAAGGGCTTGAGAAGAGATAAGTAGATGTTTCATGCAAGTTCCTAATATATACTGAGCAACTGTTACATAACATAAAAAACTGTAAGATACTTTTTTAAAAAAATCAGCATTGAAATGGGTATTATTATACTCATTGAATAAGGGGGTTTGGCTAACCATCAGCTTGTGACTGGTAAAACTTGGACCTTCTCATACTCCTTCCTTGCTCTGAAGTCATCGATCTCATTTCCTAACCTCTTAGAGTATAGTCCCTTTTTAAAACACAATATTTGTGAGTTTAAAACTCTCAAATCCTCAAGACTAAAATTGCTTTGTAGATAAAATAAAATCTGCCCCTTTCAGGAACTGAAAATGGACATGTAATTGACTTGTGACTTGAGGTGGATTTTGAACTTTGAGATCTCATTCATTCATGCATTTTGATGCAGATTTTGTTCCTTGTGATCCATTGTAGACATATACATACTCACAAATATGTGAGTTAAGCCAACAGTTTACAAAATAGCAACCTCCTTTATGCAGGAAAGGTGCTCTGCTATCTCTTATTCCATACAATATAATGTTTGAAAAGCTGTGGGTCATCAGTAATTACATTTATTTCCTGACCTTTTCACATGTCATTGTTAACAGTATAAAGGTCCTTGCTTTAATGTGGGAAAAACTTAGGTTTCTTCTGATAGTCATTTGGTTCTGCTTTTCCATTTTCTAGCTTTGAGTCAGGAAGAAGAAAAGTTTCCCCTGGGTAAAGAAGTCTTGAACTGTCACATTATGTAATTAATTAACTAGTTAATTACTCATTTGTGAAGCTCCTATACAGTCCCAGTATAAAAGATAAAAAGATCCTCCCACATAGAGAAACATGGGTGAGTGGGGATAAATCCACAAGAAATACAGTAAATTGCTATGTGCAAGAAGAGATGCACAATTCAATTAAATATGAAAATATTAATAGTGACTATAGACATACTTATACAGTGTAAGCTCAGGAGAGTCATATAAATACAGAATGAAGATGCTGAGAAAAAACCCTACACAGAGGGTAAAACATTGATTATATTCCCTTCAAAGTTTGAATTTAGGGGAGAATATGGATATTTGTTCCTTCACAGAACCATTCAGAAAATGAATACCTATATTCTAAGAGAAGATACCCATTTCTGGAAGGCGCTGCTTGTTCGCAGCCCCTTCCAGAGACACAGTGGCAAGGGGAGAAAGTCACAGAAGCAACTTGGTTAACAGCTTATAAGGTGTGAAATTAGCATTCATTTTCTCTTTAAACTGTCACTAATATTCCTGTGAGGAAGTCATTCTTACATCCACATCTTAGCTGGAAAAACAGAGAGAGATCAGCAGATTTGAACCTCAGTTTTCCTGACACCAATCTCATGGGCTATCCAGCATTCGGGTTCATTTTCAGCTCCTCATTCTCATGAAATTGAACAACAGTTTGTTTCAAGCCACTGGAATTATTATGGTGATGTGTTGCTTCCAGTGGACCGGAGCTTGAAGGATATTAAGGAATGATGAGAGAGATGGGATCAGGGGGTCTGAAGATTAGTAACAGACAACTCTATTCTTAACTAGTTCCTGCTTATATACTGCAGGGTTTATGTGACAAAAAGTACACAGGCACCTCGTGAGAAAACAGAGTGCTTATTAAGACAACCTCAAAGAACCTGGGGATAAGAAAAAACAAACATTCTCTCTCTTCCAGACTGTTCTCCATTAAGCAGATAACAATCTGCACAGTTTACTGCCGGAGTAACTGGCACCGTTCTGACACCAGCAGTTCTCAACAAATTCCACAGACCTTGTTTTAACCCTTGCTCCTCCAGTGATGCGTGACTAGTTGCCAACTTTTTTCATCCTTCTCTCCTGACTTTCTTTCTTCTTTCCTTTCTTTTTCCTTTTGTATGTCTTTGTGTGTGTTTATTACATGGATGGGCCATGGTCACCAAAAAACGATGAATGACAGAGTCAAAGAACATTTTAATCAATTTGGAGAAAACAATATCATCACAGAGAAAGTTCCTAAATATTATGGGTGCCCAGGGATGGGTGTGTTTAATGCTTTCTTTTTTGTCTCAAAACTAATGAATGGTTATTGATAACTATTTTATAAATAAGGGATTATGTAAAAATGAAAGTTTCCCCTACTCCTCATCTTCATTTCTCTTTACAAGTCTCTTTAACAATTGTGTGCAATCCCAGATACAGCTTGACAAAAAATGGAATCATACTATACTTAATCGTACTTTATGCAATATGTTACAGTATGTGTGTCTGAAATTAATACCATATTTTGGATATAATTCAGGAAAAATTATCTACATGCACTTATTTAGTAATTGCTTATTTCTAGTTCATGGAGGTATCACATTTTATGAAGTCATTTATAGCTATAAATATGTGCACTGCTTTTAATTATTATTTGTTGCAAACAATGCCATAATGAAGATTTTTGAGCAGGAGAATTTACATAGTGGCTTTTAATGAATGCAAGACATATTCCTAGATGCAGAATAAATGGATAAAAATCACATTATTTAAAATTTTATGAAAGACATTTGTCTCTTTTTAAAAAATAATATCCACAATGTCAAATTATATGGGAATTTTAAATAGTGATTTTATTAAAGTATACTTCAGAGACACTATTCCATTTTAAACTCCAAGATTTCCTGAGAATGTGCTCATTTCACCACAATTTTCCAACTCTCTATATTACCAAGCTTTTCAACATTTACCTGCCTAAAATTTGAATATCTGCATATTTGTTTTAATTTTTATTTCCTTATAACAAATGAAAATATTTGACATATTTATATGTTACTTATTTATAAGTGATTTGCTTTCCTGTGAACTGCTTCTTCAAATCATTACCTTTACTTCTAGTAGCCTTTGGTGGTTGGTCAGCAAGCAATAAGCCTTTGAACTGTCATGATGAATTTTTCTAACAGTGTCATATTTTGCATCACAGTACCGGAAAATTGAAATTTGCCTAGTGAGTTCTTCTTAAATCTGAGATGATCAGAGGAAGAAACACACACACACACACACACACACACACACTATCATGTTTTCTTATAATCATAGTGTGCTTTCTTTTTCAAAATTTAAATACTTGCTTTGTAATCTGATTTTGTGTTAGAAATAGGTAGACATCTGCACTTCTTGTTTTCCATATGGGCCTTGTCCATTTTCAGGCTGTGTTTAAATTATTATTAAATATATATTACAGGGCAGTGCAATGGTGGCTCAGTGGTAAGAATTCTCTCCTGCTGAGGTGGAGACCTGGATTCAATCCCAAAGCCTGCCCATGCCAAAAAAATTTTAAATATATATTGCACACATATATATACTTTATTTATTAGAGAAATTGTAGGTTCACAGAAAAATCATGCAGTAAATACAGATTCCCATATACTCACACCCATTGCTTTGCATTTAAGAATGTATTTGGATACACATTAAAGATTGTTTACCATCATTGTACATTTTTTGTCACACAGAAACTGTCTAATCTCATGGACATAGTTTCCCCTTCCCTATTTGTATGACATTTTAGCTGCATTTAACCTACATAGAAACTTGTATATTTATGAAAGTTAATCTGGATTTTAAAAAGTCATAACATCCACATACATATGGAAAAGACCTTTATGATTTTAGATGAGAAAACTATGAAAAGTTAGATGAGATTTCCAAGGTCCTGCTGTCAAGTAGAATTGGGCAAGGATTGTTACAAGAGATTCAGGGGTACTTTGGAAGAAAATATCTCTGTGTTCAATTTTTCCATAACAGATCTAGTTGAGGGAGAGGAAGAGAGAAGAACAGATAAGGAGAGAGAAGAAGAAGAAGAGAAAGAAGGAGAAGGAGGAGGAGGAAGAGAAGAGGAGGAGGAGGAGGAGAAGAGGAGGAGGAGGTAGGAGGAGTAGGGGTAAGGGAGGGAAAGGAAGAATTGGGGGGAGGAGGGAGAGGGAAGAGGAGAGAAGAGAGAGAAAGATTGTAAGTATCTGTTGCTGTATTGATATTCTGATGTGTAATGATGGTTTATCTACTCAGGTAATTCAAAATTATGTCAAGTATAATAAAGTGAGATGTATTTTTGAAATAAAGTAATCTTCAAATTATGCTTATTGCCAAATACTATTAATCGATTACTTTGGGTCTCCAATTTGAGTCTTTGAGCTATTTGCAGGACCTTATGAACTTTGATTCTTGATTTTTTGATTCTTGGAGAATCAATGGCTTAGCCATGACAGGATTTACCTTTGAAATTAAAGAAAAATACTATGAGTGGCTAGGGATGAATATGCTAAACCAGATTTCCCGGGTTCAAATATCAGTGCCTCACCTTTTTTAGATACTGCAATTTGCTCAACATACTCATGGCTCAGTTTCCTTTTTGGTAAATTGGGGTTAATATAACAGTACCAGACCCATATTGTTTTTAGGGTTAAATGAGTAAATAAATGTAAAAAGTATAGAAGAGTACCTGGCTCATGGTAATGAGCTCTCTTAAAGTTGGATATCACTGTTATTGCTGATATTTCTCTCCAGGTGTAGTAGAGATGATGGATGGGCTGAATGACAGCTTCCAAAGCCATTTCATCCTTTTGGGTTTTTCTGACCATCCCCATCTGGAGAAGATACTCTTTGTGGTCATCTTGATTGCATTTCTCCTGACCCTTGTAGGAAACACCACAATAATCCTGGTATCCCGACTGGACCCCTACCTCCAAACCCCCATGTACTACTTCCTCACCCACCTCTCCTTCCTGGACCTTAGTTTCACCACCACTTCCATTCCACAGCTGCTCTATAACCTTCATGGATGTGACAAGACCATCAGCTACACTGGATGTGCTATCCAGCTTTTCCTGTTCTTGGGTCTTGGTGGTGTGGAGTGCCTGCTGCTTGCTGTCATGGCATATGACCGCTTTGTTGCAGTCTGCAAGCCCCTACACTATATGATAATCATGAATCCAAAGCTCTGCCTGGGGTTGGTGTCTGCAGCCTGGGGCGGTGGGCTGGCTAACTCCATGGCCATGTCTCCAGTGACTCTGCACTTACCACGTTGTGGACACCATCGTGTAGACCACTTCCTGTGTGAGATGCCAGCTCTGATCCGGATGGCCTGTGTCAACACCATGGCCATTGAAGTCACTGTATTTGTGCTGGCAGTGGGCATTGTGCTCTCACCCTTGGTTTTTATCCTAGTCTCCTATGGCTACATCATGAGGGCTGTGTTACAAATCCGGTCAGCATCAGGGAGGCAAAAGGTCTTCAACACCTGTGGCTCCCATCTCACTGTGGTCTCACTCTTCTATGGAAACATCATCTACATGTACATGCAACCTGGAAACAGCTCCTCCCAGGACCAGGGCAAGTTTCTCACCCTCTTCTATAACATTGTCACCCCACTCCTGAACCCCCTGATCTACACTCTCAGAAACAAAGAGGTGAAGGGGGCACTGAGAAGGTTTTTGCTCAGTAAGTGAGAGGGTGGAAAGGAGTAAGGGGATACAAGACAGTCAGATATCAACAGCTCACAATCCATGGCCTGAATGCCAAATCCATCGAGGGTCACTGAGTGCATCTGGAAGTATTGAGTCAGATCTGATCTTGGAGTATGACTCCCTAATTATTTGCCATTTCCTGGATTTCTATATGACTGCTCTAATAAAAAAAGTATATGTCTTGACACATATACTGCACATCACATAATATCCAAGCTGTTCTATAAGGATGACTAAAGAACAAAGGGAGATAAGCAGTTGTACAGTGAGTGTTTCTCAACTTATACCAGAGTGCCAATAGGAAACATGGTTTCCTAATCAGGAATATTTGTTTGTTTTTAAATCATTAACTGTATTCTTGGATGTTTTAGTCAGAAAAATCTGAAAACTATTGCCATTGCTCTTGACAATGACTAACAGTGTGTGCATCCCTTAGTTGGAACTTTGAAATTCAGCGCAATTTGGTATTTTCTTCTTGACAGCTTCCTATCCAATGCCTTTCATTGACTCATTGTTTTTTCTACACTTCATCCCAGTCTTTGGCATTTTCCCCACACTCTTGCCTGAGAATCTTGGTGAACCAAGTCATTAACTTGTAGTAATGACCCCTGGATCACTTATATTTAAAATTATTTTAAATAATTATACTTAGGCCATTTAAATCCTAAAGTATCATTATTTCTCAAGTACATTTTTTTTAGTGAGAAGAAACTGATATTTAAAGTTCCTACTATATATCATATACTTTTAATTCAATCGATTTTCCCAGAATTTATTTGAGGCCAGAATGATTATCATTTGCTCCATTTTATACACCTAGGACATGAGGCTTGGAAGTTAAATCATTTGCTCAAGGAGAATTAAATCAGAGATTTGCTTCAAGTTCTGACTCTTAATTTCTGCTGTTTCTACTGTGACATAATATTTTAAAAAATGATAATTTATTTCAAATCAAAATGTCCAATTTAAGTAATTTTTGTATACAATTCAATGATAATAATTACATTTGAAATATTGTTTTAGTTTGTTAAAGCTGCTGGAATGCCATATACCAGAAGTGCAAATTCTCTTTTAAAATTCCTCTTTTAAAAAGGGAATTTATTAAGTTGCTAGTTTACCATTCTAAGGCCATTAAGATGTCCAAACTAAGGCATCCAGAAAAAGATACCTTGATTGAAGAAAGGCTGATAGGTCTAGAACAACTCTGTCAGCAGGAAAGGTACATGGTGATGTCTGCTAGCTTTCTCTCCTGGCTTCTTCAAACTGCTTCCCAGGGAGCATTTTCTTCCTGAATCTGCAAAGGTCTCTGGCTGTGTGGGCTCTATTGGCTCTGTTACTTCTTCCAAAATAGTTCTCTCTTAAAGGACTCCAATTAAGTGACCCCACTTTGAATCCATTGTGACACAGCTCCATATAAACCACCTAATCAACAGGTCCCACCCACAATTGGGTGGGTCACATCTCCATGGAAACAACTTAATCAAAATTTCCCACCCAGCAATACTGAATCAGGGTTAAAGAACATGCTTTTCTGGGGTACACAACAGTTTCAAACAAGAAAAATTATCCTACCATTACCACTATCTGTTACCAAAACTTTGTCTTCATCCCGAAGAGAAAATCTGTACCCATTAGGCAATAAGTGCCTATCTCTTTCCCCAATCCCCGGTGACCTCTAATATACTCCAGTTTCTATGTATTTGTTAATTTTAGATATTTCATTCAAGTTAAATCATACAATATATGGCTTTTTATGTCTAGATTATTTCATTCAACATCAGGTCTTCAAGGTTGTAGCATATGCTAGAACTTTATTCTATTCTATGACTGACAAATACTCCATTGTATGAATAAACCAAATTTGTTCATCAATTCATATGTGATGGGCACTTGGATTTCTTCCATATTCTTTAAGAAGATTTATTGAAATATAATCACATACCATACAATCCATCCACAATGTACAATCAATGGCTTTTAGTATAATTACAGTGTTCATCATTCACACCAAATCAATTTTAGAATATTTTCAATATATCAAAAAGAAAAACCCCATACATCTTAGTAGTCACCACTCAATTCCTCTATCCTTTTCCAGCCCAACATAACCCCAATTAAATTCTGTCTGTATAGATTTATTTATATTTGCATATAAAAATGGAACCATAAGATATGCAATATTGTGTGTCTGGTTTCTTTCACTTAGCACACTTTTTAAAAAAAGTTTATAGTTATATATATTTTTAAATAGAGAAGTTGTAGGCTTATATAAAGGCACAAGAAAAACATAATGCTCCTTTATACCCTCATATTGTTGACACTTTGCATTGGTGTGGTGCCTTTGTTACAATTGATGAAGGAAGAGTAGAATATAAGAGACACAAATCCATAGTTTGCATTAGGTGTATTTTTTACATAACCCACCCCATTATTAATACCTGTAACAATGGTATACATTTCTTATAATTCATGAATGATCTTTCTTATATTTGTACTATTAACCACACTCATCATACATAACAGAGGTCACTATTTTATACAGTCCTATGTTTTAGACTCTAACTTTCCTTCCCGGAGCTTACACAACCCCAAAGTTCCCCTGTCAACCCCATTCACAAATATAATCCACTGCTGTTAATGATACTCACAATAATGTGCCTCTGCCACCATTATCCATTTCCAAACATTTACAATGAGCCAAAGAGTAATCAGGTACATATTAAGCATCAGCTCCCCATTCTCTACCCTCCCCCATTCTATCTCATGGTAACCTATTTCAAGATCCTAATTATATGATTTTTTAAAAATTATAATTAGTTCCTAGCAGTAAGATCATAAAATATTTGTCATTTTGTGCTTGACTTTTTCACTCAACATATTGCCCTCAAAGTTCATTCATGTTATCATATTCACCAGGAATTCATTCCTTCTTACTACTAAATAATAACCTATCATATGTATATATCACATATTCTCTATTCATTCATCAACTGATGGACATTGTGTTGCTTTCATATTTTGGCAATTGTGAACAACAGTGTCATGAACATTGGTTTGCAAACATCTGTTGAGTCCCTGATTTCAATTCTTCTGGGTACACATCTACTAGCATGATTGCCAGATCATATGGCAATTATGTACTTAGCTTCCTGAGGAACCTCCAAACTATGTTCCAGAGTAGCTGCACATTTCACATTCCCACCATCAGTGAATGAGTGTTTTAATTTCTCCATATCCTTTCCAATGCTTGTGATTTCTGTCATTTCTGTTTTGTTCATAGTGGCCATTCTATTAGGTGAGAAAAGATATCTTATTGAGGTGTTGATTTGCATTTCTCTAATGACTCACGATGCTGATCATCTTTTCTTGTATTTTTTGGCCATTTGAATTTATTTCTTGTAAAAATATCTATTCAAGTATTTTGCCCATTTTTAAATTAAGTTGTTTGTCTTATTATTATTGAGTTGTAGGATTTCTTTATATGTTCTGGATAGTAAACACTCATTGGTATATAATTTCCAAATAGTTGCTTTCTTTGAGTAGGCTGCCTGTTCATTTTCCTGACAAATTCCTTTGAAGCACAATTTTTGAGGAAGTCCCATTTCTCCTTTTTTTCATTGCTTGTGCTTTGGGTGTAAACTCTAAGAAACCATTGCCTACCAGAAGATATTAAAGATGCTTCCTTTCATTTTCTTCTAGGAGTTTTATAATACTGGCTCTTATGTTTAGGTCTTTGATCCATTTTGAGTTAATTTGTTATAAGGTGTGAAATAGAGGTACTCTTTCAATTCTTTGCAGATGGATATACAGTTCTCCCAGCACCAGTTGTTGAAGAGAATATTCTATCCCAGTTAAGGGGACTTAGCAGCCTTGGCATATATCATAGATATGAGGGTCTATTTCTAAACTCTTTGTTTGATTCCATTGGTTAATATATCTATTATTAGATATATAGAGGTGCCAGTTCCATGCTATTTTGACCACTGTAGATTTGTAATTTTTTTTATATTTTTATTGAGAAATTTTCATACACATACAGTTCATCCACAGTATGTAATCAATGGCTTGCAATATCATTACATAGTTGTGTATTCATCATCACGATCATTTTTAGAACACTTTCATCACTCCAGAAAAAGCAATGAAAAAAAAGAAAAAAAATACATTCCAGTCCCCATACTCCTCCCTCACATTGACTACTAGTAATTTAATCTACCCAATTTTTCTACACCTTATCCACCCCCCATTATTTATTTATTTATTTATCCATATTTTTTTATTCATCAGTTCATACCTTGGATAAAAAGAACATCAGACACCAGGTTTTGACCATCACATTGTCACATTTTAAAAGCTATACTGTTATACAATCATCTTCAAAAATTAAGGCTATTGGAACACTGCAATAGTTTCAGATGATTCCCTCTAACCATTCCAATGCACCATAAACTGTAAAAGGACATCTATAAAAAGCATAAGAAATAACTTCCAGGATAATCTCTCAACTCTGTTTGAAATCTTTCAGCCACTGAAATTTTATTTTGTGTCATTTCTCTCTTTCCCTTTTTGGTCAAGATGACTTTCTCAATCCCATGATGCTTGGTCCTGGCTCATCCCAGAAATCCAGTTTCACATTGCCAGGGAGATTTACACACCTAGGAGCCACGTGTCATGTAGGAGTGAGGGCAGTGAGTTTATCCACTGAGTTGGCTTAAAGAGAGAGGCCACATCTGAGCTACAAAAGAGGTTCTCCAGGGATGACCCAGACATAAGTATAAGTAGGCTTAGCTTATCCTTTGCAAGAGTAAGTTTCATAGGGACAAACCCCTAGATTGAGGCTGAACAATCTATTGAATTGGTCGTTCTCACTGCTTGTGAGAATATCGGAAATTTCTTTAATGGGTAAGTTTAATATTTCCTTCTTTCCTCCCAGTCCCCCAAGGGAACTTTGAGAATACTTTTTTATTCTCTACCTGTTCTAGTTTGCTAGCTGCCAGAATGCAATATACCAGAAACAGAATGGCTTTTAAAAGGGGGAACTTAATAAGTTGCTAGCTTACAGTTCTAAGGCTGAGAAAATATCCCAATTAAAGCAAGTCTATATGTAGCATGAAAACCACCTCCAGGAACATTCCGCAAAGTTAGAACAGGCTGAGACTAAGGATCTGTAGTTTCGGAAAGCAGGTTTTATTTTCTATAGCCATAGTAACCTCTGAAAGTCTGAGCCCTGAACAAAAGGCAACCTCAGATTTTATAGACTGTGTGACATGTTAAAGACAAGATAAACAATTGGCTGATTTAAGTTGAGAATGGCCCAAAGCTAAACCGTTGAGGGGCCCCCACCCCAGGAATGTCTTATCTTGCCTATGTGCATCTTCACCAGTTCCTGAAGGCTAAGGGAGGGTGTTTCTATCCCAGGAATGTGTCTTATCTCACTTGCCTGCAGTTTTACCCCTTCCTGAAGGTCAGGAGAGGGGGGTTGGGGATTTGTCACAGACAGCACAGCTGAACCAGAAACAAGGGTAGGCCTGCCTGCTACATATAGAAATGTCCAATCAAAGGCTTCCATCCAGGGAAAGATACCTTGGTTCAAGAAGGCCGATGAAGTTCACAGTTTCCCTCTCAAGTGGAAGGGCACATGGTGAACAGAGTCAGAGTTTCTCTCTCATCTGGAAAGGCACATGGTGAACATGGTCAGGCTTCCTCTCATCTGGAAGGGCACATTGTGAACACAGCATCATATGTTAACTTCTTCTCCTGGCTTCCTGTTTCAAGAAGCTCCCAAGGAGGCATTTTCCTTCTTCATCTCCAAACATCGCTGGCTGGTGGACTCTGTTTCTCATGGCTATGTCTTTCTGCTCTGCTCTCTCTGAATTTCTCATTCTTCAAAATGTTCTCTCTTTTATAGGACTCCAGAAACTTGTCAAGACCCACCCAAATGGATGGAGACATGTCATCGCCTAATCCAGCTTAACAACCACTCTAGACTAAATCACATCATCCAGGGAGGTGATCTGATTATAGTTTCAAACATACAGTATTGAATAAGGATTATTCTGCCTTTACAAAATGGGATTTAGGTTAAAACATGGCTTTTCTAGGGGACATACATCCTTTCAAACCAGTACACTGCCCAAATGACTCTGGGATATATTGGGGCATCACACTAACCTGTACAAACAACAAGATCTCATGCCCTATTAAAGAGGCCATACAGTTATGGTGTTCAAATAAACTGACTATACAAGTTAAATTAGATAATACACTATACAAAATATAAATTTTGCACTGAATAAACATCTTCCTTTTTGGTCTCACACATAAGGTGAATTTTAAAATATGGCCCATCCTTTACCCTGTATTCTGGTCTACTTTAGTTCCTTCCAGATCAGCTTCATTCATCACTTTTTCAACTTTCTCAACAATTGCTGTATGGGGTAATACTGACTTTCATAGCTTCAGAACTGTATCTCTGAGTCTCAGTAGTCACATTAATATCCAAAGTTTCTGGGAATGACCAGGTTAGACATATATAGCCCAGTAGCTCAGAATTTAAGAAAAACAGTTACAATTCCAGAATAGATGTGACTTCTGTACGAGTTTACAATTTAGGACTTTTTACTATAGGACCCTACCTGATAACCCATGCTCTCAACTTCATTTTCCAAGTTTGTATATTATACTTAGCCCATATGAGTAAGTCACGATATTTGTCTTTTTGTTTCTGACATTTCATTCAGCATACTGTCCTTAAGTTTCATTCACCTAGTTGCATGCTTCACAATTTCATTCCTCCTTGCAGCCACTCAGTAGTTTGCTGTATGTAAACACCACAGTTCCTCCCTTCCATTCCTGGTCATTGTATCCTTAGGCCACCTTCATCCATTATGAATTGCAAAAACTGTTGCCATAAATGTCAATGTGCAAATGCCTATTCCTGTCTTGACTCTCACTTCCTCCAGTTATAAGTCTAGCAACAGGGTTTCTGGGTCATAAGGCAACCCCACCCCTAGTCTCCTGTGGAACAATCACACTGCCCTCCACAGGGGCTGCACCTTACAACTTCCCTCTTTCTCCACATTTTCTCCACCATTTGTTTCTCTGTTAATTTTTAGAGTTTCATTCACACATCATACAATCCAACCTAAATAAACAGTCATATCTCCTCTACCATAATCTATATGAAGACATTTGCTTTTCTTCTACAAAGTCTCCATATCCCTTCAACATATCTCCCACTTGTTTACATTTAATTTTGGCATAATGCCTTCATTTCATTCAGTGGAAGCATATTACAATGTTACTGCTGACTATAAATTCAAGTTTGCATTGATGGCATTTTTTCTTGTATACCATCCCATTTTCAACACCTTGTAATGTTGACATTCATTTGTTCTCCCACATGCAAAAAGATTTTTATTTTTGTACATTTAATTGCCATCATCATCCACTGTAGGCTCCTAAGTTATACCATCTGTCTTTATCCTCTATCTTTGGTTCTGGTGTCAGAGATACCCCAAGCCCTTTTCCTTTAACTGTACTCACATTCAGCTTCATTCAATGTACTTATGTTATTGTGCTACAATCAGATAACATTGTGATATCCATTACTGAATTTTTACAATCAGTTATGTTGCACATTCTGCATTCCTTCAATATGAATGCCCAATTTCTACCCTCTTTCTATCTCCCAATAACCTGTGTTATTCACTTTATCTCTCAAAGTTCACTCAGTTAGTTCATATTTGTGAAACTATACAGTATTTGCCCTTTTGTTTCTGGCTAATTTCCCTCAGCATATCTTCAAATTCATCCATTTTGTTACATGCTTCATACCTTTCTTCTGTCTTACAGATGCATAATATTCCAACATATGTATATACCACAGCCTATTCAGCCAATTATCTATTCATAGCATTTGGGCTGTTTCCATCTCTTGGCAATTGTAAATAATGTGTTATAAATATCCGTGTGCAAATGTCCATTTACATCCTTGTCTTCATGTCCTCTGAATATATACCTAGCAATGAGATTGCTACATCACTTGGCAATTCCATATTTAACTTCCTGAGGAACCACCAAACTTCTTTTCAGTGTGGTTGCATTATTTTACATTCTCACCAGCAATAGATAGGTGTGCCTCTTTCTCCACATTCTCTCCAGCACTTGTGGTTTTCCTGTCATAAGAGTTATTATAAAAGTTATAAGATATTTCCCTACATTTTCTTCTAAAATTTTTATGATCTTAGATCTAATGTTTAGGTCTTTGATCCATTTTGAGTTAATTTTTGTATAGGGTGTGAGATATTGATTCTCTTTCATTCTGTTGCATGTGGATATCCAGTTCTCTGGCACCATTATTGAGGATATTTTTCTGTCCCAGCTGAGTTGGCTTGACTGTTTATCAAAGACCAATTGTCCATAGATTGGAGGGTCTAAATCTGAACACTCTATTCAATTCCATTGGTCAGTATATCTATACTTACGCCAGTACCGTGCTGTTCTGACCCTTGTAGCTTCATTATATACCTTAAAATCAGGTAGCAGGAGACCTCCAACTTCTATTTTGCTTTCTCAGGATATTTTTTTAGCTACTCAGGGCACTCTACCCTTCCAGATAAATTTGGTTATTGGTTTTTCTATTTCTGAAAAGTCTTGGTATTTCAATTGGTATTGCATTGAATATGTAAATCAATTTAGGTAGAATGGACATCTTAATTATATTTTGTCTTCCAATCCTTGAACATGGTATGCCCTTCTATTTATTTAGGTCTTCTGTGATTTCTTTTAGCAATTTCTTGTAGTTTTCTTTGTATAGGTCTTTTGTATTTGTAGTTAAATTTCTTCCTAAGTATTTTATTCTTTTGGTTGCAATTGTAAATGGAATTTTTTCTTGATTTCCCCCTCAGATTGTTCATTACTAGTGCATAGAAACACTACAGATTTTTGAGTGTTGATTGTGTAACCTGCCACTTTGCTGTACTTATTTATTAGCTCTAGTAGTTTTGCTGTGGATTTTTCAGGGTTTTTGATATATACTATCATATCATCTGCAAACAGCGAGATTTTTACTTCTACCTTTCCAATTTTGATGCCTTCTATTTCTTTTTCTTGTCTAATTGCTCTGGCTAGAACTTCCAACACAATGTTGAATAACAGCGGTGGTAGTGGACATCCTTGTCTTATTCCTTATCTTAGGGGAAATGTTTTCAGTTTTTCCCCATTGTGGATGATGTTAGCTGCAGGATTTTCATATATTCCCTTTATCATGTTGAGGAAGTTCTCTTCTATTCCTTTCCTTTGAAGTGTTTTCAACAAGAAATGATGTTGGATTTTGTTAAATGCCTTTTCTGCATCAATTGGGATGATCATGTGATTTTCTGCTTTGATTTATTGATATAGTGTATTACATTAATTGATTTTCTTATGTTGAACCATCCTTGCATACCTGGGGTGACTCCTACTTGGTCAGGGTGTATAATTCTTTTAATGTGCTATAGGATTTAATTTGTGAGAATTTTGTTGAGGATGTTTGTACCTATCTATATTCATTAGAGAGATTCATCTGTAGTTTTCTTTTCTTGTGGTATCTTTGCCTGGCATTGGAATGAGGGTGATGTTGGCATCATAGAATGAGTTAAGTAGCCTTCCCTCTGTATTAGTCAGGGTTCTCTAGAGAAACAGGATCAATAGGGAACACTCACAAATATAAAATTTATAAAAGTGCCTCACGTGACCATGGGAAAACAGAGTCCAAAATCCAGATGGCAGGCTGTGAAGCTAACAATTCTGATGGAGGGTCTGGGCAAACTCCACAGGAGAGGTTCTCCAGCTGAAGCAGGAAGAGAGACTGTTTCTTCTGAATCCTCTTTGAAAGGCCCCCAGTGATCAGACCAAGCATCATTCATCACAGAATGCACTCCCCCTGGCCAACTATAAATGGAATCAGCTGTGGATGCAGCTGACATAATCATGATTTAACTCTATGAAATGTCCCCATTGCAACAGACAGGCAAGCACTTAGCCAAACAGACAACAGGTACAACCACTTGACCAAGTTGACACATGAACCTGATCATGACATCTCCTCTTCAATTTTGAAGAGTACTAATTCTTTCTTGAATGTTTGGTAGAATTCAAATGTGAAGCCATCTGGTCCTGAACTTTTCTTTTTGCAGAGCTTCTTAATGACTGGTTTCATTTCTTTACTTGTGATTGGTTTGTTGAGGTTGTCTATTTTTTTCTTAGACTCAATGTTGGTTGTTCATGCCTTTCTAGGAAGTTGTCCATTTCATATATATTGTCTAGTTTATTAGCCTAAAATTGTTCATAGTATCCTCTCAATATCTCCTTTATTTCTCCAAGGTAAGTGATTATGTCTCCTCTTCCATTTCTGATTTTATTTATATGAATCCTCTCTCTTCTTTTTGTCAAAGCCACTAAGGGTCCATCAATCTTGCTGATTATCTCATAGAACTAACTTCTGGTTTTGTTGATTTATTAGCACAAAGTTGTTCATAGTATTCTCTCATTGCCTCCTTTATTTCTGCAGGTTCAATGGTTATGTCTTCTTTTCTATCTGATTTTATTTATTTGCATCCTCTCACTATTTCTTTTTGTCAACCTTGCTAAGGGTCCATCAATTTTATTGATTTTTTCATAGAACCAACTTCTGGTTTTGTTGATTTTCTTTATTATTTTCATGTTCTCAATTTCATTTATTTCTGCCCCAATCTTCATTATTTCTTTCCTTTTTGCTAGCTTTGGGGTTAGTTTGCTGTTCTTTCTCTAGTTCTCCCAAGTGGATGGTTAATTCCTCAATTTCTGCTCTTTTTTTCTTTTTTGATATAGGCATTTAGGGCAATAAGTTTCCCTCTTAACGCAGCTTTTGCTGCATCCCATAAATTTTAATATGTTGTGTGTGCTAGTTTGAAAGGATGTATGTACCCTAGAAAAGCCATATTTTAATCCTTATCCCATTTTGTAAAGGCAACCATTTATTCTAATCCCCATTCAGTACTGTGTTTTTGAAAGTGTAATTAGATCATCTCCCTGGAGATGTGACTCAATCAAGAACGGCTGTTATGATGGACTGGGTGGATTTGGGTGGGTATTGATTAGTTTATGGGAATCCTATAGAAGAGGAAACATTTTGGAGAAGGTGAGAAATTCACAGAGAGCAGAACAACATAACCATGAGAAGCAGAGAGTCCATCAAACAGCAACCTTTGGAAATGAGGAAGGAAAATGCCTCCCAGGGAGCTTCATGAAGGGAAGCCAGGAGAGAAAGCTAGTATATGATGACATATTCTGCACATGCCCTTTCAGCCAAGAGAGAAACCTGACCCTGTTTGCCATGTGCCTTCTCACTTGAGCAAGAAACCCTGAACTTCGTTGGCCTTCTTGAACCAAGGTATTTTTCCCTGGATGCCTTAGATTGGACATTTCTATAGACTTGCTTTAATTGGGACATTTTGTCGGCCTTAGAACTGTAAACTGGCAACTCAATAAATTCCCCTTTTAAAAGCCATTCCATTTCTGGTATATTGCATTCTGGCAGCTAGTAAACTAGAGCACTGTGTTTTCATTTTCATTTGCCTTGAGATCTTTACTGATTTCTCTTGTCAGCTCTTCCGTGACCCACTGGTTGTTTAAAAGTGTGTTGTTGAGTTCCATATATTTGTGAATTTTCTGGCCCTCTACCTAGTATTGATTTCCAACTTCATTCTTTTATGATCTGAGAAAGTATTTTGTATGATTTCAATCTTTTAAAATTTATTGAGACTTGCTCTTTGACCCAGCATATGGTCTATCCTAGGGAATGATCTATGAGCACTTGAGAAAAAGCTGTATCCTGCTGGTGTGGGGTGTAATGTTCTATAAATGTCTTTTAAGTCTAGTTCATTTATTGTATTATTCAAATTCTCTGTTTCTTTATTGATCCTCTGTCTAGATGTCCTGTCCATTGATGAGAGTGGGGAATTGAAGTCTCCAACTATTATGATACATGTATCTATTTCTCTTTTCATTGTTTCCCTCATGTAGTTTGGAGCATTCTGGCTTGGTGCATAAATATTTATGATTGTTATGTCTTCTTGTTGAATTGTTCCTTTTATTAGTGCATAGTGTCCTTCTTTGCCTCTTTTACCTGTTTTACACTTGAAGTCCAATTTGTTGGATATTAGTATAGCTATCCCTGCTCTTTTCTGATTGTTGTTTACATGGAATATCTTTTCCCAACTTTTCACTTTTAACCTATGTTTTTCCTTGGGTCTAAGATGCGTTTCCTGTAGACAGCATATAGATGGGTCCTGTTTTTGATCCACTCTGCCAGTCTATGCCTTATGATTGGGAGTTAATCCATTAACATTTACTGTTATTTCTGTATGGGCAATACATTCTTCTACCATTTTGCCTTTTGGAATTTATATGTCATCTCTAACTTTTCTTCTTTTTACCTTTACTGATAGTTTTCGTTTCTACACTGTTCTCTACACCTCTCACCCCTGTCTTTTCCTATTTGTCTCTGGTGCTTCTTTTAGTATTTTTTGCAGAACTGGTTTCTTGGTCACAAATTCTTTCAGTGATTTTTTACCTGCAAGTGTCTTATTTTCCCCCTCATTTTTGAAGGACAATTTTGCTGGATATAGCATTCTTGGTTGACAGGTTTTCTCTTTTAGTAATTTAGATTATCATTCCACTGCCTTCTCACCTCCATGGTTTCTGCTGAGAAATCTATGCATAGTTTTATTGGGCTTCCCTTGTATTTGATGGATTGCTTTTCTCTTGCTGCTTTCAAGATTCTCTCTTTTTCTTTGACATCTGATATTCTGATTAGTAAGTGTCTTGGAGTATGTCTATTTGGATCTATTCTGTTTGGGGTATGCTGCACTTCTTGGATCTATAATTTTAAGTCTTTCATAAGAGATGGGAAAATTTCGGTGATAATTTCCTCCATTAGTTTTCCCTCTTCCTTTTCCCTTTCTTCTCCTTTTGGGACAGCCATAACATGTATTCATGTGCTTCATGTTGTCATTCATCTTCCTGAGTCCCTACTCATATTTTTCCATTCTTTTCCCTATATTTTCTTTTGCTTGTTGGATTTCAGATGTTCAATCCTTCAGTTCACTAATCCTGTCTTCTACCTCTTGAAATCTAACATTGTAGGTTTCCATTTTTTTTTCATCTCTTCTGTGCCTTTCATTCCCATAAGTTCTGTGGTTTGATTTTTCAGACTTTCTATTTTTCCTTTTTTGTTTTTTCCTTGCCTTCTTTATATCCTCCCTCAATTCATTGATTCAATTTTTGATATGGCTTTCCTTGTCTGTTTGAACATTCTGAATTAATTACTTCAACTCCTGTATCTCATTTGAATTGTTGGTTTATTCCTTTGACTGGGCCATATCTTCAATTTTCTTAGAATGATTTGTTATTTTTTGTTGACATCTAGGCATTTAATTACCTTAATTAGTTTATTCTGGAGACTTTTTTCACTTTCCTTTTTCACGAGGATTTTCTTGCTGGATGACTTTGTTGTTCTTTGACATTCAATTCAGCTTATCCTAGACCTCTAGCATAGGTTTTGTTTAACAGATCAGAATTTTTCAGTTCTTGTTTTGTTGTTTCTTGCCCTGTCTGTATGGTGCCTTCTCCCTCCAATTTAGGAGGGCCTACTTAGGTATTATAGACCCCAGCCAGATTTTCTGAGACCAAACTGGCTTCCTCTCAGGAGGAAAGAGTCACCTGCATCAGTTTTCCCTGAAGACGAGACCAACGTGTTGAAAGGCTTTCTATGATATCTGTGGAATCTGCACTTTTCCTCTCCTGCCCAGTATGTGAAAATTTTCTGTCTGCCGGCCCCACCAGGATAAGGTGATGTGGTACTTTTAACTTCAGCAGACTCTCCCTGCTGGGAAAGTGGTTGAGACATAGGAGAGGTTGTAGGCTGGCTTTAATCACTTCACTTTTCCAGACCCAGGGGTCTGATTTCCTTGATGGAGGGATTCCACCTGGGCTGAGCCCCACCTCTCTCCTGGGGAAGGCACAGGTTCCAGACAAACACTCAGATAAGCTTAATTCTGCCTATGCCTGGGGCTGTTGGAGCCTGAGAAGCCTTGAAGCTGTATCCAAAGAATAGTCAAGCCATAGAAACACAGCCATGATAAAGAAAAAGAAAAGTCCTTTTTGGAACAGGGCCCCATTCCCCGGGTTTGCCAATCAAAATCTTAAGTTGGTATGTCAATCTGTGTATCTTCAGGTCCTTTGTGACCCCTCCTTTCCTTCAGGGACCATACCCTTTAAGTATTATGTACTACTGGATCTGAAAAACTCTGCTTTTTTTTCCTTTTTTCTTTTCCCATCAGCCCTGCCCCCTCTACACTAGGGCAAAACCCAGCAACCTCAACTTTTACTCTAGGTTCAGCTGAGCTGGGAGCCAATTTTTAGTAGGCACCACTTGTTAATTAATTCCATATTTGGAGTTTGGTTTTGCTCAGCCCCTACTGCAGTAAAGTCCCTTTCCTCTCCCCTCTGAGAGGCAGCCTGATGGGGAGGGGTGCTGGCCACCATGCACACCAGAACTTACAGTTCTAGGTGGGCTCACAGCTGGTCCAGCTTGTCCAGACTGGGGTACACTGTGTGTCCAGTCATGGACCTGTCCTCAGGTGTTGTTCCGTAGTTATCCTGGCTATTTACTAGGTGCTCTGGTGGATAAACTAAATCCCACACTTTGTTAAACTGCCACCTTGGCCCCCTCTCTCATTGTATTTTTAACTTACTTTCTCAAAAGGCGATTTATGGGGAACTTCCGGAGAAGATGGCGGCTTAGTAAGACGAGCGGGTCTTAGTTCCTCCTCCAGAACAGCTACTAGGGGAGTAGAAATGATACAGAACAGCTCCCGGAGCCATGACAGAGATCAAGAAGACAGCATACCCCATTCTGGAACGGCTGACTGGCTGGGAGAACCTTCTCTGGTGAGATTACCGAGGGGCGCAGGCTTCCCCGGGCTGGGGCGGCAGGCGGCCGGAGTCGCTCCCTCTCTCCTTCACGGGCCAGCTGGGAGAGTTGGACAGGAGGTCCCCACAAGCCGCAGTGGCTGGCACCTCCCCCCCATGCGTGGCCCCCCAGACCAGCTGGGAGAATTGGATCGGAGATCCCCAGGCTGTGGAGAACGGTGACCAGGGTCCCTTCCAAACACATGGCTTCCCGGTCTGGCTGGGAATGGTGCACTTCCCCGGGCCATGGTGGCTGGCACCCTCCCACCACGCTTGGTGCGCCGGGCCAGCTGGGAGATTCAGACGGGCGCTCTCCCGGACTGCAGCGGCCGGTGACCCTCCCGCGTTTGGATCCCCGGGCCGGCTGGGAGATTCGGATTGGCACTCCTCCAAGCCACTTCGGCTGGTGAACCTCCCCCACGGCGAGAGTTTTCCAAAGTTAAAGGACCCACAGCACCTTTTACTGGTGGGACCCACAGACAAACGAGTGCCAAGAGCGCCACCTACTGGGCAGGATAAGAAAAACAGAACCCAGAGATTTCACAGAAAAACCTTTCAACCTGTTGGGTCCAACACCCAGGGAAATCTGATTAAATGCCCAGACGCCAGCAGAAGATAATGGATCATGCTCAGAAAATTGAAAATATGGCCCAGTCAAAGGAACAAACCAATAGTTCAAATGAGATACAGGAGATGAGACAACAAATGCTGAATATACAAACAGAAATGGAAAACCTCTTCAAAAATGAAATCGATAAATTGAGGGAGGACATGAAGAAGACATGGGCTGAACAAAAAGAAGAAATAGAAAACCTGAAAAAACAAATCACAGAACTTATGGAAGTGAAGGATAAAGTAGAAAAGATGGAAAAAACAATGGATACCTAAAATGATAGATTTAAAGAGACAGAAGATAGAATTAGTGATTTGGAGGATGGAACATCTGAATTCCAAAAACAAACAGAAACTATCGGGAAAAGAATGGAAAAATTTGAACAGGGGATCAGGGAACTGAAGGACAATATGAAGCGCACAAATATACATGTTGTGGGTGTCCCAGAAGGAGAAGAGAAGGGAAAAGAAGGAGAAAAACTAATGGAAGAAATTTACTTAAGGGCAAAGACACAAACAGACATTTGCACATCAATGTTTATAGCAGCATTATTTACAATTGCAAAGAGATTGAAACAGCCAAAATGTCCATCAACAGACGAGTGGCTAAACAAACTGTGGTATATACATACGATGGAATATTATGCAGCTTTAAGGCAGGATAAACTTATGAAGCATGTAATAACATGGATAGACCTAGAGTACATTATTCTGAGTGAGTCTAGCCAAAAACTAAAGGACAAATACTGTATGGTCCCACTGATGTGAACCGACATTTGAGAATAAACTTGGAATATGTCATTGGTAACAGAGTCCAGCAGGAGTTAGAAACAGGGTAAGATAATGGGTAATTGGAGCTGAAGGGATACAGACTGTGCAACAGGACTAGATACAAAAACTCAAAAATGGACAGCACAATAATACCTAATTGTAAAGTAATCATGTTAAAACACTGAATGAAGCTGCATCTGAGCTATAGGTTTTTTTTGTTTGTCTGTTTGTTTGTCTTTTTTTTCTTTTCCCTTTTCTTTTTTTAACTATTATTATTATTTTTATTTTTTTCCTCTATGTCAACATTCTATATCTTTTTCTGTTGTTTTGCTAGTTCTTCTCCTAAACCGATGCAAATGTACTAAGAAATGATGATCATGCATCTATGTGATGATGTTAAGAATTACTGATTGCATATGTAGAATGGAATGATTTCTAAATGTTGTGTTAATTTCTTTTTTTTCTTTAATTAATAAAAAAAGGTGATTTATGTTGAGTATCTTTTCAGTGCTTATTGGCCAATTGTAGTTATTTTCTATGGACAGTTTCTTTTGAGAAACAACTATTTTATACATTTTTTCACTTAAAAACTCATGCTGTACAGCATGATGTCCATTTAATGCCAAGTCCTTTAAAATTATAAATATTAAATTCAGAAATTATAGTATGGAAAACTATAATTTTCCATACTTTAGGTTGTCCTTTCTTTTTCTTAATAATATATTTGACACACAAGTTTTAAATTTCAAACTGATTAAGTAAAATTTGTATTTTCTTTTATTGCTCATTCTCTTGGTGTCATAAATAAAAATTCCATTGCCAAATATATAGTAATGAAAATATCCACTACGTTTCATTTTGAGTTTCAATGTTGTATTTATATTTATTTCATTTATCCATTACAAATCAATTTTCTCCCTGACATATGAATCCACCTTGTTTATTTTATATGAAGACATTGAGTTTTTCTCACTCCATTTGTTAAAATTAATCTTTTTCCTGTTATTTGTAAATCAATTAGGTATAGATATGTGGATTTATTTTTTGGACTCTGAACTCTATTTCAAAATCTATAGGTCTTACCTACTAACTGGTTTCTATTACTGCAGCTTTATAACAGATTTTTAAAGGAGAAGTGAATCTCTGACACTGATCTTTTTCTAGAATCTTTTGCTATTCATGGATCCTTGTACTTCCATATTAATTTGATGGTTTGCTTTCCACATCTGCAACAGAGTTTGCTAGAATTTTGATAGTTATTGAGTTGAGTCTGTAGACCATTTGGGGCAGTATTGATAGCCTGTAAATATTGTCTCCTTACCCATTAAAATGATATATGTTGATTTACTTACTCATCCTTTTCTTTTTCATTAATATTTTATAGATTTCTATGTATGAGTTTCTCCTCTGCTTGGATATATTTATTCCTAGTTATATTGTTTTAGATGTTATATAAATGGGATTGTTTTCTTGATTTCCTTTCATATTTTTCTTGCTGGTGTATAAAAATACTTCTGACATTTGGATGTTTACACTATAGACCTGCTGATGTTTTAATAAGCTCTACTATATTTCTTGTGGATTCTTGAATTATAGATTTGTTTTTTCCTTACCAATTTGAATGATTTTATTTTTAATCTCCTATATTATTTTTGCCTAATAGCTCTGGCAAGATCTTCCAATACTATCTTGCAAATAGACATCTTGAAAGCAAGAGTTCTTGTCTCATTCTTGATTTAGGGAGAAAACTTTCAGTCTTTTAGTATTGGATTTGATTTTAGCTATTGGTTTTTCAAAAATGTACTTTATTAGCAAGTAGGTTTTAAGTGATAGGATGGAAAAACTATTCCATTAGTAGAGTAATCAGAAGTGTGTGGGAGGTTGCACATATTATCATACAAAATATATTTTAAGTAAAAACTATTAAAAGAGACAGAGAAGGGCACTATATATTGAAACAATGGAGGTGGAGAAAGAAAGAGTAAGAGACATGTGGTAGATGGATACATAGATAAAATGATATGGTAACTGTGGCAAAACATTAAAAATGATGGGCCTGGGTATATGGGGATGGGTAAATATTGGAGTTATCTATAAGGGTTTTGTATTTCTTTGGCAAATATATTGTAAGTTTGAAATTCTAAATAAAAAGTTTGAAGAAAAATGAAAACCCATCTATTAGAATGATTATAATCTAAATGACAGATAGTAACAAATGTCAGTCAGTATATAGATAAGCTGAGATGGAAATGTTTTGCTGATGAAAATGTAAAATGGTGCATCTGTTTTGGAAAGCAGTTTGGCAGTTCTTCAAACAATTAAACAAAGTGTTACAATATGACTCATCAATTCTACTCCTAGGTATATACCCAAGAGTACAAAAAACCATAGGCTCACTCAAAATATTGTATATGACTGTTAATAGAAGTATTAGCCATAAGTTCTAACAAGGAGAACAAACTTAAATGTCCATCAACTAATGAATGGATAAACAGCTATAGTCAATGGAAATTATTCAATGGAATAGTTTGCAGCCATAAAGAATGAAGTTTTTAATTGATACATGTTACAAGATGGGTGGATTTTTAATCTATTTTCATAAATGAAAGAAGCCAGGCACAGACCACATATTTATGTGATTCCATTTAAATTAAATATCCAGAATACACAAGTCCATAAGAGAGAAACTAGATTCAGAAACACTACAAAATTTCATCAAAGTAAGTTACAGGTATGGTTTGTCCTAAAGCAAAATTCTTCCCTGGCTGTTGACCTGTGGAATTCAGAATAAGTTATCTGCTTCCAATATACTAAGGAGGGACAGTCATAGGATACATGTTACCATTTCCATAGGAGAATTCAGTAGGAAAATAGGAATCACCAGACACAAACTGTTCCAAAAATCATCAGGGCAAACACCACTAGATTTCAAATTCTGAGCGTCACTTATAGAATGACACCTCATCCTCAGGGCTTCAGAGGTTAGCAGTACCATCCACTCTAAGGGCTTACACCAGAGCTCTTGTATTTCATAACACTTGGGTGAGGATTCAAACATTAAGGAATATTTAGGAGCATTTGGGTGGGGCCTGGATTCTCTCCCATCTCTGGGGAAATGCTCAATTCCTTTAGAACAGTGTGGTGGTGGCCAGTAGGCTCCTTCAATCCCAGGGTAATGTGCACCACCTTCTTTGAGGCCTGGGGGACAATATTCTTCTGCCTACCCTCTGTCTCCAAGGCAAACCCATCTTTTGCACGTGGATGGTTTGGTCCACTCTCTTGGCACATGATTTCTTGGTTCCAGACCTTAGCTTCCATGGTTCCCCCTTTCTCCCTCCAATTCTCCCTTTTCTGTCTCTTTTATTCCAGACTGGAAGTGGTTCCATTCATGCACTTTTAACAAGAAACTTTTCAGTTTTCCATGCACTATACAGAGATCACACCATTCAGATAATAGGACCTTCCATAATCCATTCTGGATAGCTCCAGTTCTACTTCCATCTTTTTCTGAAATGGCTGACTGCTTTCATCTTTGTTTAAATCCTCACGTGGGGCACTACTCTCTGGTGTCACCCTTTGTGGAAGGCTAAAAATTTCCCATCAATTTCTGTTTTCTGTTTATGTAAGAGTTCAGTTCTTAGTTTATCCCTTTCCTATTGCATTTTCACTATAATCTGTAGGGAGCAACCAGACCACACTTTCCACATTTAGTTTGAAAATATTTTCAGTTAGATATCTCAGCTCATGGCTTATAAAATTCCTTACATTTAACATCGATACTCAATTTTGGCAAATTCTGACACTTTAAAACAATGGCCACCTTCCTTTCAGTTTGCTATGACACATTCCTCATCTCTCTCTAAAGTCTTATTGTAAGTATCTTTAGAGTCCATATTTCTACCAACAGTCTCTTCAAAACAATTAAGGCCTTTCTACAAGCATATCACTATTCTTCCAGAATCTTCACCTTATCCATTTAAAAAGATGTTCCAACATGTTTGGCATTTACAAATTGCACCCTATGTCTCTGGTGCAAAAATCTGTTTAGTTAGCTAAAACTGCCAGAATTCAACCTGCTAGAAATGAGTTGGCTTTTAAAAAGGTGATTTATTAAATTACAAATTTATAGCTCTAAGACCTTAAAAATGTCCAAACTAAGGCAGCCAGTGAAATATACCTTGATTCCAAAGAAAGGCCCAATCGTGTCTGAGTTTCCTCAGTCACAAAGAAGGCCCATATTGGCAACTACTGATCTTTGTTACCAGTTCCATTGTTTCCAGCTTATGATTCTAAGCATCTATGGTCTTTTATGTAGTTTCTCTCAGGCAGAACTCTAGGTTCTTACTTGCTTAGTCTCTCACAGGAAGGTACATATTGATGTCTGCTTGTTTCTCCAGCTCCAAATGCCAATGTCTAAGCATCAGTTCTCTCTACTAGCACTCCAAGCATCTCCAATTGTTGGCATGTATGTTGGTTCTGAAGCAATTCCAAAATATTTACCCTTTTAAAGGACCCCAGTGAACACAAGTCAAATCACCATCTACTTAAAAGGCCACACCCACAATTGAGTGGGTCACCCTCCATGAAAATGGTCTCATCAAAGGTTCCACCCTAAACTATCAGTCAGGCCCACAAGTTTGAATCAGTATCAAAAGAAAATGGCTTTCCTTGGGTAGAAAAAAGTTGCAAGCTAACACGTGCCTTGTCTCTTTTGCCTTCATTAGTAAATTTTCTTTATCTTTTGAAAAAAATAATTTTTGATTTCTTTTATATATCTTTCTTTTCTTATATATATATATTATTTTACTATTTTCTATTCCATTTATCTCCACTGTAATCTTCACTATAGGATACCATCTCCTAACATTGTTGATGTGGGATGATTTTAGTCTGCTATATCTGAAATGAAAGTTATTGGTTGTCTTTGGTAATGAAAAACCCTAAATGATCAAAATGTTAAAAAATAATGTTTTGGTAATCAGGCAATTCTGGGACTGAATTATGTGAGATGCTTTTAGTCTTTCATAACTGAAATGAAAGTTTTTGGTTGTGTTTGTTGATGAAAAAGCCTGAAGAATGAAAATGTTATAAAAATTTATTTGTAATCAGACCACCTGGGACTGAATGATCTGGGATGATTTTAGTGAGAATTGTCTGTTTAGTGCATTGCTAAGAGACTCTATTGTTTCCCTTTGTTACCCTAAGAAATGGCCTTTATTAGCATCAGAAACTCCATTTGTTACTAATCACTAGAACACTTCAAACTCATAGTAAATCACTGGGGAGAGAACACTAGGTGACAAGGCCTTGGAAACTAAGATAAAGAAGATGTTAACCAGGAATGCTTGTTCATGGGGCTTCTGTGTAACTCTTTGGAGGATATGGTGCCTCTTCCAAGGATCTCTGTGGTGCCCTTGATGTGCAATGTTTGCTCACTTCTTGGGAGAACTGGCTCCTTTCCCAAGAACTGAAGTAAAACACCTGGTACTTTAAAATCATGTGTGTCCACACATAACCTATTTAATGTGAACTTTAAAATGGGGCCTTGGTTTCCAGCTGTTTTGAAGTCTCACCCAGGGCAGGATGCTCTGCCTGGGACTCTGTGAGCAATCAGGACTCTGACTGGCTGTTAACCAAGGACTACCAGCTCAGTTGTGGTTTCCCCTGAGTTGGTGAGATTTTCTTTCCACTCTATGTTCCTTTCTTTCTAATTCTATTTCCTCATTTATGTATACTTAAGTATGTCTAGTAACTCTAATCAAGTGGGTATGATTTTGTATTTGTAATAGCTTTCATTAATTATATTCATTTATAATAAAGTAGTTAGAGTATTTTGCGGAGAGTTACTTAATTGAACTGTGAGCATGGGATTTTGAGACTCTAGCAAAATAACTGTGTTTAAGTTGTTTTCCCAATACTATGAAGTTGTATTTGTGATTTAACATTTTCTTTGAGTAATGTAGGCTATGAATTTGTGTCTGTGTACTTCCTTTGCTGAATTCTGTATGGTTCAAAACTCCATGTTTTTATTCATCTCTGTATAATTTCCATTTTCTTTGTAAATTTTCTTTAACCCTTTAGTTATTTAAAGAATATGTTGTTTAATTTATGAAAGTTTGTAAGGTTGTTCTGCTCTTAATTTCTAGCTTCATTCCATTGCTCTTAGATAAGATACTTGTATGACTTAAATGTTTTATATTTACTTGGACCTGTTTTGTGATCTAACATATTATCTAATGTGGAAACTGATCAATATGCACTTGAGTTGAATGTGTATTGTGCTGTTTTTGGTGGAGGTTTTATAAATATCTATTAATTTAGACAATCTGTATTGTCATGCAATACCACTCCATTATTGAAAGTGATATATTGATGTTTCCAAATAGTATTTTAGTTCTTCCTATTCCCCCTTAAAATCTTTCAATGTTTGAATTTGTTTACAGTTGTTATATCTTCTTATTGAATTCACCCATTTTCAATACATATCATCCATATTCATGAGTAACAATATTTGAATTAATGTTTATTTTATCTTCTATTAGCATAGTCACCCAACTCTTGAATGCAATACTTGAATGCAATATTTTTCCCACCCTTTCAATTTCAACCTATTTGTTTCCTTGTATTTGAGATGAGGATCCTGTAAACAGCATATTGTTGGATCATATTTTTAAATTTTTTCTGCACAACTGTGACCTTTGCATGGAGAATTTAACCTATTGATATTCATGAAAACTTTACTTCTGTCATTTTGCTATTTGCTTTCTCCATGTAATTGTACACATTACCACTTACTTTTTGGTTTATTTGATCTTTTGTAATGAAACATCTTGAATCCCTACTCATTTTTCTGTGTATTTAAGAAAATATTCTTGTGTTTGCTTTATGGTTCAACTTAATATAACACACTAGTTTAATTGATATCAATACATGCTCAATTGCCCACATAAGGTATATAATCAGACCCCTATCACTCCTCTTTAATTTTATTCTTCTCATAAAATAGATCTTCATAGAAATTGGGAAAATATGTAGATTTATAATTATTTGTATGCACCTGAATTTTAAATTCTGTAAGAAATTCTAAAAATGCAGTACATATGATTGACAATCTATTTCCCTTCCTGAATAACATCATTACTTCCTATGGTGTCAAAGTAATACCTGCTATCCTTTCCTTAGAAAGTATTTCTTTTAGCATAGGTCTATTGGTAATAAGCACCCTCATCTTTTTGTTTCTCTGGAGTGTCTTAATTTCTTCCTCACATTTTAAAATAAATTATTGACAGATATTAAATTATGGTTATGGTGTCTTTTTCTAGGACTTTCCAGAATGTCATCCCTCTGCATTCTCTCGTGCATAGTTTCTGATGAAAAATTGACTATTTTTTTTTATTGAAGATTGAATGTACATAATAAGTCCCTTCTCTCTTGCTACTCACATTAGTCTTTATATTTTGACATCCAACAGTTTTTTCTGTTTTCAATTTTTAAATATTTTCTAAGCATAGCAACATACAAACATGAATGTTCTTACCATATGATCACCCCATTCTTGGTATATAATCAATAACTCACAATATCATCACATAGTTGTATATTCATCATCATGATCATTTCTTAGAACATTTGCATCAATTCAGAAAAAGAAATAAGAATAAAAATAAAATTCATACATACCATACCACTTACCCCTCCCTTTCATTGATCCCTAGCATTTCAATCTACTAAATTTATTTTAACATTTGTTCCCCCTATTATTTATTTATTTTTAATCCATGTTTTACCCATCTGTCCATAAGGTAGATAAAAGGAGCATCAGACACAAGGTTTTCACAATCACACAGTGACTTTATGAAAGCTATATCATTATATAAACATCTTCAAGAAACATGGCTACTGAAACACAGCTCTGCATTTTCAGGCACTTCCCTCTGGCCTCTCTATTATACCTTAAATAAAAAGGTGATAGCTATATAACACATATGAATAACCTCCAGGATAACCTCTTAACTCTGTTTGGAACCTCTCAGAGATTAACACTTTATTGTGTCTCATTTCTGTCTTCCCCCTTTCAGTTTAGAAAGTTTTCTCAATCCCTTAATGCTGAGTCCCAGCACATTCTAAGATTCCTGTCCCATGTTACCAGGAAGGTTTACACCCCTGGGAGTCATGTTCCACCTAGAGAGCGGGAGGGCAGTGATGTTGCTTGTTGTTGGCTGAGAGAGTGAGGCCACATCTGAGCAAAAAAAAAAAGAGGTTCTCTGGGGGTGGCTCACTTGCCTAATTTTAAGTAGGCTTAGCCTATCCTTTGTGGGGATAAGTTTCATATGAACAAACCCCAAGATTGAGGGATCATCTTATTGCTTTGGTTATCCCCACTGCTTATGAGAATATCAGGAATTCTCCACTTGGGGAAGTTGAATTTTACCACTTTCTCACCATTCCCACAAGGGGATTTTTTTGCAAATACTTTTTTATTCACTGTTCAAATCACTCTGGAATTTATAAGGGCATTGACCTGCACAAACCTACAAAATTTCATGCCCTACTCAAGGTCCCATGTACTATGCTGTTCAACTAAACTGTCCACATGAGTTATATTAGGAAATGTGCTAGTCAAAATATAAATTTTGTAACCAATAAACATTTTTTTGCTTTAGTCTCACACACAAGTTAAGTTTTAAAATATTAATTACCATCTATTTCCAACACCCTGCAGTATTGACATTCCTTTGTTCTTCCTCATGCAAAAATATTTTTAAATCTGTACATTTAGTAGTTATCATTATACATTCTAGGCATTCCTAGATTATACCATCTCAGTCTCTACCATCTTATCTTTCCTTCTGATTTCATTTGTGCTCCCAGTCCTCCTCCCTCTATCATCCTCACATTCAGCTTCATTCAGTGTACTAACATTATTGTATTACAGTTATGTAGTATTGTGCTATCCATGTCTGAATTTTTACAATCACTCCTGTTGCACAATCTGTATTCCTTTAGCTCCAATTACCCAAGATCTACCCTATTTCTATCTCCTGATGGTCTGTTATTAACTGAAATTCTCCAAGTTCATTCACTAATGTTAGTTCATATCTGTGAGACCATACAGTATTTGTCCTTTTGTTGCTGGCTAATTTCACTCAGCATAATGTCCTTAAGGTCCATCCAATGTGTTACATTTTCCATAACTTTATTCTGTCTTACAGCTGCATAATATTCCATCATATGTATATGCCACTGCTCATTTAGCCACCCATCTGTTGATGGACACTTATGCTGTTTATTTCTCTTGGCAATTGTAAATAATGCTGCTATAAACATTAGTGTGCAAATGTCAGTTTGTGTCCTTACCCTCTTGTCCTCTGAGTAGATACCTAGCAATGGTATTGCCAGATCCTGTGGCAATTCAATAACTAGCTTCCTGAGGAACCACCAAACTGCCTTCCACAGTGGGTTGTATCATTTGACATTCCCAACAACAGTGTATAAGTGTGCCTCTTTCTCCACATCCTCTCCAGCACTTGTCATTTTCTGTTTATTGATAATGCCCATTCTTGTGGGTGTGTATGAGATCTCATTGTGGTTTTGATTTGCATTTACCTAATAGCCAGAGAAGTTGAGCATCTTTTCATGCGCCTTTTAGCCATATGTATTCCCTCTTTTCGGAAGGTCTGTTCATGTCTTTTGCCCGTTTTGTAAATGGGTTGTCTGTCTTTTTGTTGTTGAATTGAACAATCTCTTTATATATTCTGGATACTAGACCTTTATCTTGTGGCATATTTCTCAGGGACTGGAGCCTAGCCAAACTTAAAATTTTTTAATGTTTCTCTCCCTCTCTAGGTTCACTCTCTGCCCCCCATATCTGTAACCTAGCTCACTGTTCCCCCCTTCCCCCTCTTGTCATAGACCGCCCATTTCCATAGCCCACCACAAAACCACAGGCCTTCCTGTTATTCTCTATACTTCCCTATCCCCGAAACATACCCTTCTGCCTAGCAACTGCCGCTAAGCTTGTGTGAGTGGCTGCCTCCTCTTGACGTGTGAGCCCTTAACCCCACCTCTCCCCCGAGTGTACTTAAGCCCAGCGCTCCCTCAGCCCTGGGTCTTCGCGGGGTCGTCGTGCAGCCTGCACGTTGTCCCATGTCCCACCTCTCAGGTTCCCCGGGTGACCCATCCCGGCTGTAACAATAAAAGCTTAAACCCACATTTGGCCTCTGTGAGGACATCATTCGCGTGACTGCCGGCAGGGGATAGGCGCCGGCTTCGGCTTCCCAGGTTAATTTCTGCGAGCTCACTCCCCAACCCCACCCGGTGTGCCAGCCGGCCTGACCGACTGGAGCACTCCGACGGCATTATCTGATATATCATTTCCAAATATTGTCTTCCATTGTGTAGGTTGTCTTTTTACTCTCTTGACAAAGTTCTTTGATGCACAAAACTGCTTAATTTTGAGGAGTTCCCATTTATTTATGTCTTTCCTCAATGCTTTTAGTCTGGGTGTAAGATCTAGTAAGCCACCTCCTATTATAAGATTTGTAAGATGTTTCCCTACATTTTCTCTAGAAGTTTTATGCTCTTAGATCTAATGTTTAGTTCTTTGATCCATTTTCAGTTAATTTTTGTGAAGAGTGTGAGATATGGATCTGTTTCATTGTTTTGCATGTGGATATCCAGTTCTCTAGGCATCATTTATTGAAAGACTGTTCTGTCCTAGGTGAGTTGGCTTGAATGCCTTATCAAAGATCAATTGCCCAAAGATGAGGAGTTCTATATCTGAACATTCTATTTGATTCCATTGGTCAGTATATCTATCTTTATACCATGCGGTTTTGAGCACTGTAGCTTCATAATACACCTTAAAGTCAGGTAATGTGAGAACTCTTCATTTTTCTTTCTTAGGATAATTTTAGCTATTCAGGGAAAATTGCCCTTCAGCATAAATTTGGTTATTGGTTTTTCTATATCTGAGAAGTATGTTTGGGGATTTTAATTTGTATTGCATTGAATCTGGTAGAATTGACATCTTAACCATATTTAGTTTTCCAATCCATGAACAGGGTATACCCTTCCATTTAATTAGGTCTTCTGTCATTTCTTTCAGCAATTTATGCAGTTTTCTTTGTATAGGTCTTTTGTATCCTTAGTTAAATTCATTCCTAAATATTTTACTCTTTTGGTTACAATTACAAATGGAATTTTTTCTTGATTTCCCCCTCGGATTGTTCATTACTAGTACGCAGAAACACGAGAGATTTTTGAGTGTTGATCTTGTAACCTGCCACTTTGCTGTACTCATTTATTAGCTCTAGTAGTTTTGCTGTGGATTTTTCGGGGTTTTGACATATAATATCATATCATCTGCAAACAGTGAGTGTTTTACTTCCTCCTTTCCAATTTTGATACTTTCTATTTCTTTTTCTTGTCTAATTCCTATAACTGGAATTTCCAATACAATGTTGAGTAACAATGGTGATAGTGGACATCCTTGTCTAATACCTGATCTTAGGGGGAAAGTTTTCAGTTTTTCCCCATTGGGGATGATGTTACCTGTGGGTTTTTCATATTTTCCCTTTATCATGTTGAGGAAGTTCCCTTCTATTACTAGCCTTTGAAGAGTTTTCAACAAGAAAGGATGCCGGATTTTGTCAAATGCCTTTTCTGCATCGATCGAGATGATTGTGTGGTTTTTCTGCTTTGATTTGTTGATAAGCTGCATTGCATTAATTGATTTTCCTTTGTTGAACCATCCATGCATACCTATAATAAATCCTACTTGGTCATGGTGTGTAATTCTTTTAATGTGGTGCTGGATTTGATTTGCAAGAATTTTGTTGAGGATTTTTGCATCTATATTCATTAGAGATATTGGTATGTAATTTTCTTTTCTTGTAGTATTTTTTTCTGGTTTTGGTATGAGAGTGATACTGGCTTCATAGAATGAGCTACATAGCCTTCTCTCTTCTTCAATTTTTTTTAAAAGTTTGAGCAGGTTTGGTACTAATTTTTTCTGGAATGTTTGGTAGAATTCGCATGTGAAGCCATCTGGTACTGGACTTTTCTCTTTTGGAGCTTATTAATAACCAATTCAACTTCTTTACTTGTGATTTGTTTGTTGAGGTCGTATATTTCTTCTCAACTTAATGTTGGTTGTTCATGCCTATCTAGAAAGTACAGGAGATCAACTATAGTGTCCCTTTGTACTAGCATGCCCTATGAGTAAAGTCAATCAAAAACTAAAGCAACTCAATCTGGGCAGGATTACTAATGGTCCAGAAACCTCAGGAATGAAGGTTTGAGTCATCCCATTGAGCAAAGAACAATGACCAGCTGAGGTGTTTGCTGAGGGTAAAGGGAATATGGACTGAATAGTGGAATAAGATATTAATAAATGAGAACTTAAGCCACATGATAAGATTCAGAAAATAGGACTGCAATAGTTATGAATTATTCTTACTTGTTTTGTTATGAGCATATTTTAATATATTAATAAAGCAATTAATTTGTTTCTTTTCTATCTTAATCCCTTATTATATGACATAAATCACATTAACTATATGTTGTAGCATTTAAGTTAGAGGATATCAAGTTTAAGAGTAAATGCTACTCAAGGACTTGCACACTGTTCTGGGGAAGTTAGCATGTTTTCTCTTGTTACATAGGTCAGTTAAACAGGTATGATTAGGGGAATATACGATTGCTATTTTGGGGGGGATTAAGTATGGTTTAAGTGCCAGGTTGTTACATGGTGTACTGTGATGCTTGAATTCATGTGTCAACTTCACCAGGAAATGGTTTACACGTGTTGGTCAAGCAAGCACCGGCTTGATTGTTACTGTGAGGATTTAAATTATCATTAATTTGATTTCATCCCTGATGGATTATACCTGAAATCAATTGAAGAGATTGCCATCAACAATGAGAGAAATCTCATACAATCATTTGAAGGCCTTAAAAGGAAAAGCAATGATTTCAGCTGTCAGAAGGGAGAATTTTCCCCTCTGAATTAGCAGCTCAATTGCTCCTGAGGAAACATCAAAAGCCTACATTGGCATTTCCAGCTTTCAACCTGCTCAACAGTCTTTGGACTTGCCCATTTCCAGTGATGTGAATCAATTTCTATATTTAAGCACTCATAATATTTACATCACATATATAAGCACTATACACATTGTGTTACTATATATAATCTATATATGTCTCCTTTTTGATATATATATATGTATATATAAACTTCCTATTGACTCTGTTTCACTGGCGAACCCTGAGTAATACAGAAGGATACTATTCTGTAATCATCTTTTGAACCATGAATACTGTCAGCAATGGCAGCTAATGAAACCACTTGGGAGGCTCTTCCTTCATTCCTGTGAAGAAATTGCTAATCCCTCTTTTGTTTTCTTTCCTCTTTTATTACTCTCAGGGGAATAAGAAAAAGACCCAGACTATAGAAAATCCTCAGGGAGCATGTATAAAGTTCCAAGGTAGAGCATACCTTTCCATGGCTCTGAATGATGCAATGTGAAAATATTTCTCACAAAAGGGATCTCAGGACATTATGTCAGGGAAAAAATATATGAAGAAAAACAAAAACATAGTGATTTAGTGCTTATAGCATAGATACCATGGGACAGCCTAAGAGACAGGGTGACCACTAATGGATCCTCAGATATCAGCAAAGCTGAGATATCTTAGTTTATCTTCCTCTGATCCAGTCAAATGCTCTATAGACTACAATACTGACTCTTATTAACAAAAAGTAGTTGTAGTAAATTTTAACTAATAGCATTCTATTCAAGAAAAATAGACAAACAGAATACAAGGTGTGAGTATACCTGTTCTGATATCCATGTTGTTCTTCACTTGTTTTGGATGTAATGGAAATGTAGGTCATATAAATGTATAACATTTTTATGATTTGAATTAGTCCTATAAATGGACAAAAGATTAATTATGTTTAAATCATTCAATTATCTGTGTGTGTAAGGGGGAGTGGATATGTGTGATGCCTGGCAGAAATTTACCAACAATGTTCATTGCCTAAGATATGAATAAAAAACCTTGGATCCTTGATGTTACTTGAATAGCATAAATACTCCCATGTTTCACTTAAAGAATAAGGGAATTAAATAAAAAAGATATTTTTTAATTAATCCAAGTTCTGTCTTCCAAGCCACAGATTCTAGGTATATTACTAACCATAATATTTTTCAAGATATTTTTGAATAGTGGTATAGCATGTAAATATTGCAATTCTATTTTTCTTACTCTGATAACTATGACCAACATTTTAATATTTTTAGGTGCTTAATATGAATAGATGGCAGTTTGCCTAAATATACCCTAACCACACTAATATTCTTGGACATAATTATAGGTCTAATTCAAATTTTCCATTATTTTTACCTTGAAATATTTTCTATTGTAAAAACAGTGCACCCCACTAAAACCATATGTGGTTTAAATGTACTTCCTTATGTATTCATTTGGCATATAGGAAGAAGGAATACAGTTTGAATTATATCATTTTTTCTCAGTCAATACTTTCTGTTATTGTTCAGGATTCATTATTTTTATTAGAAAGTGAGTATGAGAATATCCAGTTCTTGCTTATTGCTCATCCATAATCTTTCTGGACTTTGTTGATACATTCCAGGTCAGAAAAGATGAAGCATGGATGCACTGAATGAAACAACTGTGAGGGAGTTCATTTTACTTGGATTTTCTGGTGGTCCTCTCCTGCAACTCACATTATTTGTGATGTTTCTCATTGTGTACCTGCTCTCCCTCACAGAAAATGTCCTCATCATTTACATTGTCCTCATGGATTCCACACTACAGACACCTATGTACATTTTCTTAGGAAATCTGTCCTTCTTAGAAATCTGGTATACCATGGCTACAGTGCCTAAACTACTGGTTACCTGTGTCTCACAGGTTGTCACCATCTCTGTTTCAGGTTGTATAACCCAATACTACTTCTTTTTCTCTCTGGGTGCTACTGAGTGCATCCTGCTAGCAGTGATGGCCTATGATAGGTACCTGGCAATATGTAATCCTCTACGCTACTCACTGCTCATGAGTGCTCATATTTGCCTAAGGTTTTCAGTTGGATCTTGGATTGGGGGTTTCATTGCTCCTCTCCTTCCTGCCATACTAATCATGAACCTCAACTTCTGTGGCCCTCAGCAGATTAATCATTTCTTTTGTGACACAGACCCCATTTACAAACTCTCCTGCTCAGATACTTTCCTAGCAGAGGCCTTGGGCTACAGTTGCAGCTCTGTTGTGATCCTAAGTTCTTTCCTACTTACTATGTTCTCCTATGGACAAATTGTGGCCACAATAGCAAGAATGTCTTCCCAGGAGGCTTGGAAAAAAACTTTCTCCACCTGTACCTCACACCTCACTGTGGTCACCATTTATTGTGGCACCATAATCTTTGCCTATGTCCGCCCTCCAGCCAAGTGCAGTTTCACCATTGGGAAAGTGGTGTCAGTGTTTTATTGTGTGGTCACACCCTTTGTAAATCCTCTCATCTACACCTTGAGAAATAAAGATGTGAAGAAAGCTTTCAAGAAAGTTCTAGCACAAAAGAGATAGCTCTTAGCTTGAAGCATGTATGCGTTTTTAGAGATAAATTTAAATGATCAATTTTGAGGGGATTTCCAAAATTTAATTGTGAATAGTAAGTATTGAAAAATGATATTATGCAGTGGATACTATATAATATGTACAATTCTCTGAAATTTAGTTATCAACTTGAATCATATTCAAAAAGGTATTCTATACTTATTTTATTATTGATGCCATAATACAGAGCCATTGTGATAGAAAGAGAAATATTATGAATTCCTTTTCCACAAGGCATTCAACTCTTGCTTAGTCCAATGTAGTGTGTCACATGAATACTTGCAGAATTTATACTTTAACAGCAACCATGAAAAAAATTTTCTAAACGAGGTCTCTGATAAGGGGAGTTCTGTTCTTCTGTCTGGTAAATGAGCTAATATAAACTCTTTGTAACAAAAATACATTCATTAATTAAGCATTTTCTATATGTAGTGAAATACAATGTATTCCTTAGGATTGATATATATCTAATTATGATCATAAACATATGCATAAGTATAGGATATTATTTAAAAATTCATAAAAATATTAGATAATTATCATTTTCTTAAAGCACAAAACCAGGAATAATTGCATCCCCATACTGGACTTCAAAATATTGTTTTTTAGGGTGTGTGGACTTCAAAATATTATCTTTTAGGGGGTGTAAGGATAGTTCAGTGGTAGAATTCTCACCTGCCATGCAGGAGACCCAGGTTGGATTTCCAGTACATGCTCTTTCCCCACCAAAAAACAAACAAACAAAAAAAACACAAGCAAGTAAAGGAAACAAACAAAAAACAAACAAACATAAATTCAACATGTGGTGCTGCAGCAATGGAATATTCACATGGAATAATAACGAAATGTGACCCCACCACACAGCATACAAAAAAAAAAATCATTTAATATAGTTAATAAGTGGGGGATGAAACAAACAAAATTAACAACTTCAAAGTACAATAACGTGATATTTAACATGGTAAAACTTAATCAACTCTTAAATTCCTATGCAGCAAATAAACTCAGCAAATAGTTAAATACAGAGTAAAAAACTGCAATTATTTTTCATTATTATTTATCGCCATATGTGAATGAAAAGACTTTACAATTTTCAGTGCTTTTTAGCATGGTTTGTGAACTAAATAGAAGGCAAGTGTGTTAGAAGTTGGCATAAACCTATGCAGGGTTTTTTAAATGAATGTGTTTCATGTTATTGCCCCCTATAACCTAGCTATTCAACCTGAGGACCAGTAAATTAGGATCATCTAGATGCTATGGAGAATGTGTAATCTCAGGTGCCATCTCAAACCTCCTGAGCTGAATGACAATCTGCAGTTTAACCAGATCTCCAGGTGGATGGTGTACACATTAAATTTTAGGAAGTACTACATTAAGCAGCCAAGGTTTTAAACAAAAAATGTTAAACGATGAGAATAAAATGAAATTAAAACTTTGTAGCATATGAAAATGCTGGAATTTTTTCATATTAAATAGTGGCATATGATGGTGTGGAACATATTAAAATTATAATAAATATATTTTTGAGTGCCCAGTCAGTTTCCATTTACAAACAGGTACAATTCATGTTTACTGTTGTCAAAATTACCACTCCTTTTTTTGCGGTGGGGGGTGGTAGTTAGATTCAGTTGTCAACTTGGCCAGGTGAAGGCCCCTAGTTCTGTGGCTGTGGACATGAGCCAACAGTACGTGATCCTCATCTGCTGCTCATTACATCTGCAGTCGGCTAGGAGGCGTGCCTGCTGCAATGAATGATGTTTGACTTAACTGGCTGGTGCTCAAATGAGAGAGCACAATGTAGCACAGCCCAAGCAGCTCAGTATACCTCAGCTCAGCACTCGCAGCTCAGCCCAGGCCTTTGGAGGTGCAGAAAGAAATCACCCCAGGGAAAGTTGTTGGACCCCAAAGGCCTGAAGAGAAGACCAGCAGAGACCACCCTGTGCCTTCCCATGTAAGAAAGAACCTCAGTTGAAAGTTAGCTGCCTTTCCTCTGAAAACTAACAAATCTTACAATCTAACAATAAAATAAATCCCCTTTTATTAAAAGCCAATCTGTCTGTGGTGTGTTGCATTCCAGCAGCTAGCAAGCTAGAACAGGGTGTATGGTCCAGGAATTGAACCTGGGTCTCCTGCATGGAAGGTGAACATTCTACCACTGAACCAACCATGTTCCCTGCAAAATTACCTCTTCTTTTAAAAGTGAAATTAAACCATACATCTTTCTTAAACTTTCTATTTCCATTAGAATATTGAAAGCCTTTACAAACTATAAAAATAATGGAGACAGCATTTTGAATCAGAGAACAGCAATTTTTTATGTCCTCCCAACTGAAGAGAGATTTCTTTATTGCATTAATGGTAATAATCTTGGCAAAACCTGAGTTCTTGGAATAATGTTTGCTAATATATGTATATCTAGCTTTGTTTTCTCTTTGTCACTTCACCTTTCCTAAAACTCTGTTTCCTCCTCTTGATAGGGAAAAACTGGAGTTGTCAGTGGGAAATATACGCCAAACTCAGGCCTCATAGATGACAAAATCAATTCCAATAGGAAAACATCAGTTGTCACATTCATTCATGTCAACCTGAAATTTTATTTTTGTGAATATTTAAAACTATTTTGTAAAATGCAGTAAATACAATAAAGATGGTTTCACTGAATGCAGGCTCTTTGGCACAAAAGAACTTATCGCATTTTTGTTAGAAAGGATGCATTAAACCTAGTGATCCTGAATGATGGTATGACTAAAATAAAATGAAATCATATGTTCATATAATCATAAAATAATGGCACAAAAAATGAAAGTGTAAGGAGAAAGGGAGGCAAAGTTATTATCAAATAATAGTTTATTTTTATTATAAAAGGAGACAGTATTTGAAAAAATTCTGAATGGTTAAGATCAGCAATATTTTAAAGATAGGAAAATCTTCTTCTGACTACCTGCTAAGTGTTGACAATAATTCAATATACTCATTTTTTTACCAGCTGGGTTGAATAGGCATGCATATATTTACTTTTTATAAAGTATTTAATTAAGTTCCTATATTAGCAAATTATTTTTAACCATCTGATTTGTTTTGCTGTATGTTATTCTGAGGGGAAAATTTTCTAAAATATGTTATTGATATTTTGAATATTAAGTTTGTACCCATATATGTTGCTTTAAAATGCTGCTTTAATAAATTTCCTTGCAAAACATCTCTCTGCTTCACTGATCCAATATTTTGGATCCAAAATAAATAATTATGTAAATTTCCATTTGTCTTTCTGATTATTTGAGTTTCAAAGGCCTCTACTTTAACACTGATGATCTATAGTACATTTTTTATTGTTGTCAGGGCAAATTCCACTTCATCATTCTTATTCTTCAGAGATTTATTAGTTATATTAGAACTTATTTCACTATTTAAATGTAATAACAGTCTATGTATCTTTTAGAGTTTATATTTTAATTGAAAATAATATGAAATATGTCAGCTACTTTAGGGTGAATTGGTATCATTAAGATATAAGGCTTTTTCTGAATAGAAGGAGGACCTACATTTTCTCAAGAATGTTCTTGTGTGGTTGAAGAGTACCATATTATCTTTCTCTTTTACCATCAATATATTTGTGACCACTTCATATTTCTTATGGTTTTATTTATTAATGTTTTCTTATATTATTTCTTCTAAATGTCTGTTTATCTCTAGCATATTGTTATTGTCCATATGTTAATATTTAACACACTATCTTAATAACTCTTCCCACTGTGGGGAGTAATATTGCAGTGGTTCAGATACTGAAAATACTTACAGCATCTGAGCTACTTCCTCTGCTGATATTTTGAACAAGAATTTCAACCTATACTTTAAGACTTTTTATTACTCTGCATTTTTTCTTGCATCTCACAAAAGCTCCCTCCATTTTGTTTGTCTTCGAATGCTATTAACTTGACTTCTTTTTTGGTAAAACATCTTTGGCATATAGAATTTTAATTTAACAATTTTTCTTAACAATCCCTTCCAAAATTTTGGATACATGTTTCAAAATCTTGGTATTGTGTCTTCATGAATCTGAACTTTTTTCTGGATTCTTTTTCCTCAGGAGAGAGATTTGTGAGAAATGGGACTTATGTTTTCTGGATTATACATTCATAAACAAATTTGCAGGGCCTTTTTCCCTTGCAGCCCCAAGCTCCAGCAATCCATCCACTTCCCAAGATCACTCTTTCAACACTGCTCTTGGTTGCTCTCTCCCTTGTATCTATGTCGTCCATGAATTCTGCAGTGCAACTCTCTTCATGTTTTCTGTGAGCCATTTGTCAGGCTGCAGTCACAGTGTTCCAAGTTTCAGAATCACACATCAGTCTTTCATTCTCCTAGGAACATGTGTTAAGTTTTGCTGTGGTCCCAGTTCCCTTTCTCTTGGCGAGGGGTGGAGAAAACATGTGTTATGGTCTTAGGTTGTGGGTGAAGAAGGGAAGTCTGTTAGAATTCCAATGACTGTCCTCCCAGAATTTGTCTCTTGGTCTTTTCAGACTTGATCTACTTTTCCTTTCTATAATGAGCCAGGGGTCATACAGCTGGGTTAAACTCATCTCTTTTGGAAAACCTGCATAATGATGTATCACCCAGCATGGGGTACTTGTTTATTTTTTTTTTAGGCCAAATTTGGTAAGAAAAAAATATTTTAACATTAAGTTTAATAAATAATTTATCTTTTAATCCATTTTAATTGCCTAATTAGATGTTTTGACCAATGTATATAAGCATAAAATCACCACCAACACCACCAAGTCACAGAATATTTCCATCACCTCCCACAAGTTTACTCATATTTGTATGCAGTCTGTCAATCACTTCGTCCCCAGCCCCAGGCAATCACCAATTTGCCCTCTGTCACTATAGATTGGTTTGCATTAGCAAGAATTTTAGATAAATAGAATCACATAGTACAAACTTTTCTGTGTTTTCTCTTTCAGCATAATGATTTTGATAACCACCAAATATTACAGATAGATATTTATGTTTTATGTTTATCTAATGAGATTGTGTTTATCAGCTATTTTATTTTAAGAAGGGGTATTAAAATTATCTGAACTCTCTTAGCTTCAGATTGCTCTTCAAGATTTACCAAATAGACAAAAATTCTGTTTTGGAGCCATAGTTGGGTAGAGACATAAAGATAGAATATAAGGCAATTTTTAAGAAAACTAATTATCTGTTTAATCATAATATCCTAATTTATATCAGTTTTTTAAAAACATGATTGTGGCCTAAGATGGGGGCTTTTTTTAGATATTTCCATGTAGACATTAGAATACATTTTTCTAGGACAGAATTTGCTGTTCTAAGTCTTCTGTATTCTTTTAAGATTTTTAAAAATATCTGTCTTTGTATTTTCATTTTATTTCAATACACTGAGTATAATTATAAAAAAAATCTTGGCAAAATTTGATGAATGGAGAGGGAAGGGATTCAACTTACACCATAAAATTTGCAATAAAGAACATAAGGCAATTACCTCAAGATCTTTGTAGGCTTTTATTGTTTAAATTGATAAGTTCATTGTAACATTTATATGGAAAGGCAAGATATGTAAAATAACCACAAATTTTAGAATATGAAGAATAAAATCAGAAGAAATACATCACCTGATTTCAAGAATCATTATGTAGCAAAAAATCCAAACTTTGTGATATTGATTAAAGAAAAGACACTGATAAGAAAATGAAGAGAGAAAGAACACACTGGGTGAAAAGAATTGCAAAACACATGCAACAAAGGACTTGTTGCTAGAAATATAAAGAATATTTAAAGCACAATATAAAGCAAACAGCCAACAAAAATGGGCAAACATATTTGACAAGATTTGTAAAATATGTAAAATTCCCAAGGGAACTTACATCGGTTAAAATTTGACCATTGTTCATAATTATACTGAATGTACCAAATACTCCTGAAAGTGAAGAATAACAGACTTGGACTTCCAGAGAAAATGGTGGAGTAGGGATCTCCATGACTCTACCCCCTGACTAAAGCAACTACTAAAAAGGAAAGAGTGGTCTGAAACAACTATTTTGAAATTCTGAATGCCAGAAGCACACTCACTGTTAAGAGCCCAATGAAAGTGGCATGGAAAGACAGATAAATTACATTAAAGAACTGTAAACTGCTCTCTCTGCCAGTGGTTACCAGCACCCAGACTCAGGTTAGCTGCTGGTGACAGGAAGGAGCAAAAAAATCCCCTTCCTCTATAGCCCTTGCAGTTATTCAAGAAATTTGTTCTTCTTCTTTTCAACAAAGTTGAGAATTGTATTCATTTGATATCAAACCATAGATCCCACACTTTTTGCTTGATGATGCCTTGTCAAAACATTTAGGAAAGTCATGTTTGTAATAAGAATTACCCCCTGTCATTTTATCCCTCATTATAAAATATTCTGTTATTATAAGATATAGTTAGACTTTCCTACATGCCATGACCTGATCCTAATTTAATTTAATTTTTGATTAATTTTAATCCTAGTTTAATTAATTTAACTAATTTTAATTAATTTTGAATCCTAATCTAATTTTTAAGAAATTAAAATCTTTATATATATGTTAAACTTCACATTGTAATACTATATATTATAATAGAAAAATGATTTTTTAGTCTCAACTTGCATATTCCTTATACTACATCCTTGAATTCCATTCTTCCTTAATATGATGTGCTTATGTGTCTATAATTACAGCAGCTATTCAAACATAAAAGATGTTAGGAGTTGCTAACAACATTTCTGAGCTACTACACTATCTCTGGACCTCTTAATCCTAGACCTGTGATATGTGGATAAATAAACACAATTAGAAACAAAATTTTTCACATAAATTTCTTTATGTGAAAAAAATCATCTTCCTCAAGTACAGGGATAGTAAAGCAAATCACTAGATCATGGTTTTTGTTTAGTGAATTCAGGTCAGTGGGGGTTGTTATAGTCTCAAACGAAACTGGAAAATGGTAGCAATAGCCTTTGTCTCAGGCATTCCAGAACAAGGCCAGAGGCTGTGGAGATTTAAAGACACAGTGCTTACTCAGAGCTGCAAGTGACAGCTAGCTAAAGGATTGGACTTGATGAGCAGACCAAGAAAGATCAGCTTTGAGGTGCCTTTTGCAGAAGTGCAAGACCAAATCATAAAATTTTTGTGGAAGTGTAACGGACCCAAATAGTTAAAATGATCTTGAAACAGAAGTATGAAATTAGAGGATTCACAATTCCTTATCTTAAACCTTATTACAAAACCACAGTAATCAAAATAGCAGGGTGGTGGCACAAGGGCAGTCATGTAGAAAAAAGGAATAGAATTGAGAGTGCAAAAATCAACCCTCACATTTCTGTCCAAGTAAATTTCATAAGGTCGTCTAGACCACCCAATTTGGAAAGGATAAATTCTTCAAAAAATTGTACTGGGAAAACTGGAACATGATTTACAATAGAAGGAAACCCCTACCTCAATCATATAATAAATCAACACAGTATGAATTAAAGTTCAAAATGTAAGTGCAAAGAATATTAAACTCCTAGAAAAACTGTAGGGAATCATCTTCAGGGCATTGAATTAGATAATGGTTTCTCAGTCTTTACCCCCAAATGCAAGCAACTAAAGAAAAATTATAAAAATTGTTCCTCTCCAAATTATATTTTTTTCCTCAAAAGTCTGTTATGGAATTTTGTTGCTCAGATGTGGCCTCATTCTCTTTAAGCCAAACTCATCAAGTTAAACCATTGCCCTCCACCCACATGGGACATGACACACAGGGGTGAAAGTCTCCATTGGCAGCATGGGACATGACTCTCAGGGATGAGTCTGGCCCTAGCACCATGTGATCAACAATGCCATACTGACAAAAAGGGGGAAAAGAAGTGTAACAAATAAGATATCAGTGGCTGAAAGAGTTCAAATAAAGTTGAGAGGCTACTCAGAAGTCACTCTTATGCAAATTTCAGTTAGACATTGCTACCTATCATAACTTGTCAAACCCCAACCAAAACCATTCCAGCCAATCCTAAAGAACACCTAAGGTAATATAAAAGATTCTACAAACGTTCAATGCACTAAGGTAACTCTCCAGAAACCTAAAACCTCTAGATGAAACCCAGAACCATTTAAGTCCTGAAACTAGAGCCTCTTGAGATCATCAGCTAGTTCCATCTCCCTACACCATATTAATGACAGCTCTTTCCAACAGAAAAAGTTAGATGGATCAAAAATGATGCTGGAATTATACAAAGTAGGTAGGGTTTAACAAATAAGTATGATTGCCAAATGATTATATTGATATTTCTTTTAGGCTTCAGTATCTTACAACACCTAGAAGTAAAAACCTAAAATTATCTTTTTTTTTTTATTCCTGGATTGTATAATATAACAGATATACAAAGCAAAGAAAGATAGAAGCAATAGATTTCAAAGCACTCTTCAATAAATAGTTACAGGACAAATCCCAGAGTTTGTCATAGGATACTGTTGTGTTCAGGTTCATCTGTCAACTTGGCCATGTGGTGGTGCCTATTTGTCTGGTTGGGCAAATCCTGGCCTGTCTGTTGTTATGAGGACATTTCATGGACTTTAATCATGATCACATCAGCTGCTTCCATAGCTGACTGCCTTTGTAATCAGCTAAGAGGATTGTCTTCTGCAATGAGTGATGCTTAATCTAATCACTGTAAGCTTTTAAGGAGGATTCAGAAGAAACAGCACTCTTCCTGATTCAGCCACCAAGCCTCTCCTATGGAGTTCTTCCAGACCCTTCATTGGAGTCATCAGCTTCAAAGCTTGCCCTATGATTTTGGACTCTACGTTCCCATAGTTATGTGAGACACTTGTATAAATTTTATATCTATGGCTATTTCCTGCTGATTCTGTTTCTCTAAAGAACCCTAACTAATACAGGTTGGTACTGAGAGTGGGGTGGTTCTTAAGAAACAGAATCTTAAAAACAGTTTTTGATGATTGGTTTTCTACTCTGACTGGACTCAAAGGCACTAAAGACTTTGTTTTCCACAATCAGAATGATACTGCCAATCCGTGGAGTGAATTGGCAAAAGAGATAGTCAAAATATCACCATTGGATTCTTTTAATGCTTTGCTTGTACAAAGATAGGCTCTAGGGAATAATGCTTTTGACACCTTTACATAGTTTTGTGAAAACTGCAGGTATAGAGATATGGGCTGGTTAACTGCCCCTACATGGCAAAATAGCAAATCAGAAGCAATACCAGATTCCTGGAGGGATTGCAGAGATTATTGCCACTCTTAAGGATTTGAAGAATACAGGAATGCTGATTCCCATAACATTCCCATTCAACTCCCCTATTTGGCCTTTGCAGAAAACAGATGAGTCTTGGAGGATGACAGTGGATTATGGTAAGCTCAATCAGGTGGTGACTCCAATTGAAGCTGCTGTTCTAGATGTAGTGTAATTGGTTGAGAAGTCAATACATCCCCTGGTACCTGGTATGCAGCTATTGATCTGGCAAATACTTTTTCTCAATACCTATTAGTAAGGACCACCAAAACCAGTTTGCTTCCAGCTGATAAGGTCAGCAGTATACTTTTACTCTCCTACCTCAGGGGTATATTAAGTCTCAGCCCTATGTCATAATCTTGTCTGCTGGGAAATTGATCATTTTTCCCTCCCGCAAGACATCATACTTCTCCATTATATTGATGATATCATATTGATTGGACCTAGTGAGCATGAAGTAGCAACTACTCTAGACTTATTGGTAAGGCATTTGTGTGTCAAAGGATGGAAGATAAATCCAACAAAAATACAGGGGTCTTCCACCTCCGTGAAATTTCTAGGTGTCCAGTGGTGTTGGATATGTCAAGATATCTCTTCTAAGGTGAAGTATAAGATGCTACATCTAGCCCCACCAAATGACCAAATAAGATGTGCAATGGCTAGTTGGTCTCTTTGGATTTTGCTGACAGCATATTCCTCATTTGGGTGTGCTACTCATACCCATGTATTGAGTGACCAGAAAAGCTGCTAATTTTGAGTGGGGACATGAACAAGAAGAGACTCTGTGACAGGTCCAGGCTGATATGCAAGCTGCTTTGCCACTTGGACCATATGATCCAGCAGACCCAATGGTGCTGAAAGTGTCAGTGGCAAACAGAGATGCTGTCTGGAGCCTTTAGCAGACCTTTATAGGAGAATCACAAAACAGACCCTAAGGACTTCCGGAGTTGAAGTCACGCTTTCCGGGCTTCAACATGGAGTCGGCAAGTGGAGCAGATGAGCTGGTTTCGGGGGAGCTGGTGTCTTTGGCACAGGCTCTTTCTCTCCCAGAAGAGTCTTATGGCAACGATCCTGATATTGAGATAGCTTGGGCTATGAGAGCAATGCAGCATGCTGAAGTCTACTACAAGTTGACCCCCAGTTTCTTAAACTCACCAAAGTGGATGACCAAATCTACTCTGAGTTCCGGGATAGTTTTGAGAATCTCAGGATAGATGTTTTGAACCCAGATGAGCTCAAGTCTGAATCTGCTAAAGAAAGTGGAGGCCATTCTGCTTGAAGTTTGATGGAATTGTAGAAGACTTCAACTATGGTACTTTGCTGCGATTAGATTGCTCTCAGGGCTACACTGAAGAAAATACCATCTTTGCCCCCAGAATACAATTTTTTGCCATTGAAATTGCTCGAAACCAGGAAAGCTATAACAAAGCAGTTTACACCAGTGTTCAGGACAAAGGAGAGAAAATAGCTGACAACCAAGGAAATAAAAGAGCTGACAGAAAAGGAGAAAATGAGAAAGCCAGCAATGGAGGAGAAAAAGAGAAAGAAGCCAACAAAGAAACCAACAAAGGTGGTGAAACAGCTTTATCAGGTGGACAGGGAACAGCACTCTAGAAGCGTTGATTCAACTGAGCCTATAAGAACCACACTGCTACCTATACAGATCCCTTTGGATAAATGTATGTTTTTGTGCAATTGAAGAGTGTGCAGAAAGACATCTTTCTAACCTAATAATTATGAGCTGTTCTGGTCATTCCTCTTAGAAACTGCTTAAAGACTGTTAGTGGAGTCTTAGTTGATTGTTTCTTTGTTCTTACCACTGGTTAAGAATTTTATAAATAAATTTCTTGCAGTTCATACAATTATCTATATCTGTTTTTGACTATAAAAGGTATTTAAAATTATTTGATACTTTTAGCCATGTCTTATATAAAATGATTTATGCCCGTTCCTTAGTTCTTGACACTCTTTCCTATAATGAAGTTCTCTTATACCTAATGCATCAGTCAGGTTCCTCCAGAGAAAAAACACCAACAGGATATATGTGTGTGTGTGCATATATTAATAAAGAGATTTGTTTAAGGAAAAAAAAAAAACAGACCCTAGGTTTTGGAGCACAATCTTATCATCTGCTGCAGATAACCACTTTCCTTTTGAGAAACAGCTTTTGCCCTGCTATTTGGCCTTAGTAGAGACTAAATGCTTAACCTTGGGCCACCAAGTTACCATGAGACTTGAGTTGCCTATCATGAGCTGGGTGTTGTCTGATCTACTAAGCCTAAATTTAGGTGTGTGCAGAAGCACTCCATCATAAAATGGAAATGGTATATATGAGATTGGGCCTGAGAAACTTCTGAAGGCACAAGTAAGTTACATGAGGATGTGGCAATTGCCCATGGTCTCCATTCCTGTCAAATTGCCTTCTCTTTCCCAGATTAGAGCTATGGCCTCTTGGGGAGTTCCCTACAGTGATTTGACTTGGGAAGAGAAAACTCGGGCCTGGTTTACAGATGGTTTGTCATGATATGCAGGTATGACCCAAAAGTGAACAGTTGCAGCTCTTTTTGGGGTTTTCCAGAAGGATAGTGGTGATGGGAAATCTTACCAGTGAGCAGAACTTTGAGGAGTGTAACTGGTTGTTCATTTTGCTTGGGAGGAGAACTGGCCAGAGGTGCATTTGCATACTGACTATTGGGCCATTGCTAATGGTTTTGCTGGATGGTCAGGGACTTGAAAAGGCCATAATTGGAAAATTGGTGACTAAGAGGTCTGGGGAAGAGGTACACTGATAGATCTTTCTGAGTGGGCTGAAAACATGAAGATATTTATGTCTCATGTGAATACATAGTGGCAGGTTGATTACATTGGACAAGTTCCATCATGGAAGGTGCAGCAATTTGTTCTAAGTGGAAAAATGCACACTCTGAATATGGGTTTGCTTTCCCTGTATACAATGCTTCTGCAAAAACTACCATCTGTGGACTTACAGAATGCCTTATCCATCATTTTGGTATGCCATACAGCATTGTTTCTGATCAAGGAATACACTTCACAGCAAATGAAGAGCAGGAATGAACACATGCACATGGAATTCTCTGGTCTTACAGACACCCCACCATCCAGAAGCAGCTGGACTGATAGAACGCTGGAATGGCCTTTAGAAAACTCAATTACAGTGCCAAGTATGTCACAATACTAAGGTAATGTCCTTCAGGAAGCTATGTATGCTCTGAATCAGCGTCCACTGTGTGGCGCTATTTCTACTATAGCCAGGTTCCATGTGTCCAGGAACCAAGAGATGGAGATGGGAGTGGCACCACTCACCATGGCCATCCACTAGGAAAACTTTTGTTTCCTGTCCCTGTGACCTTGAGCTCTGCTGGGCTACAGGTTTTAGTTCCAGAAGGAGGCATGTTTCTACCAGGAGAAACAGCGATGATTCCATTGAACTGGAATCTGAAACTGCTACCTGGTCACTTTGGGCTTCTCATGCCCCTGGATCAACAAGCCATGAAGGGAATTACTTTACTGGCTGGGGTGATTGACCCTGACTATCAGGGGGAAATAGGACTGCAACTACCAATGGAGGTAAAGAAAAGTTTTCCTGGAAACTAGTAGATCCCCTAGGGCATCTTTTAGCATCACCATGCCCTGTGATTAAAATCAATGGAAAACTGCAACAAGCCAATCCAGGAAGGCCTACCATGGCTCTCATACTTCAGGAATGAAGGTTTGAGTCACTGTACCAGGCAAAGAACCATGGCCAACTGAAGTGTTTGCTGAGAGTAAAGGGAACATGGAATGACCAGTTACAGAAATGAGGACGGTAATGCTGTTTTGTTCATGTTATAGTATTTAGATTGTAAGATAGCAAGTTTAGTTTAAGAATGATATTACCCAAGGATTTGCACCCAATTCTGGGGAGATTTAATGCATTTCTGGTTATATGCAGGACAGTTCAATATTGGTAGGTGAGGAAAAAATGTGCTTGTTATTGTTTTTGAGTTAGAGATTAAGTAAGGTTTAAGGTGATGTGTATAGCTGCCAAATTGAAAAAGGGTAGAATGTCATGGTGAGGTTCATCTCTCAACTTGGCCAGGTGGTGGTGCCCATTTGTCTGGTCAGGCAAGTGCTGGCCTGTCTGTTGCTATTAGGACATTTCATCGACTTTAATCATCATTTATGTCAGGTTCATCCACAGGTGATTGCATTTGTAATCAGCTAAGGGGAGTTCTTCTGCAATGAGTGACACTTAATCTAATCACTGGAATGCTTTTAAGGAGGATCCAGAAGAGACAGTTCTGTTCCTGCTTCACTCAGTGTGTCTCTCCTGTGGAGTTCATCCAGACCCCTCAGAATCATCAGCTTCACAGCCAACCCTAGGGATTTTGGACTCTATGTTCCCATGGTTACATGACACACTTTTATAAATTTTATATCTATGGATATTTCCTGCTGATTGTGTTTCACTAAAGAAACCTGGCTAATAGAGCTACCTTATCATCATCTCAGATTTTTCCTTCTAGTTGGTCCAGAATATAGGAGGCTAGAAGGAATAATTTTTAATCATTACAATCAACTTTTATTTTTTGCAAAATTAAAAAATATACAGAAAAGCAACAAATTTCAAAGTACAGCAAAACAATTAGTTGTAGGACAGACTTCAGAGTTTAGTATGGGTTACAATTTCACAATTTCAGGCTTCTACATTTAGCTGCTCTAAGATACTGGAGACTAAAAGACATATCAATGTAATGATTCAGCAATCATATTAATTTGTTAAACTTTACCTTCTCTGTATAACTCTATGTATTGGCTAGTGTTCTCTAGAGAAACAGAATCAGAAAGAGATATCCATACATAAAATTTATAAAAGTGCTTCACATAAACATGGGAATGTAGAGTCCAAGGTCTGTAAAGCAGGCTGCAAGCTGGTAACTCTGATGAAGTTCCTCAATGAACTCTCAGGAGAGGTTGACTGGACAGCCATGGGAATGGAAGAGTCCTATTTCCATAGGGCAGGCTTTGAAGCTGGCAGATCCAATGAAGCATCTGGACAAACTCCACAGGAGAAGCTCACTGGCTGAAGCAGGAAGGGTGACTGTCTAGTCTGAATCCTCCTGAAAAGCATTCCAGTGATTTGATTAAGTGGCACTCATTGCAGAAGACACTCCACTTAGCTGATTAAAAACACAATCTGCTGTGGATGCAGCCCACAAAGTCATGATTTAACTCCATGAAATGTTCTCATAGCAACAGACAGGCCAGTGGTTGCCTGACCAGTTGACTGAGCACCATCACCTGGCCAATGACACATGAACCTGACCATGACAAGTCACCCCTTGTCAACTTGGCAGCTATACACATTGCCTTAAACCATACTTAATCTCTAAATAGAACACCATAACAAAAAAATTTTCCTTGTGTAACAATGCTCAACTATCCTACATACAAATGGAAATGCATTAAATCTCCCCAGAATAGGATGCAAGTCCTTGGATAATATTCACTCTTAAACTTGATCTCTTGCAACTAATATACTATAAAATGAACAAAACAGCATTACAGTCTGCATTTTTGTAACTGATCATGTGGTCATAGTTCATATGTATCACTACCTGCTTCTATTGCCCATTCCTTTACCCTCAGCAATCATTTCAGCTGGCCATGGTTCTTTTCCTGGTGGGCTGCCCCAAACTTTCATTCCTGAAGTATAGGAGCCATTGGTAGTCCTGCCTGGACTGAATTGTTGCAGCTTTCCATTGATTTTAAACACAGGGCATAGTAGTATTAAAAGATACTCTAGAGGATCTTCTATATTCCAGGAAAACTCTTGTTTACCTCCATTGTATAGTTGCAGTTCTATTTTCTTCTGATAGGGTCAATCACCTCAGCCAGTAAAGTAATTCCCTTCATGGCTTGTTGATCCAGGGCATCAGTAACCCAAAGTGACCAGGTGGGAGTCTTAGGTTCCAGTTCAATGGAATTATTGCTGTTTCTCCTGGTGGAAGCAATCCTCCTTCTGAAACTAAAACCTCTAGGCTTGGCAGAGCTCAAGGTCACAAGGACAGGAAGCAAAAATTTTCCTAGTGGATCAGTAGAGGTAATAGTGAGTGTTTCAACTCTCATTTCCAACCATTGATTCCTGGACACATGGAACCTAGCTATGGGAGAAGCAGCACCATACAGTGGACACTGATTCAGAGCATACACAGCCTCATGGGGACTATCACCCCAGACCCGCAAGGTATTACCACCTAGTTGGCATTTTAATTGAGTTTTCTAAAGGCCATTCCACCACTCTATTAATCCCTCTGCCTCTGGATGATGGGGAACATAGTAAGACCAGAGAATTCCATGAGTATGTGTTCATTCCTGCACTTCATTTGCTGTGAAGTGGGTTCCTTGACCAGAAGCAATGCTTTGTGAATACAATGATGATAAGGCATTCTGTAAGTTCATGGATGGTAGTTTTTGCAGTAGCATTGTGTGCAGGGAAAGCAAACCCATATCTAGAGTATGTGTCTATTCCAGTTAAAACAAATCACTGCCCCTTCCATGTTGGGAATGTTCCAATGTAACCAATCCGCCACCATGTAGCTGGCTGATCACCTCATGACACAGTGCATTCATATGCTGACTTATTCACTGTTGCTTATCATTAGGCTGACTGTGTGTCTCTGCTGCTGGAAGATTGGAGACTCAGCAGTGGCTGTACCCAGGTCAGCCTTGGTGAGTGGAAGCCCATGTTGCTGAGCCCATGTGTTCTAGTTTGCTGGCTGCTGGATTGGCAATAAAAGGGGATTTATTTACTTAATGTATAGTTCTTCAGAGGAAAGGCAGCTAACTTTCAACTGAGCTTCTTTCTTAAATGGGAAGGCACAGGGATCTCTACGGGCCTTCTCTCCAGGCCTCTGGGTTCCAACATCTTTCCCCAGGGGATTCCTTTCTGCATTTCCAAAGGCCTGGGCTGAGCTGCAAGTACTGAAATAAGGTATTCTGTGATGCTTGGGCTGTGTTAGATTGAGCTCTCACATTTAAGCACCAGCCAATTAAATCAAACATAATTCATTGCAGCAGGCACACCTCCTAGCTGACTGCAGATGTTAATCAGCAACAGATGAGGTTTACATGCCATTGGCTCAGGTCCACAGCAACAAAACTAGACATCTTCACCTAGCCAAGTTGACACCTGAACCTAACTACCACACCATGCATAACCTCCATCACTATCACCATGACCACTTTGTTCATGAGCCCATTGGGCAATGACAGGAATTTCTGGGGAAAGACACTGACTGGTATTCACAGAACAGGTAATTGTATCCACTTGATTATTAAAACATTCCTTTGCTGAAGTCACCTTCTGGTGTGCATTCACATGGGACACAAATATCTTCATGTTTTTAGCCCAATCAAAAAGGTGCATCCACATACCTCTTTACAAGTCCTCTTTGTCCCCAATTTTCCAATCATACTCTTTCCAAGTCCCTGACCATTGAGCAAAACAATTAGCAACAGCCCATGGGTCAGTATACAAGTGTACCTCTGGCCAGTTCTCCTTCCAAGCAAAATGAACAAGCAGGTGCACTCCTCAAAGTTCTGCCCACTGGGAGGATTTCTCCTCACCACTGCCATTCAGAGACATCCCAGAAAGAGGTTGTAGTGCTGCACCTGTCCAATTTTGCATTGTACCTGCATGTCGTGCAGAACCATCTGTAAACAAGGCTTTAATTTTCTCCTCCTTAGTCAAATCACTGTAAGAAACTCCCCAAGAGGCCGTAACTCTGACCTGGGAAAGAGAAGGTAACATGGTAGGAGTGCAGACCACGGGCATTTGAGCCACTTCCTCATGTAATTTACTTGTACCTTCAGGACCTGCTCTGACCCTGTCTTGTTTATGCCATTTCCATTTTATGATGGAGTGCTGCTGCACACACCCAACTTTATGGCTTTGTGGGTCAGACAACACCCAGTTCATGACAGGCAACTCAGGTCTCATGGAAACTTGGTGGCCCATGGTTAAGTGTTCAGTTTCTACTAAGGCCCAGTAGCAGGCCAAAAGCTGTTTCTAAAAAAGAGAGTAGTTATCTGCAGCAGATGGTAAAGCTTTGCTCCAAAATCCTAAGGGTCTGCATTGTGATTCCCCTATAGGGGCTTGCCAAAGGTTCCAGACAGCATCTCTATTTGCCAGTGACACTTCCAGCACCATTGGATCTGCTGGATCATATGGTCCAGGTGGCAGAGTAGCTTGTACAGCAGCCTGGACCTGTCACAGAGCCTCCTCTTGTTCATGTCCCACTCAAAATTAGCTGCTTTTCTGCTCTCTTGATAAATAAGCCACAGTAGCACACCCAAATGAAAAATATGTTGTCAGCAAAATTCAAAGATACCAACTAGGCAATGTGCATCTTTTTTGGACATAGGAGGTCCCGATGCAGCATCTTATCCTTCACCTTAGAAATGATATCTTAGCATGCCCCATTCCTCTGCACATCTAAAGATTTCACTGTGGTGGAAGGCCCCTGGATTTTTCTTGGATTTGTCTCTGACTCTCTGACATGCAAATGCCTTAACAATAAGTCTCAAGTAGTTGCTACTTCATGCTCACTGGATTCAATCAACATAATATCATCAATATAATGGACCGGTGTGCTGTTTTGTGGGAGGGAGAAATGATCAAGTTCCCTGCAGACAAGATGATGACATAGGGCTGGAGAGTTTATATACCCCTGAGATAGGACAGTGAAAGTATGTAATTGACCCTGCCAGCTGAAAGCAAACTTTTTCTGGTGGTGCTTACTAACAGCTATTGAGAAAAAAGTATTTGCTAGATCAATAGCTGTATACCAGGTACAAGGGGATATATTGATCTGTTCCAGCAATGATACCACATCTGGAACATTAGCTGTAATTGGAATTACCAACTTCTTGAGCTTATAATAATCCACTGTCATCCTCAAAGATCCATCTGTTTTCTGCAAAGGCCAAATAAGAGAGTTGAATGGGGATTGGTGGGAATCACCACCCCTGCATCCTTCAAGTCCTTAAGAGTGACAGTAATCATTGCAATACCTCCAGAAATCTAGAGGTATTGCTTCTGATTTACTATTTTGCTATGTAGGGGCAGTTCTAGTGGCTACCTCTTGGCCTTTCTACCATAATAACCCTCACTCCACATGTTAGAGAGCCAAGGTTGGGATTCTGCCTGTTGCTCAGTATGTCTATTTCAATTATGCATTCTGGAACTGGCAAAATAATAACAGAATATATCCGGGGTCCCACTGGACTCACTATGAGACAGACTTGAGCTAAAACTCCATCAATCACCTTACCTCCAAGAGCCCCCACTCTGAATGTTGGACCAGAGTCTCCTGGAATTAATGTCACTTCTGAACCAGTGTCTAATAATCCCCACAATGTCTGAGCATTTCCTTTTCCCTGATGCACAGTTACCTGGTAAAAGACTGTCAATATCCTTGGGGAAGGCTTGGAGGAAGATTTACAGCATAAATTTGTGACAATGTAACAGGGTCCTCCCCCAAAGGGAACTGGCCTCCCCCTCATTCAAGGGGCTTTGGGTCTATAAACTCTCTCAAGTCTGGAAATTGATTAAGGGGATATGACTCTCTGTTTTTGTAATTCAAGTTATATTTCTGTTCACTTGATCTATAACTCTTTTGCTTATACAGCTCAAACAAGAATTTACTACACTTCCCATCTATTGTAATACTTGGTACACTTGTCATCTACTAGCCAGTGCCACAAGTCTCTGTGAGACAGATTATTTTGACTCCTGTTTTAAGTCTCCTGTCCATTATGATAGGCACGTGCACCTTGTCTTTGGCAATTAAGTGCTGCCACCTGGCATCTGCCAACTTGGGATCTGATCAACCCCACTGTATTTAGGATTCCAGCTCAGTGACAGTAATTTCCACAATATTACCTGACCTACAGAGAAGTGTGAATACAGAGCTCTTCAGGGATGATAGAGCTAATCTCACAAATTCATTTCTCACAGAAAAAGTGCATCCTCTGGACATTCCTGAGGTGTGCAATCAGGTTTTCCATGATAAATCCACTCTAACATTTTAATCCACCTAAACCATTGGGTCCCTTCACCTAAATTATACCAAGGCAGTTCTGTCTCTTCAACTTCAGGTAATATAGGTCACCTTTTGATCCATCTTTTGACCAATCATCAAAGCAAACTGTTAGTGCGATATCTAAACCCTCAAGTGACAACATTGAAAGCAGGCTCTCTGCTTAGTGGGTCCATATCAATAAACTCAGTCTGATTCCACTTTATATTCCTCACACCATTATCCCACACACTTAAAATCCATTGCCACACATATTCCCTGAATTTCTGGGTGTATAAATTGGAAACTCATGCAGTTCTTTTGTTGTAAAATGTGTCTCCTCATGGGTGATACCTTGTACCTCAACTTTTGTGGCCTGTTGGGACTAGTCTTGTTATAGATCTGGAAGAAATGAAGGGTGGTGGGGGTGGGTCATGAGAAGAATTAGATGTATCTTCCAAACCAATTGCTTCAGGGCATTCATTTACAGTTTCATCTGGTGAAACAGGGTTAATCACTCTAGGGTTAATTCCTTCAAGTGGTGGTTGGGTTGCTAACTCTTGAGGGCAGGCTGAAGGTGGGGCAGCTATATCTTCAGGACAGACTATTACTGGGACATCTAGATAAGACTCAGTAGGACCTAGGGTTTCAACCTTTCTACCATCATCATTATCACTCCATCTGTTGCGGTCTCATTCTTCAAGGTCCTACTTCTTTCCAATCAATTCCCTCACTTTCACAGCACACACTATGAAAGACTGAGATTTACAAAGTTTACTTTGTAAAGTTGCTACTCTAACAAAAAAGATCCTGAGTTTAATTATCAGAGGTCTGAAGTCTACCACTACAAGAAATAAGATATTTCTTCAGGTATCTCATAGAAACGTTTACATTTGTCATGTAAACGTCTCATTTGAAGGCTTTAGCTCTCATTTTTCCTCACTGATGTCTAAAGCTTATTTTAAAACAACCAGCTAACATCTCTATACCTCCTATTTCCTCAAAACTCCATAACGGTGTTAAAAGTATTATCCCCCAGAGCCTGGTTTCATACAACCAAAGCAATAGAAGAAATCCAATGGTGATAATTTGACTATATCCTTAAACAGCACCCCACCACCACCATGGATTGGCAGTGTCGTTCTGATCATGGGAAGCAGAGTCCTTAGTGCCTTTGAGTGCAGTCAGATTAGAAACCCAATCATGAAAACCCATTTTTAAGATTCTGTTTCTTAAGAACCACTTTTGGTACCAAGCTGTATTAGCTAAGGTTCTCTAGAGAAACAGAATCAGCAGGAGATATCCATAGATATAAAGTTTATAAAAGTGTCTCACATCACCATAGGAATGTGGAGTCCAATATCTGTAGAGCAGCCTGCAAGATGGTAACTCTGATAAAATTCCCCAATGAACTCTCAGGGTAGCCTGGCTATGTAGCCATGGAAATGTAAGGGTCCAAGGTCTATAGGGCAGGCCACAAGCTGGTAACTGCAATGAATCTCCTCAATGAACTCTCAGGAGAGGCTGGCTGGATGACCTTGAAATCTAATAAATATTCCTGAATCTTTTTGTAACTCTTTGGTACCTGTGAACCATGATTTTCTTTCAATTTCTCCCCATGAAATGGAAATTCTACTCTGATTTTCCCTCCTTTGCATATTGGAAGCAAATAACTTTTTTTGTGTGTGGGAAGGCACTGGGAATCAAACCTGGGTTTCCAGGATGGCAGGTGAGAACTCTGACTGCTGAGCCACCATGGCCCACCCTGGAGGCAAATAATTTTTACTAAATTTCATGGATCCACAGCCAGAAGGGAATTTTGCCCAGGACAGATTTTGATTAGATTTTGTACTTAATATTACTACTGAAATGATTTCAGCCTTTTGAGATAATGTGATGCAATGAATGTATTTTGCATACAAAAAGAACATTTCTTTTTAGTTCAAGAGGGAGGAGTGTTGTAGTGTGAAGGTGTATATATCCCAGAAAATATTATGTCCTTTTAATTCATTCTTATGTTATAAACCTACTGTAGGTAGGTCCTTTTGATTAGGTTCTTTCAATTGTGTCCTGCCCTACTGTGAGTCTTAATCTTCTTAATGGAAGTCTTTACAGAGTGATAAAACACATAGAGTAGCTTGTCAAAAATTGCAGAGAAAAGCACCACAGAAGCTACAAGATACAGGAGCTAAGAGAAGGGACACTCAGAAAAATGTTTCTGAGAAATTGAGAGAGGAAGCCTCTGAAACCAGAAGCTGAAGCAACAAACCCCAGAAGAGAAGGGGAATCAAATGTTGTTATATGTCTGGCCATGTGCCACAAGACTTGAAGATCACTGCTAACCAGTCTTTGAGGAGAAGGTATTATCACATCGATGCCTTGATCTGGACATTTTCATGGCTTAGAAATTGTAGACTTATAAATTATTAAATCTCTGTTGTAAAAGTCAAGCCATTTGTGTTCTGTTTCATTTTGACAGCTTTGGCAAATGAAAACACTACATATTGGATTAAATATTAATATCCAAAATATATAAAGAAATACTTCAACTTCACAAAAAGACAAACAACCGAATTTTGAAATTTGGCATAAGACTCAAACAAGCATCTCTCCAAGTAAGATATACAAGTGGCCAGAAATCACAGGGATAGATGCTCAACATCATTGTCCTCCAGGGAAATGCAAATCAAAACCACTATGGGATGCCATTTCACACTGTTTTTTAAAAAAAGAAAATGACGTGTTAGAGTTGATATAGAGAATTAGGAGCACCTTTTCTTTACTGATGGGGATGAAAAATTATGCAGTGTTTGTAGAATACATTTTTGAAATTCTTAAGAAGTGTATATATAAAACAACCATAAAAACTAACCATCCCATTATTATGCATACATTCAAAACAATTGAAAGCAGGCAGATGAACAGATTTTTGCATACTAGTGTTCATAGTGACATTACTGAAACTGACAAAAGATGAAAACAACCCAATTATCCATAAACTGATGAATGGATAAATAAAATGTGGTACATACTGACAATGGGATATCATTCATCTGCAAAAAATAATGAAGTGCTGATACACACAACATGTATAAACCTTGAATACCTAATGTTGAGAGAAATAAGCCATGCACAAAAGGACAAATAATATATGACCTCACTGTTTTGAAACAATTAGAATAAGAAACCTCATAGAATCAATATCTAGAATATAAGTTTCCAGGATTTGATAGATGTATAGAGAATGGGAAGTTTGAGCTTAAAATATACAAGGTTCCTTATTTTGGCAATGGATGGTGATGACGGTAGCACAGCATTGTGAATGCAATTAACAGCATTGAAATATATACCTGAATATGATTGAAATGAAAAGTGCTAGATCATGCATATGTATACATATATACAGTATAATATTCTTAAATTATATATATAGGACTACACTACACAGTGATCGTTAAGTTCAACCATGAATTTTAATTAATACTGTAATAATAGAAATGTGCTTTCTTCATTTTATAAATGTTTCACCCCAAGGCAAAGTGTTGTGAGGATGGATATATAAGAATCTTATATTTTATGCAGAATTGTTCTGTAATCCCACAACTTCTCTAATTACAAAAAGAATATTAGACTAAGAAAACAACTGCGTAAATATCATTTATAATTAGTACCCTTCAAATATTAGTACAGAAGTTGGCTGAAAGCAAAATGATTTTAAGATATCTGCCATATAAACATAAACCAAAAGAAACCACATATACCATGTATGCCTATAATAATATCTGATAATGTAGACTTTAAGTGAATAGAAGCATTACAAAAGCTAAAGACATTTTATAATGATTTATTTCAATTCAAATGGAATATTTTAAATTGATGAACCTAATTATATAGCCGCAAAATATATTAAGAAAATAAGGGGAAAATTGTTAAATGCATAATAACATTTCAAAATTTCAACACACCTCTTTTTTACTAAATAAAAAATTTACTTCTCCCTACAAAAAAAATGGAAGAGATGAAGATATTTTTGATAACTGTGGTATAATGCTCATATAAAAAGCAGCTAATCAGAATATATATGATGAGCCATTAAAGAAATAAAAAATATAGCTTGTACTCTAATCATAGGGGGATCAAGTTAAAAATCAATAACAGAAGTATATACTGGAAAAAAATACAGTGAAACAATCAAGAATAATGGTTTAAAGGAGAAATTAATTAAAGGTGAAATCCATTATATTTTTAAATTATTGAAAAAGAAAGTGCAATATAGCATCATTTCCATTGCACATAATGTTGTTGTACAGGTTTGAAAGGATGTATGTCCCCTAGAAAAGCCATATTTAATTAAAATCCCATTTTGTAAAGGCAGAATAATCCCTATTCAATGCCATGTGTTTGAAACTGTAATCAGATCATCTCCCTGGATATGTGATTTAATCAAGAGTGGTTGTTAATTGGATTAGGTGATGAGCTCTCTCCACCCATTTGGGTGGGTCTTTGTAGGAGCCAAGGGTTAAAACAAGACCTGCAGAATTTGTTGGGAGCAGCTGACCTCAGGGTAGTGGCAGTAAACTGTGGAGTTTCTACATTGTTATGTAGAGCAGTCTGGGAGGAAGAAAATGTTTACCCCAAATGGTTATGTTAAGTATGAAGGAAGAGAGCACTGAAAGATAAGCTCTGTGTTCCCTCAAGAAATGCATGCATGCCTTTTGTCACCCTGCAGTATATAAGCAGGATCTGGATAAGAATAAATTTGTCTGTTGTTTGTTAAAGTGAAGCTGCAGACCCCCTGAACCCGTCTGTCTCTTTCTTTCTTTTCTTTTTCTTCCTTCCTTTCTTCCTTCCTTCCTTCCTTCCTTCCTTCCTTCCTTCCTTCCTTCCTTCCTTCCTTCCTTCCTTCCTTCCTTCCTTCTCTCTTTCTTTCTTTCTTTCTCATCATTCCTTAATATCCTTTGAGTTCCATTTCAATAGGAAGCAACAGGTCTTGATTAGTTTCTGGAGTCCTATAATAGCAGAAATATTTTGGAGAATGGAGATTCAGAGAGAGCAGAGAATGCTATAGCACCATGAAGTAGAGTCCAAGAGCCAGTGACCCTTGGAGAGAAAGTAGGAAAATGCCTCCCAGGGAGCTTAATGAAACTGGAAGCCAGGAGAGAAAGCTAGCAGATAACACCATGTTCACCATGTGCCCACCCAGCTGTGAGAGAAGCCCTGATTGTGTTCACCATGTGCCTTCTCACTTGAGAGAGAGAGAGACCCTGAACTTCATTGGCCTTCTTGAATCAAAGTGTCTTTCCCTGGATGCCTGTGATTGGACATTTCTATAGACTTGTTTAATTGGGACATTTTCTCAGCCTAGAGCTGTAAACTAGCAACTTATTAAATTCCCCTTTTTAAAAGCCATTCTGTTTCTTGTATATTGCATTCTGGAAGCTAGCAAACTAGAACCGTTGTTATAACAGACAATTTTATATTATTAAATGAATGCAATGGCAAAGAATGAAGAGTGAAAATTCAAAGATCTAAGCACTCATGTTAAGAGTTAAAAAGATAAAACTCATAGAAAGTAGAAGAAAATAAATAAACATGTATAAACTCATAAAATAGAAAATAAATAACAAAGCAAAAACTCAGGTTTATAGACGGTAACTCTTTTTCAGGGGAAGAATAACACAAATATCCAATGTCAGAAAAGAAAATATCATTAAAGAAGGAATAGCAAGATACCAAGAATCTTACAATCATCTAAATTTTATTTAGATGAATGGAAAAATTCATACAAGGAACAAAATGAAAGAATCCTATAGACATTATAGTAAGTGAAATAATGCAGTCACAAAATATGGAAAATAACATAATTCTATTAATAAGGAGTGAAAAAAGAAAGAAAAGTAGTTGGCATTTTGAGAAATCAGAAAAGTAGCTACCTCAGAAGAATACTTATTTCAAAAGGTTGAACAAACTTATTTCAATGGTATAGACACTCCATACATTGAACTAGTTTCTTTCTTTGGTGAATACATTCATTGATCTGTACACAAAGTTAAAATGTCTACTGAAAAAGTAAAAAAAACCCAATGAAACCTAATATCTTTATGATCACTCAGAATGCAATATGTAGGGTAGATTCAAAACAGAGCATGTTCAAAATATATGCAAGAATTATATACTGTAAACTGTGGAATATTGATGAAATAAATCAAAGAAGATTTAAATAAATGAAAACTCACCCATATTCATGAATTGGAAATCTCAATGCAGTAAAAATTTCAATTCTCCCCCAATTGTTATAAAGGTGTAATATAATTACCATTAAATGCCTCCATGGGTTTTCTGTATGTTAAGAGAAATTATTCCCAAATTTAAGTGGATCATCCTGAGACCAAATTCTTCTATGTCCACAGACATGTGAAATTCCAAAAGCAAGTTATCTTCTTCCAAAATACAATGGTTAGACAGGCATAGTATAAGCATTCCCATTTCAAAAGAGAAAATTATATAGAAAAAGGAGTCCACATATGCCAAACCAGTCAGAAATCAGCAGGGAAAATTCCATTAGAATTCAAGTTTTGAAAATATTGCCTATGACTCAATGCATTATCTTCCTAGCCCACTAGGTATGAATTCCCCCACACTCTCAGTCTTAGTAGGTCTCTTTTGTCCAAACTCTCATATCTATCACTCTGCCCTTGGAGTCATTGTTCCTTCACTTCTTCCTATCTCTCTCCATGTCAGTCCAACTTGGCAGTATTTCTGCTGACTGTCATACAAGCCTAAAAAAAATCATTTCAGTCTCTACCCAGTTAGTGAGAGTCCATGTTGTCAGAGATGAATGTCCCTGACAAGATCTTTCTTGAATAACTGTGTTTATTCCTGGCTTCCCCTGAGGTGGTTGACTGGATCTATGTCTCATACAGTTCAATTTTTTAATGAAATAGTTGTCCCTCACACTTTAAATACAGCCTCTCCAAAGCACGTTTTCTGAATAGATTGAGAATATTCCAAATTATCTATGCTGACTCATTTTCCTTACAAGTTCTTCCCTCAATTTATCTCTTTCCTCTCACATATTACTATAAGCAACAAGAATAAAGTAAAGCACACATTTCTTACATTTCTTGGTCATTTCACTTGAATATCCATACCATGGTTTAGCAGTTCTTGTTTCCATTCAACCAAACACAAGTCAGTTACTTTGTCTGCCATGTTAAAACAAGTATTGTCTTTACTTTCATATCCAATAACATGATCCTCAATTCCATAAGAATACTAACCAGAAACTACAGGCCCAGGCTTCTGTGCAAGCTGTACGGCACTTACTTGGGCCATATGATTCAGCAGATTCAATTCCTCTATAGGGAAGTGACAGCACCTACCTTCAGCATTGTGGAACAAAATTCTGCCATCTGTGAAGATTACTCTTGTTTTGAGAAACAGCTTTTGCCATGTTTCTGAGCCATATGCCAGTCTGACTGCTTAACCTTGGGCTCCTAAGTTACCATGGGAACCTTGTTGCCTATTATGAGCTGGGTGTTATTGGACCCATCATTACATGAAGTTAGATGTGCAAAACAGCACTACATTATTAAACTAGAAGTGGTGTACTTAAGTCAGGGCTCAAGTTGGTCATCAAAGCACAAGTAAGTTACATGAGGATGTGAACCAAATACTCATGGGCTGACTCTTGACATATTACCATCTCTTTGCCAACACAGAGCTATGGCATATTGGGGGATTTCCTTATAATCAATTGACTAAGGAAGAGAAAACTCACACCAGGTTTACAGATGATTCTGAAACATATATCATCAGAAAATGTCCAGATGCAACAGTAGAGTCTATTTCTGGAATGTCCCACCTAAAAGACATTGGTGAAGGGAAATCCTCTCAGTAGGTGGAATTTAAAGCAGTGCATATGATAATTTATTTTGCTTGAAAGAAGAGAGTTTGGTTGTGAATTTGTATACTTTTTGATGAGCTGTCATTGAATTTTTGGCTGGATGGCCAGGGACTTGTCAATAATATGATTGGAAAGTTGGTAATAAATAGGCCAAGAAGATGTGTGTAGATAGACCTTTCTGAAAGGGCTAAGAACATGAAAATATTTGGGTCTTTTGTTTATGATTACCAGAAGGTGACTTTGACAGAGGAAGATTTTAATAGCAAGTGGATAAATGATTCATTCTGTGGACACTAGTTGATTTCTTTCTCTTGTCACCACTGTTATTCCCCAATGGCTTCCTGAATAAAGTGATCATCATGGTAGGAATGGAAGTTATGCATGGGATCAGCAACAATGAATTCCATTCACTAAAGCCAACCTGGCAACAACCATTGCTGATTATCAAATCTGTCATCAGCAGAGATAAACACTTTATCCTCATATGGCACCATTTTCCAAGCTTGCTACCTGGTGGCAGGTTGATACACTGGACCATTTTCATAATGGAAGTCATATTTATTTGTTCTAAGTAGGTTATACAAACATACCGGATATGGGTTTGCCTTCACTGAATGCAATGCTTCTGCTAAAACTAACATTCATGGACTTACAGAATACCTTATCCTCCATCATGGTATTCCATAGTGCAGTGTTTCTGATCAAGCAACCCACTTCATGGTAAATGAAGTGTGGGAATAGGCATATATTCCCCATCATCCTGAAGCAACTGGATTGACAAAACAGTATCTTGGCCATTTGAATATTCAATTACAGTGCCAACTGGATAGCAAGATCTTGGAAAGCCAGGGTTATGGTCTCCATGAAGCTGTATGTAGTATGAATCAGCTGCCAGTCTATGTTGCTGTACTCATAGCCAGGACTCATGGGTCCAGGAATCACAGGGTAAAAATGGGAGTGGCACCACTCACTATTTTGCCTACTGATCCACTGGAAAAATTTTGCTTCCTGTGCTTGCAATTTTAAGCTCTGTGGGTATACAAGTCCTATTTGCAAAAGGAGACCTACTTCCAATAAGAGACACAATAATGATTCCATAGAATTGGAAGTTAGCACTGCCACCTTATCACTTTGGGCTCATCCTGACTCTGAATCAAAAGGCAAAGATGGGAATTGCTGTCCTAGCTGGGGTGATTGATTGTCAGTAGGAAAGGGAAATTGGACTGCAACTACACAATGCAGGTACAAATGATTTTGCCTAGTATAGGAAATCAATTATGGTGTCCCTTTGTACAATAAATTCAATTGGAAACTGCAAGAGACCAATATGGGCAGTACTACAAGACCTGGAAACTTCAGGAATGAAGTTTTTTTACCTATAGTTTGCTAGCTGCCAGAATGCAACATACCAGAGATGGATTGGCTTTTAATAAAAGGGATTTATTTAGTTATCATTCTTCAGAGGAAAGGCAGGTAATTTTCAACAGAGGTTCTTTCTTACATGGAAAGGCACAGGGACATAGATCTCTGCTGGCCTTCTCTCCAGGCCTCTGAGTTCCAACAACTTTCCCCAGGGTGATTCTTTTCTGCATTGCCAAAGACCTGGGCTGAACTGTGAATGCTGAGATGAGGTGTGCTGAGCTGCTTTGGCTGTGCTATGTTGAGCTCTCTCATTTAAGCACTAGTCAATTAAATAAAACATCATTCATTGCAGCAGGCATGCCTCCTAGCTGACTGCAGATGTAATCAGCAACAGATGAGGTTCACATACCATTGACGCATGTCCACAGCAACAGAACTAGGCACCTTCACCTGGCCAAGTTGATACATGAATCCACCACAGTGAGCATTACAATATTTGAAATAGCTGAACATGCCTGGGAACAATCAAGTAAATTATGAGAAAATGAGCAAAAACAAATGAGCAATTTACAGAAAGGGAAACCAGAAGGGCTAATAGGCATGAGAATAGAGTCCTCAAATAACTAGTGGCCAGATTAATTTACATTAAAACATAGTGCCACTGAACACCCATCATACCGGCAAACACTGGAAAGTTGGACAATAACAAGTGTGGGTGAGAACAAGAAGGTACACTAGACAATTGATTGAAGTGGACAATTGATTGAATTGATAAATCAAATAGATATATAGATATATAAATATCTCATAAATAAAACTATGCATAATTACAAGCACCATTATTATTGTAGTCTACAAACTACAAGTTCTAAAATGCAAATGAACAAAAGTAATGTACATCTATGCTTTTAGGCAGAACATATGAAAATTTAAATTTTTAGAAGTACAATGAAAAGTGAGAGATTGGAAGGGTGTAGGGACAATGTTACTCAATGTTATCAAATTTAAGTTGTTAACAAATCAAATATAATTGCTATAATTATTATGTAATATTTTAATTTTTGTTACTGAAGTTGTAGGTGTACAATAAAATTATGCTGAAAATAGTTCCCATACACACCAACTAACATGTCAAATTTTCCCTACCATTAGCATTCTGCATTAATCTGGAAGTTTTATTGAAAGTGATAAATTTATGTTATTAAACTTGTACTACTAACTCTGGACTATATTTTACATTAAGGTTTACTGTTTGTGTTCTACAGTCCTATGTTGTTTTCCTTAAGTTCTGATACTAGAAACATAAATGAAACCTTAAATTTACCCTGAAGCACATTTAAATGTATAATTCATGCTGTTAATTTATTCACAAATATATGTTCCCATTACCATCATCCATCATCAAAATGCTTCCATTACCAAAAGCAGAGATTGTCAATTTAATAATAACTTCTCTGTTCCCAACCACCAATGTGACAACTGGCAAACTATAATTTACTTTCTGATGCTACGAATTTTTTTTCTAATTATTTCATGTGAGTGAGATAATACATGAGACCTTTTATTTTGTGTCTGGCTTATTTGATTCAGCATGAGATATTCATGGTTCATCCACTTTGTCTCATGTATCAGAACTTCATTCCTTTTCATGGTTGAATGATGTTACAGTTCATTTATATAGAATATTTTGCTTATCCATTAATTTGTTGATGTATACTTAGCCTGCTTTCATTTTCTAGCAAATGTGAATAATACTTCTATGAAAATTAGTGTGAAAATATGAGTTGCTTGTTTCAATTCTTTTGGATACATACCTAGAATTGCAGCTACCAGATCATATGGAAATTCCATACTTAACATTCTTAGGAACTACCAAATTTTCTACAGTAATTGTATCAGTTTACTCTTCTATTAACAATGAAAGGTATTCCTATATCTCCAAATGTTCTCCAGTATTTTTCACTTTCAATTTTTTAAAACAATAATAGCCACTCAAGAGGGTAAAATGGAATATCATAGTGGTTTTGGTTTGTATTTCTCTCATGACTAATGATGTTTAGCATATTTTCATGTGCTTGTTGCTCATTTATGTTCTTTGAAGTCATTTCTTCTTTTGTCATATGTTCTTTTGCCCATTTTTAATTTGGTTTCTTTGTTTTTTTACTTTTGTATATTAGAATTTCCTCATGTATTCTACATATCAAACCCTTATGGGAAATATGCTTTTCAAATATTTACCCATTTATGTAGAATATCTTTTAACTTTCATGTTGAAGTACTTTAATGCACAAAAGCATTTAATTCCATTAAAGGCACATTTATCTTTTTGTTGCTGTTGCTGATCTTTATGTTGAAAAGTCTAAGAAATTATTGTCTAACAGAAGGACCTGAAAATACTGGTATATGTTTTCTTCTAGGGAATTATAGTTTTAGCTCTTGTATTTAGGTTTCTGATGCATTTTGAATCGAGTTCTGTATATGATGTGATGTAGGGGTCCACCTTCATTCTTTTGCATAGGGAAAACATGTTATGCCAGAACCATTTATTGAAGGTCATTTGCTTTAGCAATTGACTTAAAATCTTTGTCTAAAATCAATTGGCCATGGATGTGAGATCTATTTTTGAACTCTTGATTTAACAACATTGTTCTGTATGTCTGTCCTAGTACTAGTGACATGATTGTTGTTAGCAGTGGTATTGTAATAAGTTTTCAAATGAGGAAACATGAGTCCTCCAACTTGTTCTTCTTTCCAAGGTCATATAGGCTATTTGGCTCCAAACACTTCCATTTAAATATTGGCTTTTCCATTTCTGAAAGGGAGGTGTTGGAATTTTGACTGAGATTGCATTATATCTATAAATCACTTTGGGTAGAACTAACAACGTTTAATCTTCCAATCTATAAATAAAGCATGTAGCTGCATATGTTTAGTTCTCTTTTGATTTCTTTTAGAACAATATGGTAGTTTTGCATTTGTATATCACTTACATCATGCTTAAATTTAGTTACATACTTGATTCTTTTAGTTGCTATTGTAAATGGAATTTTTTACTTGTTTTCCTCTTCAATTTTTTCATTGCCAATGTACATAAACATCACAAAGTTTTGCATGTTGGTCTTAAACCCCACTATTTGCTGACAGTGGGCATCCTTGTCTATTCTCTGATCTTAGAATGAAAATTTTCAGTCTTTCACCATTGATGTGATGTTAGGTCTATTTTTCCCTATTTACTATTCATCATATATAGGAGATTTCTTTCTATTCCTAGTTTTCTAGTGTTTTATTTTTTAGGAAGGAATGCTGGAATTTGTCAAGATCCATTTCTGTATTAATTTAGATGAATTTGTGGGGATTTATACCATCATTCTATAAATGCGGTGTAATACATTGATTGATTTTTTTTGTTGAACCACATTTTCTAGGATGTAATTCTGTTCATTGCTGTTGTATTTTCTTAGCTACCATTTTGTTGAGGAATTTAAAATCTATTTTCATAAAGGATATTGCATGTAATTTTTTTGTGTTTCTCTGGATTTGTTGTTTAGGTGATATTGGTCTCATAGAATGACTCAGGAATTTTTCCTTAGTGTCACCTTTTTGCAAGAATTTGAGAACAATTGGTATTACCAGCTAGTCACTATGAAGATGGGCTTGCCTTTATGAGAAATATTTGAATACTGGTTCAGTTCATTTTTTTGTTACTGGTCTGTTGAAATCTTTTATTTCTTCTCAAGTCAGTGATACCAACCTATGTGTTTCCAGGATTTTGTCTATTTCTTGAAGATTATCTAATTTATTGGTGTGCAGTTTTACATATTATTCTTTAATAATTCTTTTTATTTCCATGAAGTTATTTTTTTCTGTTCGCTTTTCATTTATAAATTTAGTTATGTGCATCCTCCCTCATTTTTATCCGTCTAACTAAAGGCTTTTCAATTTTTATTCTATTCAGAAAATGCAGTTTTGGCTTGCTGATTCTCTCTATGATTCTATTATTTGTTATTTAATTTATCTCAATGCTTGTTTTAAGTTGTTTTCTCCTATTTTTGTAGATCCTCCAGTTGCAAGGTTTGGTTTATCCATTGAGATTTCTCTTCTTTTTAATGTAAGCATTTAGAGTTGCAAATTTCACCCTTCAAAGTGACTTTTATGTGTTCTGAAATTTTGGGTGTAATGTGTTTTTATTTTCAGTCACCTCATTGTTTCTTTATTCCTCTTGTGATTTCTTCTTTCACCAATTGTTTGTATAAAAATACATAGCTTAATTTCAACATATTTATGAATTTTCTAGTTCTACCTCTGTTAATCTTATCTATCTTAATTTCATTGTGATTGGAGAAGATACATTTCATGATTTATATATTTTAAAACTTATACCTATTGAGTCATTTCCTGACCTAATAGCTGGCCTATGTATGAAAATTATTCAAGTGAATTATGAAAGAATTTGTAAATTTGTTTTTGGGAAAATTGTTCTGCATGTCTCTTATGTCTAGTTGGTTTAGGGTACATTCATGATTGCTATTCCATTATTAATAACCTGTCTAGGTGTTTCAACAATTATTGAAAGCGGTACATGGAGATCTCATACTGTTAATGAAAAGCCTTTAATTTCTCCCTTCAAATATATCAATGTTGGATCATTTTGAGCTTCTCTGTAAAAGCATATATAATCTGTAATAATTATACTATATTGTTGAATCTTATTTGAATATAGTGTCCTTCTTTGTCCACTGTAGTATTTTATTTAACATAAACAGGCACAGGGAATTGAACCCAGGTCTCTGGCATGGTGGGCAAGAATTCTGCTGCTTAGCTACCATCATGCCACCCTGTAGTATATTTTAATAAAAGCCTATTTTACTTGATTCTAATCTAGTTACATCACCTCTTTTGTTTGAATGAAATATTTTCTCTCTTCTCACTTTCAAACTACTAGTGTCTTCAAATTTAAAGTAAGTTTCTTCTCTATACCATATAATTGAGTCACTTCTCTTTAGGCATTCTGACAATTTGTGCCTTTTGACTGAGTATGTAACTTTTACATCTTAAGGAACAACTGATAATGCATGAGTTCCTTATGCTATTTTAACCATTTAGTCTTTGGAATTCATATATATTTTTGTTCCTAAATTATTTTGCTCATAACTACATTCATATGTTAGGTTTCTGTTTTGTACCACTACAAGCCCTTTCTCCTTTCTTTTATAATATATTTCTGTTATTTTCTTTGTGTTTATCATGTAGTTGAATTTAACATCTTAAAGATGCAATTATCTCATTTGATCATACAAAATTAATGTTAATAGCATACACCCACATTGTTCCTAAACCTCACCACCCCCACCTGTTTGTTATAATTTTTACAAGTTTTGTATTTGAACATTTTACAATATCAGAGGCATATCATTACTCTTTATGCATTTGTTTTTTAGAATCACTGAGAAGTAAAAAGGGGAGCTACATACAAAAAAAGGAAAACATTACTAGTGGCATTTATAACATATATACACCCAGGAGATGTAATCATAGAGAAATGAAGGTAAATCCAGGGCAGCATTAATAATAAGCAGTTGGTATATATAAATGTATAATGATAGAAAAAGAGTATACAATTACAGAGATGCTATAATTATCTGAAAAATATTTTAAAGAGCCATCATAAAAATGTTTCAAAGAGGAATTATGTGCAAACATAACACAAATACAGTTTGCAAGGAAATAGAGTGTCAGTCTAATTAGAGAATGCATATTGAAAAACCAAATGTAAATTTTAGAGATGAAAAACAAACTGATAACACTTAAAAATCAACACTAAAATAGAAGGCCAATGAAGAATCACGGACCTTGAAGAAAAACATCCACTGTGTAAAACAGAGAGAAAGTATACTGAAAAGAAAATAAGAAGATTCTCGTATATATTTGGAATTAAAGCAAATTAACTAAAATTTGTGTTATCAGAGCAAGAAAATGAGAGGTGAAAGTGACAGCTGAAAAATTACTCAAAAAATAATGGTTGAGAACGATTTTTGTAAAAGATATAAATGCATAGATTCAAGAAGATTGGTTAATCCTGGACTAGAAAATACCAAAGGAATTCAAAAAAGGATACATTCAAATCACAACTGAAAATAAATAAGAAAACAAAATTTAAGCAGTGAACAAGAAATAACATGTTAACTATACTGGGAAAAATCCACATGACAGCAAATTTCCTTTCAGAAATTATGGCAGTTAGCAAAAGTGGCACAATAATTTTTAAGTGTTGAAATAAAGGAAATGTAAACTCAGAATCCTATAAACACTGAATCTATACTTCAAGAATGAGAGGAAATGAAAATCTTTCAAATGAAGGAAAAGTAAGAGAATTTGTGAACAGACTGCAATACTTGAGTAGCAAATTAAATTCTATAATAAGAGAGGGAACAGTAAAAAGTGATCTTAGAATATCAGAAATGAGGAAATAACATCATACCAGGTTTGCAAATACCTTGCTTACTAAACTGAAAGCCAGCAAGAGTGCTGTGGGACCTGTATAAATGTAACCACTGCCAGTCTTGACTGGGGTGCTCAGAACGGGGAAAAAGTGAAAGTAAAATGTCTTCGGAGACAGAACCATAGAGGCTGGGATCTGAAGTTAAGAAGCCTTGGGCCAGGAGAGTGGATGCACCCAAGTACTTGGAGAGGGTGAGTTTGTCTCAAAGGCAGAGGGTGGGCCTTCTGTCTCATTGCAGTGGAAGAGTTGTGCCACCTCAGGTCTTGGAGAGGGAGGAGCACATCCCTTGGGGATTGGGGAATGCCTGGTTGCCACCACAAGAAGGTTTGAGCATGAGCCCCAGAGATAGCAGAGAGCCCAGGTGAGCTTCAATGCTTGGAGAGGGTGAAAGCAAGAAAAAAGTGGTCTCCCCATTGGCCCCCAAAGTTGCATTCAGAGGGAAGCAGGCCACTGCATAGGCCCTGGGACAGGGTAGGACTGCCACTTTCTAAAGCCCCAAAGATAAATGACTCTCAGACTTTGAAATCTAATAGAGCTTGCCCTGTGGTCTTTTGAAACAGTTTGTGTCCAGTAACCACTGTCTTCCTTCCAATTTCTCCCTCTGGAAATGGGGATATTTATCCTATGATTATCCCTCCTTTGTTGACAATAATAAGTTATTGTCAATAAGAATAAGTTATTCTGAGTCGTACATGTCCAAAGCCAGAGGAGAATTTTACCTTAGGATAGACTATGCCTGTTAATAACTTTGATGAGATTTTGTACTATTTTTGACTTTGTATTGCATTTGTATTATTATTGAAATGGTTTAAGACTTTCTAATATTGTAATATTATAGTGTAACTAATGTATTTTGTATATGAGAAAACATATCTTTTATAGGGTCCAGAGGGTGGAATGTACCAGTTTGAAAGAATTGTGTAGCTGAGAAAGGGCATGTTTTAATTCTAATCCATATGTGGAGGCAGCCATTTCTTTTTGTTCTTATTCAGCACTGTAGGTTGAAAACTTGATTAGATTATCTCCATGGAGATATGACACCCAAATGTGGATATTAGCCTTTGATTAGAGGGAGATGTGACTCCACCTGTTTTATGCGGATCTTGATTAATTTACTTGAATCCTTTAAAAGAGGAAACGTTTTGGAAAAAACTTCAGTCCAAGAAATCCATGACCGCCCTTGTGTCTTTCCAGCTGAGAGAGAAACCCTGAACATCACTGGTCTTCTTGAACCAAGGTGTGCTTCTCTGGATGTCTTAGATTGGACATTTCTATATCCTTGATTTAATTGGACATTTTCAGTGTTTTAGAACTGTAAGCTTGCAACTTAATAAATTCCCCTTTTAGAAAGCTGTTCTGTTTCTTATATGTCACATTCTAGAAGCTGGCAAACTAGAACAGAAGGGAAATGAAAATAAATAAAAACTACAGAAAATGAAGAAGAAACAACAGCAAAATTAGAAAATAAAATGGCAGATTTAAGCCCTAGCATATTGATAAGTATACTAAATATAAATAATCTGAAAGGTGAATTAAGTGACAGAGATTAGAGATTGGCAGAGAGGTTGGGAAAACATGAACTTAGTATATATAGTCAATCAAAAACACACTTCACATATAATGATATAGGCAGATTGAAAGTAAAAGCATGAAAATATATAACATGCAAACATTGAATAAAAGAAAAAAGTTGCTATATTAATTTCTGATCAATTAGACTACAGAGAACATAAATTTCCAGGGATCAAGAGGGCATTAGTGTGCTAAAAGTATAATTCACTAAAAATGCATAGCAATCTTGAATATGTATGTGACATACAACAGAGATGAAACACATGTGAAGAAAAATCTGATTTAACTTTCAGGAGATGTAGAAAAAATCCAGAATTGCAGGTGCAGACATCAACATTCTTCCATTGAACAATTTATGTAACAAACAGAAGGAAAATATGGATGGCTATAGGAAAAAGTCAACAAAGCAGTCATAAGTGAGAGCTCTTAGAAATTTGTAAAATAATCCACTAAACAATAGTAGGATGTACTTTTTTATCGTGTCCATGCACATAAACCAAGATAGACCATCATTTAGACAATAAAAGCAACCTACACATACATAAAATATTTGAAATCATATACAACATGACCTCTGGAGAAATAAAGCAAAAAATTGATAACAGATAGCATAAAAATTGTCAAATACTTGGAATCAAAGCAACACAGTAATAAAGGATCTAAAATGCAAATATGATATTTCAAAGGAGGTAAAGCAAGACATTTAATGAATGATAATTAACATATCAACACACACACATCATCTCAAAGTTATGCGGATGCTTTAAGTCAGGATTGAGAGTTACATTTATTATTCTAAATGCATACCATGCAAAGAGGAAAAGCCTTGAATCACTAATATAATCTCTCATTTCTGTAACCTGTAAAGGAATAGCAGGTGCAAGGAAATCTAAAGAAATTGAATAATAATATAATCCTCAATAGACTAAGTTGAAACAAAAATCGATACAAAAATAGATGAAACAAAAGAGCTAGTTTTTTGAAAAATCAATACATACAGTGAGCCTCTAATAAAAGTGAGAGAGAAAGAGTAGAGAAGACTGAAATTATCAATGTAAGAGCTGAAGCAGAGAATATCACCACATACCCTACAATCCTGAAAGGAAAAAGGGAATATTATGGTCAAATCTACAGAAATACATTTGACTATGTGGAAAAAATGGACCTATTCTGGTAAACTATAAGCAACCACAAATCACCTATTATAAAATAAATAGTTTGAAGGATCTAGAATAATTCAGGAAATTTTAAAAAGTAAAACTCCCCCAAAGGAAATCTTTATTCCCAGATATTTACACTGAAGATTTCTACCAAATATTGAAAGAAGGTAGAACACTGATCCCACATAATCTCTTCAAAGTGTAGAATAGTGTGAAAACATCCCAATTAATATTTTTTTTCACACGGGCAGGCACCAGGAAGTGCACCCAGGTCTCTGGTATGACAGGTGAGAACTGTGCTACTGAGCCAGCCCCAATTAATTTTATGAATCTAATATGAAACTTATAAGAATACTAAAGATAGTACAAGCAAAAGTGAATTACAGATGGATATCTATAATAAATATAAATGAAAAAATATTTAATGTATATTAGTATGAACAATTCATAAACATATAATAGACTTATACAACATAACCAGTTGTATTTTATTCTAGGAATGTGACAGTTCAATACTTGAAAATCAACCAATGTAATCCACCATATTAACAAGCCAAAGAAGAAAAATCACATAATCATGCCAATGAATGTAGTTAACTGAATTCAGCAATGATTCATGACTTAAAAAAAAATCTCAGGCAGAAGGAAATTTCCATAATATGATAAAGAATATGTACAAAATACTTATAGGTAATGCTATATATAATGGTCAAAGAATGAACTATTTTGGAATAGTATTTTGGAACTATAGGCAAAACTATTTTAAAGTTTATGAGAAGAAAATAATAAGGAAAGCAGTATAGAGAAAGCAAAATAAAGCTGGATTCATTCTCTCTGAATTTAAAGTCTATTTTAAATAGTCCTACACACCTAAAATATAAGAACAAATTCAAAGTTTGATACTGTTATGACTATGTTTTGTGTGTTGCTTCAACATCCATCTCACTTTGGCTAAGCCACTTACCTCTACACTGTCCTTTGACTAATTAATAAATAACTTTCTATCCCTGGGGCAAAAACGTCTTTAGAACCCAAACTCTGTGGCCACCACCTATGACACTCAACATCTCACCAAAACCCACAGTTGGTTCTAAATCAAAAGATAACCATTCTATAAGTCCTTAGACCTTCAACAACTGCCAATTCTGTGCAGGTTTTCACTAAGCCACCAATCCATGTCTCCTGCCAGAAATCTACTAACTTCAACCCCTGGGCCACCATAAAGCAAAAGCCCACTGTCCTTTTTCTGCTTGTGCACTTACCACCTGCTTGCTGTGTGAGCCATCCAAGCTGTTCACAATTCCCATTGACCCCTCATGGCACCCCTCACTCTGGGACCCACAAATAACAAACAAATCTTTCTGATGTACTATGCCTCAGTTTCCCATTGTATTGCACCTGGCCTCCATCTAGACCTAAATTTGAAATCCAACTTAAATTATATAGACCAGCTGTCAGAGTGTGCAGGGTGCACTTTTCACAACCATGAGAATTGAGGTATATTGCATTTCATGTACTCTTAACTTACTAAATGGCTTTTTCAGGTAGTCAATACTATCTGGGAAGGAGCCATGGTTTTTGGACATAACATTCATGATGCTTTACATCACTATCTTTGCCTCTTCTGAGTGTTGCCTAAGCTTCTCACCCCAAATAGGCAGCTTTGTATATCTGAGTCCTCCAAAGGATCCATAAGCTGCCATCCTTATTACAGCAAGAAGGGAAATCCTGTGGTTTCCAGCACTCCCTAAAAGAAGAATGAATGGCATACTGATGCTGGGAAAGATAGATTGCATAATGAAGGTACGATTTTGACAGTGGGAGCCTACAAGACAGGAGATAGACTTTCGTTCCCCAGGGTGTGATTCCCAAGTGAGATAGCTAGAAGTTTGTACAAGGGAGCCCAGAAAGGAAGAATGTTACATCTCCTGATACCTAGACCACAGGAGTTGGAAGACTTCTGTGGGAAACTCCAACCATTATGTCTGTGGGCCATGTATCTGGGTCTTAAATCTGCCCCTATGTTGAGGCATACTCCTAGTCCTTCACCAGAAGAATAATGGTACTGCATCGTCAATGGTGCTGGAGGGTCTGTGACCTTTATGTTGCAGCTATCTTTGTCACTGTTGCTCTTCATTCCCCAGACCCATAAAATATGGAGAATCTAATCCCAGATGAGAGGTAGATAATGATATATTGGGTAGGAAAACACAGACTGAGTATACTGTACCAGCTACTGTAAAACACCAGAAGTTTCTAAATTGTTCAACAAATATAAGATTCTCATACAATATTCCTGGGCCCTATTTAGTAGAGTTGCAATCAGTGTACCAAAGCCCTGGTGTTGTGTTGCTGCAGCCATGGCCAAGGATCCTGTCACTATCACACTGTTGAAAACAAATTCCCATTTCAAAGGGTCAAATGAGACACCTTAGAGAAAAAGACAGTTGCTTATAAAGTCTGGTCAATTGAAACTACAATTCTTTTCCAGTAGGAATGAAAAATGTCTTTATCAGTACATACACATTCAAGCAGGACACCTAAAGGAAACCCAAATTAGAAATTAAAGCTCAAAATGTTACTTGTTGGAGATTCAAACAATACTTGAGTTTTTGCTCAAGGGGAGAAGGAGAAAGGTGCAGATTTCTGAGTGTCTTTTTATAGAGTCTGAGTTGTCACTCATCCCAAATGCATGAAATTATTGATTGGCATCACTAAATTCTCTGATACTTTATCCTTCACTTTTAAAAATATGACACACCTGCCCATAGTGCTATTACCACTAAGGAATATATCCATTGGCAAACAATTAATGAAGCTTGATTGTTACTTTTAAAATATTGAGAGGAATCCATGAGAATAGCCTATCTTTGAGCACTTAGACAACAGTTTGTCTATGACCCAAGGGAGGCCCCCTTTGACACCAAGACATGGAAAGTTTCTTTCAGGAAGTCCCCTTCTCCCACTTTACTCACTTATTAGTAAGGCTCACACTCACAGTGAGGCTATGGATGGGGCGAAACTATTGGCAAGATGTGAGGGGGCTCACATCAGAGTCACAGATCTTCAACTAGGTGGTCATCCTATGCACAACTTTCCTTATAGTGTCCTGTCTTCTTCTCCTTCTGCATCTCAAAGCCTAATCCTCACCCTTCCTACAGAAAGGTGACTACTCTAACAATTGTTATTAGAGAGCTATTGCTAGCATTGGCATTATTGTTCTTAATTTCCACAATATAGGTCTCGATGCTTTAACTGTTGCCTGGAATAAGATAAAATTCTCAGCTCCTTGTTGGGCCATGCCAAATGGGACTTCTATTGAACTGTGCCTGATAATCAAGGTGACAAGTGCTGTGATGTCACCTGAAACAAGATGCTGTGTTTTTTTTTTTGTTTTTTTTTTTTGCCTTTTGGACAATGGCATTTATTTAACACATTCAGTATTTCACATTATATAAACCCTTAGATTCTCTTTATTCACTGGTCCATTTCTACAACAAATACATCCAAAACACTATATAATAAAATTATTTACATTTCCAAATGAGAAGACTTGCTTTTGTCCCCACTACTGCTATTCACACACAGTACTTCCACAGCACGATACATCATTAAAAGATCTAAAAATGCTGACCCTGTACTCTAGGCTGCTTAGGAAATGTGAAAACTAGTAACATAATATTAGCTCCTCTCAAAACATGGCAACGTTTTAGAAACCTTGAAATTCATCTTACAACACCAAAACGGCTCAACAATTCTGCTTTCCATTGCACTTTATAAAACAGGTTGCAGGGACTAGGAAAAGGGCCACATTATTAAAATGACTAACTGTACAGAAATGGATTTTAAAAAGTCACAGCTCAAAATTGCTCTTTGTAAAATTCACACATTTACAAGTATCAAGTCGCCGTCCAGCTCGTTTACTTGGATTTTCTTCGCTTGGATTGCACCGCACTGGTTATGTCTTTAGTAGAACTGGAGGCTGAAGCAGGCCGAGAGGATCATTTACGATGTCCATTTTCCACACTTTCAGAAGCCACAGTTGGCTCTTCAGTTCGGGAGTTTCTTCGGCTTGGGGTTTTGGACTTTTCAATGGTGTCTTTGGGCTCACTTTGCCCAGGGACTGTGGAAGCATTTGCTTCAAGTTCTGGCCTGGCAACAGACCCCTGCAGTGCTGTGGCTGGAGTTTTCTTTGGGACTAAACTCTGTGTAGAGGCTGGTGGCTGGTTTGAAAATTCTGGCAGTTTATGGCCTGAGTTGTCCAAATTAATTCCTTGTTCTCCAGGCAATGGCTGCTGATCAGCCTCTTCCAGACCAGCTGGGCGACTATCTGGAGTGTTTAGATCTTGCTGACTATTTTTCTTCTTCCGAGGGGGTTTATTCTTCTTCGGTTTATTTGCGCTGGTATTATTCTGCTTATTGTTTACCCCAAAATGGCCTGCAGAGATGTCACTCTGCAATAAGTTGACCAACAATGGACTTGTTAGCGTGACATCCTTATTGACTGGGAAGCCTGGATTCTGACCACAGGACATCTGATTTCCATTGGGTGCTCCACTGAAAGGTGCATTGAAAGATATCCCATGGCCTGAGAAGTGGTTTCCTGAAGCACTGCTTCCCTGCATGGCCTGCACGTGGGGGGGAACCACGTTGGTTTGTTGCATGCTAACGTCAGGCATCATCTGAGACAGGCTGACGTCATTATTTGCTGTGGTAGCAGGATCACCATGCTGCTGGGCCATGTGTGGGCTAGGTCCTGGTGGCCGCAGGACCTGCCCCTGAATCCCCATAACCTGAGATGGACTATTGTTCATAGGCCCTTGCCGGGGCAGCATCTGTCCTGACATCTGTCCCGTAAATTGCACCATGTTTCCTTGCATGTTAGGAGTTGGTCCCCTCATTATCTGTGCTGGTCCCGACATGACATTGGATTGGTTCTGCGTGTTAAACTGTTACTTATTCCCCTGCATCTGATTGGTCATGATCTGCTCTATCATTGGGTTTTGTTGAAGCAAAACCTGCCCCTGAGGCCCCATCATCTGGTTATGTGGTGCCAATATTTGTGGGCCCTGCTGGGGAAGCATCTGCTTGGGTGGGGTCATCCTTTGGGGTGAGGGCCCAAGATTTTGGTTCTGAGGATTCACCATCATCTGGCCCTGGGGCATAAGCTGGGCCCTTGAGAGAATCGTGGGGTTCTGAGGGTTCAAGGTTCCTTGTTGCTGGACCATCTGGCCCTGGGAGGGCACGATCTGCTGGTGCATGCCCATCAGCTGAGATGGTGGGCCTTGCTGCGGCTGGCCTTGTATGTTGCCCAGGTTCACCTGAGGAACCCCAGAACTACCAGCCTGCTGGTTGTTCATGTTGCCATGAATTCCCATGAGACTAGGCTGCATCATATTTGGTGGCCCATGGGACACCGGCATCTGGTTTTGAGGAGGACCGGCTCCTTGACCACCTGCATGCTGGACATTTTGATTTGCTTGCAGCTGAGGGGCTCCTGAATTCCCAGGGGTAGTTGCTGTAGTCGAAGGCACCTGACCTTGCATAAAATTTGGATTGGCCTGTCCTGCTGAGAAGCCAGGTGGGAGGCGTTTAGGCATTCCTCCTAGGCCTGGATGTAAACTCTGTGGCCCCTGGTTTGGTGGTTGTTGTTGCATGACCATGAAGTTAGGTGGCACGTTTCCCTGTTGAACCATAGGATTCCGACCTGGAGAGCTGACAGGCTGCTGAAATCCCTGGGGAAGTGGGTTATTTTGAGGTGGTCTTGGTCCCATCTGCTGCTGAGTTTGGTTAACCGTTGGGGAGGATGCAGGGGATCCCTGCTGGAAGGAGGAGGGTGAGGAGGCAGGAGACTTGTTGGTGAGGTGGGGCTGCTGCAGGGGGGTTGGGACTCGAGAGGGCCCTCCCTGCAAGCTCTTCATCTGAGGAGCTGTGAACTGGCCTGGGTTGCTCATCTGAGGAAAGTTTGTGTGGGTTTGTGATGCTTGCTGGCTGCCAAAGGGATATGGAGGGGGAGGGTGGGAAGGTGTCTGTACCCGTGGCTAAGGATGGTCTTGCCTGGAGTTGCTGTTGCATGGGGCTAGGTAGGGGAGCCTTTTTCCATCCTTGGTTTGCAGTCATTGTGCCCAGAGAACCCTGGGCCGGAGGAGGCTGAAGGGCTCCAGAAGGCAGCTGATTCCAGCCTGGAGGAACAGGCACCTGAGTTGGGGCAGTAAATTGGGGTCGAATTCCCTGTGGCTGTTGTTGCTGATGTTGCTGTGGGGGTCTGGCCTGTAACTGTTGCTGCTGCTGTGGTTGTTGGTGTGGTTGTTGTTGCTGCTGCTGTAACTGGTGAAAATTAGCTGGGTTCATTTGTCTGTTCACAGGGGCAGGCTGCATTGGGTGGTGCGGAGTAGGTAAAGATCCTGAGGGATGACTTTGCTGCTGTATGTGAAGCCCAGAGAGGAGCGGATCCATTGTATCTGTCTGAGAAGCAGGGCGAGGAGTCCTGGGCTGCAGCTCTGGGTTGGGCCCTGGTGCCATCATGGAAGATGGTATGTTTCCACCCTGTGGTATCATAACAGTGGCAGGGCTGGTCATCCTTATTAATCCTGGACCACCTGCCATGGGAAATCCTGCCTCCATCCTAACTGAATTGCCGGCTCCCATGGGTCCATTCATTCTCACATCTTGGCTTCGGTTCTGAGCCAAAGCCAGGTTGATAGCACCTTCCCCTTCAATCTGAACGGAGAGAATTCCCAGATCCCGAAGCTGCTGGTTGTTGCTCTGAGCCAGGATCCTTAGTCGCTCTGCTGCTTCTCGGGGGATGTTGAACGTCACACGTACACTGTTTCAGGGTTCCACCTTCTGAACCTTTAGCTTGCTGTTCCATGTGTAACAAATTAGGGATATTCTCCAATATTGTGTCCAATTTCCATTTGAAGTCTTTATCATCTATATTTCCTTTAAAGGCCACAAAGATTGTGGAATCCTCCAAAATACTATCACTTTTTGTGTCATCATCTTCTAGTCCAGAGTCAAAATCCATCTCTGAGTCTTCCACTGTTGATGGACACAAGGAAGTATAGATGTCTTCTAGGTTTGGAACATCATCCAAAACCATGGAGAATATTATTCCAGAAGGATATGCTAAGTGGAAAATAAAAAATCTCAAAATGTCTTTCTTAATTTTTATCATTTATCCAGGTCATCTTCTAAGTCCAAACAAGCAGGCATTATGAGGGCCAGTATTTCAGGATAGCAGCCAAATCAAAATTCTGAGCGCAGCTCGCCGGCCCTCCCGGGCGGGCCTCGGAGCGCCAGCCTGGGCCGTGCGTGCCCGCGGCCCTCCGTGCGTGTGTGCGTCCGTGCTCGCCCGCGCCCGTCTATCCAGCGGTCCGCGCCCGGCCGCCAGCAGCCCGACCGCCAGCAGCCTGACCCGGCTGGGCCTCAGGGAGCCAGAGGGAGGGGGATGGGCCGGACCGGGCCAGGGAGGGAGGGGGAGGGAGGGAGGGAGAGAGAGGGGGGAGGGAGCGCGGGAGGGGATGGGGTGGGCCCTGCTGTGTTTTTTTGTGATCTCATGAAAAAGAGAGTTATTCACTATACCTGACATCTCACCATTTGGTAACTTTCTTTGGCCAGTTATTAAAGCCTTCACAAAGGAAGGACAATTAATTATACAAACATTGATGCACAAATCCTGCCTATTTAATTTGCTAATGCTGCCAGCATGCAATATACCAGAAATGGTTTTGGCTTTTATCAAGGGGACTTATTAAGTAACATGCTTACAATTCTAAAGTAATAAAATGTCCAAATTAAGGCACCACAAAGAGATTACCTTCATTCAAGAAAGGCTGATGCCATTATAGATCACCTCTATATGCTTGGAAGTCATATGGCTGATTCTGTTTTTCCTTATCCCTACTTCCATTGTTTCCACTTTCTGATTCCAGTGGCTTTCTCTCTAAGCATCTGTAGGTCCTGACTTAGATGCTGTGGGGAAAACTCTGGTATTTATCTCTTAGCTTACCTTCTAGTGGAAGGGCACATGGTGATGTCTGCTGGGATCTGATTCCTGTTTAGCTTCTATCAGTTCTGTCAACTCCTGGCATCTCCTGGGGCTTCTGCATTTCTAGATATCTGTGGCTAAGCTTTATTCAAAATGTTTTCTCTTTTAAAATACTCCAGTAAATAAAACCTACCTTGAATGGGTGAACTCACATCTCCATCCGATCAAAAGTCATACTCACAATTGGGTGTGTCACATCCTCCTGGAAGCAATCTAATCAAAGGTTCTACCCTAAACAATAGGTATGCCCCCACAGATTGGATTAGGAAAAAGGAACATGGCTTTTCAGGGTACATAACAGTTTCAAGACAGTATACTGCCCATCAAATATTTTATTTCTAAGATATATAATTAATAAAAGATATAAACAGGATCATGGGCAATTTTTTTATTGTGATTGGCCAGCATGTTTTGCTCAGTGCCAATACTAAAAGAGTAAAATAAAATAAAATAAAGCAATTCATAACCACTGCTACCAAAGCCTTAACTACTGGTCTTTGCAAAACTAGTTCATAATGGCACCACATAATCAGATGACATCTGATTAAGTGGTGACTCTAAAAAGGGCCTCCAAGAGCACCTAGCCACACTTACATTTCTTTTACAGAAATGAGGTTGCAAAATAGCACCTGATTAAATACAAGGGCCATCAAACCCTGTCAAATTCCTGGTTATCTTCAAGTCCTCATAGGACAGTCAGATTTCCACCAGCATCTAATACAATCCCACCTCAGACACTAAGGCATGGAAAATTCTCCATATTCTGGAATAACACATCATATGTCTCTCACTCTAATTACAGCTCATATACCATGCCAATGTACATCTCCTGCTTTCTACTGGGGAGACCCCAAAAAATGCCCAACAGAATAGGCACAAATACCATTTCCATAGCCATTCAACTTGTGTCACGGGTAAGAAATTTTATATTAGAGGCCTGGGCTAAATCCAAATACAGCTGTCAAATTCCTTGGACTAAGCATGACAATTCCTGGCTGATTATTAGGCTCATCAAAAACTGGAAGACTTATGAGTATGATGTTATGGGTGTTTGTGCACACAGTTCTCATAATTTTATGGGTGAGAGATAATTCCAAGCCAGAGGCTAGCATGGCCACTACGTCTTCACTGGTAAAATGGAAATGACACCTGTAGGAGAGAGATAAGTTTTACAAATAGGATTTCCCAAATTACAGAAGGATATGGCTTCCCCTATGCACAATTCCCTGTCCACAGACCTTGAGAAGCTGGTGATAGCACTCCCATTGTCTCCTTCTCTAACCAAGTGAGGAGCCCCTTGGATCCAACATTTTACCATAGAAAGGGAATATATACACCTCACCAATGGCAGAGATATTACAACACAGATCTCTGGAAGGCAACTTATATCACCTGGGGTTAAACAATTTGCTTATGCATGAAGGTAGTTTGGTGGCAGAGCTGGAAGAGCTGGAAGCATGAGTCCTCCAAGATGCTCTGATCCACCAGTGACCCAATCTTCACTGATTCCTTACTAATGGCAAAATGGTTGGCAAGTTTGCCAGGCTAATGGAAACAACATAATTTCCTCATACTGGAAAGGTGTCATGAGGCTCCACATTTGAAAAGAGAACATAGCATTATCAATTTTCACACACTCAATTCACCACACTGGAGTGAGTGAATTCGATGGCATTGCCAATAAACTGCCTAAAATTAATTCTTGCACAGCATATCCAGTATGCCCTTCAGAGTATGTACACTAAAACATCCGAATTTGTCCTCCCAAAATGTGCTCTTGGCCCATATCATCTCATGCCTAAGAGGCCCCTTTGCTTTACCTGAGTGGTAACATACAAAGAGAAGGCCTCTACACACACCACAGGCCAAAATATTTACTAAAGGCTACAACTTGCCCTGCAAAATCAATCATTGGCTTACCATAGAATGAGTCATGTTCAACAGTGGGAAGGGATAAACTCTTTTATTGACATCTTCATTTCAAAGGATGATTTCCAATCATCACCTGATCAACCAGAGAGTGAAGATTACAGCTCTCAAACCAGGTAGTGGAACAGTCTGGATCACCTTCAGAGGTGAAAAGATTCTACATCCACTGGATGCCAAACACATACAAAATGACCTTCTCATACTATGCCGTGAGTGTATATCACTCTTACAAGGTACAAGGGCTGGGCTGGCAAACGCCAGACATAGGGCAAGCCCAGAGTGAAAACATTATTCAGGCTCAGCAAAGGGAAACATTGAAAAGTCCTTCTGCCACGTTACATGTAGCAGCCCCAGAAACCACTCAGCCCTAACCAGCAGATGCAATGACTATTTTCATTCTGGCTCTGGGATTAACATATTTTTCTGGATGGATGGTGTTGGCTTACTTGCCAACACACAAAGATTCACAATGCAGGCCCAGAAGAGCAAGCAATATTCAGTGTACCCTACAATTGCACTCAGGGAAGAGACAGAAGATACTGCTTGCTTTTGTTTCTCAGTCACCTGAGCCCAGCATGCTACTGAGTTTGGCTGAGAACTCAAAGCCATCTAATCTATACATCAGATGAATCCATTGGTACCAATGCATAAATGATTATTGAGCCAGGTGTAACTAAACTAAGAGTCTCAAAGAAAACCAATAGCCTTGTGAGTAATCAAATCAAACCTTCATGGCTAATTATCTTTCAACACAATTAGCTAGACACACTACTTGAAGGTAGGTTAGATTGTAAAGAATGCCTAAAAATTGACACTCAATTAACATATAAGTGTGGGCAAAATATATTCTTTCTCTGAAGGAGAGTGCATGGGACAAGTTGGCAACACACAGCCTTTACTATATGCTATATACATCCTAGACAACTCCCTTAAAATCATAGAGCTTTGTGATGATAACCATTTAACAGAACTTTGCAGAGATATCATGACTACAGTTGCACAATTGTATTTAAACATCCATGACAAGATACCTCACTCTTTATGGATCACTAATTTGGAGGAATTCCCACTCCTGGGTTGGTCCTGGGCAATTGGCACATCATGTCAGATAACATCACCCCAGCCCATGAGTTCACTAATGGAGACAATGTCATCCAAGACCGTTCCTGTGATCCCAAAGAACCATATACTTGAACCAGCTATTGAACACAATAGCTGCCTTGAGTGATGGATAGAATGCTACCTGGCTACAATGGCAATCTGCCTTACCATGGGCTCAATTTCTGTGCATGACGCTTGTTATGCTTTTTGCTGTAAGTATTGCCCCCCCCCCCCAATTATAAAGCTGCCTTTCAGTCAAACTTTTAGCCAAATATTTACATCACACAGCAGGGATCACCTTCCAGCATCTAAATTTCCACAGATTTGTCTTCAGTTCATTTTCCTAAGCTCCCCTCTATGTATGCTCACCAAGACTAATACAGTAACAACAATAGATTACCCAGGTAGTCTTAATTAACAACCGAGTCTTAGACTAATTCTTGGCCTTAATAGGTGGTATATGTGCTATAATAAATACTTTCTGCTTAATGTTTATTAATGTTCATGGTAGCTCAAAACCAACATACACAATATGACTTAATAGAACAAGATATTTCAGAATATCAGCAATGTTTTTCAACAAATAAATCAGACTTTAAAATCCTCCAAAGTTTTCTCCTGGCTGTTCCCCAAAGGATGGAGGTAATGTCAAAGAAAAAGTCATCTAGCTCTTGATTTTACTATTTATTGACAATTTTATAATAGACAATATTCTCAAGTGCCTTTTGCACTGGCTTGATAATGCTATAATCCTGACAGTAAATATATCAGCCATTCAAATTGCCACTAACCTCCAAAGGAATGATTCTGAGGCATCAAGTGATGGTTGTTACAACTATCAAAACTGGTTCTATTGACTCTATTTCCACATGTGTCATGGTTAGGTTCATGTGTCAACTTGGCCAAGTGGTGGTACTTGTTTGTATGGTTGGGCAAGTGCTGGCCTGTCTGTTGAAATGAGGACATTTCATAGAATAAAATCATGATGATGTCAGCTACATCCACAGCTGATTGCATTTGTAATCAGCCAAAGGGGAGTGTCTTCTGCAATGAGTAATGCTTAATCTGATCACTGGAAGCCTTTTAAGGAGAATTCAGAAGAGACAGGCTCTTCCTGTTTCAGCTGGTGAGCCTCTCCTGTGGAGTTCATTCAGACCCTCCATTGGAATTGTTGGCTTCACAGCCTGCCCTGTGGATTTTGGACTCTGTGTTCTTGCGGTCATGTGAGATACTTTTATAAATTTTATATTTATGAATGTTCCCTTGATTCTGTTTCTCTAGAGAACCATAACTAATACAACATGCTACCTTTGTTTTCCTCTTAATTTGATTAAGCTAATTGCTTCATCACTGTTCCCTGGACTAAGTAATAAGCAGCTTTCCAGCCCTGGGGCTACCACATTTGTAGCCACCACCCACACCACACACATCCCTCACTCAAAACCACAGTTGTTCCCACATCATAAGCTAACCATCCCAACACCTTGAGACACCCAGTACCTTCACCTTTCCATGCCTGCTTGCTTTAAACTAACCAGCCACTGATTCCTGCAGGGAAACCTAACCTCCACCCAGGACCACAATAAATGCACAAGCCCATGAGTCCTTCTTACTCTGCCTGTGTTTCCTCATCTGCTGGTTGAAACACATGACCTATCATACTTCTTGTCAACTCTTCATACCACCCCCCCATCTGTGAGTAACAAACTATATTTTCTCATGCATTATTGCCTTGGTTTCCCAATGTGTCACATATAACTTCCACCCATATGAAATTTAAAATCCCATTCAACTAATTTTAAAGAGTGTTTTGGAAAGTGTAATAAAACTCATGAACTACAAGACAAGAAGAAGAAAACACAAATAACATTATCAGGAAAGAAAATAATACATAATTAGGAGACTAATGATATTAAAATGAAATGACTTTATTCTGTCATAGATCTGTGTAATATTCCATTGTATGTATATCCTGTATATCCTACAGATTGTTTAGCCACTCATCCTTGATGGACATTTGGGTTGTTTCCATCTCTTGACTATCATGAAAACTGCAGCCATGAACATTGATGTGCAAATGTCCATTTGTGTCCTTGCCTTCATTTCTTTCAAATATATACTTAGTAATGGGATTGCTCGCTCATAAGTAAATTCTGTATTTAGCTTCCTAAGGAATCACCAAATTGCATTCCAGAGTGGCTGCACCATTTCTACCAACATAGACAGTGTGCTTATTTTTCCATATCCTCTTCAGCACTTGTAATTTTCTTTTATTTTTTTATAATGGTCTCTCTAGTATGTAAGAAATGATATTTCATTGTGGTTTTGATCTGCATTTCCCTAATAGTCCATAAAGTTGAGCATCTTTTCATGTGCCTTTTGAACCATTTGTTTCCTTTTCAAACAAGTGTTTGTCCATGTTCTTTAGCATTTATTGATTGAGTTGCTTGTCTTTTTATTGTTGAATTGTAGTACATTTTTATATATTCTGGATTTAAACCCTGCTGTTATGTGGTTTCCAAATATTGTCTCCCATTGCACAGACTGCATTTTATTTTCCCGATAAACTTCTTTAATGCACAAAACAATGTTCAATTTTGAAGAGATCCCATTTATCTCATTCTTCTTTCATTGCTCATACTTTGGGTGTAAGGTCTGGGCATTCACAATATCCTTGAGATATTTCCTTACATTTTCTTTGAAAAGTCTTTGGTCTTAATTCTAATATTTAGGTTTTTGATTCACTTTGAGTTAATTTTTTGTGTAAGGTATGAGGTATGGGTCCTATTTAATTTGATTGAATATAGATATTCAGTTCTCCAAGCACCCTTAGTTGAAGACGCTGCTCTGTTCCTGTTGAGTTGAATTGACTACTTTATCAATTGTCAATTGTCTGTAGATGTGAGGGTCCACTTCTGAGCATTCAATTTGATTGTATTGGTCAATACACCTATTTCTATGCCAGTTCCAGGCTGTTTTGACCAGAGTAGCTTTGTAATAGACTTTAAAGTCATGTAGTATGAGATCTCCCACTTCATTTTTCTTATTCAAAATAGTTTTGGCAGTTTGGGACACACTATTCTTCCAAATAAATTTGTTAATTCGATTTTATATTTCTGCAAAGTACATTGTTGAGATTTTAATTGCTATTGCATTAAATCTATAAATCTATTTTGGCAAATTTCACATCTTAACTCTATTTAGTCTTCCAATCTATGAACTCAGTATGTCCTTCCAATTATTTAGGCCTTCCCTGATTTCTTTTAGTAAAGTTTTATAGTTCTTTGCACTGAGGTCTTTGAAGCTTAAATTTATTCTTAAATATTTGATTTTTTCTTTGCTATTGTTAGTGGAAGTTTTTTTTCATTTCCTCCTCAGATTACTCATTGCTGGTGTATGAAAGCACAATAGATTTTTGTATGTTGATCTTATATCCTGCCACTTATCTCTACTTGTTTATTAGTTCTGGTAACTTTACTATAAATTTTTCAGGACTTTATACACACAGGATCCTGACATCTTCAAACAATTTTGGTGTTTTACTATTTCCTTTTCAATTTTGATGCCTTTTATTTGCTTCTTTTGTTTAACTTCTCTAGCTAGACATCCACCAAAATGTTTAATAGCAATAGAAACAATGGGCATTCTTGTCTTGTTTCTGATCTTTGGAGGAAAGTTTTCAGTCTTTCCTCATTGAGTATGATGTTATGGGTTTCTGATACATTTCCCTTATTATTTTAGTTTATCATATATTCCCTTTACCATTTTGAGGAATTTACTTCTATTCCTATCCTATGAAATCAGAAAACATGAAGCCATGTGGATGAACCTTGAGGACATTATGTAAATTAAAAGTAGTTAGAAACAAAAGAACAAACATTATATGGTCTCATTAACATTAACTAACAATAATGAGTGAACTTTGAAATTTAATGTTAAGAGCACAGGCTATCAGGAGAAAGGAAGTACATAGAAAATGGGCATTTGATGCTGAAAGAGTCCAAAGTATTTAGTAGAACTGATTGTAAAGATCCAGAAATGGATAGAACAATACTTAATCATGGTAGCACAATATTGTAAGTACACTGAACAAGCTGAGTGTGAGAATGTTTGAGAGAGGAGGGCTGGAGGCATGTATGACACAAGAAGGAAAGTTAGAACATAAAGATGTGGATGGTATATCTTACTAAAGCCTACAGGGAATAATGATGGTAATTAAATGTAAAAATCAGAATGTTTTTCCATGAGGGAGAACAAATGGTTGCAAAGTATTGAAAGTGGGATGGTTACAGGAAAAATACAATCAATGCAAAGTAGGGTCTATAGTTAACAAAATATTGTGATATACTTTCATTGAATGTAACAAAGGCAATATGCCAATGCTAAATGTCAACAATTGGGGAGTATGAGGGAGTGTATGGGATTCTTTACAGAAGAAATGGACATGTCCTAATAGATTGAGGTGGTGAAGGCATTACTATGTGATATACCAGGAATCATTGATTTTTCACTTAGGTTGAATTGTATGATATATGAATAAAACTCTGTAAAAATGAACAGGGATGAGGGATGTGAGGGATGGAGAAAAATGTAGACAGAAAATTGTACCTGTTCATTTTTGCTAGGGGAAAAAATGTGGTGTAACCATTCTGGATGACAGTGTGGTGAATCCACAAGAGGCTATGTTTGAGGTTTGCTGGATCATACCAAACTCTTTGGTATGATCCAGCAAACTCTTTGTTAGGCATATACCTGGAGGAAATTAGAGCAGGGACACAAATGGAAATTTATCACTAATGTTTATGATGGCAGTGTTCATGATTTGTAATGAATGGAAATGACCTAAGGGTACATTACTGAAGAATGGAAGGGGGATCTGTGGTGTATACATACAATGTATTGTTTGAGTGACTGCAAGAAGGAATGAACTTTTGAGATATGAAGCTGGTGAATTAACTTTGATGACACTAATTTAAGTGAAATAAGTTAGAAACTAAAACAAAAATATTATAATGCCTCATATATAATGAACTCTGAGAATTTTGAGAGCATAGACTATCAGGTAAAGGCCTACTGTAAAGATGCCTGGGTTGTAACTCTTAGAGCAGTCACATCTATTCCAGAATTGTAGCTTATTTCTAAATATTGAGATGCTGAGCTCTTTGTGAATATCTGATCATCTCATGGAACTTAGGTATTTGTGTGACTCACTGACTTAGAGCTAGAGACTCAGAGACTCAGAGCTAGAGTTCTGCAACTATTAAAGTCAGCAACAGTTAGAAACACTGAAAAGTGATCTAACTTCAATTGGAGATAGAAATGAGGCTGATTTGGACTAAGATAAATTAGACTAAAGGGTAAGGGATGATATTGACTGTACTTTAAAACATCAACTTCTGTGTTAGAACAAAGGAAGAGATGTTTATTTGGTGAAAATTTTATATTTTTATTTGCACACTATCTAATTTAACTTGTATGGTAAGCTAATTAAATGCCATAATTACATAGAACTTTGAATAAAGAGTGAGATTCTGTTGGTTTGTACAAGTTGGTCTATTGTCCCAGTGTATCCCAGTAATCTGTTCAGGTTATTTAAAAGTATTTGAAAATTCCCTTTTAAGGACTTGGGAAAAAATGGAAATATTAAACTTTTCCACTGACCTGAGGAAGACCTGACCTTCTTGCAAACTTTGGGGACTCCCAATTTGATGAGACAGGTCCTCAATCTTGTGACTTGTGAAATGTGTTCCTGCAAAGGAGAAGCAAAGTCTACTTATGTCTAAGGGTCACCCCCAGAGAATCTCTTTTGTTGCTCAGATGTAAACTCTGTCTCTAAGCCAACTGTGAGTGTGCACTCATGCCTTCCCCCATGCATGAGAAATTACTCCCAGGGGCATAAATCTCCCTGGAAAAATGGAACACGATTACCTGGGATGCACCTGGCCCTGGCATTGTGGGAGTGAGAATGTCTTCTTGACCAATTTGGAGAAGAGAATGAAACAAAATAAAGATTCAGTGGCTGAGTGATTTCAAATAGAGTCAAATGATCATTCTGGGGTTTATACTTATAAAGTATATAGATAACCCCTTTCAATTTTTAATGTATTTGAACAGCTAGAAGGAAATACCTGAAACTGTTGAATTGTAATACAATAGCCTTGATTCTTGAAGATGATTGGTTAACTATAGAGTTTTTAAGGCATTACAGTGTGCTTTTGAAATCCTTGAGACTGACACTAACTTTATCCTTTGTACAGACAGATGATTAAGGAAAAAAAATGACAAAAATAAAATAAAAATAGGGAAGTATGGGGGATATGGGCCATTTAGGGTGTTATTTTTCTTTCTTTTTACTTGGGGTGGGTGCAAGGTCCAGGAATTGAACCTAGGTCTTCTGCATGGAAAGTGAGCATTACACCACTGAACCATCCATGCACCCTAGGGTGTTATATTTACTTTTTTTAATTGTTTTGGAATAGTAAAAACGTTAAAAAAAATCTGTTGTAATTATGAATGCACAGCTATATGATGATACTGCAAACCACTGATTGTCCACATTGGATAACAATTATAAGGTATGTGAATATATAATTTATTTCAATTAAAAATCATTAGAAATGATATTGAAAGCCTCCATACCAAAATATAACACTATTTAGACAATATCTAAATTTTCTTGAAAAAAAAACAAAGCACTGAAAGGCAAACTCAGAAAACTCTCCAGGAATGACAAGGAGTTCAGGTAAAGACTTTATTTTATGAAGAAACAGAGCTTTCTGAGCATCATTTCAAGAGACAGAGAAAACTAGCTGCCTCAAGGTGACAGGGGATTGGGTTTATAAGGCTTAGGGTTATGGAGTTGGGGCAAGGGGTAGGCTGGTCTCTATTGACCAGTTTTCAAAAATAGGGGGCTAAGTTGGCAGCTTTACATTAGGTGGTGCCAGTAAGTGGGCTTTGCAGCTAATTTAACAGCTGAGGGTGTTGTTAGGAATACTGTGTAAGGCCCTTCCTACATAGGTTGAAGAGACTTTCTGGGTTGCATGGTTTTAAGTTGGATGAGGTCTTCAGGGCAGAGAGTAGATGTGATAGTGGTAACAGGGCTTGGGAGGAAAGTGTCTGTGTGTTGGTGGAGAAGGTTTCTAAATTGAGAGAGCATGGAAAAGTAATCTCCCAGGGGGAATTCAAGAGGAGGTAGGTGCCTAAGAGGAAAGATGTCATACATATGCTCAAATGGGCTGAGAAAGGGGGGTTGTCAGGGAAGTGCTCTAAGGCTAGTGAGAGCAAGGGATAGGAATTGTGCCCAGGGAGTGTGGATTTCTGTTGCTAGTTTGCTAAGGTGTGTTTTTAGAAAGTTATTAGCTTTTTCTACTTTTTCTGAAGATTGGGGGCAATATGGAATGTGTAAGTCCCAGGTGACTCCCAGAGCCTAGGGAGACTCCCCGTGTAAATTGTGAAATGAAAGCAGAGCCATTATCAGACTGTAATGAATGTGGGATTCCAAAGCAGGGACTGATGTAAGAAATTAAGGCAGTGACAGATTTGGAGATCATCTGCATATTGTAGAATGGTACAGTTATTGAGTTTGGATGGTATGAGATCTTGGGCTAAAGCTTGCTCAAACAAGTGGAAGGAATCTCAGAAAACTGGGGGAGGAATGTCCATGTGTATTGAGAGGAATTATTAGTATCAGGGTCTGTCCAAGTAAGGGAAAAAGTTTCTGGGACTCAGGGTGTAAAGGAATTTTGAAGATGTCTTTGAGGATCTGAAACTGAGAAACAGATTGTGCATGCTGGGATTTTGGATAAGAGGGTATAGGGGTTGGGGGCGGAGGGGAATTTTATCTCTATTGATGGCACAAAAATTTTGGGCCAGCTCATATGAGCCATTAGGAAGAATGGGTGGGTGTATTGGGGGAATGGGTTGTTTGAGTAGGACCTTTGAGAGAAACTTAGAAATGATTGCTTTTAAGCTTCATAAATGTGTGGGAGAAATGGGTTATTGAGGAATTGAAGGGAAAGAGGATTCTGGTTTTAATTTGATTAGAATGGAGGGGTGATGGAGGGCTACAGTATGATCGCCAGTATCCCATACTTTGGAATTTACTGCCAGAAGGAGTGAGGATATAGTGTCTGTTTTGGTAGGGTCTGGGACCATGAGAGTTAGGAGAAGGAAGAGACTGGTTGGTGGCTGGGTGTGTGATGGGAGTATGTTGATGATGGCCTGTAAGGTGGTGAGAATATCTCTGCCAAGTAGGTGTGTAGGGCACTGTGGTAAGACTAGAGATGAGTGTGTGAAGAGGTGGCCCTATAACTGCCAAACTAGGGGTGGGGTGAACCTAGGTGTAAAGGGTTCTATTCCAATGACCTGAGTGTCTGATATATTATTAGTCTGGCCAGAATAAGCATTAAGAGGTGAATATGTGTGACCCCCAAGTCCAAAAGAAAGGTAACAGGCTTACCTTTGAGGAAAAGAGTTACCTGAGGCTCCTGGTTGTTGATGGTGATAGGGGTGCATGAATGTCTTTTGCCCCATCAATCCTCATTGAGGATGTCCAGGAGGTCAGCACAGGCTGCAGCTTGGGGGGGAAGTCTGCAAACCTGGAAGGTTCAGAGACAGTATATTTTCCAGTGACCTGTTTGACAGCATAGTCAAAATCTTGGTGGGTGGTTTGGAATTGGTGCATTGCTTTGCTCAGTGTTCTGTAGAGCTGCATCTGAAGCTGTGGCCAGGGGTGAGATGGGTGGCCTGCCAGGCTGTTTTTTGCTTGCTGATGGCCTGAAAGAGCTATCATTTGAAGGTTAGCTGTTTTTTTTTCTTTTTTTACTTTCTGCCCAGTTTTTTTTTTTTAACATTTTTTATTGTATAATATAACATATACACAAAGCAAAGAAAGAAAATGCAATTGTTTTCAAAGCACTCTTCAACAAGTAGTTATATGACAAATTCCAGAGTTTGTCATGGGCTACCATACAATCCTCTCAGATATCTCCTTCTAAATGCTCCAGAATATAGGAGGCTAGAAGGAATAAATTTTTTTATCATCACAATAAACTTTTTTTCTTTTTTGTGAGAAATAACATATAATCAAAAAAGCAATAAATTTCAGAGCACAACACAACTGTTAGTTGTAGAACAGATTTCAGGGATTGGTATAAGTTACAGTTCCACAATTTTAGATTTTTACTCCTTGCTGCTCTAAGATAGTGGAGACTAAAAGAAATGGCAATTTAATGATTCAGCAATCATATTCACTTGTTAAATCCTACCTTCTCTGTATAACTCCACCATCACCTTTGATCTTTGAGAGTGTTTGGACTATAGCCATTCTAATTTTTCATGTTGGAAGAAGCTGTCAGTAATATGGGGTAGGAAAATGGAACTAGTTGATGTTCTGGAGAGGCTGGGCCCTCTAGGTTTCCAGAATTATCTGGTTCAGAGACCAATTTGGAGGTTGCAGCTTTCTGGAAAGTTACCCTAGTGCACGGAACTTCTCTACAATCTTATACATTACCCTAGGTATTCTTTAGGTTCCATGCTGGAATGGTTTTGGTTGGCTAAGATTTGGCAAGTTATGATATGTAGCAATGTATAGCTGAAGCATGCATAAGACTGACCTCCAGAGTAGCCTCTCAACTCTATTTGAACTCTCTCAACTATTGATAGTTTATTAAATACACTTCTTTTCCCCCTTTTGGTCATGATGGAATTGTTGGTCCCATGGCGCCAGGGCTGAATTCATCTCTGGGTGTCATTTTCCTTGCCACTATGGAGACTTTCACCCCTGGATGTCATACCCCACATAGGGGGGAGGGCAATGATTTTACTTGCAGAGTTGGGATTTGAGAGAGTGAGGCCTTATCTGAGCAGCGAAAGAAGTCTTCCATAAGTAACTCTTAGACATACATTTATTAGGCTACCATCAGGGATTTACCTGATAGTAAAGTTTAATAGTTTCATATTTTTCCTCCCATCCCTCAAGAGACTATGCCAAAACATTTTTTTACCTACTTAATATATTCTAGGACATATCCAGGCATTACATTAAGCCATACAGGATTAAAGACACTCATTCCTATCCTGGGCTCCCTCTGTTGTTCAGTGAGCTATCCAGACAGGTTGAGTTAGACTATGTGCTGCAGAAAATTTAGGTTCTAGACAAAATAAATCTTTCTTCCTTTGGTCTCAAAGAGTAGGTGTGTTTCTAAAATATAGACAATGTCTTCATTATCCCTGTGTTAAATCCTGACCTGCTCAGCTTCATTTTTATATCTAAATACCAGGTTATAGATGTATAAAACAGCCTTTTAAAATCTAGAAATAATAATTACCCCTTTGGGCTAAATGTGTCTGCTATAAGAGCTTACAATCTAGGCCCTGTTTTCTTATAAGCATTTTCTAAAGGAGACCTTACAATAATTGCTCTTTCATTTCTGGCTTATCTGATTTCACCAAATGTCCCACAGTTTCGTTCACATCGTTGCATGTCTCATGACATCATTCTTTTTGTTAACAGCACAGTACTCAATCATATGTCTACACCATCAGTCATTCACCAATCTGCTTCTCATTCAGTGCATCCTTCAGCCACCTGCATTCTTTAGGCAACATGCATAATGCCCAAAGCTCACAGTCCATCAACACTCACAATTTTACATAATTTCATTGCTCCCAAGAGAAAGATAACCAATAAACACACCCTCACCAAATAGGAAATATAAACCTCTCCTTAACTCTTGTCTCTCCCCCTTTTTATTTACCCCTGCTATTGCTGTGCTACTTCTGATATTTCCCTGTTAAACATACCCAATAGCATGCAATAGCAGTTCTCCCCCTGTACTCTGGACTTAAGCACTCTTTGTACACAAATAATACCTTTGAAGAAGCTCTTGCAAGAACTAACTTATATACCTAGTGTCAATCAGTGGGACACATAAGTTTATAAAACCCCTTTCAACCGTGTTAACCTTCAACATGGTACATTACTTGTAGACACACTAGAGAACTCCCTTCCTTTCTATCTATTCCCATACATTTGAGTTCAACTTCATCAGCTAACCATTTACCCATCCCTAGTTTCTATGTATCTCTAAGTCCCCTATATTCTGTATTATAAGCTTCTGATTGTACCTTTACATTGGTCATAAAAGTGGAGTAACTATCATTTTGTGTCAGGCTTATTTCAGTCAGCATTATGTCCTCAAGGCTTATACACCTTTTCATGTGCTTCAGGAATTCGTTTCATCTTACTGCTGCATAATATTCCATCGGATTTATATACATTTTGTTAATTCACTCATCTGTTGATATATTCCCACCAGCAGTGCATAAGTGTCCCAAATTCTCCACATCCTCTCCAATGTTTATAGTTTCCTGTTTGTTAATAGCAGCCAATCTTATAGGTATGAGGTGGTATCTCATTGTAGTCTTGATCTGCATTTCCCTTATAGCTAATGAAAATGAACATCTCTTCATGTGTTTTTGAGCCATCTGTATTTGCTGTTCAGAAAACTGCCTATGCATATCTTTAACCCATTTTATGGTTGAGTTGTTTGTTCTTTTGTTGTTGAATTGTATGATTTCTTTATGTATACAGGATATCAAACTTTTGTCTGATGCATGATTTCCAAATATTTCTCCTATTTTGGGGGTTGCTGCCTCTTCATCTTTTTGACAAAGCCTTTTGAGGTGCAGAAGCATTTTATTTTGAGGCATTCCCATTTATCTATTTTTTATTTTGTTGCTTGTACTTGAATATAAAGTTTAGGATGCTACCTCCTATTAGTAAGTCTGTTTCTAGAAGTTTTATAGTGCTAGTTTTTATATTTAGGTGTTTGACCCACTTTGGGTTAATTTTTGTACAGAGTGTAAGATAAAGGTCTACTTTCATTCTTTTGGCTATTGATATCCAGTTATGTTATGAAAAGACTATTTTAAAATATCCCAGTTCAGTGGTTTTGGGGACCTTGTCAAAAATCAGATTTGGTGGTCTATTTCTGCACTCTTAATCTGATTCCACTGGTCAATATTTCTATCTTTGTGAAGTATGGAACTGTTCTGACCACGATGGCTTTATAATCAATTCTAAAGTCAGGAAGTGTTAATCCTTCCACTTCATTCTTCTATTTTAGGATATTTTTAGCTATTTGGTGCCTGCTTCCTTTCCAGATGAATTTGGTAGGTAGTTTTGCCAAGTCTTCAAACTTGGTTGTTGGAATTTTGATTGGTACTGTGTTGAATCTCTAGATCAATTTGTGTAAAATTGACATCTTAACTATATTTATCCTTTCTATCCATGAGCAGGGAATGTCTTTCCACCCATTTAGATCTTTGATTTCTTTTAGCAATGTTGCATAGTTTTCTGCTTACAAGTCCTTTACAGCCCTTATTAAGTTCATTCCTAAGTAATTGATTTTTTTTAGTTGCTATTTTGAAGAGAATATTTTCCCTAACTGACTTTTCAGTTAGGTCATTGCTTCTGTATATAAATGTTACTGATTTTTGCACATTAACTTTATATCCTGCCACTTGACTGAATTTGTTTATTAGCTCAAGTACCTTTGTTATAGATTTCTCATGATTTTCCAAATATAGTATCATGCCATCTACAAATAATGAAAGTTTTACATCTTCCTTTCTAATTTGGATGGCTTTAATTTCTTTGTCCTGCTTTATTGCTCTAGCTAGAATTTCTAGCACAATGTTGAATAATAGTGGTGACAGTGGGAATCCTTGTTTCATTTTTGATCTTAGGAGGAAAGTTTTCAATCTCTCTCCATTGAGCCTGATGCTGACTATTGGTTTTTTATATATGCCCTTTATAATATTGAGGAAGCTACCTTTGATTCTACCTTTCAAAGTGTTTTTATCAGAATAGGATGTTGAATTTTGTCAAGTGCTTTCTCATCATCAATTGAGATGATCATATGATTTTTCCCTTTTGATCTGTTAATGTGCTGTATTAATTCATTGATTTTCTTGTGTTGAACCATCCTTGCATTACTGGTATAAATTCCACTGGGTCGTAGTGAATAATTCTTTTAATGTGTTGTTGGATTTGATTTGCTGGTATTTAGTTGGGAATTTTTGCATCTATGTTCATTAGGGAGATTGCCCTGCAGTTTTCCTTTCTTATAGCATCTTTACCCAGTTTTGGTATTAAAATTATATTAACTTCCTAAAATGAGTTAGATAATGTTCCTTTTTCCTCAATTTTTTGAAAAGTTTGAACAGATTGTTGTTAGTTCTCTTTGGAATGTTTGATAAAATTCCCCTATGAAGCCATGTGGTTATGGGCTTTTCTTAGAGTAAAATTTTTGATGATTGATTGAATCCCTTTACTTGTGATTGGTTTGTTGAGATCTTCTATTTCTTCCTGACTCAGTGTAGCTTGTTTGTGTGTGTCCAGGAATTTGTCCATTAATCTAAGTTGTCTAGATTGTTGGCATATAGTTGTTCATAGTCTCCTCTTGTCTTTCCTTTTATTTCTTCAGGGTCTGTGGTAACACACCCCCTCTCTTTTCTGATTTTGTTTATTTGCATCATCTCTCTTTTTTTGTAGTCTTGCTAGTGGCCCATTAATTATATTGATTTACTTAAAGAATCAATTTTTTTATTTTATTGATTCTTTCTCTTGATCTTTTGCTCTCCCATTCATTTAGCTCTGCTTTAATCTTTGTTATTCTTCTTCTGCTATTTGCTTTGGGGTTAGTTTGCTATTCTTACTCAAGTTCCTCCAGGTGAGCAACTAATCTTCAACTAATCTTCCTAGCCCTTTAAAATTCTTCTTCTGAAATACCAGTGATTCTTATATTTGTGGGCTTCATTTTGTCCATCATTTCCCTGAGGTCCAACTCAATTTTGTCCATCTTTATTTACCATTTGCTGTTTTGAGTGTTCAAAATGAGTTATCTTCTCCTCTAATTCACTTATTCTTTCTCCTACCTCTTCAAACCTGCAGTTGTGTATCTCTAGTGTGTTACTTATTTTGTCTACAGCATCTTTGATCTCTGTGATATCTGCTATTTTTATTTACTCTTTCAAATTCCTCTTTATTCTCTTCTAGTGTCATCTTGATCTCATTTATGTCACGAGCCATCCCTTTTATTTTATTTAGCAGAGTTATATGAATATTTTTAATTAGTTGTTCCAATATCTGTGTCTCCTATGGTGTTTTAATTTGGTTGTTAGGCTGTACTCTATCTGTTTGCACCATGATATGTTTAGTGATCTTCTGCTGTCTTGGTCTCATGTAAATTTTTTCCCATGTAAATATTTTGATTGTTTCACTTTGCTAGTTTATTTCCTCCAGTATTCTAAAGCCTTACTTTTGTGGGATTGATGTGGAGCAGGATCAGGGTACAGGGTGTGGCACAACAGTGCAACGATACATTTCTGTGCAGATATATGTGCAGGTTGTGGATGCTACATTGGTGCCTTTGATCATGGGTGCCCAGCAGTTGTGGGGGATTGGCTCTTCAGATACATGTTTCTGGGGGGCTGGGCCCTGCTGTATGCTGTCTAGGGCATGGGGCCCTTTGTACACCTGTGCAGAGCTAGGGCAGCTAGTTGGCATTATGCCTCCATGGACTGGGGGCAGATGTGTCCCAGTTATGCAGATTAATGTTTTCCCAGTGCTGGAGGGCTTGACTGGGGACCATACACAGGGACAGATCTGGGAGAGCCATACACTGATGTATCCATGAGTAGAGCTGAGGTGTGGGGCTGTCTGGGCTGGGGGAGGATGTAGCCTGGGTATCGAGGTAAGTTCGCACAGCCGTTATGCACTGGCATCTGTCTTCAGGGTCATGGACTGGGATTTAGGGCTGGGGGACAGGGCAAGACTGCACTTGCACTGGAGAGGTGGGTTGGGATGTGCTTGTGATGTGGTTGTAGGGTGGGTATGTGTGTTTGGGGTGGAGTTATAGGGTGGATGCACATGAGGGGCTGGTAGGGCAGGGGGCTTGGAGCATGTGGGTGGGTGGTGTGTGATGGAGTTTGGGTGCATGGGGTGTGGGGTGATTCACTGGTTTGGGGGCTGCACTGGTGGAGGTAGTGCATTTAAGCAGTTTGACTTAATTCCTAGTTCCCAGCTCCTCGCCTACGCACTCCTGAGGGCTCTGGGTTTCTCCATTAAGCTCTTTGCACCAGCTGGAAGGTCTCCAATTCTCTGCTTCTCAGTTCCTCAGCTTTTGCAGCCAGAGCCACCCTGTGTGGTGCAGAATACTCTCCCAGGTCTCTTAAACACTGGAATTACCATCGCATTTGCCCTCCCATCCCTTCTCTAGCTGTTCTAGCTGTTCTCTAGCTGTTCTAGCAGGGGTGAACTTGATCTATCCTATTCTGCTATCTTTCTGGAACTCTTTCTGTCCAGTTTTTGAAAACCTTAAAGGTGGTAGCCATTAGATCTTGTTGTGGAGTGTGGGGACCCTCTTCACACTTTTGAGATATGCGCCTTATATCTGAGATAGCCTGGGAATTGAAACAGGAATTTAACCACAGTTATCCCTCAGAGTTTTCTGGGGGTAAGATGTGTGTGTGTGTAAGCAGAGCTTCAGTGAGCCTGACCATAAATTGTGCTGGGTTCTCATTGGGTCACTGAAAGACTTTAAATTTATCAAATTACTCATTTTTAGGGAGGCTTTTTCAAGCCCTGCAAGGATTCAAGTTTGGAAGTGATTATGTTTTTGTATGTCAGGGTGATTAATCTGATATTGCTAATTGGACTCTGCTTGTTCCCTAGGGAGTTTGGTGCTGTCTGTGGTGTGTAAGGTGTCTGCATATTGTCATGCCACCTGCCAGATTCTTTCCCTCTCCTCTGGAAGTAAAGTGGAGGTAACAATCGTGTGGAGATCTTGTAATGTAAAATTATAAGATTGTAAATTCTTTAATATATTGAGTAGGGTTGGTGGAAAATGGACCTAGCTTTTTCTCTATTTCTCTCCTGAGAAAATGGGACATGTACATGGACTATGGCTTCAGTACCAGCTACTTTGCATAGTGGTAGGAGCAGTTGGGAAGTGTTAGATAATAAATTATCACAATGTGTGCAGGAGTGGGTTTCAGAGGGAGTTGGAGAGGGTGAAGTTTGAGAGTGGGTTTCAGAGGGAGTTGGAAGGGGAGGAGTTTGAGAATCTGGAATCGAAGGAAGTTGATTGTCCTGTTGAATTCAATGTCTGTTGGAAGGGGGGCTCGATTGGCAGGGTCAGAATCATCAGATTGATTAGGGTAAGGGGGAGGATGCTACTCTGGGTGAATGGTCTCTTAGAGAGATGCTAGCCTCCCAAGCTCAATCTAGATACCAGGTGCCCCCTCACCTAGAGAAATTGCTGGAGCTGTGTCAGAACCAAGTCCTGGGGATTTTCAAAAACAGATGAGAGTCCAAATAGCCGGATAAGGACTGGAGGATGACAGGGGTAGGCAGGGTGGACTTACAATTTTAGTTCTGGCAGTTTGGCAAGAGGAGGGGTATAAGCTGCAAGGATATGATAGATTGAGCAAGGGGAGCAAAGAGATGAATGAGAGTGGACAGAAAGGAGGGCCTGAACATACAGAACTTCACTCCATTTTCCAGTCCAATAAATTCAATTGTTAAGATCATGGAGTATTTTATAATCAAAGGTCCCATTCTCTGGACACTGAATTATTGTCTTGTAATAGAAGATGAGGTGCTTAGGTCAAATTTGTCTCAGTAACTTAAGGTTTTGTATTGTTTAAGTAGGCACTTTAGGGAGGTGGCCATTGAGGGTAGGGAGTGCCCCATGTCCATGTTACCAACATAAGAGAAGAAGATTTCCTTAGAGTTTGGTGTTTTCCAACTTTAAAGGACCTGGGTAAAGATCTCCTCTAGAGCTGAGCATCCCCAAGCTGAAAAGGAACCAGATAGATCTGAACAGTCTCTTAGAGAGATGCCAGCATCCCAAGTTCAATCTAGAGACTAGGTGCCCTTTCACCTAGAAGAATTGCTGGAGCTGTATCAGAACCAAGTCCTGGGGATTTTCAAAAACAGATGAGGGTCCAAATAGCCAGATAAGGACTGGATGATGACAAGAGTAGGCAGGGTGGACTTACAATTTTGGTTCTGGCAGTTTGGCAAGAGTGAAGTTCCAATTTCCTTTATGGGTGGCACAATCATAATCAGAGGCGGAGTGTGCAGAGTGAGTCTGGAGGGGTACTTTGAGACTTAGTCCCTGACTGGGCTTTGGATTGGGGAATAAACACCAGAAAAGCTGCTGCTCCTTGCTGCTTCCCCAGTTGCAAGGCAGAGTGGGGTCAAAGAGTCCCTTGCCTTGCAGACTGCCAGGAAAGAATCAGAAGGGGGCAGCACCCAGGACCCACTGACCAGGATCTGAGAGTAAGCCCAGGATGAGCTGTTTCTGCCTGCTGCTTCCCAGGTTGCAATGCCAGGGGGTTGGGAGTCCCCTCACTCTGAGCCTGGGTTTCAACACCAGATGAAAGACAAACTCACCATGAATAAGGTGGGACAAGGAGTTCAGGCAAAGACTCTGTTTTAGGAAGAAGCAGAGCTGCCCAGGCATTATTTCAAGAGAGAGAGAGAGAGACAAATGACTGCCTCAGGGTGACAGGGGATAGGTTTTCAAAGTTCTAGAGATTTGGGATACAAGGGTTGGGCAGGTCTGTATTGTCTAGTTTTCAGAAATAGGGGGCTAAATTAGGAGTTGGTAGCTTTCCACTGGTAAAGTTTAAAATTTAAATATGGCCTTAGGCATTCAGGGTTGTAAATGCCAGAGGGCAGATAGTGAGTAAGGGGAGTTTATGCAAAAATGCATCTGCCAGAGGGTGGAGGCTATGTAATGGGAGGTTATTGCAAAGAGCAGCTGATGGAGAGTGAAGGAGACATCGGGTTAGCATGGGTTGAGGCCAGAGAGGCTTTCTGAAATATTTGCCAGGAGTAGGTTACATACTGGGGGGAAGGTGTCCTGTCCTCCAGGCTTAACAAACACTAGCAGGGACAAAATAAGAAATTGCAAGTGAAAAAAAAAGAAAGAAAGAAATTGCAAATGACACTATTAACATTGTGCCAACATCTGTTTTGGACGCTGATTTCAATTCTTTGTGGAAAATACATAGAAGTGTGATGGCCAGTTCATATGGGAGCTCTATACTAAGCTTTCTGAGTAACGAGCAAACGATTTTCACAGCTATTGCATCATTTTACTATCCTACAAACAATGAACAGTGTTCCCATTTCTCCATGTTCTCTCCAATGTTTGTCTTTCCATGTCTCTAAATAGTAGTCATTCTTGTGTGTACATGAAATTGTATAGCACAGGGGTTTTGATTTGCATTTCCCTAATGGCTAATGATGTTCATCATAGTTTCATATACTTGTTGGACATTTCTCTATCTTCTTTGTAGAAATGTCTATTCAAGTGTTTCACCCATTTGTAAAATTTGGGTTTTTTGTCTTTTTGAGTTTCAGAATTTCTTTATATAATCTATATATTAAACCCTTTTAGGACATATTTGGAAATATTTTCTCCATTTATGTAGATTACCTTTTAACTTTCTTGATGACATCCTTTCATGTGCAAGTGTTTTTAATTATGTTGAAGGCACATTTACCTATTTTTTTAATCTTGTGTTGCTCATGCTTTTGTTGAAAAGTCTAAGAAACCATTGCCTAACAAAAGGTAGGTTGTTTTGTTTTCTTCTAGGAGTTCTATTGTTTTGACTCTTATGTCTTTGATCAATTTTGAGTTTATTTATGTGTGCAGTGTGAGATATAGGCCCACCTTCATTCTTCTGCACATGGTTAGTCAGTTTTCCCAGAACCATTTACTGAACATACTGTTCTTTCCCAATTGCTCTGGCACCATTGCCAGTTTGATTCCATATGTCTATATATTGGTCCTAGTACCAATACCCATGATGTCTTCTGAACAGTGATTTTGTAATAAGTTTTAAGACCAGGAAGCAGGAGCACTCCATTTTGTTTCTTATTTTTCAAGATTGTTAGGCAATTTGGGGCCTCTAACACTTTCATATAAATGTGATGATTGACACTTGCATTTCTGTAAAGAGGCTTTTGAAATTTTGACTGGGATTGAATTTAATTTATGAATCACCTTGGGTAGAACTGCCAATGTAACAATATTTAGTGTTCTAATTTAGGAATGAGGATAGTGCTTCCATTTATTTAGTCCTCTGATTTCTTTTAGCAATGTTTGCTCATTTTCCATTCATAATCTCTTATGTTATGCTTAAATTTATTTCTATAATTTTTATTATTTTAGTTGCTATTGCAAATGGACTTTTTTTACTTGGTTTCCTCTTCATATTGCTCATTACTAACATATAGAAATTCTGCTAATTTTTCCTGATGTTCATGGACCCCAGCACTTTCCTGGCTTCTTTTATTAGCCCTCATAGCTTTGCTGTGAGTTTTTCAGTTTTCTATATGTAGGATCATGCCAAGTGAAAATAGAAACTGTTATTCTTCTTTCTAATTTGGATACCTTTTAATCATTAACTTGCCTAATTGCTCTGGCTTCTACTTTCAATAGAACATTGAATAACAGTAGTGACAATGGAAATACTTGTCTTGTTCCTGATATTTCTTTCCCCCAGTTATTCCCTTTATCATCGAGAAGTTTTCTTTTATTCTTAGTTTCACAAGTGTTTTTTACCAAGGAGTGCTGGAGTTTTTCAAGAGCCTTTTCTGTATCAGTTTAGATGGACTTGTTCCATAATACTATTAATGTAGTCTGATTCATTGATTTTTTCCTCATATTTAACCATCCTTTTTACCCAGGATAAATTCCACTTGCTCATAGCATAAATACTATTAATTGCTGTTTTATTTGTTTGCTATGATTTTCTTGAGGATTTTTATATCTATATTCATAAGGGATAAATCTCAGTAATTTATTTTTATTTTTTCATGTAATTCTCTGTCTTTGCTATCAGGGTGATGTTAGATTCAACACACTACACTTTTTGGAAGAGTTTGGGCAGAATGGGTGTTAATTGTTCATGTAAGTTTGATAATATTCACAGTAAATCAAACTGGTCCTGGACCTTTCCTTAATGGGGGTTATTTGATTACTAATACAACTTATTTACTTGTTTCTGCCTTGTTTGCATCTTTTATTTCTTCTTGAGTCTGTGAATGTATTTTAAATGTTTCCAGGAAATTTCCCATTTCTTCTAGATAACTTACTTTGCTTTGGTTATTAATATTTATGAATTAATAACGAAATAGAGAAGTCAGGAGTGGAAGTTAGTTTGGGGAATAAGTAGTAATTTAAGTATGCAAGTTTGACTTGTGAAAATATCTAGCATATAAATGGAAATGTGTCACTGATAATTAGGAAAAATGCCAAACTAGAAATATACTTGTAGTTAAATAGCTTACATTTTGAGAGGAGACTTGCTTCAATAATCTGACAATGTAATATGAAACCATAGGGGAAGAAGTATAGTACTGAGACATAAAGTGTTGGTTCTGGAGTACTGCTGTACAATGGAACTTTCTACAATGATGGAGAATTCTCTGCATGGTCCAAAATAGTTGCCACTAGACATGTGTGGCTATTGAGCACTTGAAATGTGACTAATGAGGGAACTAAAATTTAAGTTTTAGTCAATTTTAATTAATTTAAATGTAAATTAATACATGTGGTTAGTGGATATCGTATCTAACAGCAAAGATTTAGAGTCAAATTACCTTGAATCTAATTCTGAATCACTCTCCTACCATACATATGACCTTGGACAAATCATTTAAGCCTTCTTGTACAGCACTTAGTACAGTTTCTGAAACTCAATAACACCTATTTTTCTCTTTTGAATCATGTAACTATTTGCTTTATCTTGAGCAAAAGAGCTATAACATTTGCCACCAGATATCTGTATAATATCATTTAGAAAGAGTGGAATTCATACACTCCAAATATAGTATTTCCATGGTACATTTTATTTGGGGAAGTGATGTTAGAGACACAAACTAAACTCAGCATTAAATGTTACCAAAGAACATGTTAGTATCAGGACATGCCCAGGGTACACCACAGATTTTATCTAGAATCCTCCCACCTCTTGTTGTGTTGTATCAATATTTGATCATCAGGATTAATTACTCCATTTTGTTTTCAATTCTTCTGGGACATGAAGAGCCCAGATAGCAGAAAAAAACTTCTAATTTATTGTTTGCCTCCTGGTGGAACCATTACCTTCATTGTATAATAAGACATCTAAATCAGCCAAGCCCAGAGTTGAAAGTACAGGAGGCAAATATTTTCAGTTGGTTTTTTGCTTAGTTAGAGATGTCACTTCTAATTCCACTTCATGGTTTGCAGACCTTGTGCTATGATAAAGTAACAAAGGTCAGTAATTGGTTTTAGAACATATACTGGACCATTTATGATAGCATTTTAATCACACAAGTCGATGTCTCCCTACTGGCACTCTAAGTAAATCTTCAAATAGGCCATTCTTCTGTTCTATAAGATTGGTTGCTTAAAGAAGTTGAGCCATAAGATAAAACCAATGGATGATATTGGCATCAATTTCCTTAATTCTTTCCCAGAAAGTTATTTTCTTGGTCACATGAATGAGATGCCATGATGATGAATAAGATATCTGTTAAGTCCTTGTGTAGTGGTGTTGGCAGAAGAATGGCGATAAGGGAAAGAAAGTTGAAATCCAGAATAATTGTATATTTCTGCAAAATAAACCATGATGTTTTCTTTATAAGAGTGCTTTCATGTAATCAACTAACTACCAGGAGGCTAGGATGTCTTCCAAGTACAGGCTTGAGGTTTACAGTGGTTGATGGCATATAAGGTATCAACTGTGTTAGTGGCAGGTCAGCCTTCATGTGGGGAAATCATATGGTTATAGACTTGCATAGTCTCCATATCACTAACATGGTCATTTTGTTAATGTTATCACTTACCAAGTGTGAGGCAGTAGGGATAAAGTAACATATCCATAGGGCTGGTCACACAGTCTATCTTTTGCTCTCTTTATTGGATGTATTTAAATGAATATTTACATTGACTAAATTAATTATTTCTTAGTTAGTTATGAGATGCCTACTCATACACATTTCATCTCAAATCACTTCTTGGCAAGTCCTGTAATTGTTTGCACTTTCGTAGGCACAATCATGCCATCTTTGAATGATGGCAATTTTATTTTATTTTTACAAATCTTACATTTATTCACTTGCCTGCTTAACTTGGGTAGGTCTTTCTGTTCAATATTTAACAGAACAGATGATGGAAAGTGTACTGTCTCATTTATTTTCTCATGGGGGAAGCATTTTTTATTTCATAAATAAGTGTGATTTTTGCTGTAGATCTTAAAGCTCTCTCCTAATCCTAGTTAGTGAAGACATTTTAATCATCATTTTAAGTGGAAACTTATCAAGTGCTTTTTTGCACCTATTAATTTGGTCATATTACCTTTCTTCTTTATTCTATTATTGTGATAATTTATAGCAACTGATTTTGAAAAATAAGCTAATTCAGAATAGTATAAGATTTACAGAAAAACTGCTGAGATAGTACATAAAGTCCTCATATATGCCACATTTAGTTTCCCATATCATTCACATCTTAAAATAGAAAATTAATTTTTGAATGTTAACTTACACTTCCATTCTTGGAATAAATCATTCTTGGTCAAATATTTATCTTTGCATATATTGCTAGATTTGTTTTGCTATTATTTTGTTTAGAATATTTCATGTATGCTAATGAAATTTGTCTGTAAATGTTTTGTTCTTGGAATAACTTTATCAAAATTTTGGTGGACTAATAAAATGAGTTGGGAAAGGGTCCCTCTTCTATACTCTGGAAGAGTTCATGGGAGATTGGTGTTATATCTTCCTTAAGTATTTGGAAAGATTTACTGGCAACGTCATATGGGGTTGTCTTTGTAGAAAAATTTTAATATTGGAAGTCAATTCTTTAATAGAGATTGACTAATCAGACTTCCTGTTCTTCTGTGTCAGTTTTGGTGAGTGGTGTTTCAACAAAAAAATTTGTCCATTTCTTCCAAATTTTCAACTTTTTATGTAAAATTGTTTATAATATCCGTTATTGCCTTTGTAATGTCTGCAGGGAACTTATCATTCTTAATTTTGGTGACTTGTGCTTTCTTTCTTTTGATTAGATCAGGAGTGCCAGGTTTGTATCAGTGTTACATATTTTCACTACCAAATTTCTATAAAGAATAAAAAGTATTTTTAATAATTCAAAAAATTTCATTGTTTGATTTCTGCATATTTGTGAGTTTTTCAGTTCTCCCTCTGTTATTATTGTTTATCTTTATTCCACTGTGTTTGGGAAAGTTACATTGAATTTTTAAAATATTTTTAAATTTATTAAGATGTCTTTTCTGTCCTAATGTATAGCTATACATGAGAATGAACAATGCTCACTATAGAAGAATGCATTTTTCTACTATGGAGTAAATGGTTCTATACATCTCCTAGATCTAAATGATTTAAAATATAATTCAAGTTTTTTAATTCCTTATTAATAACCTGTCTAGATTTCCATCAATAATAGAGAGCATTGTGTAGAAGTCTCCTACTATTAATGAAGAACCCTCTATTCAAATATGTTAATGCTGGACCTAGACATTTTAGGCATTTCTGTTCAGATCATTTACATCTATAAATTTTATATCTTCTTGTTGAATTCTCCCCTCTATATGCTTATAGTGTCCTCTTTCATCCCTTGCAACATTTTTTTTACTCAAAGCCTCTTTTATCAAATATTAATCTAACTGCAACAGTTCTCTTTCATTTACTGTTTGAGTGGAATAATTTTTTTCATCTTGTCAATTTCAAACTGCTTGTGTCTTTGAATTTAAAGTAAATTGTATACAGCATGTAACTGGGCCACAAATTCTCCACTGTTCTGCCATTCTGCACCTTTGAGATGAGAGTTTAATCTGTCTACATTTAAAGTAACAACTGATTTTGCAGGGTCTTCTTATATAATTTTACCATTTGGTCTTTTAATTTTTCTAATTTTCCCCTATGTTGTTTTGTTAATAACTACATTTTCATATTTTTAGATTCTTTGCTTTGTACCATTAAAGGCCCCTTCTTATTTCTATCTGAATACATGTTTCAGAAATTTTCTTTGTGGTTAACATGGGGTTCAATTTAACACCTTACATCTGAAACTTTATCATTTGATTGATACCGATTAACTTTAATAGCATACACATTGTTCTCATACCCCTCTATCCCATCACCTGATTATTATACTTTTTACAAGTTATATATTTAAACATTTTATAGCCTATATTGTAGAATTATCTTTAATTTTTATACATTCACATTTTAGAATCTTTAAGAAGTAAAAAGCAGAGTTACAAAAAATACAATACAATTCTGCTGTAATTTATACTTACCCACATTATGTTTATGGGAGGTCTTTATTTCTGCTTGCTATGACCCACTTTCTCGTGTCCTTCATTTTAATCTGAAGAAATTCCTTCAACATTTCTTGTAGGGAAGGTCTGGTGGTCAAGGTTTGGTCTTGTTTATCTGTGGAGGTTTTAATCTTGTCCTTGTTTTTGAGTGTCAGTCTGCATGATAGAAAATTCTTAGTTGGCAATTGTTTAATTTCAGCCCTTTAAATAGTTCTTCTCACTGCCGTCTTACCTCCTTGATTTCTGATGAGAAATCAGCACATACATTTATCAGAATTCCCTTCTATATAACTCATGGCTTTACACTTGAAATTTTCAAAATTATCTCCTTGTCTTTGTCATTCAACAGTTTTTATTAATATATGTCTGGATGTTGTTCTTTAAGAGGTTATCATGTTTGGGTTCTATTGGACTTTTTGAATGTATACATGCATATATTTTGTTTAATTTGGAAATTTTTCTGCCATTATTTCTTTAAATAATTCTTCTGTCTCTTTATTTCTTTCTTCTTTTCTTCTTTCCTTCCTACCTTCCTACTTTTCTTCCTTCCTTTCTTTCATTCTTTCATCTCCCATAATACACAAGTTTGCATGCTTGACAGTGTTCCACAGTTCTCTTGGATTCTGTTATTTTATTTTCATTCCTTTTTTCTTGAGTCCTTAGCCTTTTCCTTTCCTAAAAGACTGGATTTCTGGTTCTGGCTGTAGGTGTTCCTTGATCCTTGGATTTTCTGTCACATGGCAATACACAGGAGAGTGTCTCCTGGTTTCTCTCTCCATTTCATCATCATTCAACCAGTTAGGGATTCTAATAATCAGGAATAAGCCCCAGCTTGACTCAGTAGGGCCACATTTAACTGAAATAATATACTGAAGAGCTTTTATTTACAGTGGGTCCATAGGCACCAGAATTCAGAACAAGAGCAAGAACCAACTATGGTACACAATTCAGTCTACCACATACAGTTTGAACACAAAGTGTATATTATTTTATTAGGTTACATTCAATGAAAAAAATTTTGGTTTCTATCTTGAATTTCCACATGGCAACATAGCAGAGTTGAACAGACATGGCATCACAACTATGACATCTACTGTTTTTTGGCACTGGGGAGAATCTCAAGCATCCTTTACCCTACATTTCCTTATCTATAAATTATGTAGTGATACAGACATTATGAAGCCAGCACTGTAAAACATTTCAAATGAGAGGTACTCAGAATGGAAGTCATATTGAAAAAATGTGTAAATAAGATTTACAATCACTAACAGTAAGATTAAGCAAATGTCTCTTCAGCATTTACATTTATTCCATCTTGAGTCTATAGAGTGCTATTGCTTTCATAACAGGCAAATTAAAAAGGAAAAGGAAAACCCAAATTATGCATTTACTATCACTTTATGTTATGCCAAAAGTAATGCGATGATAAAAAATCAATAGTAAAATTTTTGAAAATTGAAAAAATTTTGAAAAGTTGAGACCATTTACTTACCTGTATATTGTAGATGCCAGGGGTATCCCTGGGGTGTCCAGAATTTTGCATCAGTGTTCTAATCCCTCAGAGTTTAAATGCAATTAATGCACTGTCTTTTATGCAAAGACTTGAAAGTTGCAGTTTTTAGCCTAAAGAATTGAAAGACATATTGGCTTGATATATTTTTCATAAAGTTATTCATTCATACATTAACCAATTTTAATTTGTTTATAATTAGCCCAATATTTCCAAATATTTTATGTGTGTTACATGCTGACATTGGTCTGGAAGCTGTGTGACGAATTATGAGAAAATGGTTACATGTACTTTCATGCGAAAAAATCCTAGAATTATGCCTGAATGATAAAGGATTATGTTCATGTTTTATTTCATGTCAGAGACTCACTGATTCACTTTGAATGAGTGGGACATTCTTTTGTATAGGTTCACAAAGATAAAGCAACAAGCAACATTTGTGAAACTATTAATTGAATAACAATTATATGCATGAATAATTTCCACTTTGTAGAAAAGTACAGCCCCCTTCAGTAATTTTATTGAACTATAAATTGAAATTAGCATTCTATATACTGAAGCTCTGGGCTGCACAAAGACCTCACTGCTTCTGCCTTATTTGCTGAACTTGATTGCATTCATTCTTGTTATATGATCACTCTTCACTTCCATGAAGAAATAGAAATTCTCCAAAATTTCTGAAGTAAAATGTTTTAATGCAATAGTAAAAAAGAAGACATTGGTCTCATTATGTGAGCAACTTCACTATCTATATTTTCTATTCTAGTCCTATTAACATTGTGTCTCTCCCCCTCAAAAATAAGTGAATGCTGCAGAAAAAAGTGTAACTGATTCAAGAGAGAAGGAACAAAAAAACCAAAATAATACACATGCAAGATAAGATTCTCTTCCTATGCTGGTAGGAAAGTTTATTCATTTGCTAAAGTTGCTGTCATGAAATATAATAGATATGGATGGCTTTTAAAAGGGGAATTTATGAAGTTGCAAGTTTACAGTCCTAAGACTGTAAAAATACTCAAACTAAGGTCTCCAGGGAAAGATACCTTGGCTCAAGTAACGGCTGATGATGTTCAAGGTTTCTCTGTTAGCTGGGAAGACATGTGACTGGCATCATTGGGTTCTACTTTCAAATATCTTCCCCTAGGGCATTCACTTTCTGCACAACATTTTGGTTTTTTGTTGCCTCTGTTGTCTCTGTGGCTTCAGAAGATTTTTCAAAGATGCTTCTCTCTTAAAAAGCTCCGTTGAGTAAAATATCTTGAATGGGTGGTGATACATCTCCATGGAATCCACCTAATCAAAAGGTCTCACACAAAATTGAGTGTATCACATCTCCATCAAAACAATTTAATAAAAGAAGATCCCACCCTAACTTACTGAATCTGGATTAATGAACAGGGCTTTACTGGGGTACACAACCATTTCAACCCTGCACATTCCACCCCCTGGATTCCCAGAAGACATGTTCTTTCCAAATGCGTAATACATTCATTCCATCACAATGTCACAAAGCCTTAAACCATTTCAGTAACAAACACATACAAGACAGAGTCAAATCCAGTACAATATCTCATCAGTTGTGGGCATATTCTGTCCTAAGGTAACATTCTCCTTTGGCTCTGGACATGTGAAGCTGAGAACATGTTAGTGGTTGCCAACTTACAAAGAAGAAACCATCATAAGATAGCTGAGCCCATTGCCATGAGGGGACATTGAAAGGAAAAGAGATGTCATTTGACTTAAGCCTTTCCAAAAATCTGTAAGGCAAATCCCATTGGATTTCAAAGTCTGAGAGTCATTTACCCTTGCGTTTTAGCAAACAGCACTCCTGCCCCTTTCCACTGACTATGCAGTGATTCTGCTCTGAAAATAGTGGGATGAGGGTTGTAAGACTAGGTATCATTGGGAAGAACACCTTTTTCTCAGTTCCACCCTCTCCTAACATCAGGGCAGTACTCAGTCTCTCTGACATTATTGGGACACATGCCCAACCCCTTCAGAAAAAGTATGGTGATTGCCAGACTCACCCATTCTTCAGTTTGTGTGCTCCACCCTGTCTGAGGCCTGATACGTTCAGACTCTTCTTGAGTAATGAAGCAGAAGGCCTTCTCCTTCTTGGGCAAGTTCACCTTCTGCACATGTATGGGTGGGTCCACTCTCCTGGTCAAATATTTCCTAGCTCTAGACCTTAGCTTCCAGGATTATGTCTCTGAAGTCACTTTTCCTTCTGTTTGTCCCTTTTCTGTCCATTTTAATCTAGAAAGGCAGAAATTCCATTCATACAGATCCCACAAACCCTTTGTTTTCTATGAAGTATGCAGGGATCACAGTGATCAACACCAAGATTTCCACACATCCTTTCTGGATAACTCCACCTCCCATCCTCATGTTTCCTATAATGGAATTAATTAAATCCTCCCCTGGGTCCCTATCCACTGGGGTCTCACCTTCTGGAAGCTCAGAATATTCCTGATCATCAATTTATGTTTTCTTTGTACCCAATAGTTCAATTCTCAACTTATCTCTTTCATGTGGCATTTTACCAAAAACTACAAAGAGGAGCCAGACTGCATTTTCTACATTTAGTATGGAAATCTTTTCAACCAAGTATCCCGAGTCTTTGCATTAAAATTCTAACTTCTAGCTAACAGCAGCATTCAAATCGGTCAGTTTATCTGCCATTTTAAACTGAGGATTCCCTTCCTCCCAGTATGCAATAATACATGCATCATTTCAGTCCAAGGCCTTATCAGAAGTATCCTTAGAATCCACATTTCTCTCAACTGTCTATTCACAGCATTCCATTCTTCTCTGTCATATTTCTCCCAAATCTTTCAAAATCTCCCCCTTACTCATTTAAAAAGCCATTCCAAAATGTTTGGTATTTGCAAACAGCAACACCCTATTTCTCTGTACCAAAATCTCTCTTTCCTAAAGCTGCCAGAATGAAATATACCAGAAATAGAATGATCATTAAAGGTGAATTTATAATGTTAAAAGATTACAGTTCTAAGGCTATAAAAATGTCCAAACTAAGATGTCCAGTGAAGGATACCTTGACTCATGGAAGGGTGAATTATTTTCAGGGTTTCTCAGCCACCTGGGAAGGCATGTGGCTGGTTTCTGCTGAATTATTTGGCTTCTTGTTTGAAAAATTTTCCCTGCATGCATTTATTTTTTGCATCACAAAATATTTCAAACTCCTGTTGGTTCTATCACCTCTGTGGTTTCTGAAGCTTTTTCCAAAATGATTCCCTCTTAAAGGGTTCCAGTAAGCAACCTACCTTGCATGTGTGGAGACACAGCTCCATATAATCCACCTAAACAAAAACCCTACCAGAATTGAATGGGTTACATCTCCAAGGAAACAATTTATTCACAGGATTCCACCCAACAATACTGAATTAGAATTAAAGAACATGGATTTTCTGGGATACACAATAGCTTCAAACTGGCACAGCTAGTAAAGATTTCTGGTAAGGGCCCAATTCTGTTTCAGGTGCAGACAAGCACAAGATTTCTTTGAAATACAGATATTCTGAGAAGAATCATTCTGTTTTATACATGCCTCCTTATTCAATTCCATATGCATTATAGAAATGTTTGGGTGACCAGTGTGTGGCATCTATAATAGAAAATATCCAAAGATAATTTGTGGATGATAAATGACTCTAGATAATTGACACAAGTGGGCATAAATAAGATTTATGTATCAACACAACTTTGAAATATTAAGAAATATATTTTAGGCTATGATATGAACTGACAAATATTAATGAGGAAATAATTTGAACAGAAATAAAACTTCAATTCTCCTAATATTGTGTTGACTCCTGTCCTTGTTTTCTAGCTGCCAGAATGCAATATACCAGAAAGGAATGGCTTTTAAAAAGCTGAATTTAATAAGTGGCTAGTTTATAGTTCTAAGGCCACAAAAAATGTCCAAATTAAAGGAAGGTTATAGAAATGTCCAATTTAAAGCATCCAGGAAAAGATACCTTGCTTCCAGAAGGCTGGTGAGGTTCAAGATTTCTCTGTCAACTGGAAAGGCATGTGGCAAATGTGGCAATGTCTTCTACCTTCCTCTCCAGACCTTTTGTCTCATGAAACTCCCCTGGGGGTATTGTCCTTCATCTCCAAAGGTCATTGGCTGGTGGTCTCTGTAGTTCCTGTGTCTGTGCTGCCATTATCATTCTGCCATCATTCTCTGCTCTCTCAGAATCTCCCATCATTCTGCAGCTTTCTCCAAAATGCTTCCTCTTCTAAAGGGTTAATGTTACCACTAACAATTGGTGGGTCACATCTCCATGGGAGCAATCAAAATACTCCCAGCCAGCAATATTGAATGAGGATTAAAGGACATGGTTTATCTGAGGTCCACCACAGATTCAATCCAACACACTCCATGCTTTGGACCCCATAAAGACATGTCTTTTCCAAATGCAATGCATTCAGAAAGCCTTAAACCACTTTAGTAACAAAACAAACACAATACAAAGTCAGAAACAGTACAAAATCTCATCAAGATCTATTACAGGCATGGTCTGTCCTAACGCAAAATGCTCCTCTGGCTCTGGGCCTGTAAACCTCAGAACAAGTTGCTTTCTGTTGATATACAAAAGAGGAACATTCATAGGATACATATTCCCATTTCTACAGGGAGAAATTGGAAGGAACACAGGGGTCACCAGACCCAAGCTGTTTCAATAAACTGTAGGGCAAACTCCATTAGATTTCAGTGTCTTCTGAAAGTTTATCTTTGGGGCTTTAGGAAGTGGCAGTCCCACCCTTTCCAATGGCCTATGCAGTGTCCTGCCTCTCTCCAAATGCAACCTTGGGAGACATTGGGGAGAACACAATTTTCTCGGCTCCACCCTCTCCAAGCATCAAGGCTGCACCCAGGCACTCTGCCATCTCTGGGGCATATACTCAACCCCACCATGTTGTGGAAGCCAGGCTCTCCCTAAACCCAAAGGAATGTTCTCCATCCTCTCTAAGGTCTGAGGCTGCATGGCTTTTCCACTGCAATAAGGTGGAAGGCCTTCAGGTCAAACTCACCCTCTCCACATACTTGGTTTGCTCTCCTGTTCAAAGTTTTCTTGACTCTAGACATTAGCTTCCATTCTGAAGCCTCTGAAGTTATTCTTCCTCCAATATGTTTCTTCTCTGTCCCTCTCAGTTCCTGACTGGCATTGATTTTCTTTATACAGATTCCACAATACTCTCATTGGCTTTCTATGAAGTAGCCTCAGATCATGCCCAACAGTCATAAGGAATTCCTGGATAATCCTTCCAAAATAACTCCATATCCAATCCAAGCTTTCTCTGAAATGGTTGGCTGATTCCACATTTGGATAAATTCTCATATAGGGCACTCTTCTCTGAGGTCTCTCTTCCTGGAAGCCCAGAATTTTCCAGAACATCAATTTCTGGTTTCTTTGTACCCAAGCATAATTTTCTTAGTTAGACTCTTTACTGTCACATTTCACTATAAGTTGTGAGGAGAAACCAGGCTGCACTTTTCACATTCAATTTGGAAATCTCTTCTGCTAAATATCCAAGTTCATGGCTTTTGAAATCTCTCTCTAGCCAAAGGCACTACTCAATTTTGACAGATTATCTGCCATTTTAAAACATGATCACCTTCCTTCTAGTTTGCAATAACACATGCCTCACCTCTGTTCAAGGCCCTATCAGAAGTATCTTTAGAGTACACATTTCTATCAATAGTCTCTACAACTCCTCCAAAATCTTCCCCTTATCTATTTAAAAAGCCATTCCCACATGCTTGGTATTTGAAAACACTGCAGCATCTCAATTCTGGTACCAAAATCTGTTTATGTGCTAGTTGCTGGAATACAATATATCAGAAAGGAATGGCTTTTTAAAAGGGAAATTTAATAAGTTTCTAGTTTACAGGTCTAAGGCCACAAAAATTCAAGGATATAGAAATGTTCAATCAAAGGCATCCAGGGGAAGATACTTTGGTTCCAAAAGGCAAAAGATGTTCAGGAAAGGCACATGGTGAACACGGTGATGTCTTCTATATTCCTTTCCCCAGGCGTCTTGCTTCATGAAGTTCCCCAGGGTCACCGTCCTTCTTCTTTCTCCAAAGGGCACTGGCTGATGGTCTCTATAATTCTTATGTCTCTGCTGCTCTTGTTATTCTGTTGCCATTAGCTGCTGTTGTAGTTTGCTAGCTGCTGGAGTGCATTATACCATAAACAGGATGGTTTTTAAAAGGGGGAATTTAATAAGTTATTAGTTTACAATTCTAAGACTGAGAAAATGTCCCAATTAAAATAAGTCTATAGAAATGTCCAATCAAAGGCATCCAAAGAAAGATACCTTGGTTCAAGAAGGCCAATGAAGTTCATGGTTTCTCTCTCAAGTGAAATGGCACATGGCAAACACAGTCAGAGTTTCTCTTTCATCTGGAAGGGCACGTGGCAAACACAGCACCATCCTCTAGCTTCTTCTATTCTAGCTTCTGGTATCATGAAGCTCCCCAGGAGGCGTTTTCCTTCTTCATCTCCAAAGGTCGCTGGCTGGTGGATGCTGCTTCGTGGTGCTACAGCATTCTTTGCTCTCTCTGAATCTCCCATTCTCCAAAATATTTCCCCTTTTATAGGACTCCAATAAACCAATCAAGACCCACCCAAATGTGTGGAGACATGTCATCACCTAATCCAGCTTAACAACCACTATTGACTAAATCACATCATCTGAGGGAGATGTATAATTGGAATAGACATACTGAGCAACTGTCAGAATCCCCACATTGGCTCTCCAACTCGTGCAGTGAGGGCTGTTATGGTGGTAAATGCCAAGAGGAGGCCACTAGAACTGCCCTTACTAAGCAAAATAGTAAGTCAGAAGCAATACTGGATTCCTGGAGGGATTCAGAGATTATTGTCACTCTTAAGGACTTGAAGGATGCAGGGGTGGTGAATCCCACCACATCTCCATTCCTCTTATTTGGCCTGTGCAGAAAACAGATGGGTCTTTGAGGATGACAGTGGATTATGGTAAACTCAACCAGGGGGTAACTCCAATTGCAGCTGCTTTTCCAAATGTGGTATCATTGCTCTAGCAAATCAATACGTCCTCTGGTACCTGGTATGCAGCTATTGATCTCACAAATGCTTTTTTCTCAATAGCTGTTAGTAGGGACACCAGAAAAAGTTTGCTGTCAGCTGGAAAGGTCAGCAATATACTTTCACTGTCCCATCTCAGGGGTTTGTCAACACTCCAGCACTATGTCATAATCTTGTCTGCAGGAAACTTGATCGTTTCTCCCTCCCACAAGACATCACATTGGTCTATTATATTGATGATATGTTGATTGGACCTAGTGAGCAAGAGGTAGCAACTAGTCTAGACTCACTGGTAAGGCACTTGCATGTCAGAGGATAGGAGATAAGTCCAACAAAAACACAGGGGTCTTCCACCTCAGTGAAATTTCCAGGTGTCCCATGGTATGGGGCATGTCGAGGTATGTCTTTTAAGGTGAAGGATAAGTTGCTGCATCTGGCCCCCCCATGACCAAAAAAGAGGCACAATGCCTAGTTTGTCTCTTTGGATTTTGGTGACAACATATTCCTCATTTGGGTGTGCTACTCTGGCCCATTTATTGAGTGACCAGAAAAGCTGCTAATTTCTGTGGGGACTTTCCCAAGAGGGGGCTCTGTGACAGGTACAGGCTGCTGTACAAGCTTCTCTGCTACTTGGGCCATATGATCCAGCAGATCCAATGGTGCTGAAATGTCAGTGGCAAATAGAGATGCTGTTTGGGGCCTGCCAAACACTGTAGGAGGATCACAGTGCAGACCCTTAGGATTTTGGAGCAAAACCTTACCATCTGTTGCAGATAACTACTCTCCTTTTGAGAAACAGCTTTTGACCTGCTGCTGGGTGTCAGTAGAGACTGAGCACTTAACCATGGGCCACCAAGTTACCATGGAACCTGAGTTGCCTATCATGAGCTGAGTGTTGTCTGACCCACCAAGCCATAAATTTGGGCGTGTGCAGCAGCACTCTGTTGTAAAATGGAAATAGGTGTATACGAGATAGGGCCAGGGCAGTACCTGAAGGCACAAGTAAGTTACATGAGGAAGTGGCCCAAATGCCCATGGTCTCCATTCCTGCCACATTACCTTCTCTTTCTCAGACCAGACTTATGGCCTTTTGGGGAATTCCTTACAGTGAATTAGCTGAGGAAGACAAAACTTGGGCCTGGTTTACAGACGGTTCAGCATGATATGCAGGTACCACGCAAAAGTGGACAGCTACAGCACTACAACCACTTTCTGGGGTGTCCTTGAAGGTTGGTGGCGAAGGGAAATCCTCCCAGTGGACAAAACTTCGAGCAGTGCGCCTGTTGTCATTATGCTTGGAAGGAGAACTGGCAAGAGGCACATCTGTATACTGACTCATGGGCTGTTGCTACTGGATTGGCTGGATGGTCAGGGATTTGGAAAGACCATAATTGGAGAATTGGTGACAAAGAGGTCTGGGGAAGAAGTATGTGGATAGACATTTCTAAGTGGGCTAAAAACAGGAACATATTTGTATCCCATGTGAATGTGCACCAGATGGTGACTTCAGCAGAAGAAGGTTTTAATAATCAAGTGAGTAAGATGACCTGTTCTGTGGATACCAGTCAGCCTCTTTCCCCAGCAACTCCTATCATTGCCCAATGGGCTCATGAACAAAGTGGTCACGGAGGTAGAGATGGAGGTTATATATATGGGCTCAGCAACATGGACTTCCACTCACCAAGGCTGACTTGGCTACAGCCACTGCTAAGTGCTGAATCTGCCAGCAGAAGAGACCCATCTTAGGCCCCAATATGGTACCATTCCCCGAGGTGACCAGCCAGCTTCATGGTGGAAGATTAATTACATTGGACCACTCCCTTCATAGAAGGGGCAGCAATTTGTTCTAACTGGAATAGACACATACTCTGGATATGGGTTTGCTTTCCCTGAATGCAATTCTGCCAAGTCTACCATCTGTGGCTTGCACAATGCCTTATCCATCATCATGGTATTCCACATAGCATTGTTTCTGATCAACACAATTCACAGCAAATGAAGTGCAGGAATGGGCACATGCTCATGGAATTCTCTGGTCTTACCATATTCCCCATCATGCAGAAGCAGCTGGATTGATAGAACAGTGGAATAGCTTTTTGAAAACTCAATTATGGTGCCAACTTGTTGGCAATACCTTGAAGGGCTGGGGAATGTTCTCCAGGAAGCTGTTTATGCTCTGAATCAGTTCCTGCTCTATGGTGCTGTTTCTCCCATAGCCAGGATCCATGGGTCCAGGAACCAAGGGGTGAAAATGGGAGTGGTACCACTCACTATTACCCTTAGTGATCCACTAGAAAAAGTTTTGTTTCCTGTCCCTGTGACCCTGAGCTCTGCTGTTCTACAAGCTTTAGTTCCAAATTGGGGTTGCTTCCATGAGGAGAAACAATGATTCCATTGAGCTGGAATCTAAGACTGCCACCTTGTCACTTTGGGCTACTCTTACCCCTGGATTAACAAGCTAAGAAGGAGATTACATTATTGTCTGGGGTGATCGACCCTGACTATCAGGGGGAAATAGGACTGCAACTACACAATGGAGGTAAAGAAGAGTATTTTTGTAATATAGGAGATCCCCTAGGGTGTCTTTTAGTACTACTATACGCTGTGATTAAAATCAATGGAAAACTGCAACCCAATCCAGATAGGACTACCAATAGCTCTGGAACTTCAGGAATGGAGGTCTGGGTCACCCCATCAGGCAAAGAACCACAGCCATCTGAGGTGCTTGCTGAGGGTAAAGGGAACATGGAATGGGTAGTGGAAGAAGGTAATGATAAATATGAACTATGACCATGTGATCTCTTACAGGAAAGAAGACTGTAATGCTGTTTTGTTCCTGTTATACTATTTAAATTGTAAGATATCAAGTTTAAGAATGAATATTACTCAAGGGCTTGCACCTTATTCTAGAGAGATTTAATGTGTTTCCAGTTATATGCAGGACAGTTGAATATTGTTAGGTGAAAGAAAAAAATGTGTGTTTTAGAAATTATGTATGATTTAAGGTGATATGTATAGCTGCCAAATTGACAAGGGGTGGCCTGTCATGGTCAGGTTCATCTGTCAATTTGGCCAAATGGTGATACCTGTTTGTCTAGTTGGGCAAGTGCTTACCTGTCTGTTGCGATGAGGACATTTCATAGAATTAAATCATGATCATGTCAGCTGCATCCACAACTGATTACATTTGTTACCAGCCAATGGGAATATCTTATGCAATGAGTGATGCTTAATCTATCATCGAAGCCTTTTATGGAGGATTCAGAAGAAACAGGCTCTCTTCCTGCTTCAGCCGGAGAGCCTCTCCTGTGTAGTTCATCCAGACTCTCCATTGGAATCGTCAGCTTCACAGCCTGCCCTGCAGATTTTGGACTCTGCATTCTAATGGTTATGTGAGACACTTTTATAAATGTTATATTTTGTGAGTGGTTCCTGTTGATTCTGTTTCCCTAGAGGACCCTAACTAATACACTCCTAAAGGGTTCCAGTATGCAACCCCACCTTAAATAGGTGGAGACACATCTCTATGGAACCCATCTAATCAAAAGTTACCACCCATAATTGGGCAGATCACAACTCCATGGAAACAATAAAAAATATTACATGCAGCAACACTAAAAAAAGGATTAAAGGATGTATCTTTTGGGGGTATACAACATATTTAAGCTGGCACAGTGATGATTGAATGAAGTGAAAAAGTTTGAGTCCTTCAAGTTGCCTGATATCTATGCAATGTGCTTTGTATCCTTGAAAAAAGCTCTATGATGTTCCATTAATGGAACATCCTGCTGAAGCAGGAAGAATGACTGTCTCTTCTGAATTCTGCTTAAAGCCTTCTGCTGATTAGATTAAGTGTTACTCATGGCAAAAGATGCTCCCCTTAGCTAATAACAAACACAGTCAACTGCAGATGCAGCCAGCATAATCATGATTTAAGGCCATTAACTAACCTCATAGGAACAGACAGGCCAGCAGCTGCCTGAACAGAGAACCAGGCACCACCAACTGGCCAAGTTGACACATGAACTTGAGTATGGCAGTCCACCTCTTGCCAACTTGGCAGCTATGCACATCACCTTAAGCCACACTTAATTTCTAAATAGAAAACAATAACAGGCACATTTTTCCTAGTCTACCAATTCTCAACTGTCCCATATACAAACAGAAACACATTAAATCTCCACAGAATAGGGTGCAGGTCCATGGGTAATATTCACTCTTAAACTTGATATCTTACAACTTAAATGTTGTAGCATGAACAAAACAGCCTTACAATCCTCGTTTCTGTAACTGGTCATATGGTCATAGTTCATATTTCTCAATGCCTTCTTCCACTGTTCATTCCATGTTCTCTTTACCCTCAGGAAGCACTTCAGTTGACCATGGTTCTTTACCTGGTAGGCTGCCTGAAACTTTCCTGCCTGAAGTTTCAGAGCAATTGGTAGTCCTGCCTGGATTGGGCTGTTGCAGTGTTCCATTGATTTTAATCACAGGGCACCATAGTACTATAAGATCCCCTATGGGTCTCCTATATTCCAATAAATCTCTTCTTTATCTACATTGTATAGGTGCAGTTATATTTCCTCCTGAGTGTCTGGATCAAACACTCTAGCCGGTAAAGTAATCCTCTTTGTGGTTTGTGGTTCCAGGGTTATGAGTAGACCAAAGTGACCAAGTGGATGTTTTAGATTCCAGTTCAAAGGAATCATTGATTCTCCTAGTGGAAGCACTCCTACCTCTGGAACTAAAACCTGAAAAATAGCAGAACTCAAAGCCACAGGTACAGGAAACAAAAATTTTCCCAATTGATTGCTAAGGTTAATAAAGAGTGGTGCCACTCCCATTTCCACCCTTGGTTCCTGGGCCCATAGATCCTGGCTATGGGAAAAACAGCACCACACAATGCATGCTGATTCAGAGCATACACAATCTCCTGGTGAATGTCATCCCAGCCCTACAAGGTATTGCCACCTAGTTGGCACCATAATTGGGTTTTCGAAAAATGATTCCAATGTTCTATCAATTCAGCTGCCTCTGGATGATGGGAGTAATAAGAGCAGAGAATTCCATTAGTATGTGCCCATTCCCACACTTCATTTGCTGTGAAGTGGGTTCCTTGATCAGAAACAATGCTGCATTGGATACCATGACCTTGGATAATGCATTCTATTAGTCCATGGATGGTAGTTTGGCAGAAGCATAGCATGAAGGGAAAACAAATGTGTTTCCAGATTATGTGTCTATTCCTGCTAGAACAAATTGCTGTCATTCTATGATGGGAGTGGTCCAATATAATCGATCTGCCACCATGTAACCAGCTGATCACCTGAGGTATATCAGGTATTTCACCCTGGCGCCATATCAGGGGCTGAGTGTGGGTCTTGCTACTGGCACACAGGGCAATCAGCAGTGGCTGTAGCCAGGTCAGCCTTGCTGAATGAAAGTCTACATTGCCCAGCCCATGTATAACCTCCATCCCTACCACCATGAACCCTTTGTTCATGAGTCCATTGGGCAATGACAGGAGTTTCTGGGAATAGAGGCTGACTGGGATACACAGAACAGCTTGTGTTCTTATCCACTTATTATTAAAACTTTCCTCTGCTGAACTCACCCTCTGGTGTGCATTCACATTGGACACAAATATCTTCATGTTTTTAGCCTACTCAGAAAGGTCTAACCACATATCTCTTCTCCAGATCTCTTTGTCATCAACTTTCCAATCATGCATTTTCCAATTCCCTGACCACCCAGTCAAACCATTAGCAACAGCCCAAGAGTCAGTATACTAATGCATTTCCGGCCAGTTTTCCTTCCAAGTAAAATGAACAAACAGGTGCTGTTATTGAAGTTCAGCCCACTGGGAAGATTTCCCCTCACTACTCTCCTTCAGGTGCATCCCAGAAAGAGGTTGTAGTGCAGCAGCTGTCCACTTTCAGGTGGTCCTGCATATCATGCAGAACCATCTGTAAACCAGGCCCAAGTTTTCTGTTCCTCAGTCAATTCACTGTAAAGAACTTTCCAAGAGGCTATGTCTCTGATCTGGTAAAGAGAAGAAAATGTGGCAGACATTGGGCACTTGGCCACTTTTTGGCCATTGTGAAGACAATGGGCATTTGCCTGGGCCACTTCCATATGTAACTTATTTGTGCCTTCAGGACTTCCTCTGCCCATATCTCATATATGCCATTTATATTGTATGATGGAGTGCTGCAGTGCATGTCCAAATTTACGGCTTGGTAGGTCAGACAACATCTAGCTCATGATAAGCAACTCAGGTCTCATGGTTATTTGGTGGCCCATGGTTAAGCATTCAGTCTCCACTAAGGCCCAGTAGTAGGCCAAATAGAGACACATCTCTATGGAATCCATCTAATCAAAAGTTACCACCCATAATTGGGCAGATCACAACTCCAAAGGAAGGTAGTCATCTGCAGCAGATGGCAAGGCTTTGCTCCAAAATCCTAAGGGCCTGCATTGTGATTCTCCTATAGGGTCCTGCCAAAGGCTTCTGACAGCATCTCAACTTGCTGCTGACACTTCCAGCACCATTTAATCAGCTGGATCATATGGTCCATGTGGCAGGGGAGCTTGTACAGCAGCCTGCACTTGCCACAGAGCCTCCTATTCTGGTCCCCACTCATTATTAGCTGCCTTTCTTCTCACTCGAAAAATGGGTTGGAGTAAGTACCCAAATGAGAAATGTGTTGTCACCAAAATCCAATGAGACAAACTAGGCGTTGTGTCTCTTTCTTGGTCATAGAAATGACCAGATGCAGGAACTTATCCTTCACCTCAGAAGGGGTATCTCAACATGCTCCAAACCACAGGACACCTAGAAATTTCACTGAGGTGGAAGGCCCCTGTATATTTGTTGGATTTATCTCCCATGCTCTGACATGCAACTGCCTTAACAATAAGTCTAGAGTAGTTGCATTTTCATGCTCACTAGGTCCAATCAACATGATATCATCAATATAATGGACCTGTGTTATGTCTTATGGGGGGGGAGAAATGATCAAGATCCCTACAGACAAGATTATGACATAAGGCTTGAGAGTTGGCATACTCCTGCTAGGACAGTGAAAGTACACTGCTGACCTTACCAGCTGAGAGAAACTGTTTCTGGTGGTTCTTACTAACAGCCATTAGAAAAAAGCATTTGCCAGATCAATAGCTGCATACCACATATCAGGGGATGTTGATTTGCTAAAGTGATGATATGACATCTGGAACAACAGCTGAAAATGGAGTTGTCACCTTGTGAGCTTATTATAATTCCCTGTCATCCTCCAAGGGCCATCTATCTTCTGCAAAGGCCAAATAGGAGAGTTGAATGGGGATTGTATTGGGAATACCACCCCTGCATACTCTAGGTCCTTTAAAGTGGTGGTAATTTTTGCAATCCCTCAATTAATCTGGTATTGCCTCTGATTTATTATTTTGCTATGCAGGGGCAGTTCTAGTGGCTTCCACATGTCCTTTCCTACTATAGTAGTCCTCACTCCATGATTTAGAGAGCCAATGTGGGTATTCTGCCAGTTTCTCTGTATGGCTACTTCAATTATGCATTCTGGAACTGGAGAAATAACTACAGAATGGGTCTGGTGCCCACTGGATCCACTATGACATGGACCTAAGCAAAAACACTATTGATGAAATGACCTCCATAAACTCCAACTCTGATTGGTGGACCAGAGTGAAATTTTGTATCATGGAATTAATATCACTTTTGAAACAGTGTCTAATACTTCCCCAAATGTCTGATCATTTTCTATTCCAAAATGCAGCTATCCTTGTAATAGACTATGAGTACCCTTGGGGAAAGTTCGGAGGAGGATTAACAGTATAAATTTGTGGTAATGTGACAGGGTCTTCCCAAAAGGGACCTGACCTCCCCCTCATTCAAGGATCTTTGGAATGATAAACTGTCTCGTCTGGAAATTGACGAAGGTGCCAAGACCCTCAGTTTTTGTAATTCAAGTTAAACTTCTGTTCAACTGACCTAGAACTTTTTTGCCTATACAGCTCAAATAATAATTTAAACAAGAATTTAGTAGACTTCCCATTGATTGTACTTCTATGTACCCCATGATCTAATTGCCAATGCCTCAAGTCTCTGTGAATCAGATTATTTTGACTCCTGCTTTGAGCTTATTGTCCACTATAATAGCCATGTCCACCTTGTCTTTTTTTTTTTCCTTTTTTTTTATTAATTAAAAAAAGAATTAACAAAACAATTAGAAATCATTCCAATCTACATGTACAATCAGTAATTCTTAATAACATCACATAGTTGCATATTCATCATTTCTTAGTACATTTGCATCGATTTAGAAAAAGAAATAAAAAGACAACAGAATAAGAATTAAAACAATAATAGTAAGAAAAAAAACAAAAAAAACAAAAACAAAAAACCTATACCTCACATGCAGCTTCATTCAGTGTTTTAACATAATTGCATTACAATTGGGTAGTATTGTGCTGTCCATTTCTGAGTTTTTATATCCAGTCCCGTTGTACAGTCTGTATCCCTTCAGCTCCAATTATCCCTTCTCTTTTTTTTTTTTTAATTAACGGAAACAAAGAAATTAATCCAACATTTAGAGATCATACCATTCTACATATGCAATCATTAATTCTTCACATCATCACATAGATGCATGATCATCATTTCTTAGTACATTTGCATTGGTTTAGAAGAACTAGCAACATAACCGAAAAAGATATAGAATGTTAATATAGAGACAAAAATAAAAGTAATAATAGTAAAATAAAAACAAAACAAAACAAAACAAAACAAAAACCTATAGCTCAGATGCAGCTTCATTCAGTGTTTTAACATGATTACTTTACAATTAGGTATTATTGTGCTGTCCATTTTTGAGTTTTTGTATCTAGTCCTGTTGCACAGTCTGTATCCCTTCAGCTTCAATTACCCATTGTCTTACCCTGTTTCTAACTCCTGCTGAACTCTGTTACCAATGACATATTTCAAGTTTATTCTCGAATGTCAGTTCACATCAGTGGGACCATACAGTATTTGTCCTTTAGTTTTTGGCTGGATTCACTCAGCATAATATTCTCTAGGTCCATCCATGTTATTACATGGTTCATAAGTTTATCTTGTCTTAAAGCTGCATAATATTCCATCGTATGTATATACCACAGTTTGTTTAGCCACTCTTCTGTTGATGGAGATTTTGGCTGTTTCCATCTCTTGGCAATTGTAAATAATGCTGCTATAAACATTGGTGTGCAAATGTCCGTTTGTGTCTTTGCCCTTAAGTCCTTTGAGTAGATACCTAGCAATGGTATTGCTGGGTCGTATGGCAATTCTATATTCAGCTTTTTGAGGAACCGCCAAACTGCCTTCCACAGTGGTTGCACCCTTTGACATTCCCACCAACAGTGGATAAGTGTGCCTCTTTCTCCGCATCCTCTCCAGCACTTGTCATTTTCTGTTTTGTTGATAATGGCCATTCTGGTGGGTGTGAGATGATATCTCATTGTGGTTTTGATTTGCATTTCTCTAATGGCCAGGGACATTGAGCATCTCTTCATGTGCCTCTTGGCCATCCGTATTTCCTCTTCTGAGAGGTGTCTGTTCAAGTCTTTTTCCCATTTTGTAATTGGGTTGGCTGTCTTTTTGTTGTTGAGATGAACAATCTCTTTATAAATTCTGGATACTAGACCTTTATCTGATATATCATTTCCAAATATTGTCTCCCATTGTGAAGGCTGTCTTTCTACTTTCTTGATGAAGTTCTTTGATGCACAAAAGTGTTTAATTTTGAGGAGTTCCCATTTATTTATTTCCTTCTTCAGTGCTCTTGCTTTAGGTTTAAGGTCCATAAAACCGCCTCCAGTTGTAAGATCCATAAGATATCTCCCAACATTTTCCTCTAACTGTTTTATGGTCATAGACCTAATGTTTAGATCTTTGATCCATTTTGAGTTAACTTTTGTATAGGGTGTGAGAGATGGGTCTTCTTTCATTCTTTTGCATATGGATATCCAGTTCTCTAGGCACCATTTATTGAAGAGACTGCTCTGTCCCAGGTGAGTTGGCTTGACTGCCTTATCAAAGATCAAATATCCATAGATGAGAGGGTCTATATCTGAGCACTCTATTCGATTCCATTGGTCGATATATCTATCTTTATGCCAATACCATGCTGTTTTGACCACTGTGGCTTCATAATATGCCTTAAAGTCAGGCAGCGCGAGACCTCCAGCTTCGTTTTTTTTCCTCAAGATGTTTTTTGCAATTCGGGGCACCCTGCCCTTCCAGATAAATTTGCTTATTGGTTTTTCTATTTCTGAAAAATAAGTTGTTGGGATTTTGATTGGTATTGCATTGAATCTGTAAATCAATTTAGGTAGGATTGACATCTTAACTATATTTAGTCTTCCAGTCCATGAACACGGTATGCCCTTCCATCTATTTAGGTCTTCTGTGATTTCTTTTAGCAGTTTTTTGTAGTTTTCTTTATATAGGTTTTTTGTCTCCTAGTTAAATTTATTCCTAGGTATTTTATTCTTTTAGTTGCAATTGTAAATGGGATTCGTTTCTTGATTTCCCCCTCCACTTGTTCATTGCTAGTGTATAGAAAAGCTACAGATTTTTGAATGTTGATCTTGTAACCTGCTACTTTGCTGTACTCATTTATTAGCTCTAGTAGTTTTGTTGTGGATTTTTCCGGGTTTTTGACGTATATTATCATATCATCTGCAAACAGTGATAGTTTTACTTCTTCCTTTCCAATTTTGATGCCTTGTATTTCTTTTTCTTGTCTAATTGCTCTGGCTAGAACCTCCAACACAATGTTGAATAATAGTGGTGATAGTGGACATCCTTGTCTTGTTCCTGATCTTAGGGGGAACATTTTCAATTTTTCCCCATTAAGTATGATATTAGCTGTGGGTTTTTCATATATTCCCTCTATCATTTTAAGGAAGTTCCCTTGTATTCCTATCCTTTGAAGTGTTTTCAACAGGAAAGGATGTTGAATCTTGTCAAATGCCTTCTCTGCATCAATTGAGATGATCATGTGATTTTTCTGCTTTGATTTGTTGATATGGTGTATTACATTAATTGATTTTCTTATGTTGAACCATCCTTGCATACCTGGGATGAATCCTACTTGGTCATGATGAATAATTCTTTTAATGTGTTGTTGGATAAGATTTGCTAGAATTTTATTGAGGATTTTTGCATCTATATTCATTAGAGAGATCGGCCTGTAGTTTTCTTTTCTTGTAATATCTTTGCCTGGTTTTGGTATGAGGGTAATGTTGGCGTCATAGAATGAATTAGGTAGTTTTCCCTCTGCTTCGATTTTTTTGAAGAGTTTGAGGAGAGTTGGTACTAATTCTTTCTGGAATGTTTGATAGAATTCACATGTGAAGCCGTCTGGTCCTGGACTTTTCTTTTTAGGAAGCTTTTGAATGACTGCTTCAATTTCTTTACTTGTGATTGGTTTGTTGAGGTCATCTATGTCTTCTTGAGTCAAAGTTGGTTGTTCATGTCTTTCCAGGAACCCGTCCATTTCCTCTAAATTGTTGTATTTATTAGCGTAAAGTTGTTCATAGTATCCTGTTATTACCTCCTTTATTTCTGTGAGGTCAGTAGTTATGTCTCCTCTTCCATTTCTGATCTTATTTATTTGCATCCTCTCTCTTCTTCTTTTTGTCAATCTTGATAGGGGCCCATCAATCTTATTGATTTTCTCATAGAACCAACTTCTGGTCTTATTGATTTTCTCTACTGTTTTCATATTTTCAATTTCATTTATTTCTGCTCTGATCTTTGTTATTTCTTTCCTTTTGCTTGCTTTGGGATTAGTTTGCTGTTCTTTCTCCAGTTCTTCCAATTGAACAGTTAATTCCTGCATTTTTGCCTTTTCTTCTTTTCTGATATAGGCATTTAGGGCAATAAATTTCCCTTGTAGCACTGCCATTGCTGCATCCCATAAGTTTTGATATGTTGTGTTTTCATTTTCATTTGCCTCGAGGTATTTACTAATTTCTCTTGCAATTTCTTCTTTGACCCACTCGTTGTTTAAGACTGTGTTGTTGAGCCTCCAGGTATTTGTGAATTTTCTGGCATTCTGCCTATTATTGATTTCCAACTTCATCCCTTTATGATCCGAGAAAGTATTGTGTATGATTTCAATCTTTTTAAATTTGTTAAGACTTGCTTTGTGACCCAGCATATGGTCTATCTTTGAGAATGATCCATGAGCACTTGAGAAAAAGGTGTATCTTGCTGTTGTGGGATGTAATGTCCTATAAATGTCTGTTAAGTCTAGCTCATTTATGGTAATATTCAGATTCTCTATTTCTTTATTGATCCTCTGTCTAGATGTTCTGTCCATTGATGAGAGTGGGGAATTGAAGTCTCCAACTATTATGGTATTTGTGTCTATTTCCCTTTTCAGTGTTTGCAGTGTATTCCTCACGTATTTTGGGGCATTCTGGTTCGGTGCATAAATATTTATGATTGTTATGTCTTCTTGTTTAATTGTTCCTTTTATTAGTATATAGTGTCCTTCTTTGTCTCTTTTAACTGTTTTACATTTGAAGTCTAACTTGTTGGATATTAGTATAGCCACTCCTGCTATTTTCTGGTTGTTATTTGCATGAAATATCTTTTCCCAACCTTTCACTTTCAACCTATGTTTATCTTTGGGTCTAAGATGTGTTTCCTGTAGACAGCATATAGAAGGATCCTGTTTTTTAATCCATTCTGCCAATCTATGTCTTTTGATTGGGGAATTCAGTCCATTAACATTTAGTGTTATTACTGTTTGGATAATATTTTCCTCTGCCATTTTGCCTTTTGTATTATATATATATCATATCTGACTTTCCTTCTTTCTACACTCTTCTCCATACCTCTCTCTTCTGTCTTTTTGGTTCTGACTCTAGTGCTCCCTTTAGTATTTCTTGCAGAGCTGGTCTCTTGGTCACAAATTCTCTCAGTGACTTTTTGTCTGAGAATGTTTTAATTTCTCCCTCATTTTTGAAGGACAATTTTGCTGGATATAGGAGTCTTGGTTGGCAGTTTTTCTCTTTTAGTAATTTAAATATATCATCCCACTGTCTTCTAGCCTCCATGGTTTCTGCTGAGAAATCTACACATAGTCTTATTGGGTTTCCCTTGTATGTGATGGATTGTTTTTCTCTTACTGCTTTCAAGATCCTCTCTTTCTCTTTGACCTCTGACATTCTAACTAGTAAGTGTCTTGGAGAACGCCTATTTGGGTCTAATCTCTTTGGGGTGCGCTGCACTTCTTGGATCTGTAATTTTAGGTCTTTCATAAGAGTTGGGAAATTTTCAGTGAAAATTTCTTCCATTAGTTTTTCTCCTCCTTTTCCCTTCTCTTCTCCTTCTGGGACACCCACAACACGTATATTTGTGCGGTTCATATTGTCCTTGAGTTCCCTGATACCCTGTTCAAATTTTTCCATTCTTTTCCCGATAATTTCTGTTTCTTTTTGGAATTCAGATGTTCCATCCTCCAAATCACTAATTCTATCTTCTGTCTCTTTGAATCTATCATTGTAGGTATCCATTGTTTTTTCTATCTTTTCTACTTTGTCCTTCACTTCCATAAGTTCTGTGATTTGCTTTTTCAGTTTTTCTATTTCTTCTTTATGTTCAGCCCATGTCTTCTTCATGTCCTCCCTCAATTTATCGATTTCGTTTTTGAAGAGGTTTTCCATTTCTGTTCGTATATTTAGCATTAGTTGTCTCAGCTCCTGTATCTCATTTGAACTATTGGTTTGTTCCTTTGACTGGGCCATATTTTCAATTATTTGAGCGTGATCCGTTATCTTCTGTTGGCGTCTGCGCATTTAGACAGATTTCCCTGGGTATTGGATCCAAAAGTTTGGAAGATTTTTCTGTGAAATCTCTGGGTTCTGTTTTTCTTATCCTGCCCAGTAGGTGGCGCTCGTGGCACACGTTTGTCTGCGGGTCCCACCAGTAAAAGGTGCTGTGGGACCTTAAACTTTGGAAAACTCTCGCCGTCCTGGGGGTTCGCTAGCCGAAGCGGCTTGAGCCGGCCCGGGGTCCGAACGCAGGGAGGGTTGCTGGTCGCCGCAGCCAGGGAAAGAGCCCGTCCGAATTTCCTAGTCGGCCCTGGGAAACAAGCGTGGCGGGAGGGCGCCAGCGGCAGCGGCCTGCCCGAGAGAGTGCACGTTCCCCGGGAGTCACGGGTTTGGAAGGGGCCTCCCGCACCCGTTGCCGTTCTCCGCGGCCTGGGGGTTTCTGATCCAATTCTCTCAGTTGGTCTGGGGGCTGCGCGTGGTGTGGGCGCCAGCTGCCTTGGTTTCAGGGGACCACCTCTCCAATTCTCCCAGCCGGCCCGGGAAGGGGGAAGGGAGTAACTCCGGCCGCTTGCCACCCCGCCCGGTAAGGCCCGCGCGCCTCGGCGATCTCACCCGAGCTGCTTCTCTCAGCCAGCCAGCCGTTCCAGGATGGGGTACGCTGTCTTTTTTATCTCTGTTGTGGCTTTGGGCGCTTTCTGTATCATTTCTACTCCCCTAGTAGGTGTCCTGGAGAAGAAACTAAGATCCGCGCGTCTTACTAAGCCGCCATCTTCCAGGAAGTCCTCCACCTTGTCTTTGACAATTAAGTGCTGCCACCTGGTATCTTCCAAATCAGAATCCAATCATTCCCATTGTATTTAGCATTCCAGCTCAGTGAGAGCAGTTCCCACAGTAATATTTTACTGACAGAGAAGGGCAACTGCAGATGAGGGCACTAGTCTCACAAATTTATTTCTCACAGTTCTAGTAAAAGTTGCATCTTATGAACATTCTGGGGATGTACAAGCAGGTTTTACAAGATAAAAAAGCAGTCAGAGGAGAAAACCAATCATAAAAGCCCATTTTTTAAGATACTGTTTATTAAGAACAACCCCACTCTCAGTACCAAGCTGTATTAGCTAGGATTCTCTAGAGAAATAGAATAAGCAGGTGGTATCTATAGATATAAAATTCATAAAAGTGTCTCACATACCTCTTGGGATGTAGAGTCCAAGGTCCATAGGGCAGGCTACAAGCTGTTAACTCCAATAAATGTCCTCAACAAACTCTCAGGATAGGCTGGCTGGGCAACTGTGGGAATGTAAGAGTCTGAGGTCTGTAGGACAGGCTTCAGCTGGTAACTCCAATAAAGATCATTGATGAACTCTCAGGATAGGCTGGTGGGCAAGCACAGGAATGGAGGAGTCCAAAATCTGTGGGCCAGGCTGTGAAGCTAGCAACACCAATGAACTCCACAGAAGAGGCTCACTGGCTGAAGCAGGAAGAGTGACTGTCTCTTCTGTATCCTCCTTAAAAGCCTTCCAGTGATTAGATTAAGCATCATTCATTGGAGAAGACACTCCCCTTAGCTGATTCCAAACACAATCTGCTGTGGATGCAGCCCACAAAATCATGATTTAAGCCCATGAAATGTCCTCATAGCAACAGACAGGCCAATGTGACTGAACACAACCTCTAGTCAAGTTGACACATGAACCTGTCCATGACAGATTGTATGCCAATGGAGCAGCTAAGCTCATATTTCTGCAGATTAAAAAAAACATTATCACTGCTTAGCCAACAGGATGGCACCAAACATTATTCTATGCCTTTGTCTGAACTCTCCTTTTTCTTCAGATCTGTTCTGGGGTCTTCATGTCAGACATCAACTGTTCTACCTCACTGAGAGTGAACAGAAGGTTATTGCTGCCTTTTGCAACACTGTAATAGAGGCAATTGCAAATAACCTAGGACTTTGGTGGGACCCATAAAGCAGTTACGTGTATTGTTTCCATGCAATATGAACACTTCTTTCCTAGGAGAGTTAGAAAATGTTGTGTAGTTGACTTTTATTTTTTATGAAGATGAAACAATTTTAAATATGATGACTGGTCTCAATTTTAGGACCAGTGCTGTGCTGAATATCAACTCTCATGTTAAAGAAGCCAGATTGCTGGGTTCTATGAAATATTTTCAATTTTATAAAAGTGAATTACTTCTGGTTAGTTAGTTCTCAGAGGATTCTGAAACATTAAATCATTCCTTGATTCAACCTATGAATATACTGCTCTATAATTTTCAGGATCTTAAAACTAACACTTATAAAACTCTTACCTTGAATCTTGAATCTTAAAATGACCTCACATAGTAGAACACAATTTTTGCAATTGTATTTTGTATATTATTACTGTTCTATCACATCTCAGAACAGTACATGTCTTCAAATTAGATTGTATATACCAGAAAGTGCCAATTCTGTGTCATTCTAATGGAAATAACCAGAAATCCTTAAAATCTATGTTTTAAAACCTAGTAGAATTTGAATTCAGAAAGTTAATTTATCTGGGAAGCCCCTAGTTTTCTGTTTTGTTCTTTGGAAAAGTTTTGTAGTATGCCATTCAGAATTCCATATTTAAAATGGTTTTCTCCTATCAAAATATGTTTAAATCACTAAAGAAAAGAAGTATTAATCAGTAAATCATTTAGGTCATCTGTGGATACCATGTTTTTTGCATTTGAACTTTATTGTGCAAGTAAAATTTAAATAAAATCATGGAACTTTCTAAATGATTAAAGGATTTTATTAATTTAAACTCTGTAGCATATAGATAATGTTTTAAAAAGGAAAGTTCATCTCACTGCTAATGAAAAGTTATGTGGCTGTCTATAAGCAATTTTTTAACTATGATAGAGTAATTTTTTAAAGATATGAATTACATTAAAATTTTAATATGATAAATGTTAAAAAATGAAACTTTTCTAGGGGTGCAAAAGTAGTTAATAACTTGAATAGATAACAGGTGTACAAGGAGAGAGTTAATTTGTTATGTAGAAGTACATATTCAGTGGATTCTGTATGATTTTGTGACTAAAAGTTAGAGTTAGTGTCACTTTGAGGTCTCACTACACGTTGTGGAAGGCAGCATTTAATTCAGTCTTTCCTTCTTTTGTTTTCAGATATTGCAAATGTTTAATTTACATGGCTCTGTAGTGAAGTCAGTAAACATTTATTAGTTGAGAGAGGTGGGAGCTAAAGGATATTTTGAGTAGAGGTCCTCCATTACACATGTCTTAGTCAAATTAAATATTGAAAGCAAACTTGTCATTGTCTTCTCACGTTAAGTTGAAACTAGCTTATGATAATGGTGTTTATTTCTTTTTACTTCCTCCTTTCTCTAGGGCTATAAAGCCTTTTAAGGGTTTTTACAGATCTCAAAGTCTTTTTAGCATTGTGATTTTGATCTTGGGAATAAAGGGTAATTATAGCTGTGATACAGGACATTGACTTTATTCTGTTTTCCATTACCTGATAAAACAGAATAACTTTTCCAGTACTTGTCAGTTACAGATATCAGCCATTTACACTGACTGAGCTGTGTTCTGATAATGTCTTATTTCTTATACATAGAACACATTCGAGAAACTATATGCTCTTAAAACCAAAGTAATTTTAGAATGAATAACATATAACTTAGGAATTTAGTGGGAATTTAGTGTGTTTAGAAGAATTGGGGGTGGGGGCAGGCCATGGTGGCTCAGAAGGCAGAGTTACCGCCTGCCATACTAGAGGCCTGGGTTTAATTCCTACTGTCTGCTTATGAAAAAAAGTAATAAAAACATCAGGGGAAGGTGGCAGCTTAGTGAGGTGTGGAATTTAGTTTCTCCTTCAGAGAAGCTGGTAAAGAGCCAGGAACAGTACAGACCAACAGCTGCAGCTACATCAGTGATCAGACACACAGTGTATACCAGTCTCTTTCAGGTGGGCTGGCTGAGACTCCACAGAGATCTGTAAGTCCACCAAGCTGAGGGGGCCAGTGCCTTCCCCACAGGCATGGCTGACTGGTTCTCAGAGGGAAAGAAATAGACTTTACTAGCAGCAAGTGTTTAGCTCAACCAAGCTACAATTGCAGAAATAATTTTAAAAATTCTGACTACTGAAAACAGGCCTCTGGCAGAGATAAACCTGGAATAAGCACTAAAGATACTAGGCATTTTTTGCCACAGCAGAGAGAAGGTGAGGAATGTAGAATAAAAACAGAGGCTTTTGAATCAGAGAGTATAAAACACTGCAAATGGGCTGAACCCCAAGAAAAGGGGGCACATAGAGTCTGGAAAAACATAGAGCCACATACCAACTTAAGCTCTTGATTGACACACCATAGTAGCCAGGGTCCAGTTCTGAAAAGACATTTTATATTTGCTTTTTTTCTACTAATTAACAACTCATTAGATATAACTGGAAGCCTTCTCAAGCACTAGCACTGCCCCAGGCAAGGGCAGAATTAAGCTTGTCTGAGAGACAAAGTAACTAGCCAGGTTAAAAGAGTTCATTCCTGAAGAGAAAGGTGGGGCCCAGTTGAAGGGAAATCCCTCCATCAAGGAATAAAGGCCCCAGGTCCTGGAAAACTGAAGCAATTAATGCCAATTTACAACCCTACCCTCTCTCTCAATCATGCTCCTGATGGGGAGAGTCTGCTCAAATTAAAGGCACTGCATCACTTTATGCTGGTGGGAAGCTGCAGGCAAACACCACACATTGGGCGGGATAGGAAAAACACAGAGTCTAGAGACTTCACAGGAAAGTCTGACAACCTGGCTGGGGTCTATAATATCTGAGGAGACCTACCCAAATAAAGGCTCCATGCTGACGACACAGGAAACTGAAAAACAAGAATTGAAAAAATTCTGATCAGGTAAACAGAATCTATACGAGAGGTCTAGAATAAGTTGAAGTGAATGCTAATGAATGGATAAAGAACAAAGCCATTCAGCAAGAAAACTCTAGGTAAAAGAGTGAAAAATAGCCTCCTGCATAAACTAATTAAGGAAATCAAATGCCTAGAAGCCAGCAAAAAATAACAAATCATACTAGGAAAACCAATGATATGGCACAATCAAAAGAACAAACCAGAAATTCAAATGAGATACAGGAGTTGAAACAACTAATTCCAGATGTTTGAACAGACATGGAAAATCTCATCAAAAACCAAATCAATGAGTTGAGGTAGGATATAAAGAGGACATAGGACAAAAAAAAGAAGAAAGAAAAAGTTTGAAAAAACAAATCACAGAATTTATAGGAATGAAAGGTACAATAGAAGAGATGAAAATACAATGGAAACCTACAGTAATAGATTTAAAGAGACAGAAGAAAGGATTAGTGAACTAGTGGACTGGTCATCTGAAATCTGACACACAAAAGAAAATATAGGGAAAAAGGAAAAATATGAGGAGGTTCTCAGGGAATTGAATGACAACATGAAGTTCATGAACATATGTATTGTGGGTGTCCCAGTAGAAGAGAAGGGAAAAGGAGGAGAAAGACTAAGAGAGGAAATAATCACTGAAAATTTCCCATCTCTTATGAAAGACATAAAATTACAGATCCAAGAAGTGCAGCATGTTCCAAACAGAACAGATCCAAATAGACACAATCCAAGCAACTAATCAGATAGTCAAATATCAAAAAGGAAGAGAGAATTTTGAAAATAACAAGAGAAAAGCAGCCATCACATAAAAGGGAAGCCCAACAAGATATGTATGGTTTTCTCAGAAGAAAACATGGAATGAATTAGATATGCAACTAGGTGAATGTCAGGAACAAAAAGTGAAATATTATCATGCCTCAATCACATGGACTAACTATAAAATAAAAACTTGGTGTATTAAAGTCAAGAGCATGAGTTATCATGTTGGGGCCTGTGTTAGTTAGATTCAGTTGTCAACTTGGCCAGGTGAGCATAACTAGTCTTGTTGCTGTGGGCATAAGCCAATGGTACATGAACCTCATCTGTTGCTAATTACATCTGCAGTCGGCTAGGAGGTGTGTCTGCTGCAATGAGTGACATTTGACTTAATTGGCTGGTGCTTAAATGAGAGATCGCAATGTAGCAAAGCTAAGCAGCTTGGCATTCCTCATCTCAGCACTTGCAGCTCAGCCCAGGCCTTTGGAGATGCAGAAAGAAGTCACCCCAGGGAAAGTTGTTGGAACCCAGGAGCCTGGAGAGAAGACCAGCAGAGACCATCCTGTGCCTCCCACATAAGAAAGAACCTCAGTGGAAAGTTAGCTGCCTTTCCTCTGAAGAACCAACAAAATAAATCCCCTTTTATTAAAAGCCGATCCGTCTCTGGTGTGTTGCATTCCGGCAGCTAGCAAACTATAACAGGGCCTATTATAAAGGGTCCTAGATTGTAAGCTCTTATAGCAGTCACATATATACAGGAGGTATAACTATTAATTCTAAATTCTGAGATACTGAGCTGTTTGTATATAAAATGGTTGTTCCCAAAGACTTTGGGTATTTATGTAATACATGAGACTCTGAATTAGGGCTCTAAAGCTATGAAAGTCAATAATACCCCACACAGGAACTGTTTAAGAAGTGGAAAAGGTGATCAGGCTTTAAGTAGAGTATGAATAAGTTGATCTGAATAGGACCAAGGTAGATCAGAAAACAGGGTAAAGGATGATATGTCCATATTTTGAAACTTCAACTTCTGTTTGAGGCTAAAGGGAGAGTTATTTATTGGTTGCAAAATCTATATTTTGGGTAGTGCATTTCCTTGAATAATGAATAGTATTTGAAATTTTCTTGGTTTGTCCAGATTAGTGTGATGCTCCAATATATTACAGAGTAATTTGGGTAGTGAATAAAAAAGTATTTAGAAAGTCCCCTGAGGTACGGGGAAGAAAGGAGGAAATATTCATGTTCCCCATTTGGAGAATTTCTGTTATTCTCACAAGCAGTGAGGACAGCCAAATCAATAGGCTGACCCTCGATCTTGGGGTTTGTCCCTATGAAACTTATTCCTCCAAAGGATAGGCTAGGCTTACTTAAAATTAGGCCTAAGAGGGGTGGTGCGATGGCGGCTCAATGGCAGAATTCTTGCCTGCTGTGCTGAAGATCTGGGTTTGATTCCCAGTGTCTGTCCATGCAAAAAAAAAAAGATAAAAAGAAAAATTAGGCCTAAGAGTCACCCCTAGACAACCTATTTTGTCGCTCATATGTGGCCTCTCTCTCTAAGCCAACTCAACAGGTGAACTGCCCTCCCTCTTACATGTGACATGACTCTTATGGTATAAATCTCCCTGGAAATGTGGGACAGAAATCCCAGGATGAGCAAGGATCCAGCATCAAGGAATTGAGAAAGTCTTCTTGACCAAAATGGGAAGGAGAGAAATGAGACAAAATAAAGTTTCAATGACTGAGAGATTTCAAACTGTCAAGAGATTTTCCTGGAGGTTATTCTTATGCATTATATAGATATACCTTTTAAGTTTACAGTGTATTAGAGTGGTGTGAGGGATGTACCTGAAACTGTTGAGCTGTATTACAGTAGTCTTGATTCTTGAAGACAGTTGTATAAAGAAAGAAATTTTGTTGTGGGACTGTATGATTGTGAAAACCTTGTTTCTGATGCTCCTTTTATCCAGGGTATGATCAGATGAGTAAAAAAAATGGATAAAAATAAATAAATAATAGTGAGGATAAAGGGTAAAGTGAATTGGCTAGGTGGAAAAACTACTGGTCAAAGAGAAGGAGGGTACAGGGTATATGTATGAGTTTTTTTATTTTTTCTTTTATTTCTTTTTCTGAAATAATGCAAATATTCCCAAAAATGCTCATGTTGATGAATACACAACTATGTGGCAGGATTGACTGTAAACCTTGCATGGAATTCATGTGTGTGAAGATGTGTCAATAAAAATATTTTTAAAGAAACATAATGGGGAATACATGCTTAGAAATTAATATTTTTGCTACAGATGTGTTTTTGCATTCCATGATTTCATTGAAACAAATGAATCAATTTAAGGGGTTCATTTTTATATTTGTACTGACTTTCTTAATGATCTCTAGTCTATGATCAGTTTTTGTTTTATTTTATTTACTTTTTTACCTTTTCTAAGAACCTACCAAATATGCTTTGTGAAATCCAGCATTTTATCCCTAAAACTATTTTTATATCATTTTAAGAGCATAACTAAAGTTCTTGTCTGATTAAAATTGTGCTAAATGCTCTCTCATTTGAGTATAAGGCAGTAGAATTTTGCTAAAAAAACTTTCTATTAAACCGAAGGTTGAGTTAAAATTATGCTGTTTTTGCCTAAGTGTATAAAATGTACTTTGGATGAATCGGAAAATTTCTAAAGTTGAAATTTAGTTCTAAATTGGATTTATATATTATCACAGTGAATTCCCATTTTTGGCTGCTGAGGGTTTGATGACATGCAATTGGTTAATTTGAAAATGAAAATAACTTCTAGGATAAGATGGGTCATGGGTCATGCATTAATGCATGACCAGTGCATTAATTTTATCACTTAGAAACACAAGTTTTTGTTTATACTGCTTGTCCTAAGACAGGTATTCTCTAGGTTTGAATTGGTTGAAACCATGTCTTTTGGGAAATTGCCCTTTGGGGATAGAGGAGGCAGGAATCAGTGGGGCACAGACATATCTTGCCATTCCTTCAGATCTGCAGCTGTTTCTCCCAACTTGCTTTCCTGCTGTCTCTGAGACCATTGATTTACCATCACCTCCCCAGACTCTATAGGATTTTTTATGTAAGAGTTGCTTTTGATACTTAGAATAAAATGTTTGAGGGAAGTTATGGACACACTTCATTTCTGTAAGACAGTAGATGCTGGCAGCAGGGTTTTCTAAATTGGGAGATCAAGTGGACAGGCTTGGGGTGCCCCTCAAGCTGTGGTTGAGAAGTGAGCTGGCAGTGTGGTAGCAACTATGGTACAGGATTTGCACCAGAATTCCTGGCCTTTAAAAAAATCTTTAAGGCAGGATATACCTGAGAAGCTGAGCTTATGGTTCTTATGTCATATTTGTTCTAAGAAGTGCACACAATCGGTGTGCAGCACTGTGGCCATCAAGAGTTCTAGACTTCAGTGCCTCCTAAGAATTTTAAATGGGTCACTAGGCCATTTTGCTGCCATGCATGAGTTAACACTTTTCTATCTACATTGGAGAGCTGTCAGCAGTAGACTATCTTGTAAAACAAGGTGGCAAGCTGCTAATAAGTATGTACAACAAAGTCTGCCTCCCATTATTCTACCCTATCATCCTTATACTGCAAGAGTGATGGTCAGTCAACTGTTCCTTTTAGTTTCTTGACCATGGCAGTGTGCTGACTCCAAATGGAAGGATTCCAAATAATGGTTATGTTACAGCTCAGTGTAAAATACAAATGCAGGTATTTTGTGATCCTAAAGAATAGCTCAGGACATGCATCAAACTTCATGTGTCTATTTAGGAGGCTGAAATACCCATGGACCATCTCTTTAGGAAATGCAGGACACCATGGGGATTGTCAGTACATTTAAACTTTTCAATCCATTAAGCAATTACATTTGTAATTCTAAACTTTTCAAAATGTGGTTAGTCACATTCAACTTGTTTCTTAAAGTTTAAAAAGAACTTCAGTACACAGTTTTTCAAAAAGATTTGTGAATTGAACATCATGAACCAAGTTTTGATATTCTTTTTTCACATTGTGCCAATGGTATGGTTGCAGAGATATCTTGGTATTTATTTACATGTCAAGGAGATGCTTCAAAATGTCAATTGCTACTTGAATCATCTCTCAGGGTACCACAGTACATTTACCTCATTGTGTATATAATATTTATCAGAGAAAACATTGTCTAAGTTTGCAGTTTTATTTCTATGAAATGTGGGGATTATGTTGCTAACTTACTCAAATGGCACTATATTTCTTATATGTGTACCCTAAATAACATTATCTTTAAATTAAAAATAAAGAATTCCTGTTAACATTTGTCCTACCTTTGGACTAATGGCATCATATTTTTCTCTGCTTTTACTCATCTGAATAAATCATTATTTTCCCACAAGTCTCAATATCCCAATGATATTGATATTAATATATTATTATATATTATTCTGACATTTGTCACTGATTTCTATGACTAGTCTAGAACTATATGGAAGTAAAAATAAAGATTATATTCTCTATTGTATCTGACTGTATTTATTCAGTATATGTCTATCAGATTATACTATTTGTTGTATCACTGGTGTTATATTTCATTGCTGGGAATATTTACCTATATGAACAATTCACGTGTTACTTATCCATTCTCCAAATAATGGACATTTTGGTCACTACCAGGTTTCAGCTTTTAGGAAAATAAGTCCCCAACAATGATGACTGAACATGACTTTTCTGAATGACATAAACCCAGATTTATTTTGTTTATATCAAATATAAACATTAAAATCACAAAGCATCTGAATGTTTTTCCAGAGTAAGAATTAAAAAGTTGTTTCCAATGTGGTGGTACCAATTCCCATTCCAACTCTCTGTGTATAAGAAATCCATGTCCTCCATATAAGTGGCAAAATATGTACCCAGATTCCCTAAAACATTAGCATATTTAGTAGGTGTGTAATTGTACCACACAGTGGTCTTAATCTTCATTTACAAGGTAATTAATCTTGTTGAGTAACTTTTCATAAACTTACCAAGCAATTAGAAGTTCTCTTTATGAAATGCTTCTTCAATTGTGTGGTTCATTTTATTACTAAAGTTGCTCATATAGGATATGAGTTACTTGCCAGAGACAATGCTTGCATCAATGAACCAAGATTGAGGAAGAACCAGGCAATTTAAACATTGGCAGGGGAATTTTGTAACATTTTAACTTAGATTTCCACACCAACCTACCAAGTTTGTTGGGTTTGAAGATGGCAGCCCACATTCCTGGGGTCTGTACTTTTTGAGAGGCTTTTGTGTCACATGATAACTTTTAGTGCAAAAAGTGACCATGCAGATGACATTTTTGAAAGGATTGAAAGGCAAGTTAAAACATTTTTGCAACTTGAGTGGGGGGAAATACTATTTAGGTAAATAACCAACATTCTGCAAAGCTGGGGAGATAGTTACTTTTGGGTTTATGGCCCTCCCATATCTGCACATGTGCATTGCCCTCAAGCTTGCCCCCAGCTCAGGGCAAGTTTTGACCTGGGTAGCCAGGCCACATCCACCCCAACCCATGCAGACAGAGTACTGACCCAATACCCTGAGCTCTGCATATGTGCACAATGGGCCCCATGCCTGAGATGTGCACAAACCAGAGACAAACTCCCAGACATGTGCACCCACACAGCCACATCCTCCCTGACACTGGACACTCACAAGTACCAGTGTGGCATCCCCAACCTACACCTATACGTGCACTGCAACACATCACCACACTGTTGTGTGCTATCCCATGCCATGTGTACTGCTCCACATCAATATGGCAAATACAAGGCTTTGGAATACTGAAGGAAATAAACTACCAAAGGAAACTAATCAAGACATTTATGTGCCTCAGAGACAGCAGAAGATCACTGAGCATATCACGATGCAGACAGATATAGCCCAGCTTAACAACCAAATTAAAACATAAGAGACAAAGATGTTGGAACAACTAATCAAAGATTTTCATATAACTTTACTAAACAATATAAATGGGATGGCTAAAGACATAAAAAGGATTTAAAAAGACACTAGAAGAGCATAAAGAGGAATTTGAAAGAACAAATAGAAAAATAGCAGATATCACAAAGATTAAGGATGCTGTAGATCAAATAAAAACATACTAGAAATACACAGCAGCAGATTTAAAGAGGCAGAAGGAAAGAAAGAATGAGTGAAGTAGAGCACAGGACAAATGATTTTGAACACTCAAAACAGCAAATCAAAAAAAGATGGAAAATTTTGAATTGGGTCCTAGAGAAATGATGGACAAAACCAAGCATGCAAAAATAAGAATACTTGGTATCCCAGAAGGACAAGAGAGGAGTAAAGGGTTAGGAAGAGTAGTTCAGGAAATAATGAGGGAAAACTTCCCAACCCTTTATAAAGGAGATAAATATACAAGTCAAAGAAGCTCAGTGAGCTCCAAATAGTATAAATCCAAATAGTCTATCCCCAAGGCACATAGAAATCAGTCTGTCAAATGTTGAAGAGAAGAAGAAAATGCTGGAAGCAGCAAGAGAAAAACAATCCCCTATGTACAAACATAACCACATAAGACTGAATTCATACTACTCAACTGGCACTATGAAAGTGAGAAGACATGATATGATATATTTAAGAATCTGAAAAAGAGAGAATTCCAGCCAAGAATTCTGTACCCAGCCAAACTGTCCTTCAAAACTGAACAAAAGGTAAAATTTTGGGATACACAAATTCCTGAAAAAAATTGACAAGAGACCAGCCCTACAATAAATACTAAAGGGAGATCTACCAGTTGAAAACAAAAAGACAAGAAAGGGAGGTCTGGAGGAGGGCACAGAATTGAAGAGTACCAACAAGAGTAATTTAAAAGACTAAAAGAGAATGAGGAGAAGCAATATATGGATATGGCAACTGAAATCCAAAAGATAAGGTGGTAGATTTAAGAAATGCCTTTTCAATAATAATTTTGGATGTCAGTGAACTAAACTTACCAATTAAAAGGTACAGATTGGCACAATGGATTAGGATTAAGAAATATAATCCTGATATATGCTGCTTACAAGAGACTCACCTTAAACACAGGGATACAAAAAGATTGAAAGTGAAAGGATGGAAAAACATGTTCCACACAAGTTGTTAAAAAAAGAAAGCAGGAGTAGCTATACTAATATCAGACAAAATAGACTTTGAAATTAGAGACACCCTGAGAGAAAAAGAAAGACATTATTTGTTAATGAAAGGGACAATTAACCAAGAAGAAATAACAATCATAAATCTTTGTACCTCCAATCAGGGAGCTCTAAAGTATGTGAGAGAGACATGGGCAAAACTGAAGGAAGTGATACACATTTCAACAATAATAGTAGGAGACTCCAATACACCACTCTCTATAGTTAGAACAAGTAGACAGAAGATCAACAAGGAAATAGAGAAGGTAAACAACTTGATAAATTAATTAGACCTAACAGACATACACAGGTCATTGCACCACAAAACACCAGGATATACAGTCTTCTTTAGTACTCATGGAACATTATTCAGGTTAGATCATATGCTGGGAGCACTGAACAGGTTTTTGTAAATGCAAAAACACTGAAATTATTCAAAGCAGTTTCCTGATCACAATGGAATGAGGTTGGATATCAATAACCATCAAAAAATGAGAACTTTCACAAATATGTGGATATTAAATAACACACTCTTAAATAACCAGTGAGTCAAAGAAGAAATTAATAGAGAAAGCAGTAGCTATACAGAGACAAATGAAATAGAGAGTACAACATATCAGAATTTATGGGACATGGCAAAGACTGTGCTGAGAGGGAAATTTATTGCCCCAAATGTCTATATTAAAAACAAGAATAAGTAAAATTGAGGATTTAACTGCTCAGCTGAAGGAACTTGAGAAAGAACAGCAAACTAACTCCAAAGCAAATAGAAGAAAAGAAATAACAATGATTAAAGAAAAGTTAAATGATTGGAAGTGGAAAATAACAATAGAAAAAAATCAATAAAACAAAAAGTTGGTTCTTTGAGAAAATCAATAAAATTGACAGGTCACAAGCAAGACTCACAAAACAAAAAGAAAGGATGCAAATAAACAAAATCAGAAATGAGAAGGGGGCATTATCACAGACCCTGAAGAAATTAAAGAACTCATAATGGATACTATGAAAAAATATGCCAACAACTTAGATGAAATGGACAAATTCCTGGAAACACACAAACATGCTACACTGACTCTGGGAAAAATGAAAGATCTCAACAAACCAATCACAAATAAAGAGATTCAATCAGTCATCAAAAATTTTCCTACTAAGAAGAGCCCAAGGCCCTGCTCTTCAGACCCATGCACCTGCAGAGCCACATCCTCCCCAACTGCTAGGGACTTATGCTCACAGACACCAGTGTAGCATCCACAACCTGCACCTATATGTGCACAGCCATGCATCATTGCACTGTTGTGCCCCACCCCATACCTTGATTCTAGTCCACATCAATCCCACAAAACAAGGCTTTAGACTACTGAAGGAAATCAACTAACAAAGTAAACCAATCAATGTACTTACATGGGGTCAAGACAGCAGAAAATCACTAAACATATCATAACGCAGGGAAACATAGTCCAGCCTAACAACCAAATTAAAACACCATAAGATACACAGAGTAGGAATGACTAATCAAAAATGTTCATATAACTGTACTAAATAAAATAAAAGGAATGGCTAGTGAAATAAAGGAGATCAAGAAGACACTGGAAGAGAACAAAGAAAAATTTGAAACAATAAATTATAAAAATAGCAGATATTGCAGAGATTAAGGGTGCTGAAGACCAAATGAAAAATATACTAGAGACACACTACAGCATATTTGAATAGACAGAATAAAGAATAAGTGAACAAGAGAACAGGACAACTGATTTCAAACACACAAAACAGCAAATGGCAAAAAGATGGAAAAAATTGAATTGAATCTCAGGGAAATGATGGACAAGCACTCAAATATGAGAATCATTGGTGTCCCAGAAGGAGAAGAGAAGAGTAAAGGGCTAGGAAGATTAGTTGAGGATATAATTGGGGAAAACTGCCCAACCCTTACAATGGACATAAAGAGCAGAAATCAAGGACTTAACTGCTCACCTGGAGGAACTTGAGAAAGAACAGCAAATGAACCACAAAGCAAATAGAAGAGAAATAACAAAGATTAAACAGAGTTATGTGAATGGAAGAACAAAAACAGAAAAGAAAGAATCAATAAAACCAAAAGTTGATTCTTTGAGAAAATCAATATAATTGATGGGCCACTAGCAACACTGACAAAAAAGAAGAGAGAAAGGATGCAAATAAATGAAATCAGAAATGAAAATGGGTATGTTGCTACAGACCCTGAACAAATTACCTAAAATTGAGAATGTTGATGGACATATAGTGCATTTGTGCACTATAAATGATGACTGATGAATGCCGGTGGCTCAAGGGTGCACTGATTGAGAAATAGATTGATAAATGATGGTGCATATTTATGAACAAAGGCTGTCCTGCTACAAAAAGGAACAAAATTGTGAGGCATGCAACGATGTGAACGAACATGTGGGGCACTTGGTGAGGCAAAAAAAGCCAGAAACAAAAGAAGAGTGGTATGGTCACCTTTAAAAATGCTTATAATAAAACAGGGACCTATATTGTCTGCTTTTAGAGCAGACACATTAGGACTGGAATGCTGATTATTATTTCTGGACTTCAAGATAATATTGTATATGTGTGTGTGTGTGTGTATATATATATATAAATATATATATATATATACAACCTGATATTTAGAGATAAAAATGAAGCCAATCATTTTGGAATTTAAGTAATTCAGCACACAGAGGTAAGTATGAAAGTGTCTATATTTTAGAACCACAGATATTCTTTGAGACCAAAGGAAGAAAGATTTATGTGGTCTGGAACAGAAATGTTCTGTAGCACATAACGTAACTCAACCTATCTGCATAGCTCACTTGAACTACTGAAACACAGGGAGCCCAGAATAAGGAAGAGGTCCTTTAATCCTGAGTAGTTTATAGTATTGCCTGGGTACATCCTAGAGTATATTAAGCAGATAATCAAAAAGTATGGCCAAAGTCCCTTGAGAGATGGGAGAAATAATATGGAATTATTAAACCTTACCATCAGGGAATCTTCTGATACTGTGTCAAACTTTAGGGACACCCAAATTGACAGGCCATGCCCTTGATCCTGAGGCTTACTCATGCGAGGCTTGATGGAGAAGCTTAGACTACTTATAGGCATGCCTAGAGTTACTTTTGGAGGACCTCTTTTGCTGCTCAGATGTGGCCTCACTCTCTCTAAGGCAAACTTTGCAAGTGAAATCATTGCCCTCCCTACTTACATGGGATGTGACATCAGGGGTGGAAATAAAGAAAGGAAAGCTACAGGCCAACCTCCTTAATGAACATAGATGAAAAAATTCTCAACTAAATACTAGCAATCAAATTCAACAACACATTAAAAGAATTATACACCACAATTAAGTGGGGTTTATACCAGCAATGCAAGGATGGCTCCACACAAGGAAATCAATTAATGTAATACAGCACTTCAGTAAATTGAAAGTGAAAGATCACATGATCATCTTCATTGATGCTGCAAAAGCATTCAACAAAATTCAACATCCTTTTCTGATAAAAACCCTTCAAAAGATAGGGATCAAATGTAACTTCCTCAATATGATATAGAGCATATATGAAAAACCAATAGCTAGCATCGGACTTAATGGTGAAAGATGGAAAGCTGTCTCCTTAAGATCAGGAATGAGACAAGGATGTCCTCTGTAACCACTGTTACTCAAAATTGTACTACAAGTTCTAACTAGAGCAATCAGGCAGGACAAAAAATAACAGGAATCCAAGTTGGAAAGGAAGAAGTAAAACTTTCACTATTCACAGATGACATGATACTGTACTTGGAAAATCCTGAGAAATCTACAATAAAGTAACTTGAGCTAATAAACAATTCAGCAAGGTAGTGAGCTATAAAGTTAATATGCAAACATCATTAATGTTCCTATACACAAGCAGTGACCTAACTGAGAAGTCAGTTAAGGAAAAAATTCCAGTACTTAGAAAAAGAATCAAGTACTTAGAATGAACTTAACTAGAGATGTAAAGAGGTTGTGCACTGAAAACTACATAACACTGTGTTCTAGTGTGCTAGCTACTGGAATGCAACCCACCAGAAACAGAATGGCTTTTAAAAGGGGGAATTTGATAAATTACAAGTTTACAGTTCAAAGGCCATGGGAATGTCCCAATTAAAACAAGTCTATAGAAATGTCCAATCTAAGGCACCCAGGGAAGATACCTTGACTCTAGAAGGCTGATGAAGTTCAGGGTTTCTCTCAAGTGGAAAGGCACATGGTGAACACAGCATCTGCTAGCTTCCTCTACAGGCCTCTTACTTCATGAAGGTCCCAGGAAGTGTTTTCCTTCTTCATCTCCAAAGGTCAGTGGCTGGTGGTCTCTGTGGTTCTCTTAGGGTCATGGTCCTGCAGCTCTCTCCTCCTTCTCAAACGGATTCTCTCCAAAATGTCTCTTCTTTTATTGGATTCCAGTAAACTAATGAAGGCCCACATAGAGTGGGTGGAGTCATGTCTCCATCTAATCAAGCTCAATACCCACAAATGTTTGACTTACAACACAGTGGATATAATCTAGTCAAGTTTCCAACCTATAGTACTGAATAGGGATTATAAGAAACCATTGTTCCCACAAAGTTTATTTAAATTAAAACATGGCTTTTCTAGGGTACATAGATCCTTTCAAACCAGGATATTCCACCCTCTGGCCCTAAAACGACATATTTTTCCCATATACAAAACAAATTCATTGCATCACAGTATCAGAAATCTCTAAACCATTTCACCAACAGTACAAATACAATGCAAGGTTAAAATCAGTTCAAAGTCAGTTAGAGACATGGTCTGTCCTAAAGCAAAGTTCTCCTCTGGCTCTGGACCTGTAAAACTCAACACAAGTTATTTGTTGCCAACATACAAAGGAGGAAAAATTATAGGATGCACATACCCATTTCCATAAGGAGGAATTGGAAGGAACACAGGGGTCATATGACCCAAGCAGTTTTGAAAACCTGCAGGGCAAAGTGCATTACATTTCAAAGTCTGAGAGTCATTTATCCTCAATGCTTAAGAAATCAGCAGTTCTACCCTTTCCAAGGGCCTACACAAGGACTTGCCACTCTTTGAATGCAACATTGGGGAGCAATGGGGAGATATTTTCTAGGCTCCACCCTCTCCAAGCTCAGGACTGCACCTGGGCTCTCTGCTATCTCCAGGGCACACACCCAACCCCTACATTTGGTGGCAGCCAATTTCTCCCAAACCCCAAGAAATGTGCTCCACCCTCTCCAAGGCCTGAGACAGCGTGACTCTTCCACTGCAACAAGGTGAAAGGCCTATTCTCTGCCTTTGGGGCAAACTCACCCTTTCCACAAGCTTGGGTGGGTCCACCCTCTTGGCCCAAGTCCTCTTGACTTCAGACCCCAGCCCCATGCCTTCATCTCTGAAGTTGTTTTTTCTCCAATGTGTCCCTTCTCTGTCCCTCTCAGTCCCAATTGGCAGTGTTCTCTTTATACAGATCCCACAACATTCATTGGCCTTCTACAAAGTAGCCTAGGATCATGCCCTTCAGACATAAGGAGTTTCCACAAGTCCTTCCTGGATAACTCCATGTCCAATCCTGGATTTCTCTGAAATGGCTGACTGGTTTGACATTTGGCCAAACCCCATGTAGGACACCACTGTCTGGGGTCTCCCTTCCTGGAAGCCCAAGGTCTTCTAGAACAAAAATTTCTGCTTTCTTTGTGCCCAAAAGTTCAATTCTCAGCTTCACCTTTTTTTTTTTAATTTCTGGCCTTCTCTTTTCATTTTTAATACTTCACCCCATCCCACCCCGTTTTAGCACGTTATTATTCACATAGATTTTTAAATAGATTTATTCAAATGCAGATATAAATCAAATAAAAAGTAAATATCCTCCCTCCTTAATTCAGTTCCCTGGAGGTAATGACTGTTGAAGTTGAGTGTCTATTTAGATATTTTGTCTGTGAAAATTATTTAAACATATTACCACTCACATATTTGTTGCTAATAAAGATCACATCATCCTCATGACACTTCAGCTTCCTGTTTACTTGAATGTCATGATTTTTCTAATTTTGGACTCCACTTTCTTTATTTTACTCCTTCTATAATTTGAATGGAATAAAAACCATTGCTCTAATTACTTACTCTATGTTTACGTTTTAGAAAAACTTTCAATTGCAGTAACATACACATATAAACATTTCCCATTTTAACTACTTTCAAGAGTAAAATTTAGTACTATTAATTACATCCACAATATTTTGCTACCATCGCTGTCATCTATTACCCCAACTTTTACATCTCAAATAGAAACTGCACCTCATTGGAGTGGTTTTATAGAAAAAGATATTGAATTTTGTCAAATGCTTTTACAGCATCAATAGAAATGATCATGTGATTTTTCCCTTTCGATTTGTTAATATGTTGTATTACATTAATCTATTTTTTTGCATCAAGCCATCTTTGCATTCCTGGGATAAGCCCCACTTGGTCATGCTGTATAATTCTTTTAATGTGTTGTTGGATTCTATTTGCTAATATTTTGTTGAGAAGTTTTCATCTATGTTCATTAGGGAGATTGGCCTGTAGTTTTCCTTTCTTATAGCATCTTTTCCAGGTTTTGGTATTAAAATGATATTAGCTTTATAAAATGAGTTAGGTCATGTTCCATTTTCCTGAAATTTTTGGAAAAGTTTGAGCAGGATTGTTGTTATTCTTTTTGGAAACTTTGATAAAATTTCCCTGTGAAGCCACCTGGCCCTGGGCTTTTCTTTGTAGGAAATTTTTGATGACTTATTGAATCTCTTTACTTGTGATTAGTCTGTTGAGATCTTCTATTTCTTCCTGAGTTAGTGTAGCTCATTTGTGTGTTTCCAGGAATTGTCCATTTCATCTAAGTTGTCTAGTTTATTGGCATATAGTTTTTCATAGTATCCTCTTATGATTTCTTTTATTTCTTCAGGGTCTGTGGTAATGCACCACTTCTTTTGAAGTGTTTACTTGAATGTCATGATTTTCTGAATCTATTTGCATTCTTTCTATATTTTTCTTTGTCAGTCTCACTAGTTGTCCATGAATTTTATTGATTTTCTCAAAGAGCCAACTTTTGGTTTTATTTATTCTATTGTTCTTTTGTTCTCCCATTCATTTATCTCTGTCTTAATCTTTGTTATTTCTCTTTTTTCTAATTGCTATGGGGTTACTTTGCTGTTCCTTCTGAAGTTCCTCCAGGTGTGCTGAAAAGTCCTCAATTTTTCCTCTTTCTCATTTTTAAAATATAGCCATTTAAGGCAATAAATTTCCCTCTCAGTGCACCCTTTGCTGCATCCCATAAGTTCTGATATGTTGTATTCTCATTTTCATTCATTTGCAGATAGCTACTGATTTCTCTAGTAATTTCTTCTTTGACCAACTGTTTGTTTAAGAAAGTGTTATTTAATCTTAAAATATCTGTGAAAGTTCTCATTCTTTGAAGATTATTCATATCCAGCTTTATTCCATTGTGGTTAAAAAAAAGTGTTTTGAATAGTTTCAATGTTTTTAAATCTATAAAGACCTGTTTTGTGTCCCAGAATATGATCTATCTTGGAGAATGTTCCATGAGCACTAGAGAAGAATGCATATCTTGGTGTTCTGGGGTGCAATGGCCTATATATGCCAGTTAGGTCTAATTCATTTAACAAGTTATTTAACTTCTCTGTTTCCTTGTTGACCTTCTTTCTGGTTGTCCTATCTATAGGGGAGAGAGGTGTATTGAAGCCACCTACTATTATCATTAAAACATGTATTACTCCCTTCAGCTTTGCTAATGTCTGTCTCATGTACCTTAGAGTTCCTTGACTGGGAGCATAAATATTTGCGATTGTTATATCTTCTTGGTGAATTGACCCTTTAATTGGTATATAGTGTTCTTCTTTGTCTCTTATGATGTCTTTACATTTAAAGTCTATTTTGTCTGATATTAGTACAGCTACTCCTGCTTTCTTTTGGTTACAATTTGCATGGAAAATCTTTTTCCATCCTTTCACTTGATCTATTTGTATTCTTTTGTCTAAGATGAATCTCATGTAAGCAACATATAGCAGATTATGTTTCTTAATCCATTCTGCCAATGTGTATCTCTAATTGGTAAGTTTGGTTCATTAACATTCAAAGTTATTACTGAAAGGCATTTCTTGACTCCACCATATTATCTTTTTTATTTGCCAGATCTATAAATTATTTCCCTCTTTCTCTTTGTATCCTTAAAATTACCCTTACTGCTACTCTTCAATTATGTGCTGTCCTCCAGTCCTCCCTCTCCTGTCTTTTTTTTTTTTCAACTGGCAGGTCTCCCTTTAGTATTTCTCATAGGGCTAGTCTCTTGTTGACAAATTCTTTCAGGACTTGTTTTTCTGTGAAAACTTTAATCTCTCCCTCAGTTTTGAAGGGCAACTTAGCTGGGTGCAGAAATTTTGCCTGGAAGACAAAGAAATCTTTGTCTTTCAGGATATTAAATATATCATTCCATTGCCTTCTCATCTCCTAGATGCTAGATGAGTAGTCTGAACTCAGTCTTTTGTGGTTTCCTTCACACGTTTCTTTTGTTTTTTCCTTGCCACTTTCAGAATTTCCTGCTTCTCTTCAACATTTGACAGGCTGATTAGTATATGTCTTGGGGAAGCCATATTTGGATCTATTCTGTTTGGAGTTCTTTGACCTTTGACTTGTATATTATGTCCTTTATAAGAATTGGGAAGTTTTCCCCCATTATACTCTCAACTACTCTTCCTCACCCTTTACTCCTCATTTCTTCTTCTGGAGCACTAAAGATTCTTATATTTGCATGCTTTTTTTTGTCTATCATTTCCCTGAGATACAATCTTTTATTGTCATTTGCTATTTTGTGTCTTTAAGGTCAATTATCCTGTCCTGTTTATCACTTATTCTTTCTTCTGTCTCTTCAAATCTGGTGTTGAGTGCCTCTAATAGGTTTCTTATTTGGTCAATAGAGTCTTCAATCTTTGTGATATATTCTATTTTTTTTAATTTATTTTTTCAAATTCCTCTTTATGGGCTTCTACTGTCTTCTTGATATCCTTTATGTCATTGGCCATCCCACTTATTTTATTAAGTAGAATTGTATGAACATCTTTGATAAGTTGTTCCAATGTCTGTCTCTCCTCTGGTGTTTTAATTTGGTCATTAGGCAGGGTATATCTTTCTGCATTGTGATATACTTAGTGATCTCCTGTTGTTTTCATCACATGTAATATCTTGATTGATTTACTTGGGGAGCTTTTTCTTCCAATAGTCTAAGGCCTTTTGTTTGCAGGATGGATGTGCAGCAGGGAGCAGGGTACATGGTGGGGCACAACAGTATGGTGATTTTTTCAGGGCACATATAAGTGTAGGTTGGGGATGTTATGCTTATGCTTGTGAACATGGGCACCCAGCAGCCAGAGAGGAAGTTGTGTGGGTGCACTGGTCTGGGGAGGTTAACCCTGGTGTGCACTGGTCTAGGGTGCATCGCCCTTCATGCACATGCATAGAGTATGGCAGCAAGTTGGTATTATTCATGCATGGGTCAGGGCAGATATGATCCAGCAGCACAGGTCTCTGGAATTTCCCTAGAGAACAGGGGAGAAGAAGGGGTGTCATGCAAGATTAAGAAATGGCAGGCACAAGAAGTTAGTTAAGTGTGGTCAGGAGACTCAAGCTCATCACTTGCAAGAGCAAGAGCAAGAGTGTGAGCCCCAAATAAACTGGCATCCACAGATTTATTGTGTTTTTACATCAGAACTGCTTTTAAGAGTATAGTCAAAACAAGATTTATTTTGAATATCTGTCATGCCTGCAAAGCTACAAAGTTTGATTCTCAGCTCCTTGTCTCAGGAGCTGTTTATTTCTTATCAGACCTCTTTATTCAGGTCTCTTCAGGCTCTCGAGTCAGCATCCTTGAGTGCATTTGCTTCAACACTTTACCACATTAGCAAGGCATGGTATGTCTATGCCCAGTATCCTCAATCAGCCCTGAGAACACTAGTTTCTGCAGTTCCCTACTTGAAACTGCTTAGGCAGAACATTTCCACAGTAAAGCAAGATTAGATAAGGTGAAGCCCAGGCCAGTCCACATTCCACAGTTACCAGGGGGCCTTGCCTCCATGGCTACTCTGATATGGCCTTGCCAACAGTCAGAGGCCTATTTCACGTAAAGCCTGACCTAGGTCTCAACAACTGGTCAGCACTTTCTCAGAGCTGGGAAGTGTGACTTAGGGCCATGCACATGCATGTTTCTAGGACTGCTATGAACTGAAGTTTCCAGAGTGAATGACATGATTGAGGGGCTTTGCACAAGCACAAGTCTAGGAGCACCATAAACTGAATTTCCCAGAGCTGAAGGATGTGACTGGGGACTGTGCACATGTGTGTGTCTAGAAGTGTCATAAACTGAAGTTCTTAGACCAAAGTGATATGATTGGGGACCCACATGCATGCACAGGCCTAGTAGTGCCATAAACTGAACTTCCCAGAGCTTAAGGATGTGACTGTGGGCCTGTGCATATATACAGGACTAAGAGTATCCTAAACTGATGCACAGAGCTCAGGGAGGGTGGGGTGAGGCTGTGTGACTTATGGGCAGGTTGACAGGGGTAGCCTGGGTATGGAGGTCAGTATCTGCAACCTTTATGTGCTGGCAACAGACTGCAGGGAACAGGGATGGAGAGGTAGAACTCAGAGACATGCAAAGGAGGTGGGTTGGGATGCACTTTGAGTGGAGATTTGAGGCAGGTATGCATGCTGGAGGCTGGTGGGCAGGGGTGTCAAGCACAGGGAATGATAGTGGGTGTTGGGGTTCAGGTGCATGGGGTGTGGGGTGAGTTGCCAGTCATGGGGTTGCACTTGTGAAGGTAGCATGTCCAAGAAATGTGGCATGGGTTACTTACTAGTCTCCAGCTCCTGTCCATGCACTCCCATGGGGTCTGTGCACTCTTATGGGCTTGGCACCTCCTCACCATGCTTCAGCTTTCTACCTCTCAGTTCCTCAGCCTCTGCAACCAGGGCCACCCTGTGTGGTACAAAAGACACTCCCAGGTCAGTCACACTCCAGAGTCATGCCTCAATTACCCTCCTGTCCATTCTGTAATTTTTCCATGGAGCAAGGCTGATCACAAGCTACTCTATTTGGTCATCTTCCCAGAAGTCCCTCAGCTTATTTCTTTCCTGTTGCATTTCACTATAAGCTCTGAGGGAAAACCAGGATGTGCTTTCCACATTAAATTTGGAAAATCTCTTCCAGTAAATATCCAAATTCATGGCATTTAAAGTATGTCTTCAAGCCAAATATTGCCAGATTATTTACCATTTTAAACCAAGGCTTGCCTTCCTTCTAGTCTATAATAATACATGCCTCATTTCTTTCTAAGACCTTATCAGAAATGTCTTTAGAGTCCACATTTCTACCAACAGTCTCTTCAAAGTATTCTAGGCCTTCTTTATCAAGCTCCTCATAACACCACCAGAATCTTCCTCTTTTCCATTTAAAAAGTCATTCCAACTTGTTGGTATTTGCAAACTGCAGCAGCACCCCACTCCTCTGATACCACTCCTCTAGTTCACTAGCTGCCAGACTGCAATATTTCAGAAACAGAATGACTTTTAAAAAGGGAATTTTATAAGTTACAACTTTACAGTTCTAAGTCCATGAAAATGTCCCAATTAAAACAAGTCTTCAGAAATGTCCAATCTAAGGCATGCAGGGAACATACTTGATTCACAAAGGCTAATGAAGTTCAGGGTTTCTCTCTCAAGTGGAAAGGCACGTGGTGAACATGGCATCTCCTAGCTTCTTCTAAAGGCCTCTTATTTCATGAAAGTTCCCTGAGGGGCATTTTCCTTCTTCATCTGCAAAGGTAACTGGATAGTGGACTCGGTGCTTCTCTCATCCTTCTGTCATGGTTCTGCAGCTTTCTTCTCAAAAGGGATTCTCTCCAAAATGTCACCTTTTTTATAAGATTCCACCAAACTAATAAAGACCCAAGGTAGAATTGGTGGAGGCATGTCTCCATCTAAGCAAGCTTAATATCCACAATTGATTGAGCCACATCACCGTGGAGATAACCTAATCAAGTTTCCAATCTATTGTACTGAATAGGGATTAGAAGAAACCATTGCAACCACAAAATTGATTAGAATTAAAACATGGCTTTTCTGGGGTACGTAGATCTTTTCATACCAGCACACATTGCTAAAAGAAATCAAACAAGATCTAAAAACATTCCTTGCTCATGGACAGAAAGATAAAATGCCAAAGGTTAGACTGCCTATGGCAGTTATTCATTGTCCTGCAAAGAATCAGCATGAGAAGAAAAAACACCTTTGACAGAAAGTCATAAAACAAGAAAGTCTCTGGCTCAAGAGAGAGCCAGAGCCTCAAGTTTATTTTATGTTAGCTATTTATTGGGTAAAGTGTCCATTTTGACACTGTTTAATGACATGTAAACACAGAGCAAGTTTAGAAATGCTTTAACCATATCCTTCCCTCATCTCCTGCCTTATTATTATTGTTGTTGATGTTGATGGTGGCAAAGGTGAAGCTGCAATGATGGCTACTAGTTATTGTTCAGTCTGTCGAAGAAAAGAAATCATAGAACAAATCATTCTGAAGGCAATATTTCAGAAATATTTCAGAATTTTTCTGAAATAGAAAAACTATAAGTATACCAAATGTAGATGATCCCAGATTTGAATATCTAATCCATGAAACCAATTAGATGGATTAAGCCAATTAAGGTTATCATTTAAGGCATCAAAGACTCTTTATTGAGTAAGCATCTGAATTTAGGTTAACAGTTTTTCTAGATGAGATTGCAATGTCTGCACTTCTCCTTGACAATGAGAGGAGAAAGCTCCTTGAAGATTGGATTTTATTAGCTCCTGAGAATGAATTAGTTCATTCCAGGGCAATGGGGTGACACATATTTTAATATGTCTACAATCTCATTGCAACTCCTGTCTTGTAAAAAGAGCTTGCTGTTTTTCACATAACCATGATTGATGCTTCTAAAAAGCAAGTCAGGTTAATATCCCATTATCAATTTGGGTTTGAACAATCAGTTCATTAGTGACATTGGTCATAATTTGATTGTGTATGAGCAGTCTGAACAGATTCAGCTAGTGCAACCATGGCAGTAGCTGCAATAGCAACTATCACAGGAGCAGAAATGATAAAAACAATAAGGAAATCCAATAGACATGTTACTCTGCTAGCCCAAATAGGAGATTTATAATTAAGATGAAAATGAAGAAAATACCCAATACTTGTACCAAATTAGAAGCAATCATTGCCAAGCTACAAATTTATTTTCTGGACTGGAGGGAAATCCAGTACAGAGAAGCACTTCATTAGCATTTTTATTTAATTGCATTAGACTTTCCCAAGTTACTCCTTGTGCATTGATTATATCATGACATGGGTATGTTTGATGGCTCTTTAGCTCCTCCAGTGATATCTTCTCTATTTGAGGAATTGGGTTGAATGGTTGATTTCTCCAATTCATATTAGGGCTTCACATTCCTTGCAAGCAGCCAGTGGTGACCTGTGGGAGTAAACACAAAAATACCCTCACTCCCACATTAGTAGTTTCTGGAGTCTTAACTAGGATCCATTTCCTTCCAAACTTTTATAGAGGACTTTTGTTTTAGGTTGTGCTTGTTAATACAGGGAAAATGTTTTTCAGCTGTTTGTGAGTCCATCTTTATCACAGTTTTAAAAATTGTAAAGATATAATGTTAAGGATATTATATTTCCAGAGGAGGCATCCGTACTCCCCCTTTTTTGTTCTTTTAATAAGGGTTTTGAGAGTATGATGTGTCTTATTAATAATAGTTTGTCCAATAGGGTTTTGTGGGATTTCTGTAGTATGTTTTACATCCCATTGTTGTAGAAATAATTTAAAGGAAGTGGAGCTGTACTCAGGGACATTGTTAATTTTATTTATTTATTTACTTACTTATTTGCATGGGCAGGCACCAGGAAACCCATTGTTAGTTTTTAAGGCTTTTGGCACACCGAGGCTTCAAGAAGGTGTGTTTTTACTGCTGCAGTCAATTTTTTTTGGTTTGGGTGAAGCAAGAATAAATCCTGAAAATGTGTCTTTAGAAATATGAAGGTATTTAAAATGCCTAGATGATGCATAATGAGTAATGTCAGCTCGCCAAAGCAGATTAGCTGTAATTCCTTGTGGATTAGTATGAGGAGTAAAATGTGACTGGCAATCAAGACAGGCAGAAATAATTTGTTTGGCCTGGGTTATAGATAGGTCAGAGTGTCATTGAAGGACTCTCATATTTTGAAGACAAAATTCATTTAATTCATTTTAAAATGCTAATGTGAAACCTACTAATGTATCTGCCTTTTGGTTTCCTTCTACCATAGGGCAACGTAGCCTTGAATGGGAATGAATATATGAAACAAAAAAAGATGAATTCAAATATCCAACAATTGTTGTAACTTAACAAATAAGATATATAGGTTAGAATTTGCCAAAGGTTTTATAAAGGCCAATTTTAAATTTTGCAATGTATAAATGACATTTCCAGAGTTACAAATCAAGTTCATGGGCTGGTTTGGAAATTGTTGCAGTGCAAAAATGGCTGCAGCCAGTTTAGCTCACTGAATGTGTAAGAATTTGAGAATTTTGCCACGCAAAGGAGGACTCCAAGAGACGTTCTCTCATGCAACACGCAAGGGGTTTATTTTCCACACATGTGTGGGGCTTGCTGAACACTCAGGAACAGAGAGCCCCGAACCTAAGTCTGCAAAAGCTTTTTAAAGGGTAAGATGAGGGGGGTGGGGGTTGAGCATGGGTCACAGGTGCTGTTTTGCAAAAAAAGCAGATAAGAACAGTTTTACAATAAGCATTTCTTAACAGTTTTACAACAAGTAACCTTGGCGCCAGGATTGTTTATCTTCAGCCTGATGGGGCCCATAATTCTTTTTTTTATAATTCTTAACTGACACCAAATGCATAGCCGTGAATATAAAATGACACAAATGCTTTTGCTGGATATTTCAGAAGCTAAAATATATGTAAATAGCTAAATTAAGCAGGAAAAATTAGCTACTGTTAAGCTTTATAAAATTCCCTTTTACAAATGCTTTTATGTTGAGAGGTAATGCAAGATTCCCAATGCAAATTTTCTTACCAAATGGCAGAAGCTTTTGTAGTTTTCCCTGAGCCATTAATAAAAACACACTCAGCATTGGTAATGAATATTTTACTGATTTTTGGAGGGAGAGTAAGGTTTAATGAAGGAATTTGCTGCAATAGCTTATTGCTGGTAAAGAAAATTTAAACCTTATTACAAAGTCTGCTAATGCTACTTGCAAATCAATGCTATGTGACAGTGCTTGAAAAAATTGTTTCTGAGGAAAGGAGAAATGAACTATGTTTGGCTCTAAGCCTTTAAACTGTTGGCACCTAATTCTTTCCTTATGGAGTTAAGAAGCCATACTTTGAATATATAGGGTAATAGTTTTTGTAGGGGTGTGAGATAAAAATAACCATTCTATGCAAACTAATGCAGGAAGTAACTGGCTAATTAACCCTGTGGGAGTGTTTTGAGTTGGAAATAGAAAAAAGTCATAAGGACATTGTTGGAGAAATGCAGATTAGCTGTTTATAGTAAATGGCTTTGTTTAGGAGTTCTTATTTATTCAGTGTTTTCAGAGTAAGTCTTCTTGGGGAATTTAGATCAGTTTCCCCTTTCAAGGTGTTGAATAAATTGCTCAGCTGGTGGGTGTGAATGCCAAAATCGGGTCATAACCAATTAATAGCTCCTAGCAATTTTTTATATCATTTAAAGTTGGTTTTAGTGGATGCATTATAGTTATTGTTTGAGGCCTCACTGTATGATTATACGTGATATGATCCTATATGTCCAAGGCTGCGACAACTGAAATTTTTTCTGAAGGTACTTGTACTGCAGTAGCTAGAGAAGTTTTAACATGATTACATGTAAAAAAAAAAAATTCATCCTCAGTTTTTGATGCCAACAAGATATCATCCTTATAATGATAAAGACAGCAATTTGGAAGCTTGACTAGACTGTAAAGCCTGATGTACAAAATATTGGTTTATTGTGGGACTTTTAACATTCTCTGTGGCAACACTTTCCATTGATATCTTTCTACAGGCTTGTGGTCATTTAGTACTGGAACAGAGAAAGCAAATTGCTCTTTGTCAGAGAGATATAAGGGAATAGTAAAAAAGCAATCTTTTATAACTATGAGGATTTAAGGCCATGGTTTTGGTATCGTAGTCAGATTAGGGAGTCACCATTGAAGGGAACCCATAGGTTGTAATATAGCTTTGATTTGGCATAAATCATGTAATAATCTCTATTTTCCAGATTTATTTGGAATTACAAAAATAGGACTTGTCAATGGTTCTATATGCCCTGCTTTGAGTGGCTCTTTAACAAGCTGTTGAGCGTGAGTTAACTTCTTCTCTTTTAACATCCACTGCTCCACTCAAACAGCCTTGTTAATTCACCACTTTAAGGGTAGTGAAGGAATATGAGCAATGACCACTACACAGAAGGCATAGTCAGGATGGTTAAATTCCACTGAGTTAATTATCTATTCCCCAGAGGTTAAGGGGTGCTGACAAAATATAGGGTTGAATATGGCCAATTTGCTTATCAGGTCCTTGGCACTGTAATATTTTTAGGCTTTGAATCATTGGTAAAAAGATTTATTTTAAATAACCCAAATGAGGGAGCAATTGGCCTAATGATCCTGTAGGTGTTGAAGTATTGGGAAATAGAAATAATAGAATAAGAAGTTGAGGATTTTTATGAATTAGACTTTTTTTAAAAATGAGATAATTCATTTTTTATATTGTAGCAAACAGGCTTTGAAGCAGGCAGGTCTTCCCCTCCCCCTTCTTCTCATTCAGCTGCCACCTCTGTGGAAAATCCCCAAACCCTCTCCCCTAGCCTCCAGGAATGGGTGAAACTGCAGGGAAGTGAGATAAGACACCTTCCTGGGATAGGGACATCCTCTTCTAGCCTCCAGGAACAGGTGAAACTGCAGGTAGGCAAGATAAGACACTCCTGGGAGGAGGACCCCTCCCCTAATGGCTTATCTGTTTCTGTAACCCAGTTTTGTGCCTTAACCTAACCAATTGTTTTTCCTTTAACATTGCCATATTAAGTGTACCTTAATAAGTGTACCTCTAACATGTAATACAGTCTATAAAAGCTAAGATTGCCTTTTTTTCAGGGCTCAGACTTTCTAGGTGACTCAGCTGAGCCCCATGCACATGAGCTAATAAATTGCTTGCTTCCTGAAACTACAAACACTTGGTCTTGGCTTGTTCTAATTTTGCAAAACATTCCTGGAGGCCTCCAGCCTCATCCTTGGTTTTTGCACTTCAATATAGCCAAGGACATGGTTAAAGTTAACATAAAGTACAAGAACTTATTTTGATAAAACATAGACTTTCTGCTTTCTATATTGATTATTTAGGAAAGACTTTTATAACTTTTTATTAAAATAAGCTAACAGTCCAAGAAAACTTTGTAATTTTAACAGAGATAAAACCAAATTCTAGTTTTGCATCAATATATTATTTGATGCTATAGCTTTCAAAAATTTTGTAAATAGACACATTAAATCTTTTTTAACTTTGACCATAGTTTCCTTTTCCGCAACCTTTCAGCAATGTGTTATATCTATTCATGCTTTGACCTATGCTTGACTCATTCTGTAACAGCCATTCATTTTAACTTAGGCCAAAACTACTCTCTTTTTTATTTTAATAAAAACACATCCTTTATATCCTTCATAGCAAAATGATTTCAGAAACTGTCTTTAAGCAAACATTTTACCACATATGATTACCATCAAAATCAAATTTGTCAGAATAGTGTTAAATACCTAAAATGCATTAGTTAATGCATATTTGAAACATGAATATATAAGTTTTAACAGCTATTGATGACATATATAGATATTATATTTGTTTTCTAAAAATTGCCTTTCTTTAAAGTTTTATGATCACTATATAGTTTTTTACAAAAGCTTGAATATAAGGCACCTCATTTCATTTGTGACTTTACAAAATGAATGTAATTATAAGATGCTATTGAAATTTAAAGTTTCATTTTTTAGGCTATTTTTCTTTGATGTTTAATTTGTGCAAAGACCAGATTCCAATTAGCTTATGTGACCTGGCCCAAGGTGGTCCTCTGGGAACTGGCTAGGGACTGAAAGAAGCTTCCTGGGACCTAGATAAAAATTTTATTAAAATACATCTCCTTCTGGGATGGTAGCCAGTCCTCCCAGCTGGAGTACACATTTCAACAACTTATTAACAAGATCATGCAATGGAGTACTCAGGAGCATATTTCCTCCAGTGGGAATTCATCTGAGTTTGAATGGTTTGTGGGGTACTGCCCTTTTAAAATTCTAATTGCTAAATACTATATTAAGCAGGAGTTATAATTGTTTTAACAGGTGTTTTCCAATTCCATGGGCACATCTGAAAATTGTGAGCAATAGATTCTACAATTCTTTTTGTAAAGGAACTCTGAAGCCCATGTTGAATAATTATAGGGAAAGCTTGATTATCCCCTGAAGCCATGGCTTCCATTAGACATTTTTCCATAGCTGGTTGTGGCTCCTCTAGATTTACTAGGAAAGCTCGGAGAGGTGAGCAGGGATGAATTATTCTCAAGAGGAAGTGGAACAGGGTGGCTTTGACTTTGGTTCCTCAGAGGGAACTGTGGGACAGGATGGAGTGTGTAGAAGACATAAAGTAGTTTTTACAAGTTTGTGTACCACAAGAACTGATGATTTTATCACCCTGTTCATATTTTTGTTTTAAAACTCTGGCTACTTGTTCCTAGAGCTCCAAATCTAAGGGCCCCCTATCAGGCAACCAGGGGCAGTGATTTTGAACTATTTGTAATAATAATCAAAGCTCTCCCTCCTTTGCTGACCATTCTGATGCTTTTAATAAATTTTGAAATCTTTTAGTATATATAGTTTGTTCCTAGGAAAGCCCCAATCCCATGTTATTAAGAAAGGGTTGTGAAAAGGAAATTCCTCACTTGAATAAAGTACATGGGCACCTATACCAATTAAGCACTGCTGTCCCTTACCTTGGGGATGAATGGATTCAATTTCTATGCTGCAGCTGTGATTCTCCTCCACTACACATGATGATCTTCCCTTCCTGATGCTACACCCATAGCTGAAGGCTTACTCCATATTTGTCTTCACAAGGGGCACCATTTGTGGATGACACCACCTATGGCAGTTATTCTTTGTACTGCAAAGAATCAGCATGAGAATAAAAAAAACTTTTGATACAAAGTCAAAAAGCAAGAAAGCCTGCCTCAAGATAGAGCCAGAAACTCAAGTTTATTTTATGCTAGCTATTTACTGGATAAAGGGGTCATTTGGAGTTAAGCTGTTCACTGAACACCATGGGGGGTTCTTCTTTGCCTTGAGGAGGTATCTTTAATTTTAAGAACAAAGTGTGAATTTTCCCATGAGTAGGAGGATATGTTCCAGATAAGCAAATGCCATAGATAAGCAAAGCAGACAGATATGCAAATGATACATCAAAGCAGACAAGCACCTTGAGCCGTTTTCAGCTCTCAAGTTGGCAGACAAGCAAACAGACAAGCACAGTGGTTTCCACTGCTTGGGGACATGCAAGCAAAAAGCAAGCTTACAAATGCTTAAATCTCATCCTCCCCTCATATAATACAGTTAAAACGTCAATTCACCCAAATTGACCTATAGATTCAATGCAGTACCAATCAAAATTCCAACAACCTATTTTGAAGACTTGGAAAAGCTAGTTACCATATCATCTGGGAGGGAAAGAGACCCTGAAAAGCAAAAGGTATCCTTAAAAAAAGAAACAGACTTCCGGAGAAGATGGCGGCTTAGTAAGACGCGCAGGTCTTAGTTCCTCCTCCAGAAAAGCAACTAAAGAAACAGAAACAATATGAAACAGCTCCTGGAGCCACGACAGAGAACAAAAAGACAGCGTACCCCATTCTGGAACGGCTGAACGGGCAGGGAGAATCCACTGCGGTGAGATACCAGAGGGGCGCGCGTTTTCCCGGCCGGGGCGGCTGGCGACTGGGGTCCCCTCCACGCACGTGGCTCCCCAGTCTGACTGGGAACGTTGGATAGCGGGGCCCTCCTGCCACGCTTGGCATCTCAGGCCAGCTGGGCAATTTGGACCGGCATTCCCCCAAGCCACGGCGGCCAGTGACCCCCCCCTCCACGCGCGGTTTCCCGGGCCGACTGCGAGATTCGGATTGGCAAGTTAAAGAAGCCACAGCATCTTTTACTGGTGGGACCCGCAGACAGACGAGCGCCACGAGCGCCACCTACTGGGCAGGAAAAGAAAAACAGAGCCCAGAGATTTCACAGAAAAACCTTTCAGCCAGCTGGGTCCCACACCCAGGGAAATCTGATCAAATGCCCAGACACCAGCAGAAAATAATGGATGACGTTCGGAAAATTGAAGATATGGCCCAGTCAAAGGAACAAACCAATAGTTCAAATGAGATACAGGAGCTGAGACAACTAATGCTGAATATACGAACAGAAATGGAAAAACTCTTCAAAAACCAAATCAATAAATTGAGGGAGGACATGAAGAAGACATGGGCTGAACAAAAAGAAGAAATAGAAAATCTGAAAAAGCAAATCACAGAACTTATGGGAGTGAAGGACAAAGAAGAAAAAATGGAAAAAACAATGGATACCTACAATGGTAGATCTAAAGAGACAGAAGCTACAATTAGTGAACTGGAGGATGGAACATCTGAATTCCAAAAAGAAACAGAAACTATAGGGAAAAGAATGGAAAAACTTGAGCAGGGGATCAGGGAACTGAATGACAATATGAAACGCACAAATATACGTGTTGTGGGTGTCCCAGAAGGAGAAGAGAAGGGAAAAGGAGGAGAAAAACTAATGGAAGAAATTATCACTGAAAATTTCCCAACTCTTATGAAAGACCTAAATTTGCAGATCCAAGAAGTGCAGCGCACCCCAAAGAGAACAGACCCAAATAGGCGTTCTCCAAGACACTTAATAGTTAGAATGTCAGAGGTCAAAGAGAAAGAGAGGATCTTGAAAGCAGCAAGAGAAAAACAATCTGTCACATACAAGGGAAACCCAATAAGACTATGTGTAGATTTCTCAGCAGAAACCATGGAAGCTAGAAGACAGTGGGATGATATATTTAAATTACTAAAAGAGAAAAACTGCCAACCAAGACTCCTATATCCAGCAAAATTGTCCTTCAAAAATGAGGGAGAAATTAAAACATTTATAGACAAAAAGTCACTGAGAGAATTTGTGACCAAGAGACCAGCTCTGCAAGAAATACTAAAGGGAGCACTAGAGTCAGATACGAAAAGAAAGAAGAGAGAGGTATGGAGTAAAGTGTAGAAAGAAGGAAAATCAGATACGACATATATAATACAAAAGGCAAAATGGTAGAGGAAAATATTATCCAAACAGTAATAACACTAAAAGTTAATGGACTGAATTTCCCAATCAAAAGACATAGAATGGCAGAATGGATTACGACCCAGCAATACCACTGCTAGGTATCTACTCAAAGGACTTAAGGGCAAAGACACAGACGGACATTTGCACACTAGTGTTTATAGCAGCATTATCTACAATTGCAAAGAGATGGAAACAGCCAAAATGTCCATCAACAGACGAGTGGCTAAACAAACTGTGGCATATACCTACGATGGAATATTGTGCAGCTTTAAGACAGACTAAACTTATGAAGCATGTAATAACATGGATGGACCTAGAGAACATTATGCTGAGTGAGTCTAGCCAAAAACTAAAGGACAAATACTGTATGGTCCCACTGATCTGAACCGACATTCGAGAATCAGCTTGGAATATATCATTGGTAACAGAGACCAGCAGGAGTTAGAAACAGGGTAAGATAATGGGTAATTGGAGCTGAAGGGATACAGACTGTGCAACAGGACTAGATACAAAAACTCAAAAATGGACAGCACAATAATACCTAAGTGTAATGTAACTATGTTGGAACACTGAAAGAAGCTGCACCTGAAATATGGTTTTTTGTTTGTTTGTTTGTATTTTTTGTTTTTGTTTTTTTTCTTTTTCCTTTTTATATATATATATATTTTATTAGTATTATTATTTTAATTCTCTTCTCTATATTAACATTCTATATCTTTTTCTGCTGTTTTGCTAGTTCTTTTCCTAAATTGAGGCAAATGTACTAAGAAATGATGATCATTCATCTATGTGATGATACTAAGAATTACTGAGTGCATGTGTAGAATGGAATGATTTCTAAATGTTGTGTTAATTTCTTTTCTTTTTTTTGATTAATTAAAAAAATTTAAAAAAAAAAAAAAAAGAAACACTCTCTGACTTTAATACTTATTATAAAGCCACAGTGGTCAAAACAGGATGCTACTGGCACAAAGATAGAATTTTTAACCAATGAAATTTAATTGAGAGTACAGAAATAGATCCCCAAATCTATGGCCAAGTGATTTTTGACAAGGCCTCCAAATCACTGAACTAACAAAATATTCTTTTTAATAAACGGGGATGGAAAAACTGCATATCATTAGCCAAAAGAATGAAAGAGGACCTTTACTTTACACTGTATACAAAAATTAACTCAAAACAAATCAAATACCTAAATATAATAACTAACAGCATAAATCTCCTGGAAGAAAGTGTAGGGAATCATCATAAAGACCTAGTAATATGAGTTAGCTTCCAAAACTTTGCACTCTAAGTACAAGCAACAAAAGAAAAAATTGGTAATTCTGAACTACTCAAAATCAAATGATTCTGCACCTCAGAAGACTTCATCAAAAAGGTGAACATGCAGCCAACTCAATGGGAGAAAATATTTGAAAATCACACAATGGACAAAGGTTTGATAACTTGTAGACATAAAGAAATCATGCAACTCAACAACAAAAGAACAAACAACCCAATCATAAAATAAAATGGGTTAATGAATTGAATAAGTATGTTACTGAAGATCAAATACACATGGTTCAAAAGCACATGAAGAGATGCTCATTTTCACTAGCATAAGGGAAATGCAGATCAAGATTGCATTGAGATGTCAGTTCACACTTATAAGAATGGCTGTTATTAAACAAACAGGAAACTATAAATGTTGGAGAGGATGTGGAGAAATTGGGACACATGTACTGCTGGTGGGAATGTATAATATTACAGTCACTATGGAAAACAGTTTGGCAGATCCTTAGGAAACTAAATACCAAGTTGCCATGTGACCCAGCAGTAGCACAACTTGCTACACATTCAGAAAAGCTGAAAGCAATGACAGAAACAGACATTTGCACACCAATGTTCATAGCAGCATTATTCACAATTGCCAAAAGATAGAAACAATACAAATGGCCATCAATGGATGATTGGATTAACAAAATGTTGTATATACATATGTTGGAATATTATGCAGCAGTAAGACAAAATGACATCTTGATGCATGTGAGAACATGGATGAGGCATGAAGACGTAATGCTGGATGAAATAAGCCAGACACAAAAGGATAGATACTGTATGACTCCACATTTATGACCAGGGTAAAGGTAAAATCAGAGGCTTGTAATACAGAATTTAGGGGACTTAGAAATACATAGACGCTACAGATGGGTTAACAGTCAGCTATTGAGGTGGAACTCAAATGTAAGGGAACATTATAGAACTGAAGGCAGTTGTCTAGTGGGTCTATAAGTAATATTACCATATTGAAGTGCATTTTTTAAAGGAGTTGTATAGACCCATATGTCCCACTGATTAACACTAAAAATATAAATAACTTCTTGCAAGAACTACTTCAAAGGCATGATTCATATACAAAGGGTGTTTGCTTAAGTCCAGGGCATGGGGGAAAACTGCTATTGCAGGCACTGGGCCATGTTAAACTAGAAAACATCAGCAGCCACAGCAACAGGAGGGGTAAATATTGGGGTGAGGAACAAGAGTTAAGGGAAGGATTAGATTCCCTAATTGGTGATGGTGTTTTTATTCATTATCTTTATCTTTATCTTGGGAACAATGAAATTACATAAAGTTGAGAAAGTTGATGGACTGTGGACTTTGAGCATCATACATGATGCCTAATGAATGTAAGTGGCTGAAGGATACGCTGACTGAGAAGTAGACTGGTGAACGATGGTGTATGCATATGGTCAAATATTTTGCTGCTACAAAAAAGAATGAAGTTATAAAGCATGTAACAATTTAAATGAGCTGGTGGGACATTTGATGGAGCAAAACAAGCCAGAAATGAAAGAATAATTATTGTATGGTCTCCTTTAGAAAATGCTTAAGGGGTCAAGAATATAAGCTCTTATAGCAGATACAGTTAGCCTGGAATGGTAATTATTATTTCTGAATTTTGAGAGGCTGTTTTATATATCTATAACCTGATAATTAGATATAAGAATGAAGCTGATGAGGCCAGGATTAAGGTAATTCAGAACACAGGGTTAAGGAAGACATTGTCTATATTTTAGAACTGCACCTACACTTTGAGAACAAAGGAAGAAAGGTTTATTTTGTCTGGAACCTAAATTTTCTGTAGCACATAATGAACCTCAATCTGTCTGCATAGTGCATTTGGGCAGTTGAATCACAGATTGCCCAGAATAAGAATGAGGGCTTTTAATTTTGTATAGTTTAATGTAAAGCCTAGATACATTTTAGAATATAGTAAGCAGATAATAAAAAAGCATTGCCAAAGTCCCTTGAGGGATGGGTGAAAAAAATATGGAACTATTAGCATTTACCATGAGAGAATCCCTTGACACCCTGTCAAATATTAGGGACACCCAAATCAAGAGGTCGAGACCTTAATCTAGAGGCCTACTCTAGTGAAGCTTTTGTAGGTAGTGAAGAAGCTTAGCCTACCTATAGGTGTGCCTAAGAGTTATTTCTGTAGGAACTCTTTTTATGGCTCAGATTTGGCCTCACCCTTTCTAAACCCAACTCCTTAAGTGAAAACATTGCCCTCCCCCTCCATGAAACATGAAATCCAGAGGTGAAAGTCTCCCTAGTGGCTTGGGAGATGAATCTCAGGGATGAGTCCATCCCTGGAAACATTTGATCAACAATTCCAGTTTGACCAAAAGGAGGAAAAGAAGTGTAACTAATGAGTTGAGAGGATACTCTGAAAGTCACTCTTATGCAAGCTTCAGTTAGAAATTGCTACCTATCATAACTTGCCAAACCCCAACCAAAATCATTCCAGCCAATCCTAAAGAACATCTAGGACAATATATAAGATCCTACAAAGTTTCCCTGCATGAGGGTAACTTTCCAGATATCTACAACCTCCAGATGGGGCCCAAGACCAGATAACTCCTGAAAGCTAATGGGTCCAATCCCTACAGAACATCAGCTAGTTTCATCTCCCTACCCCATGTTATTGAGAGACCCTTCCAACATGAAAATGTTAGAATAGCCATAGCTCAAATACCCCTAAAGAGGAGAGAAGAAAGATCAAAGGTGATGGTGGAGTTATACAGAGAAGTTGGGGTTTAACATACGAATGTAATTGCTGAATCATTAAATTGATATTTCTTTTCATCTCCAGTATCTTAGAGCACCTAGAAGTAAAAACCTAAGATTGTGGAATTGTTACCCATACCAAATTCTGAAATCTGTTTTACAACTAATAGTTGTTCTGTGTTTTGAAATTTATTGCTTTTTGTATATATGTTATTTTTCATAAAAAAAATTAAAAAGTCAATTGTGATGATTTAAAAAAAATTATTTCTTCTAGCCTTCAATGTTCTGGAGCACCAAGAAGGAAAACTCTGAGAAGATGGTATGGTAGCCCATGACAAATCCTGAGATCTGTCCTGCAACTACTTGTTGAAGAGTGCTCTGAAAATTATTTACTTTTTCCTTTCTTTGCTTTATATATATGTTATATTATACAATAAAAAATGTTTTAAAAACCCAGAAATGTTGGTGCTAGTTGTCTGTAAACCATATTTTAAAAAATTTTGATGTTGTTGAACCAGTAAAGGGTTGGGTTTAAGCAGCCCAAAGCTCAAGTTCAACATGGCCACTAACTCACTGCATAACCCTGATAAAGCCTTTTTACCTTTCTGAGACTTCCTTTGAATATCTGTAAACAAAATAATGAGATTCCAGTAAAAATTATTATGTTTTAAGAAGTTCAGGTAAGATACCATGAAAATGCTCTAAAAAATTCATAGTACTATAGAATTTTGTATTAGTGAATAACTACCTGACCATTATTATTTCTTTTAAACACACTGCCTTTTTCTCTGTTGCCAATCTGATTTCCATTAAGAAATTTTATTATGTGTGCACCAGTTATATTTACATGACATTATTGAAGCTTTATTAGCACACAAATAAATCTTTATGACTATGGGAAGCAAAAAAAAAGATATAATGGTCAATGTCTCACCTTAGCAATAGTAAAAAATTCAAAATAAATTTTCTTAAAGCACTGGAAGATGATCAATTCTAGAGACAACACAAAAAGTGCTGATGTAGAAAAATACACCTAAAATTGGTTGGAGGACCTTAGGGAAAATTTACCCTTACCAGCTGTTCTCCCTACCTCACACCTGCATGGCAATTTGTGTGACACATAGCAGTGGTTTGGTGGCACAAAGTGCCTTTCAAATGCAAGTCTCTGAGACCTGATTTACCATGGTTGCAACTCTAAGTCCTGCACATGCAACAACCTGGTTATCATATGAGGGTGGCTCTGTGGCCTGCACACATTACAATTAGGGTCTTTCTATCCAGAAAAGTGATTAACCTAAATGAAATTATTGGGTGACTTTATTAAGCAACATCAACAAGCTATATGGAAGATGGACTCAGGGCATAAGTCTTGGTCACTAAACTTGAATGTTCCTGGGATCAGAAAAGCTGTAACTTAACAGGTGCTGGGATATGGAGCACTCACAGTATTGAAAGCTGGTGTGTTAAGGCAAACAAGGGAGTTGGGAGTGGAGCTGAGCTGACAACAGCTCCAAGGGAGGGAAAGCACTAGTTAAATAAAAATAAAACCCAGAGTCCACAGATAAGAACCTGGACAGAGGGAGTTCTTTCCTAGAAGTTCTTTCCTAGTCACAAATACTAGAGAATTATTGAAAGCAGCATACATGTGCAAGGAAAGCAGTATAAGCTGGGTTAAGTGTTGGATAAGAGCCTTAATACAGAATCAGTCTGTAATAAAATCTTAGGTAAGAGGGAAAATCTGACATCCTAGTCAGCAAAGCAGAATTATCAAATACTCTGACTTCAACAAAATTCACAAGCCATATGAAGAAAAAGAACAGATGGCAATTCAAAGGAATAAAATAAAATGACAGGGTAGTACAATGGTCACTCAATGGCAGAATTCTCACCTGCCATGCTGGAAACACTGGCTTGATTTCCACAGCATGCCCATGCCAAAAATAAATAAATAAAAATAAAATGACAGAGAAATTAAGATACTGGAAAAACTAATAAAATATAGTTAGTCGTTTCTCTTATGTAAGCTTAATGAGCTGAATTAAAGCATGGATAAAGAACTAAAGGAAATCAAGGAGATGATGCATCAACACAAAGAGAAATTAGAAATTTTAAAAGAAATCAAGCTGCAATTTCCTGGCTGAAAAGCCCTATAACTGACAGTAAAATACACTAGAGATGTTAAAAGCAGATTTGAAGACACATGAAAAAGAACCATTGAACTAGTAGACATGATGACTGAAAATATTCAGCCTGATGAACAGAAGGACAAAAGAGTGGAAAAAAAGAGTGAGCAGAACCAAAGGGGTTGTGGGAGAATATAAAGAGTACCAACGTTTGCATTATTGTCATCTCATAAGGAAAAGAGAGGAAGAAATGATATTTGAAGAAAAAATGGTTTAAAACATTCTAAAATTGATCAAAGACATTAATACACACATTAATACACAGCTCGATGAAATCCAAACAAGGTAAATCTAACTGGACCCACCAGAAAGCATATCAAAACCAAACTATTGAATACTGCTAATAAAATATCCTCAGAAAGGAGAGACTTTTCACATACTTGGGGTCCTCAATAAGATTAAGTTTCATTTTCTCACTATAAGTTCAGAGGTAAGAAGGCAATGGTATAAAATATCTAATGCACTGATAGAGAAAAATTTCTGGCCAGTAATTTTATATCTAGTAAAACTGACCTTCAAATATGGTGGAAAGTTTAAGATGTTCACAGATAAACACATTTGACAGAGTTCATCACTGCTTGACCTTTCCTAAGAGAAATATCAAAGGGAGTTCTATAGATTGAAAGGAAAGTATATACTGATGATAGCTGTGATGGTTTGAAACCATTATGTACCCCAGAAAAGTCAGGTTTTAATCCTGATCCAATTTTGTGGTATTTGCCATTTCTTTTAATCCTGAATCAATATTGTAGGGCAGAAGCTTTTGATTAGATTATTTCCATCTAGATGTGACATGCCCTGTTGTGGGTGTGAGCTTTTAATTAGATGGAGATGTGACTCCACCCATTCACAGTAGGTCTTGATTAATTTCCTGCAGACCTTTAAAATGTCAAACATTTCCAAGAAACCTTAGATGCATAGCAGGTACAGATGGCTATAAATGTAGATGAAGATGTTTGGAGAACAGTTGCTTCAGAGTGACAGAGAGGGATGTTTGGAGTACTGACAGAAAGAACTGATACTTAGATGCAGGCAGAGCCCACAGTCATCATCATACGCCTTCCCAGGAGATACTAAGCAGGCCAGATCCCAGAGTTGTATTTCAGGGACGCCAAGTGAAGGTCAACGGACAATGAAAGAGGAAATACCTGGTATCAGAAGCTGGAAACAATGAACCAGGAGCAAGGACCAGCAGATTCTAGCCACAGGCCTTCCCAGATCAGGCTTCCTTGAGCCAAGGCATCTTGCTATAGGGGCCTTAGTTTGGACATATTTATGGCCTTAGAACTCTAAACTTTTATCTAATTAAGCCAGTCAGCCATTTCAGAAAAAAAACAGAATAGGAAATGGAGTTATCCAGGAAGGAATGGTGGAAAGTCCTATTGAATGATCCCTACATACTACATGATAAACCAAGAGTGATGAGGGTCTGTACAAATGCAACCACTGCTAGTCTGGACTAAAAAAAGTACAAAAAGGTGCAAATTGAATTAAAAGTAACTTCAAATGCAGAACCATGGAAGCTAAAGTCTTAAGCTAAGAAATCTTGGGCCAGAAGAGTGTACTCACTCTTGGAAAGAGTGCTTGGAAAGAGTGAATTTGCTCTAATGGCAGAGGGTGGGAGTTTTAGTACCCCAGGCCTCAGAGAATGTGGAGCACATTCATTGAGGATTGAGGAGAGCCTTTCTGCCACCACATTGATATGAATGATGGCAGAGGGTGGGAGTTTCAGTGCCCCAGGCCTCAGAGAAGGTGGAGCACATTCATTGAGGATTGAGGAGAGCCTTTCTGCCACCACATTCAGATGAACAAGTTGAACCTGTGCCCCAGAGATAGCAAAGATCTTGGGTGTTGCCTTGATAATTGGAGAGAATGGAGTCAAGAAAAAGATGGTCCCCCCAATGTCCCCCAAGGTTTCATTTGAAGAGAGCAGGGCCACTGCATAGGCCCTTGGAAAGGGTGGTATTACTGATTTCTAAAGACCTGAGGATAAATGACTCTCAGACTTTGCAATTTAATGGAGTATGCCCTGCACATGCTCAGAACTCTTTGGATCTGGTGACCCCTGTGTTCCATCCAATTTCTCTCTATAGAAACAGGAATATGTACCCAATGCTGTCTCCAAGATTCCCCAGCATTCCTTTTTAAGTGTTGATACTGTCCTATCTGGTGATATAATTATGTTTTATTTCAATAATCTTTTTATTACTTTCCTAATGAATTCTGTTTTTATATCAGTGAAGTCTGTGGTGTCCACTAATCTGAGCCTATAAATTAAGTATCCAGAAATATTATGTTGTGCATTCACTGTTACAGACATTAGTGAAAAGAGTGTTCAGGAGTTTGGAGAGGCATTTAGCAATATGTGATGTGAGAACTTGTGGCTTCCATACAAATAGCACTAAGAGGTTAACAGTGGGCTATAAGCTCTGGACATTGACTAACAGAAAACGTCATTTTTGAAAAGGCTTTTTTTTAAAAAAAAAAAGCCCTCAAAACCAAAAGTAAAGAACAAAGAAATCTGGGATGGGATGACTTACCTTACTCCTCATTTGTGAAGGAATGGTCAAAATGCACAGGACCTTTTGAAGATTGGGGGAATATAATTGAAAATGGAGAGCCTATTCAGGTTACTCTTTGTCTAAAAAGCATCCCATTAAAAAAAAAGGGAAAAAATGGGTGGAGTGTGTCAAAGAGTATGGGCTTTGTTAATAGCACATAAAAGAATGTGTGAGTTGAGAGATCAAGTAGTTCTGAAAAGATTAATTGTGAAAAGGAATTGGCAGAGCTGTCTGGAAAACTGTCTATGCTGAAGTGTCAAAATTCTATTTTTGGAAATCAAGTTCATAATTATCAGTCAGTAGCTGAAAAAGCCACAGTCTGTGTGGCCCAATAGAAATATAAAAAGAGATGGGGCAAAATAAACAAAAAGAAAATACATACTCTGATAACAACTGCTACTGTTGATTGGGATCCTGATAAGTGGGATGGTGATGTATGGGATGAGATGCATGATGATGAAAAAGATTGGGATGTTTTGAATGAGAAGGTGTACAGGAAGAAAAGAATAAATATTCCCCAGAAATAGGAGCTCAACCAATACAAAAGCAAAAAGAAAAGAAACAGGGCAATCAGGTCACTTTAAAACTGTATAAAAGATTTTACTCAACAAGAAATAACTAGCATTCTTAGCCATTTTACTCAGAAAACTGGTGAACCATTAGTTGCCTGGATCGTCAGAATTGCTGATGCAGGGGCTGGAGGAATGGTGCTGGATTATGCTAATTGCATGAAATTTGTATGAGTTATCACTAATTCTTTCATACAGACTGGTTTACAGGAGTTTAGTCAGCAGACAGGAGAAAGTTCTAACCTGAGGCATTGGCCGCACACGGTGTAATAAACAATAGCCTGCTGACACTATGTGGCCATGGAGTGACCAACCCTGTACACTTTGCAAGATACTATGCAGAGATTGAAAGAGGAAGTAATGAAGTCAGCAATTATGTTATGAGAAGCCAACTCATACCATCTCCTCCCTGTCAATTCTTCACAGAGAAATGTCATTGTTAAAATGGCACCCTTTGCATGTAAACATTTAATAGTGACTTTATAATCAGGAGAAACAGGCCACCTTCTTATGGGGTTCTGGATAAGCTGGCAGAGCTGAGGAACATGGAAGACTGGAATACAAGAGAAGGTGAGATCAAAAACATGATGGCAGTCAGTTCCACTATATCAGTAATAGGATTTCCCACAGAGGCATGTTCCAAATCCTACTGGAAGCTGTAGTCAACCAAAAGAGCATTGATTGTTTGCCAAATAATGAGATGAAGAGAATGAAGAAAAATATATACAAAGGTATAATAATAAAGTGAATACTGATAATGCTCCAACTCCTTGCAAGGCAGAAGACCTGCATCTAGCTTCCTTGGTACCTCTGCACCCTGACTTAGCCTCTTCCTTTCAGACAAAAGGATTAGGCCAAACCCCATTATCTGTGATCCCAAATTTGTGACTCCCATTTGGTTTTGTAAATTTGTCAAAGACCTAAACATTAGATCTAAGACATAAAACTTTTAGAAGAAAATGTTGGGAAATATCTTATAAATCATATAATAAGAGGCAGTTTCCTAGACCTTACACCCAAAGCATGAGCATTGAAGAAAGAAAGAAATGGGAACTCCTCAAAATTACAAAAAAAAGTATTACCAGGGTGGGCCACAGTGGCTCAGGAGGCAAAGTTCTTGCCTGCAATGCTGGAGACCCAAGTTCGATTCCTGGTGCCTGCTCATACAAGAAAAAAGAAAAGTCAAGTGAGGGATGAGAGAAAAATAGAGAACTATTTAACCTTACCATCAGGGAAACCACTGATACTGTATCAAACACCCAGATCAATAGGCCATGCCCTCAATCATGAGGTGTACTCTTCTGAAGCTCATATAGGTAGTGGAGAAGCTTAGGCTATCTACAGGCATGCCCAAGAGTTGTTTCTGGAGGATCTATTCTGCTGCTCAGATGTGGCCTCAGTCTCTCTAAGTCCAGCACTGCAAGTGAAATCATTGCCCTTCCTCCTACGTGGGACATGACATCCAGGGGTGAAAGTCTCCTTGGTGACATGGGAGACAATGCCCAGGGATGGATCCAGACCTGGCAACAATTCCATCTTGACCAAAAGGAGGATCAACAATTCCATCTTGACCAAAAGGAGGAAAAGAAGTGTAATTAATAAAGTATCAGTGGCAGAAAGAGATCAAGTAGAATCAAGAAGCTACTCTGGAGGTTGCTCTTACATAAGCTTCGGTTGGACCTTGCTACCTATCATAATCTGCCAATCCCCAACCACAACCATTCCAGACAATCCTAAAGGACACCTCGAGGAATATATGAGATTTCACAAGGGTTCCATGCACTAGAGTAACTTTCCAGAAACCTACAACCTCCAGATGGGCCCTTGGTCTAGATAAGTCCTGAAACCTAGCCCAGACTCTCCAGAATATCAGATAGCTCCATCTCCCTTCCCTATATTAGTGACAGACTCTTCCTTTATGAAAAATCTAGAATTGCCATAGCCCAAAGACCTCTAATGAGGGGTTTGGAAAGATCAAAAGTGATGGTAGAGTTAGGCAGAGAAGATAGGATTTAACAAATGAATATGAATGCTGAATCATTAAATTGATGTCCCTTTTAGTCTCCAGTATTTCAGAGCAGCTAGAAGTAAAAATATAAAATTGTGACATTGTAACCCATGTCAAAGTCTGAAATATGTTCTACACTAATTTTGGTGCTATGCTTTGAAACATATTACATATATATATATATATATATGTAAGCCAGACACAATATATAAGCCAGACACAAAAGGATAGATACTGTGTGTCCTTCCAGGGGAACATAAGCCAGGTCATACCACAACCACAGCTCCTGGTGCAGCTGGTCCTATAACATATATATATTTTATTTTTCACAAAGAAAAAGAAGGAAAAAAAATTGATTGTGTTGATAAAGAAAATGTTTAGGCCCTCTAGCCTCATATATTCTGGAGCAGCTAGAAGTAAAAATATGAGAGGATCATATGGCAGCCCATGACAAACTCTGGGATCTGTCCTGTAACTACTTGTTGAAGAGTGCTTTGCAAACTATCACTATTTTATTTCTTTGCTTTGCATATATGTTATACTATACGTTACACCCAAAGCACAGGCAACGACAGAAAATAGATAAATGGGAACTTCTCAAAATCAAGTGCTTCTGCACCTCAAAAGACTTCATCAAAAAGGTGAAGAGACAGCCAACTCAATGACAGAAAATATTTGAAAATCACACATTGGACAAAGGTTTGATACCCTATATACATAAGGAAATCATACAGCTCAACAATGAAAGAACACACAACCCAATTATGAAATGGGCTACAGATTAGAATAGGCATTATTCTGAAGAGTAAACACGGATGGTCAAACATGCATGAAGAGATGCTCATTTTCATTACATATATGCAAAATTCAGATTAAGTCTACAATGAAATACCACCTCACATCTATAAAAATGCTTTCCTCTAAACAACAGGAAACTAGAAACATTGGAGAGAATGTGGGGAAGCTGACACACTTATGCACTGCGGTGAGAATGTATAATGTTGCAGCCACTAGGGAAGACAGTTTGGTGGTTCCTCAGGAAACTAGATACCGAGTTGCCTATGATAGAGTATATATTCAGAAGAGTGGAAAGCAGTGATACAAACATACATTTGCATGCTGATGTTCATAGCAGCATTATTCACAACTGCCAAAGCATGGAGACAATCCAAATGCCCATCAACAGATGAGTGGATTAACAAAATGGGTTACATACATAAGATGGAATTTTATGCAATTGCAACACTAAATGACATCCTGAAGCACATGACAAGATGGATGAACCTTGAGGACCTAATGCTGAGTGAAATAAGCCAGACACAAAAGGATAGATACTGTATGACCTTCCAGGGGAACATGAGCCAGGGTGTACTGCAACCACAGCTCCTGGTGCAGCTGGTCCTGGTCACCAGGTCAGTGCCCTGCTCCTCTTCACCTGTAATCCTGCCAGTCCTCACCATGTGTTCCAGGATAGCACAGGAGGCTGTGCCAGAGGGTAAGAAAACTGGTGGGTTCCTTTGAGCCTGAAGGGAGGATATGGGGGAGCACCCACAGAGGAGCACCCAGGGATGGTGTTGGGCTAGAAGCAAAGTGGGAGGTCAGAAGATTTATCTGCTGAACCTCTCCCTGGGAAGGACTCTTGAACTGGCAATCAGGGATTTGGGCATCTCACAGGTAGTGGGAGCTCCAAGTGATGCAGCAAGTCCCCTACACCAGCAAAGAGCTACAGAACAGGACCTGATGTTCCCCACTCTGATAAGGGTCCTTATTTTTTTTGCAAGTTACAATATAATGCTTCATGGTATCAGTGATTTTATTTATTATTAAATTGAACATTTTCATTAAATTAAATGTTTTAATCCTGTATTGAATTCTCCATATCAGCATCATGCATACATTACAATGTTGAAGTTCCATCAGCACTATTGCATCCAGAGCTGGGGTGGGCCAGTCTGGGTGCTGGGCTCACACCTTGATTGGGAGGGGTCATCCTGACAGGCAAAGGGGCTCTTCCTATGCTCCACAGGTACAGCACATAGCTGCTAGTACGGCATTACATGGTTGGTTTAATATTTAAAACAGACACTCTCACCTGTCTTGCATTCACTACTTGTGGACGTGGCTGCACTCTCTCACCTCCTTGGAGGTCCTGCTCACTGAACTTCAGTAAAGTCCTTTTCAGTCACTGTAATCCCTAGACAAGCTTCAGGGAGGGAAGGTGCAGCTGTTGGAGGTTTGGGTTCTGTCTCAGGGTTTCCTGCCCTTATGACAGGTTATTTATAAGGGAGGTGTTATTATCACTCAGGTAACCAAATAACCTGAGTGCACTAATATTGTCACTGCCCCACCACAATTTCTTTCAAGAAGCTGAGACTTTCTTCTGCTAGAGACACCTATATCCCACCTCCTATCTCAGTCACTGAGGTCTTTGGACTTCCAGTTCTGAGCTCCTTACCACCTGGTGGTCCTGGTCGAGCCAGTGACTGCATTTTCCCCACCCCAAACCCACATCAGTGTGAAGAGGAGTCTTCTGGGAACGTGGAGACGAACTGGGTGCAGACTATCCTCAGGCCGAGGGGACAGGAAGAGCTAGGGCCATGCCTGGTATCTGCTCAAACCGCCGGGGAGTGTTTCATCACTTCAGACTTCCAGGGGAACATACTGCATGGAATCCCACACCAAGGGTCATGGTCCAGCTGGTCACCAGGTCAGTCCTCTGCCCTCGTCACACTTGAGCTTGCCTGCCAGGGCCATGTGTCTTTGGATGCCACTTTACTCCTCAGAGTCTCAGGCTTGTCCTTTGAGGTCCGGGGGTGAAAGGACACACATCACAGGGCTATGGCGAGGACCAAAGGAGATGAGCTATTGGAAGAATTGACCCAGCTTGGCCCTGGGTGACAAACTACTAGAGGTATTGAAGGTGGTTCGAATGATTCTTTTCCTCTCCCCCCATGGGGCAGCATCTGACTCTGCCCACACCTACCAGTGGCCCTGGACTCACCTATATTTCAATTTGTGAAGATGGTTGGAAATACCTTCCTGGACTCCCCATCTGAGGTATGGTCAGGGCAGGGATCCCTGGGGGCTGGTGGGCTCAAATTGCTGTTAGATCTCGCTAAAGCAATGGATCATGGGTGTCTCTTATATGCAGGGCATGCAGGGAGCTTGTTCAGTAAGTCCATCTGCATCCCAGGAAGAGGGAGCAGACAAGATTCTGCCAGCCCTTCCTCCAAATGAAGCCACACCAACCCTGCTCTAGCCAGGAGCTGAAGAAAAGACCCTTCTCAACCCTCTCCAGTGAAGGTAGTTTTCTTTCTCATCACTACATCCATAATTATATTTCATATAATGTGTGGTTACATTTAGTCTTAGGATACACTTTAAATTAAATACTGTATTTTAACACCTTATTGAAGTCTGCATATCAGCATCTTGTGGACATTACAATCTAGGCAACCATCATCACTGTCGCATCCAGAACATTACTTCCCCCAAAACAGGACCCCATCTCACTATTTTGGTGCCAGGAGGACAGTGTTAGAGGGAGGAGGCCCTCAGAGGCATGCAAAGATAAGGTATCACTTGGCACATGAGCTTCAAGTTCAGGTGAAATGAGTACCATGAGAAGACTGCTGCGAGCAGCCCCCAGTGAGAGTTATTAAGGAGCACCTACTGTTGCAAGTGCTGTTCAATGAGGTGAGCCAATCTTGACCCTCCCTGCCATTGTGGAGCCCAGATGTCTGTTGGGAGGGGTAGAGGAAAGAGGAACACTGATATGGGTCAGGGTCCCTGAAGAAGGGAAGATGTGTTCAGAACACTGATCATGAGCCACCTATGATAGAACCAGACCTGCTCTCACAGCAGATACAAAACTTGACTCATTTCCAGTTCCAGCTCAAGGCTAGTTCCAGTGTTAGACACAATGCCAGCTTCTGATTGCAACCAGCTCCAAAACAATCTGAGCACATATGCAGACAGAGAACAAGTTTCTGAATCAGGTCAACCACCAAGTCCAGTGCTAGACCCAGATGCAATGCATCAGTTGCGGCTATAGCACCATCTCTAGCACCAGCCATTAGTCCATATCTAGAGAGAGCACCAATTCTCATGCTTTAGGCAACAAATCCTGAGCTCATGTCAGCACCAAGTTCGAGGTAGAACCAACTACAGCTGTGACAACAGCTGCCAAGGTAAAGATTTTCTTAGGTGCTAATTCCCAAGATAAAGGCAACATCAATTCAACTGATAAAGCCATGCCACAGGCCAGTTCCTGCACCAATTCCATAGATACAGTCAGTGCCAGATAGGAACCAGAAACAGCCAGCTCTAGCATCAATTTGAGAGTCAGAGCCAGCTTCAGTGCCTGATTCATAGAGAGGGTGGCCATAACACCAACTCCAGAGCTATGAGCTTCTCCAGCACCAACTGTGGATTCCAAAGAAGGTTTAGAACCACCCTTAGCACTAGCTCTCTCAGAGTTTCAGCTTTTCTCTCTTCCCTTCTTTTTCTGATTTCTCCAGACATCAGAGTCTTGAGCATGTCACTATTCAATTTCAGATTTCTTGCTCCAGGGATAACATTCTGGAAATTTTGTATGAGCTGTCATACATTTTGCAGAGCATACATTTTGTAGAACTCTCAGAGTTGCTTTGGGAACAGGGGATCATGAGATTGTCCCCTTGTGGAATCATAGTTCATGTGAACAGACCCGCAAGCCCCCAGGCAGAGGGTGTGCTTGTACGACCTGAGTGAGGTGCACCAAGGTCTGCCATGCAACAGACTTGGGGAACACCATGAGAATGCGCCTACTGCACCTCATCCCTGCCCCTGTGCTGACTTTAGATAGTTCAGCTTTGGAGCCTCAACACGCCAACAACAGGGCGGAGTCTGGGATTCTGGCTATTGGTGCAGTTCCTACAGGGAACAGGGGGATAGAATGGAATGGGGGATGAGCATGACCTTGCCTTTTGCCCAGAAGGATCCAGTATGGTGGTTCATGCAGTCCTCATTGTTCTTGGTGATGGAAGGTGCAGGCATCACTCTTTGGAGTCCTTGTCCTACAAGGGTCCTGGAGGTGATAGAAGGACCTGGTGTGAGGTCTGCTCCCTGCCACCCCACCCCATCAACAGACCGTGTCAAGCATGACTGGCTCACACCTTACCAGTTTTTGTGTCATTTTGTTTAATGCTGAGATCTGCGTGTGGGAGGTGGCAAACGAGAGGACTTAGCAGATGTGGTCATTGGTCCTAAAAAGCTGATTCCCCTGTTGATGCCTCCTTGGAACCTCCTTCCATATACATAGCACCCACCTGTGATGTCGACATGCTGTGGGTTAGGCTGGGCTCTGAGCTCACCCCTAATTGGGGGAGGTAAACCTCACAGGCAATGGGGCTCCTCGAATGCTCCCCAGGGAGCATTTGTTCTGGGGTAGCATCACATGTGTGAGTCCATATTTAAGACAAGGCATCAGGTCACCAACTGCATGTCCATCCAGCTTCATTCAGGAGGAACAGAGAGAGAGTAGTGTTTGCACCCTACTAGTAAAAACCCCACAGTCAGGTTTCACACCACCACACCTGGAGCATCAGAAATGTTCCAGGGTATGCTCTCTTTGCTCAGAGCCTCCAGCTCAGTGCACACTCCCACTATACCTTGCCCCCATCCATGTTGTCTCACCCTCAAAGCTGGGCTCAGGGACCCATCCTCAGGGTCCCTGTGCAAAGCACAGGATTTGGGCTTCAGAAACCCTGCTCAGCCCCATCAGAGCCTCATAACAGGAAACTTAATATGGGGCCTACCAGTGCCTCAGTTTCCTCTATAGCAAGGTAGCTGCAGGGATCAAAGCCAGGCAGGTGAGAGCCTGAGGGTTCTGGGCTCAGGAGGGCCGCTGGGATTCAGAAGTCCAGCCAAGATGAGCTCCTGAGGTTCAGCACATGCCCAGGGATGGCACAGAGGAGGGACTTTTGGACCACCTTCAGGCTGCACTCAATTTCCCAGACCTGGGGGGCCCTGAGGGCTGGATCCCGTGGCCCCTCTGAAAAATGGGCAACAGCATTGGGATGGGAGAGGCTCCCTGCCCTTAGAAACTGTACCCCAACCAAGAACACTACAGGGGCTTCTCTTCTCCCCTGGGGCTCTTCCCTCCCTTACATAGCTGCTATGGGGAGAGGTGCAGGGGAGGGGAGGGCCCTGACCTGCCTCTTCCTGGTCTCCTGGGCTGCTGACCCCGGCTGGTCCTCAGAGCCCCCACCTGCATCTCAAGCTCCCATGCACACCAGCTCCAGCCCCTGGTGTCCTGCCCGGCTGCCCTTGTCATATTTCGTGGACTCAGGGAGAGAGGAAGACACACACCAGGGTGTGGGGGGACAGGGAATCTGTTGGTACATGCGGGGCAGAGCCGTTGGTTCAGTGCGCATGCGCGGGTTGTGGGGTGTCCCATTACTTCATCGTCCTCTGGTCCACGTGGGCAGTGTCCCACCACCCCATACCGGGTTCACTGTGTTCTGTGCTAGGGGAGCACAGGCCTGTGTGTACCCTTAAACCGCACCAACCCACTGCGGGTGATGGAGCCTGGCACTCCAACCACAGTAAGCACATCTAACCCTTCAGTGTGGAATTAGAAAATGAGGCCCAGAGAGGCAGGGACCTGGCAGTTTCCAGTAGACTAGGCCAGGGCTCAGCCCCCTCCCAGTTGCTTCCTATGAAATGGATCTCAAAGGATATTAAGGAATGATGAGAAAGAGAGAGAGACTGAAAGAAAGAAAGAGACAAACAGATGGGATCAGGGGGTCTGAAGCTTAACTTTAGCAAACAACAGACAACTTTATTCTGAACCAGATCCTGCTTGTATACTGCAGGGTAACAAAAGGCATGCCTGCTTTTCCCGAGAAAACAAAGTACTTGACTTTCTTCATACTTAATGTAACCATTTGGGGGTAAACGAACATTCTGTTCCTCCCAGACTGTTCCAAACAAAGCAAGTAACAATCTCCTCAGCTTCTTGCCCACCCAGGGATGCCAGCTGCTCCCAACAAATTCTGCAGGTCTTGTTTTAACCCTTTGGCTCTTACAGTTTCCTGTTCTTCATTTCACTTATTTCTCCTCTAATCTTCATTATTTCTTTCCTCTGTTTGCTTTGGAGTTAGTTTGCAGTTCTTTCTCTAGTCCTTTCAAGTGAATGCTTAATTCTCAAATTTTTCTCTTCTGTTTTGACATAGGCCTTTAAGACAATGAGTTTTCACCTTAGCACTGCTTTTCCTGCATGCCATAAGTTTTGATATGTTGTGTTTTCATCTTTACTTACCTCACGATATCTACTGCTTTCTCTTGTAATTTCTTCTATGACCCATTGATTTTTTTTAGGAGTATGTTTGTTTTTCTTTCATATATTTTTCAATTTTCTGGGCCTCTGCATATTATTGATTTCCAAGTTAATTCTTTTTTGATCCATGGCAGTGTTTTGTATGATTTCAATCTTTTGAAATTTATTTACACTCACTTTGTGACACAGCATGTGGTCTGTTCTTGAGAATGATCCATGAGTACTTAGAAAAAGGTGTATCCTGCTGATGTGGCATGAATGTTGGTAAATGTCTGTTAAATCTAGTTCATTTATTGTATTATTTAAAGTCTCTGTTTCTTTCTTGGTCCTCTGTCTAGATGTTCTCACCACTGATGAGAGTGGGGATTTGAAGTCTCCAACTAGTATGATAGAGGTGTCTGTTTCTCCCTTCAGTGTTTTCAGTGTTTGGCTCTTGTATTTTGGAGCACTCAGGCTTGATGCATAAATATGTATGATTGTTATACCTTTCTCTTGAATTTTTCCTTTTGCAAATACATAGTGTTCTAATTTGTCTCTTTAAATGTTTTCCATCTGATGTCTAAATTGTCGGATATTAGTACAGCTACTTTTCTGATTGTTGTTTTCATAAAATATCTATTCCCACCCATTCACTTTCAATCTATTTTTGTCCTTGGGTCTAAAATGAGTCTCGTGTAGACAGCATATAGATTTTTAAAAAATTTTTTTTGTGTGGGGTATCCTGTTTTTTAATGCATTCTGCCATTCTGTGTCTTTTGATTGGGGAGTTTAATCCATTACCGTTTTGTGTTATTAATGTAAAGGCAACACTTTCTCTACCATTTTACCTTTTGGATTTTACACGTCACATCAAAGTTTTTTCTCTTTTAAGCCTTACTGACAGTCTTCCATTTTACACTCTTCTGAAGACCGCTCACTCCTGCCTTTTCATATCTGCCTGTAGTGCTCCCTTTAGTATTTTTTGGAAAGCTGGTCCCTTGGTCAGGAATTCACACAGTGATGGTCTGGAAGTGTTTTAATTCCCCCTGATTTCTGAAGGATAATTTTTCTGGATATAGCATTCTTGATTGGCCATTTTTCTCTTTTAGAATCTGAAGTATATCATACTCCTGCCTTCTTGCCACCATGGTTTGTGCTGAGTAATTCACACAGCTTCTTTTTGGGCTTTCCTTGTATGTGATGGATTGTTTTTCAGTTGCTGCTTCCAATATTTTCTCATACTTTCTGACATCTGAAAGTCTGATTTTTAAGTGTCTGGGAGCATGTCTGTTTGAATCTATTGTGTTTGGGGTATGCTGGACTTCTTGGATATGTAAGTTTTTGCTTTTCATAAAAGATGGGAAATTTTCCATGATAATTTCCTCTATTAATCTATTTCATCCTTTTGCCTTCTCTTCTGCTTCTGGGATGCCCACAACATGTATGCTTATGTGCTTCATGTTGTCATTCCATTCCCTGTGACACAGCTCCTATTTCTCCATTCTATTCCTGTATTTGCTTTTGTGTGTCAGATTTCAGGTGTCCAGTCCTGTAGTTCACTAATCCTTTCCTCTGCCTCTTCAATTCTATTGTTCTAGATACCCATCTTTTTTTCTTTTCATCTCTTCCAATGTGGCCTTCATTCCTGTACATTCTGTGATTTTTTTCAAACTCATGATTTTTTCCTTCTTTTGGCCAATGCTCTCTTTATATCTTCCCTCAAGTTTTTGATTTAATTTTTGATGATATTTTTCACATCTGTTTGAATATCCTGAATTAGTTGTTTTCACTCTTGTATCATATTTCAGTTCTTGGTATGTTCCTTTGACTGGGCCATATCTTCAGTTTTCTTAGTATGACCCGTTATGTTTTGCTGGCATCTAGGCTATTGATTTCCTTAGTTAGTTTCTTGTGGGCATTGTTTTCACCCTTTTCCTGTGGATTTTCTGGCTGGATGGCTTAGTTCTCTATCTGTTCTTTGACATTCAATTCAGCTTATTGTAAACCTCTAACACAGGTTTTGTTAACCTGATCAGTACCGCTTAGTTCTTGAAGGACACTTTTGCTAGATATAGAGTTCTTGGTTGGCAGTTTTTCTTTTTTAATAATTTAAATATGTTATCCCATTGTCTTCTCACCGCCAAGGTTTCTGCTGAGAGATTTGTGCATAGACTTATTGGGCTTCCCTTGTATGTGATGGATTGCTTTTCTCTTGCTGCTTTCAAGATCCTCTCTTTCTCTTTGACCTCTGACATTCTGATTATTAAATGTCTTGGAGTATGTCTATTTGGATCTATTCCCTTTGGGGTATGCTGAACTTCTTGGATCTGTAATTTTAAGTCTTTTGTAAGAGTTGGGACTTCTTAGTTCTTGATCTTCCTTTTCTTGCACAGTGTATATGGGAACTTTTTTCTGGAGTATTGTCTACTCAGATACCATAGACCCCAGTCCCATTTTTCCAGGCTGGACTGTCCTCCTGTCAGGAGAAAAGAGTCACCTGCATCAGTTTTTCCTGAGGGTTAGAGCCAGCAAGTTGACAAATTACCCTATGGAGCTCTTCAACTTTGTTTTTTTCTTATCCTGGCCAGTATGTGGTGCTTGGCTGCCTGAGGCATCCCACTAGGGTAAAGTGGTGAGGTGCCTTTATCTTCAGCAGATTCTCTCTGAGCAGGTCATGATTGAGACAGAGGTGAGGTTGTAGTTTGGCATTAATTGCTTCATTTTTCCAGGAACTGGGGCCTGAATTCCTTGAGGAAGGGATTCCGCTTGATCTGGGCCCCACCTTTCTGTTGGGGAAGCTACAGCTTTCGGGGAATTAACTCCTTTCACCTGATATAATTTTTTGTCTCAGACAAGCTTAATTTTCCCCTTCCCTTGAACAGTTGTAAGCTGAGCATCCTCTTCTTTCTACTTTGATTGGGGCTTTGTGTTTTGGAACCCCATGGCACTGGGGACCTTGGGAAATGTCTGCTATAACTTGTCAACAGATCCCGCATGAACTCATATGTCTTTCAAGCCTTTGTAGCACTCATTTGGAGAGACAGAACTTCTTTGTGTTGGGGTTCTCTTACTGGCAGGTGAGCAGCATGTACAAGTTAAGCAGGGGCTATCACATGGCTATCCTGGCAGAAAAAGAAATCAACCAAAGGCTCCTTGACAGAATGAGAGTCACTTGAAACTCCCCTTCTCCTCTCACAAGCCTCCAAAGGACTGTCCATGAGTACCCCTTGGGGGAACAAGAACCCCTTCCCCACCTGTCTGAAGCTGAAGGGCTTTTCCACACTGGTCAAGTATGTCCATTGCCTAAGGAGCTGATGGGAAAGTAGGGGCTGCCAAGTGCCTCCATCAAGATACCTACTGCCAGGAAATTCCAACAGGGACAAACTATTCCAAGGATTCTCTAATCAAAGCTTTAGGTGGGGAGGAGACCAGGCATGTTGGTCTGAGACCCAGCATGGGTAAAGGCATTGTAAACTGTAAAAGGCTGAGTACAATGGAGATGAACAAAAGGATGCCAGAATAATGAGACCCCCCAAATCGTCAATCAGTAGGAGGGGAGACCAGAAGTGAAGCCTGCCAGGGCCATAACACATGTCCTAGAGTGAAGGGCCCCTGGGCTTGGGGCCAGGAAGTTTAGGGCCATTTTCAGCAGTCCTCAACATCCTTCCACTTGAGTCCCCACTCTTGTTACATGTGGCCATCACAGGTGAACTTGAACATGGATCTCTGAAAGGGATCAGACCCTTTCCTGTAACTGGAGGGCTCCAGAGAACTGTGAGGCCCCAGGCTGCAAGTGGCCAGCTCTTTCTCCAGGGGTCAGGAATCACCTTTGAAATGGGCAAGATCAGGACTTTCTTTGGTGCTGAATCGCACCTGCACTCCACGTGGAATTAGAGGCCTTTGCTATGACCACTGCCTTTGGAAGGGCATCTCAACAGGTTTCCATATGAGGTCTTGGTGTAGGACACTAAGCAGGGCTTTTTTCACCTCACATTAGAGGGTCTGCGTGACATGCAGTGGTGGTGCAGATTGCCTGTCTTTCAAAAACACCCCCCCCCTCCACAGAGGCTGCAGATTTGATAGTTACACAACCCTGATCTCCACAACAGCCTGGGGAATTGACTACTGTTCCCCTGGGAGGACTGGATGATGTGGAAGCACCCTGACTATCCTCACTTCTTGTAAGTGAAAAGAAGCAAAACCCATCAGCTGGAGAACCCTGAAGATTTGGCCTCCCCCTCTCTGAGTGCATACTCAGTGTGCATGGGGGTTAAGTTCAGTCCCATGAGGCCACTAATGGGCAAGACCCTCAGGTGGAGGTGAGAGCTTAACATAGAGGTCCTGGAGCAGAGGAGAAGCTTGAAGACACATTGTCTCAATTGCACTCAGTTGAGGAAATCAGCATTCAGTCCTGTCCATTCCTCATCCATCTTCCTCTTCCCACTCTAATCGAGAAATTGGCAGGAGCCTTTGCTTCAGGGAACAATCTACAGTGATACAACTCCCCTGCCCTGCACTGATCCATCTGACGGACACCCCACCAAGTACAATCCATGGGGAAAGAGGAAAGAAGAGCAGAAACAGAGCTTTATCCATTTATTGTCTGATGTACAGAAGAAGCTTCATGATTTGACTGTTAATATCTTTTGAAATTGTCTTAATCATGTATTTCAACAACTTCAATCCATTTTTATCAGCTCAACATTGCTTTTGTCATGGATAAGGCATAAAAGTCTTTGACTTGGGTTGAGGGGTCTGAAAAGAAGAGGTTAGCAAAGGGGTGTGTGTTAGTTAAGGTTCTCTAGAGAAATAGAATCAACAGGGAACACTTGCAAATATAAAATCTATAAAAGTGTCTCACGTGACCTCAGAAACACAGAGTCCAAAATCCACAGGGCAGGCTGCGAAGCCGATGACTCCGATGGATGGCCTGGATGAACTACACAGGAGAGGCTCACCAGCCAAAGCATGAATGGAACCTGTCTCCTCTGAGTCCTCCTTAAAAGGCTTCCCATGATTAGATTTAGCATCACTAACTGCAGAAGACACTCCCCTTTGGATGATTACAAATGGAATCAGCTGTGGATGCAGCTGACGTGATCATGACCTAATCTTATGAAATGTCCTCATTGCAACAGACAGGTCATCACTTGCCCAATCAGATAAACAGGTACCACAATTTGGCCAAGTTGACACGTGTCCCTAACCATGACAGGGTGGGAGGGGATGGGGCAGAATCCAAGATAGGAGACCTCCAGACTGCCTCTGGAGGAGCAGGTCAGAAGTTCATAAAACACAGGTGTCAATCTAACTGGGGCAGGTCAATGTTTTGTAGTACCTGAATCTTTACTCTCTTGGGAGGTGCCACTTTAATGAATGTCATGCAAAATTACTCCTCAAATCTTTCTGCCACACGCCCTGGCACTGGGTCACTGCATCTTAGCCTTCATGTCATTTATTTAGGTTCAGTTGAATCCCTTCCTGCCTTTGTAGTCTAATATCACCACATGAACTCTAAGGTCTGTTGCAGAGCACATGTGCTTACCCTGCCCACCTATCAGTCATTGTATTCCCTCGATGTCTGTTTCATCCCCTGGACAAGACCCATTCCCTCTTTTCTATAATCACATCCAGGAAGCCTGCTTGGATTTTTGCAGTCTCTGATGAGGAGACCTTTTTGTGTCCTCAGAAAAGGTCCTCCTCATCTCTAGGTCAGCATTTACCATGTTGATATGCCTCCAAGCTGCAAGCTCAAAGAAGTCATGGATTATGCTCCAGGCCATCTCCATGTTGCTGAACATGCAGAAAGTATTCCATAGTTTTTAGTTGAATGACTGCATGAATGTGAGACAGCTGAAAGGAAAGGGCTTTGAGTACTGTTCTAGTTTGCTAGCTGCCAGAATGCAATATACCAAAAATGAAATGGCTTTCAAAAGGGGGAATTTCATACATTGCAAGTTTACAGTTCTAAGTCTGAGACAATGTCCCAATTAGAGCAAGTCTACAGAAATGTCCAATCAAAGATATGCAGAGAAAGATACCTTGGTTCAACAAGGCCTATGAAATTCAGCGTTTCTCTCTCAGGTGGAAGGGCACATGGTAAACACAGTCAGAGTTTCTCTCTCATCTGGAAAGGAACATGGTGAACACAGTCAGGTTTCCTCACTCATTTGGAAGGGCACATTGTGAACACAGTGTCATCTGCTAGCTTCTTCTCCTGTCTTCCTGTTTCATCTTCCTTCTTCATCTCCAAAGGTGACTGGCTGATAGACTCTGCTTCTCATAGCTATGTCATTCTACTCTGCTCTCTCTGAACCTCTTTCATTCTCCAAAAAGGTTCCTCTTTTATAGGACTCCAGAAATTCATCAAGGCCCACCCAAACGTGTGGAGACATGTCATCACCTAATTCAGCTTAACAACCACTCATGATTAAATCACATCTCCAAGGAGAATGATCTGATTACAATTTCAAGCAAACAGTATCGAATAGGGATTATTCTGCCTTTATGAAATGGGACTTTGATGAAAACATGGCTTTTCTAGAGGACATACATCATTTTAAACCTGCACAGGTATTATTCCCAGAATCTCCTTTGAGCTGTTGAATGTCAAGCAGCTCAATTCACCTATTGTAGCCCAGGCATCAGGATTAAGTGACTTAGAGCTGTGAGGTCTGTCTCAGGATGTTTCCTGAGCAGCAGTTTTGACAATTCGTCAACTCTGGGCATTCCAGTTAGCCTTCCCATACAGGAAGAAGGCAAATGGCCACCCAAATACATGCATGGTGCAAAATGAAGGCATGGAGGTATGCCTACTCTCCCATGGGTGAATGTCAAGGATCTGGGCTTCAGTGAGGTGGACATGTGCCCTCTAGATTTCCTTCAGCTCTGATTTGCTGAGGCTGTCATCAGACCACCTGGACTATGTCCTGTTGTTCTGGTATGATACATACTTTTTCTCTTCCTGTATGATACATCCTGACACCTGCACACCACCTTCTTTGAGTTCTTCTCATAACGTACTCCCTACCATACTTCCTCCATGGCCAGCCTCACTGGAAATTTTTCACTTTGGGAGGACAAGATTTTGTCCATCTGAAAGACACACCCTCCCCTAAACCATCTCTCCTTGTTTGACTTGTCTTTCAGGCTGTGCCTAGAGAACATGTCCTTGGGCTCTTCTACAAAGCTCATACTTTAGCTTCACCCTGACCTAGGCTGTTGTTCTAGTTTGCTGGCATCTTCTCCTGGTTTCCTCTTTAATGAAGCTCCCCAAGAGGCATTTTCCCTCTTCATCTCCAAAGGTCACTGGCTGGTGGACTCAGCTTCTCGTGGCTATGTCGTTCTCTTCTGATCTCTCTGAATCTCCCATTCTCCAAAATGTTTCCTCTTGTATAGGACCCCAGAAACTTATCAAGGTCCACTCAAATGGGTGGAGACATGTCATCCCCTAATCCATCTCAGCAACCACTCTTGATTAAATCACATCTCCGGAGAGATGATCTGATTACAGTTTCAAACATACTGTATTAAATAGGGATTATTCTAGCTTTATGAAATGGGATTTTGATTAAAACATGGCTTTTCTAGAGAACATGCATCCTTTCAAACCAGCATAGCTGTCAGCAGGCTAAGCCATTTTTCTCACTCGTGTCTCATTCTGATTATAATGTGAAACCATGGGAAGGTGTCATGCCACAGAGCCATACTATCTAAATTCTATTTAATTTCAATTTGTTCATGGTACTCACCCAGAAACGAGACAAAGCAGGAATCTAACTTTCCACGGATCACAAAGCCACAACCAAGCTACAGGAGTGTTACTTCTTGTAATACTGTCATGTGTGTTTGCATGTCAGCCACTTGAAAACCAGCCATGGCTTTTACACTGATTATCTCACATCCACATGTTGACCCAGGAAGTAGATGGGAGAATAACCCCATCATGTAGGTGTGGAAACTGGGGAGACCCTGAGATGAGAGTAACAATGGCTACACCATGGTCACAAGATTTCTAAGAAAGTTCATCTGTGTTAGAATTGAGTTCTCCCTCCTCACGGTCGGGGCCCAGTCTGCACTGAGGCCTTCCCAGGTAGCTGTGGGGAGTGATGTGTTGAGGAAACTTGGTCCAGTGAACAGCATACCATGTTTAAGGAGGATGGGCCGTCAGGAGTCAGAGGGGATTTCATGGAGGACCTAACGGTTGAGAAGTTTCAGTTAAGCAGCCTAAGGAGATGACCTCACTTCCTTTGAGCTGCAGTCCAATGGAACATAGAACCCTGGTAACCAGGCACCTAGATTCCACAACAGCCCACCACCACACTCATTTAGCCAGAGACGGTCGACAGATCAACATGTTCTCATGTTGCATTTGTAGAGCACAAGTTTCTGGCATGAGAAAACCTAGGAAGGAGACATTTTTCAATAGATGCAGGCTTTGGCTGTACCCTCCACCTCGCCGCTGCTGTCGGTTGGTCAGGGAGTTCCCAAAGGTAAGTCAAAGTGGCCCAAGGTCAGACAATTCAGCAAATGCTGGCATTGTCATCCTTACTCTGCCATGCCATATCAGTCCGCCTTTCAGTGTGAGAAGGCATGACAAACAGGGTCATCCACGGCCAGGTTGGGAAACCTCATGGGCATTTTTTGTTCACACCTGAAGTCATGGATGGCTGTTGGGAAGGAAACGGGTGATGGTGAGGTAATCCCCATGCAACATGTTAATCCTTGGCCCAAGAGTTGCTCTCTCCTATCGATGTGGACTGCCAAGTGTGCAGACACCTGTCCCCCTGATCAGGGTAGCAGAGATGACATGCGGTGCCCCCCTGCGGTGATGACCACAAGGCCCCTTAACATGGGCCGGCAGGGTGATCAGGTGAGAACAGCGTGGTGGTTTTGCAACCCTGAGTCCTGAGGCAGCTGGGACAGGCCACAAGGCACTGATCCAACTGTGGTGTCTTCCCTTGGGTGCCAACCCATGGATTTGCAACCTGATTGGCACAAAGTCTCCCTGCCAAAGTCATGTGGGTTTCCACCCCTCGCCCATGCCAGCAACCTGTGAAGGCCTGCCCTTGGCCTCATGGAAAGTCACTTTTCATTCTTTTCTTATAACATCTGAGAATGGATGAAGATATTTATTTTTACTTCTGATAAGACTGTGAGCTCCTTCACATTTGGTTGCTTTTTCTCTTGTTACTGGTGGAAACCTGCTTGCCCTTGAGCAGTCAGTTGGATGGGACTTGCACACCTTCTCTACGCGTTAACCATCTTCACGCTCTCAAGGGTGATTTGGACTCAAATGGTTTGATGCTATGACAACAGTTCTGGTGGAAATTGTACACTCCCAAAACACACCTCCTTGACCTTCCAGGGCAGGGACAGTGGCCTGTTTTTGGGCATTCTGTTCCAGAAGTGAGTTGCCTTGAAGATAGGGCCTCTCCCTGCTGGCAGTTCTTAAAGGGATTCCTTTCTACGTCCATTTAAGTCATGCATCAAGGAACCTCTTCTGTGTGTCCTAATGGACTGGGCCCTCATCTAGTGATAACCCCTGTAGTTGAATGGGTGTGTCACACACACACAGGGAAAACTGAGTAGCTGGAGCCATGAAACCTCCATAAGTGTGCAGCAGTTCAATGGCCACAAACAGTCTCTTACCATGGTTGCTTCCCTGTTTTTTTCCTGGTCCAGCTGTGAACATGCTGTTCTTTGGCCAGAATGGTGTCAGGGGGGCTAATGGAATCCCTTTATTTTGATTTGATTTCCAGATGTCCAGTGCAAATTGGATCTCCATTCACATCAGGCCACCATTTGGGTTTGCTCTTTGTTGAGACTTCTGTTCAAGTCATCAGTCTATGGGGGTATTTCTCCCACCAGAGTCCTCCTGGCACTTGGCATATGCCTGAGCAGGGATCACCATGGTTGCAGGTTCTAAGAACTGGTTTTAAGGCAAAAGGCATTCAAATCTGGCTGTCGGTGTGACAACAAATGTACTTCACCATCTCGGTCTTCTCCATGCACTGCCTCTAAAGTGGGGAACAATGAGAGGGGAGCAGACCCTTCCCCTCCATGTCTGGAGCAGACCCTCCTCCAGAGGATTGAGGGAAGACCATAAAAGTCCAGTGTCTGTGGTTCTGGCTTTTGTCCTACAAAAAGTTGAGTCCCCCCTTGAAGTTTCCTCATCTCATGAATGGGGGTGGTTGGTGAGGATTCATGGGAGTAAAGCGCTTTCCACGCATTGCTGCACAGCTTCCACTGTTACTCAGCTCCCTGAAAGACAACAAGTCTTCATGACTTCATTATTCCTTCACCAGAATTTTTATTTGGAGTGTGGGACCTTTTTCTTCTAGATGGGGCAGAGGGGCCAGGGAAAGGCAGGTCTGCATTCACCCCAGAGCCCTGCACCTCTCCTGGGTTCCCAGCTCTGTGCTTAACCACTTGCTACTGTTCTTCCAGTCTCAGGGTGTAAACCTGTCACCAGTCCAGAGTGACCTGGAGGAGTACACCGGCAAGGTGGGAGCATGGGAGAATTTCCTGGAGCACATGATGGCAGCTGTTGAGGAGGGCAACCAGGCCGACGTATCCTTCCTCGTGTTCCATTACCGGCCCTTCTTTTCCACCCAACAAGTCCTGGACCGGATATCCAAAAGCTTGTTGAGCTCATGTTCATCCCCAATCTCACGAGAGCTCTGGCATGTATGAGCTGAATATCTAAGGGAGGTTATTGCAGCGTCTTGCCTCAGTTTCCTTCTTTTGATAATGGGGTCATAACAGGACAAACCTGCTGAGGTCAGAGTCAGAATGGCATGATGCAGACCTTGGAAAGTGCTTCCCCATGCCAGGCTCTCTGGAAAAGAAGCTCGGTGGGGGGGGCTTTTTAAACATCTAGAAATTTCTTTTCCACCTCAAGAGGCTCTGCTCCAAAGTGATCTTTGGAGTCCTGTATTCCCATTTGAAGCAGGTTTGAGTTTGCATCTAAGTGCATTCGGTCCTCAGTGAAGCCTGAGTCTGGAATGCTGGGGGCTGGCAGAGGAGCCCCAGGCCTGGCCAGTTATCTGGGAAGATGCAGCTCAGGGAGCATTCATATATCTTCATCAAAGATCTCTGAAGAATAATCTAAGCGCAAGCAATTTGAAAGGCACTTAGCCTACTTCATTGAAGAAAACTGCAAAGTGCTTGTGGCTTTGTATTTGCCTGAGTCAGGGGTCAACAGCAGTAGTAGACGTCATCAGTAGGGACGCAGCCAAGAAGGCACATGTGACACACCCATATCCCCACTAGGTATCACGATAGCTGCACTTTGCGTGACAGGGATGGAGGAGGCCAGGAATGCCTAAAAAAGTGAGTGAGGTCCGGGTGAGGAAAGGGGGCTCCTTCCTGACAGCCCAGGATGGGGAGTGGGGGCCGGTGCCAGGAGTGACTAGGCAGGTCCCTGAGTCCATCTCATGATTCCCACGGGAGTGCAGAAATCTGAACTCCATCCTCTGCAGGGTGACAGGACTCACAGAGACCCACTGGAGAGTTCCTGGGACACTGGGTGCAGAGTACTCCCTGGAGCTCAGAGCCCACTCTAGATACATCCAACTCTGCTACCCCTCCACCACGCCAACAGCGCACAGACAAGGATCAGGAGGTGTGGGGAGAATGCAGCTCACACATCCACCTCACTCCCCAGTCCTGTCAGCCTGGCTGCGGGTGGCTGCAGTGGGCTGTCCCCGTGCCCTTCAGGGACCATGACACTGGGAAGAGGAGACCCTCACATGGCTGGCAGAGAAGGGGGCATGACCTCAGGGCATGAATCCAGGCTGAGGTGACATATCGTCCAGGGGGACCTGAGGCAGGGGACATGCCCTGTTCCCTCATCAGACAGTTGATGAAGCTCCTTCTGTGTACAAGTGCAGTGCCATTGACTGAGCAGACACAACCTCTCCCTCTCCTCATGTCAGTTCTGTTCCAGTGGGAGGGTGCCCAGCAGAGACAGACAGAAATAGTCTGGCTGGCTGGTCTTGCCCAGGAGCCCCGCATTTCGGGGGTTGGCCACCAGAGGGCAGTGCGGTGGGAACGGCCATTCCTCACGCTGCGTCCCTGTCCACCCCCAGCATCTTCTCCTGCCTCCTGTTCACTTGGCTCCATGACTTTGCTGATGATTTCTGCGAGCCCCCGGACTTTCCAAGTCTCAAACAGCTGGTGGCCTTCACGCAGATGGCGCTGCCTGGGTCTGCCCTGAAGAGACAGGCTCAGGTCCTCCTCTCTGAGCTGGAGCCGTCAAGGCCCTGTGAGACCCAGATACAGGGTGAGGAGCATGGAGGTAGGGATGGGAGGGGTGTAGAGGGGGAAGTGGGGGTCATAGGGGCAGAATCCCTCTTTTGCCTGTGGGCAGGATGTCAAGAGGGGCATTGGCCCACTTCCCTGAGCACTTGCAATCTGGAAGACTTTGTGAGGGTGGCGTCCTTTGGGGAAGTGGTGCAGGTAGAGGAGGTACAGACTGCTCTGGGTTGAGAAAGGTCCACAGGAAGCCAGTTCTTTTATTGCATCTTCCACCTCTCAGGGCTCTTATGTGAGACCCAGAGTTTCAAACCACTGTAGTGCCCCCTCCAGGGCCAGTTCCATCGTTGGCAGCAGAAATCCTGTCAGCTGCAGAGGCAAAGATCCCTGTGACAGCGCCTCCAATGCCACCTACCGACGTGGAGCCACCGTGACCTCCAGAGCTCCTTCCACCTTCTCTGACAATCCTCACTCCACCTCTAGAGAGGGAGGCACCTCCAATACCACCTCCCTGGCCACCTCCAGAGGCTGCATCATCCCCAGATCAGGAACCGAAACTGGAGACATCGCCTGCTTTACCAGCAGAGCTGGTTGTGGCTCTGATGCCACCTCAGTTGCCACCTACAGACCAAAAACCTGTGGCTTCTCTGGATCTGGCATCTGCTGCCTCACCACCTGAGGCACCCACTGAGCAGCAGGAGGCAGACCAGGTGCCACCTGCAGTGCCGTCTGTTGAGCTGCAGTCAGCGCCAGCTGTCGCTCCACCAGAAGATCATTCTTGCTCCTCAGGTGGGTGCTGAGAGCAGGGGCTGAGGGAGTGGAAGGCCCCCATCTTGCAGTTCCCTCCCAGGCTGCTGGCAGAGCAGCTCACCCAGATGGACGTGGTGAGCAACTGGGCTCCTTAGGGGGGAATGCGGTGAACCGTTTCTTGCATCTGTTGTTTCTGAATTACCATTCCCAGACCTGCGGGAATATCAGATGTACAGCAGAGTCCAGGGCTACTTCAGCCATCTGTACCAGAGGCCTCCACATGCATCAGACATGATATGTCCTGGACATGAGGACAGGCTCCACACTAAGGTTCGGGATGTAGCAGCACCAGGGGACATGCATGTAGACGAGATTACAGAGAGTCACGCAGCTGTCAGGAGGTACACAACATGCTCCCTGGGTTGCGTCCTCGGCATGTGATGTTGGAATCCCTGTCCTGTGCTTGGCGGTGCTGAGGAAGGACTTGAGGAAAATGCAGCTCTCTCCTCTCTGCCAGTATAAGGGTCCTGGGTTTTGCAAATGCTGGGCACCCTCAAAGAGCAGAGAACCAAAGCCAGAAGCCCCTTCATGGCCCAAACCACAATGTCCACCTGCAAAGCTGCTGCTTAGAACATTGGGCAGTGGACAGTGGACAGTGGGCTCTGGGTTGGGTGGTGCAAGGCAGCGTGACACTCCTGCTCTCCCCAGGAGGTGTTCAGGAAGGTAGTAGCTTTCGATTGTGTGCATGCCATCTCGACCCTGCGCTCAGAGAAGGGTGAGGAGTACCTGGCACCCACCATCTGGGCCACCATCACCCAGATGCACCGTGTCTCCAACTGTGTTATAATCACCTGCCTGGGTGACCAGAGCACGAAAGCCTTGGGGAGGGCCAGGATCCTGGAGCACTGGATAGAGGTGGCCAGGGTACGCTGTGGGCGAGCAGGACCTCCCAGCTTCCTGGTTCTTGGGTGTCACTCTTGGCTTTGATCAGCTCTCAGGATTGGAATCTGTGGTCCAAGTCACTCCCTGGGCCCCAGCCCTGCATGTCTGCTGGCACAGTCCTTACCTTACCTGTCCAAGGAGTGGGGCACTCACTTCCTACCTGTTCTCTTTCCTCAGTTGGAGCTAAAGCCCTCCTCCCTGAGTTGTGTCATGGGCTGGGCACAGGCTGAACCCTTGGGATCTTTCTGCATGTCAGGGTCACCCAGAAGTGGAGATGCCAGCTCTTTCCCCCTTCTCAGCTCATTCCATTCTCATTCCCCAGGAGTGCCAAGTGCTCCAGTACTTTGCATCTCTGCATGAAATCCTGTCTGCTCTATGGTGCAACTCCATCCAGCAACTGACTCAGACATGGAAGGAAGCTTCCGGGTGGGCTGGCCCTCTCCACAGCAGCCACTGGGGGAACCAGGGATCTTGTGAAGGGCAGGGCATTGTCCCCCAGTGGCCTTAGCCCTACTGGATGGTAGCACCTCCTTTGGCTGACAATGGCATGGGTGTGGGGTCTGAGTCTCCATGTGACCTCAGCAGTCCTACCTGCAAATAGAGTGGCTGACCTGCCAAGTAATAGCCAAATCATGGGGAAATATTTTGAGGGTTTTCTCCAAGGCACTGCATTGCTTTACCCAATCAAAATCAAAAGGAGGTAGGAAGGCGTCTCATTTGACATGGGAAATGGGCCCATATGCTATGGAGGGTTTATCATCACTCAGTTTCTAACCCATTCATCCAGGCCACTGAATGAATCCCTGAAGTCTGAAATCAAATGGATTTGCACTCACACCCATTCTTATCATCCCCCAAATATTCTGTTCTTTCTCCTCCCCAAAGGGACAGCATTTGTCACTTGGAAATGATGAGTAAAACCTCCCTGGAAAGAGAAATTCCAGGCCAGGTAAAGTGGAGGCAGGTGGTGGTGCCATGGTGGGAATATTCCTTGAAAAATTACAGGCCAGTCTTGTGTAGACTAAGAGGGAGAGAGATTTGTTTGGCTGGGCACTGCTCAGGGGTAGTTCAGGGGCAGCAGGCACTGGTCCTCAGGTATGGGAGAAGGAGCTGGGCCATTTCAGGAACAGATGGTAAATGGAAGGGGTTAGCCAGTGTCCTTCTCAGCAGTAGGACTATCCTCCTATTGCCACATGGGCAGTGACATATGCCCCAGTTTGGGATGAGAATTGTTTGGAGGATTTCTGAAATTATGTCCATTGCTCTGTGGACATAGAGAGTTCTGGCTAGAGGGAATTTCCTAAGGGGCCCTTGGTGAGGACATGCATTTGGCATGGCCTTGGGCAGCGATGGGGATCAGAGACTCCAGTGGGCTGGGGATGGCAGGACTGGACAACCACAGCTCCAGAGCCAGCTTCTCATTCTCCCTGCATGGCTTATCCTACTGGGTTGTCAGCCACAAATCATGAGGGTGGGAAAATCACCCTGGGCAATGGTGCTGATGGGCTGATTTGACTTCAGCTCGGACCAAGCTCAGCAGGGCCAACCACTCCTCGGACTCCCAGCAGGACCAGGGGCAAGTGACAGCCCTGTGGGGCCTCTGTTCCTTATGTGGAAATGCTGTGAGACCACGCTGTGCTGCCTTCCTCACATGGGAGCCCATAGGGGTTCAGAGAGCACCGGAATGTGGTTGAGCTTTCCTCTGGTTCTGATGGGAGAAGGCACTGGAGAGAGCACCCAGACAACATTATGGAACACTCAGTTGTCTGGGGCACATTTCATGCCTACACTTTGCACATGACACAGGAAACTCCGGGTGGCCAGCCCACTTGATCAATGTCACACCACAGGGAGTGCTGATCCTTGGCTGCATCCCAGTCAGGGCTGGCGATTGGTGACAGCAACATTTCTGTCAGTTGACACCTCCAGGCTGTCCAAACCCCAGTCAGGCAGGTGGGCTGATGGTTTCCCTGACCTTGTCCACCCTGGCAGGAGGGGAGCTCTACAGCATCCAGTAGGGAGGTGATAGCAAGGAGAGAGCAAGAGAGGCCACTGTGGGAGAGAGTGAGGGTGCCTGAGGACACTGAGGGTCAGGGTGGGGTTGGCATCCATGACTGTACAGGGCTCACTCCTTCTTGCATCACTGCTTTCTGTGCCTTTGAGCCTGGGAAGCCTCCATTAGATGTGCCATGGTCTGGACCCTGAGATGGAGGCTTGACCAGGTAGTATATAGGAGGCCCTGATTGTTCGCAGTCAAAGGAAGGCCTTGGCAGGGCCCAGTTGAAGGTGGATCTGGGCGAGATGGTTGTGCAACCTCATAGAGTTTTGTGATTTGCCGAGAGCCATCACTGGGAGGTGACTAGCAGTGCTCTTGCGGTCCAAGGGGTTGGAGGGGAACTCGGTAGGAAGTTGCTGAGAGCCCCAGATATGGGCAGGGTGAGGTCTGGGTGGGAGAAGGGGACTGAGGGAAAGAGACTTCAGGGTGGGGGCCTTGGGTGGGTTTCAGTGGGGTTGGGCACTCTATCCCACACCTGATGCCACTGTTTGCCCCCAGCCCACATTCCCCACCTGTGGACGCTCCTGTCAGATATGGCTTCCCTTCAGTTAGCTCCCACGGACTCTTGGGAAGTGAGTAGGACTTGGGGCCAGGAAGGGGGTGTTGAGTCCCATCAGCATAGAGGAGAGATCCCCTCCCTGAGCCCTGTGCTCTTAGCCCAGGAACCAGCTCATCCATAGGAGCCCTGGGAGCTAAGGCACCATGTCCTCTTCCAGTCATGGAAGCAAGGGGTTCCCAGAAGTCATAGGCCTTGTCCCTCTCCCACATCCCCTCCTGGCTGAGCTGGGCACAGGCTGTGCCTCAGGTGTGGGCATGGGGAGAAAGTGGAGTCAGCCCTTCCGTGGTAAGACTGCTGCTGAGTCCCTCCCTGCCTGACCCGCAGTCTCCCCATTTGCATTCAGAGTGGGTTAGGCTGGAAGATCCCTATACCAGGGCCCCGTGTTCTGGTGCCCAGATTCCTGATTAGGTCTGAGCCCTGCGAGGGCTGGCCTGGCCCTGGTGGCCCCTCCCAATAGTGCATAGGAGAGGGTGAGGGGGCTGGTCAGGGCCTTTTGGAGCCTCTGCTGATGGACCTGACTTTGTGTCTTGCAGGGGAGTTTGATAAGTTACCAAATGGGACTGAAGGTGAGAAGTTGGGGGCATCACTGAAGGGTTGAGGTGCAGGAGAGAGGGTCTGAGAATCACAGGGCATGACGTCCTATTGCTCCATCCACCTTCAGTTTCTCACCAGGAGAGTTTGTCTCAGACAGACAAGGTAGAACTTCCCCCATGGGGGTTGGGGAGGTGCTGGCATCCAGGACATTTCCCTGCAGGAGGGTCTGTGAGAATCCTGGGCTGAGACCAGGCTGGCCTTGGATGAGAGTGCAGGGAAAGAAGCGGTTCCTGTGACCAAATCCACAGACCCCAGCTGCAGCCCTGATCCCACCCAGCAAGGCCACCCTGGCCTCTTCTCCATCTTCTTCCTTCTGCCCCAGGAATACAAGGTCATTTCCAGGATCGAGTGCCTCCAAGAGGGATGCACCTACATCCACTTTTGGCCCATGGAGGAATTTAAGGCCGGGTTTGGGGCTGTGGATCATCAACGCAGCGAGTTGAGTGGTAAGGCCAGGGCAGAAGGTAGCAGCAGCAAGGCCCCCCCCCCCATGAGCTGCGGCTTTCTGTAGCCTCACAGCAGCCCTCTGCCCTGTAGCTACCATCTGTCTTGTGAGCGGGAGCCCCTGGCCCTGTTGGCCAGCAACACACTCGATGCACCAAACCTCCCAGATGTTGTCAAGCCTTGGAGTGCAAGGTGAGTTCCCTTTCCAGGCCAGCAGATGCAGCTGCCTCAGGGCTCAGTGTCTTTTCAAACTCAGCATCGCCTCTGGGTGTCTGCACTTTAGTATTGGGGACCCTTCTCTCCTGACCAGCCCTGTGACAGCATCATGCCCCCATCGTTCTGGGCCTGGGTGTTCCACGATGGAAATCGGAGATGCTGAGAGACCTCTCTGTTGCCTGCGGTTCAGATCTCCCATGGCCTGCAAGAGCCCTTGGCAGGGTGGCCCAAGCGCTGAGGGAAGTATGCACAGGAGGGAGCAGATGGGTCCCTGGCACCAGCCCCAGCTTAGGCGCCCTTCTATCCAGCCCCCAGGAACTCAGCGCTGAGCCCAACTGCAGCAGGGCCTCCCTATCCAGTGTCCAGCTCCAGCTTGGGCGTGACCTCAGCAGTGGAGTCGCAGCTGTCTCACTCCCCAGACTTGAGGCTGATGTCTCCCAGTCTGACCTGGAAATGAGTGTGGGCCTCATCCCCAAATACCCTGATGGCCAGGAGATGCAGGTGTTTGCCGATTTTTTTCAAATTTATTTTTATTTATTTTATTTTATTTTTGTTTTATTGTTATTTTTCAATTTGTTAATTAAAAAATTTTAACATACAAAATAAAACGTTAACATAATCAGTAATTCACGTAATCATTAATTGCATATTCATCAGTTCTTAGAACATTTGCATCCATTGAGAAAAAGAAATAAAAAGACAATAGAAAAAGAAATAAAAGGAAAACAGAAAAAAAAACACAATTATACCTACCATACCCCTTACCCCTCGCTTTCAATGATCACTAGCATTTCAAACTAAATTTATTTTAACATTTGTTCCCCCTATTATTTATTTTTATTCCATATGTTCTACTCATCTGTTGACAAGATAGATAAAAGGAGCATAAGACACAGGTTTTCACAATCACACAGTCACACTGTGAAAGCTACACCATTATACAATCATCATCAAGAAACATGGCTACTGGAACACAGCTCTACATTTTCAGGCAGTTCCCTCCAGCCTCTCCATTACATCTTGAATAATAAGGTGATATCTACTCAATGCATAAGAATAACCTCCAGGATAACCTCTCCACTCTGTTTGGAATCTCTCAGCCATTGACACTTTGTCTCATTTCACTCTTCCCCCTTTTGGTGGAGAAGGTTTTCTTAATCCCTTGATGCTGAGTCTCAGGTCATTCTAGGATTTCTGTCCCACGTTGTCAGGAAGGTCACACCCCTGGAAGTCATGACCCACGTAGACAGGGGAGGGTGGTGAGATGGCTTGTTGTGTTGGCTGGAGAGAGACCTGCCCATTTTGGGGGAAGAAAATGAAGAAGAGACCCCACTCCACCCTTCTTCACAGGAAGAAGAAGGGGCTCAAATGGTCAAGGGGCTGCTTCTAAGTGGCCCTGATGCCTGTCGGCCTTAGGGTCACCCTGCCTGTCTCCAGCTGGCCAGGTGGCTTAGCCATCCCCAGGGAGACTAGGCCAGTCCAGGCAGCCACTTCCCTCCCACCAGTGACCTGGAGCCTCCCAGCCCCAGGCAAGTTCCAGCCCTGAGCCTTTCCTCCTGCCTCGCATGACCCTGCCCCCTGACAGGCTCACCCACACTCCAGATCTTATACTGCCTCCTTGCCCCCCAAAATAAAAGATGTAATTTTAGATGAATTTTGAAGTGCATGATGGTATTTTGTTTTCACACTATTGTCAAAACCTTCCGGGGCATGTTAGCCTGCAGTGTAGGGGCGACTTCCCACTAATATAAAACACTGAGTTAGAGTAAAGCCAGGACTAGCTCACAATTTTGCATCCTAGTTATCAGAGTAGAGAAGATGACAGGGATCCTAATGCCTTTGCCTTCCTTTATGCTCATTCTTTTAGTGTAATCATAAGGGAATTTCCTTAGCAGGTGTGGACATTTTAGGCACATACAGGAAAAAATGTCTAATTCTTGGCTATTAGAGGAAGTTGTTCCCAATTTAATGAATTCCCCAGCAGAATATTCCTTTACAATGATAGTTTCACTTGCTGGCTAAGTAGGGCTCTTAGAGAGGTTTTGCACAGGTTTGACTGCTTGATCTTTTGCTAATACTTTAATTGCATTGGTTATTTCTCAATGTTCTTCCAAGGATTTCAGGATTTTGGATCCTGATTTTTTATTTATTTATTCATTTTTTAGTTAACATAGCTGTCACATTTGGTTTGGCCTCTGTCTCCCCCCACCTCTCATATTTTTTTAGTTCATAATTTCCAGAACTGACTGCCTTCCACCTCTCTTTAATTATCTGTCTTATTTAGTGTTCCTGCAAGCTTGTTATTAAACAGGAGGTGGAAATCTGTACACTCCTACTTCACTGCACCTTCAATTCTTTTGTTTTTGTAATATGTGCTCCATTTCCACCACCATTTCAGGTAGTTCCGTTACATACATACTTAAAGGGAGGTTTGTACAGTTAATCAATCCAGTGTCCTCTCCTTACAGCAAACAAGCAGGCCTCCCCAGGATTACTCCTGCTGGACCCTACCCTCTCTAATGCTGTGGACCCAAGAAACAAAGGAGCACTGAGCATCTGTGATTCTCTGCTGTTCTTAGTTTCAGTTCCCTTAGATTTGATTTTGAGGTCAGGGAGGATATTGGGGCTGGGTCCGATGGGCTAATATTTAAAGGATAGGGGGGCTGGGCCAGAGGTCGAGCTTGTGGAATGGAGGAGAGAAGGCAGAAAGGGTTTTTAGGAGCATTGCCAGAAACACAGAAAAGCAGTCAGCACAGTTGAGGGGAGAAAACTAAAGCAGCCAGTGGAAGCACAAGCTTTTTATTCATTTTGCTGAACTAGGAGCTATTTGTCAAAATATCTTATTTAGCAAATAATTTTAATTTGGGGGTGGTTAAAGTTTCTCCTTGAGATAATTCAATTTAACTTGACCAAAACATCCCCACAGGGGCTAAGTAATTTGGGGTTATTACAGTGCACCCCTTTCTTTTAGAAAGGAGCGAGAACTAGGACCAAAATCAGAAAACGTCAAGTGAGAAGCCATCCTTCGCACATGTGCTTCCCCAGACTTGACTACCTGATTATTTTTCATAATAGCACCAGAAGAACCGGAGAGAAATAGTAGTGAATTCTTTTACCTGATGGCCAGAAAATTCCATACCAGTGGGCCCGGCAAGATTTTAGCTTCACAACCAGATTTGACATTACCTGCAACTCGGAGGGAGTTCAAAGATCCTAGAGGGGCTAGCCAAGGCGGTCAGATGTTAAACAGGAGAAGATGGAATACAAAGAATCCCTGCTGGTACCAAGCCCTTCCCTGAGCTGCCATCCTGGCATCATCCCGGTGTTCACCTTTGAGACCCACTCTTCGCATGCCCACTGAGTCCTTAGCATTGGAGTTAGTTTTTGATTGCTGTGTAAGAAATTACCACCTGATTTCAAACAACACAAACTGATGACCTCAGGGTTTCTGCAGGTCAGAAGTCTGAGCAGAGTGGTCATGTACTCTGCTCAGGGTGTCACGAAAGAGATCAATGGAGTCTTTAGTAGGGAAGCTCCCACACCTTCTCAGGCTGTTGGTAGACCCGTTTTCTGGTGGTTAGACAACTGACATCTTCCTTGTGTTGCTACTTGTTGACCAAATTATGCTTTCAGCCCCTAGAGACCACTCTCAGAGCCTTGGCACTTGGTCCTCTCTATAAGACCTCTCCCATCTCCAAGCTGTGACTTCACGAAGGGTCCAGTCCCCTTTCCAGGCTCGCCTGATCAGGTCAAGCCTACCCCAGACATTCTCCATATTGATGAACTCCATGTCAACCGAGTAGACACCTACTCATGGTAGTGACATCCCATCCAGTCATAAGTTTTGTGTGCAGTAAAGGGCAGGAGACCATACAAGGATCAATCACCAAAGGATGGAAATAACGATGCCATATTAGATTTCTGTCTCTGACAGTATTTATAAGGAATACCTTCTGGTGTGCCAAAAAGTGGATGTCAAGAGGCTGGGGCAAAGCATTGCTGGGATTATTTAAGGAAAATGGGACAAATGTATTTTGCTGAACAGAAAAGTTGTTAGAAGAACAACAAAAAAGCAGTAATAAGATCTTTAGGCTAACCTTAATCTGATGAGAGGCTCTCTGAGGAGTGTTTCTTAGGAGCTCATTGAAGAAGCCTTCAGGGTTGGATTCACACACAAACTGAAAGGGCAGGTGAAACCTCCAATTACCAACCCCCCTTAGCACTGAGGTGACCTCTTTCACCTGTTTGGAAAAGTTTTCATTTCTTTTGCATGAACTCTCACCTCCTCATGTTTATTCAGAAAAAGCTTACTTCACGGCAAGAAAAGTAGGTTTCCTTTGTCTCTGCAGTTCCTGCCTTGGCCAGTCTTGGTGGGTTCTAGCCACACAGAGCATTCTAAGCCTCTATATAAGACCAAGCATTTTTGGCCGACAGATGCCCTGCTTAACCCTCCCCCTTAGGCCTGCCTTCCCCCAGACAGATTCACCCACAGCCTCTCCCCCAATCTGTCACCTCTTTTGCCGGCCTTCTCCAGGCAGTAGAAAAGTCCAGACTCTATTTTGTTCATGGAGCTGATCTAAAGTTTCCTCCAGTCTCCTTATTAGTCAATGAAGCAATAAACCCTTTCTCTTCTCAAAATACGCAGTGACTAAAAGTGGCTTCAGTGCACATCAGGCTGATGAGCTCACTTTTGGCAACAGTACAGTTCCAGAAAGTGCAGCCATGGCTGGCTGAGAGCATTAGGGAGTACTTACCTACATGAAAAGTGAAAAGGGTCGGGGGAGCCATGTATTTGGGATTACTTCACCACCCCTCCTGTCCCAAGGTAAATTCCTCGAGGGCAAATCAGTGTCCCCACCCTCTCCCTAGGACCCACCACAGCACAGTTCTTAGTCTGCACAAAGTAAAATCTCAAGAAATACCTGTTTAATGAATAATAAGATGCATAAATGAAATAGCACTTTGAGACATTATTTCGGCTTCAATTGCATTATGATTTAGACAAAACATCAAACCTAGGTTCTTTCTGAGGAGTGGTGTGTTCATGAACCTGCTCCTTCAATCTTCTCATTGTTCTTATACTGCCAAAGAAAGGATTTGTCATGCATTTCAAAGGTTAAAGACCTCCCCTTTCAAAGGATGGTTTGTACCTGATCGTGCTTTCCTCCTTTCTCTCTCCTATTTCTCTTATTGTCCTAGCCCTCTGAGACTGACCATGCATGAGAATTCCCGAGTGCAGAGCACCTGGAGGCCTGAGTTAGGGATTCTGGGTCAGCAGTGTTCATGGTCCAACTCCCAGGACCAGGGACAGGGCGGCAGGCGCAGGGCCTTCCTGCAGTGCCTGACTGAGCCCACATCTGTTAGCTGCCCTCTCACCCCCCCAGGACCCTCTCGGCACCCCCCTGCAGCCCGCTCCCCCTCCCACCTGCCCCCCCCCCAGCGCCCCCAGAATCCCCCGCGTCTCCCCTGCAGGGGGCGCCATTGTCAAGGTGGCCTCGGTCCGGAGGCTCCGCAGAGGCGCCGCCATGGCAGCCGTGGCCCCCGCTGAGGCCGCGCTCCTGGGGACTGCCCAGGGGCCTCTCACGGGGGCCTGACGGAGCAGAGACCGGCCCCGGGGCAGGAGGCGGGCAGCGCCGGAGAGGCCGGAGACCCCGCGCCATGGCGGGAGTCTGGGGGCAGCGCCGTGGGGGGGGCCCAGCGGGCCGGGGGCGGTTTGGGGGTCACAGCTGGTCCCCCAGGGCTCAGGGGCTGGGGGTGGCGGTGGTCGGAGTTGTTGGGGTCCCTGCTGTGGGCTTTTTCGGTTGAGAAGGTGTTTTCTAATGCGGGTGTTTTTGTGGGCCCCATTGTTTTTGTTTTTTTTGTTTTACATGGGCAGGCACCGGGAATCGAACCCCGTCTTCTGGCATGGCAGGCGAGGATTCTAGCCTGCTGAGCCACCGTGGTCCACCCCCATTGTTTTAAAAAGCAAAGATTGGACATTCCTAATTTCTAACTGTCTCTTACAAATTTATCAAAAAAGGATGAACACATCAATGAGATAAAGAAACCTGGCAGAAGGAAACCTATCAGTAAAGAAGAATTTGCCCTAACCAGTAAATCCCAAAGAATGCATGAATGATCCAAGGACAAGTGAAAGCCAAAATGAGGTAACATTATTTTACTTACTGACTGAAGTAAAGAAAAATCAATGATCACTGGAGATGTTGTGAATACAGTAAACAAAGATGCTCCCAGGTACATAGGTCTGTGATAGATGCTTTTGGTGGTCTCTTGAGGGAAAGCAGCAGAGTGTATGAATCTAATAGGTTTACTACCTCTTCTAATGAAAAATGTCCTCCCAGATACATCCCTAATATTCCATTTTGCTGTTCATTTCAGTATTGCTTTAGATTAACACAAAAGGATCGGAAACCTAAATACACACTAGGGAGGAAATTTGTATATAAGTTTTCTTAAGATGGAATGTTATGAAAGTGTATTCAAAAGAGATGTCTTTCTCAAACTATTCTAATGTGTAAGAACATACACATACTAGTAATATTTAGGTGAATTTTGGGCCATAAACAGCCGGATTCAAATTGGAAATCTTAGATGTTTTAAATGACATAATAGTAAATACTAGGTCCACATGTAAATTTATCTTATTTATTAATCAAAACATATTGAAAAATAAGAAACTAAGTATTCATTGTAGATGTATTCAATGATGGGATTGTGGGTTATTTTTAGTTTCTGCTTTTTGTTTCATGGATAAAGTATCTGTAGTGCTCAGAGAATGCATTTGTGAAGTGAAAAAGATCTATCTTTAGAAACATAATTCAACAAAATTGAGGTTAATTTTAACCCCAAAATACCACACTACCCTGGCTTGAATTTATTTTTCTTTGCATAAGAAATATCTGAAACCCATTGTACTTTTTAATTATTATTTTTGTATCAAATAAACATTTTTTGCTTTAGTCTCACACACAAGGTAAAAGTTTAAAATATTAATTACCATCTATTTTCAGCACCCCTGAAGTAATGACATTCCTTTGTTCTTCCTCATGCAAAAACATTTTTTATATTTGTACGTTTAGTCACTATCATTATACACTCTAGGCATTCCGAGATTATACCATCTCAGTCTTTATCATCTATATTTCTTTCTGATTTCATTTGTGCCCCAGTCCTTCTCCCTCTATCATTCTCACATTCAGCTTCATTCAGTGTTTTAACATAATTGTATTACAGTTAGGTAGTATTGTGCTGTCCATTTCTGAGTTTTTACATTCAGTCCTGTTGCACAATCTGTATCCATTCAGCTCCAATTACCCATTATCTTAGCCTATTTCTATCTTGTAATGGTCTCTGTTACCAATGAAATTCTCCAAGTTTATTCAGTAATGTCAGTTCATATCAGTGAGACCATACAGTTTTTGTCCTTTTGTTTCTGGCTAATCCCACTCAGCATAATGTCCTCAATTTATTCTGTCTTACAGCTGCATAATATTCCATCGTATGTATATACCACAGTTTGTTTAGTCACTCATCTGTTGATGGACATTTTGGCTGTTTCCATCTCATTGCAATTGTAAAGAATGCTGCTATAAACATTAGTGTGCAAATGTCTGTTTGTGTCCTTGCCTGCATGTCCTCTGAGTAGATACCTAGCACTGGTATTGCTGGCTCATAGGGGAATTCTATATTTGGCTTTTTGAGGAACCACCAAACTGCCTTCTACAGCAGTTATACCATTTGACATTCCCACCAACATTGGATAAGTGTACCTCTTTCTCCACATCCTCTCCAGCATTTGTCATTTTCTGTTTTATTGATAATGGCCATTCTGGTGGGTGTGAGATGATATCTCATTGTGGTTTTGATTTGCATCTCCCTAATAGCCAGGGAAGTTGAGCATCTCTTCATGTGCCTTTTAGCCATTTGTATTTCCTCTTCTGAGAAGTATCTGTTCAAGTCTTTTGCCCATTTTGTGATTGGGTTGCCTGTCTTTTTGTTGCTGACTTGAGCAATCTCTATAAATTCTGGATACTAGACCTTTATCTGATATATCATTTCCAAATATTGCTTCCCATTGTGTAGGCTTTTTACTTTCTTGATGAAATTCTTTGATGTGCAAAAGTGTTTAATTTTGAGAAGTTCCCATTTCTTTCTTTCTTTCTTCAGTGCTCTTGCTTTGGGTGTAAGGTCTAGAAAACCACCTCCTAGTATACAATTTATAAGATATTTCCCTACATTTTCTTCTAACAGTTTTGTAGTCTTAGATCTAATGTTTAGGTGTTCATGCATTTTGAGTTAATTTTTGTATTGCTTGTGAGATATGGATCCTCTTTCTTTTGCTTATGGATATCCAGTTCTCTAGGCAACATTCACTTATTTTCTTTAAATGTTTTTTATTTTAAAATGTAACATATATACAAAGCAAAGAGAAAAGAAAAGCAATAATTTTTGAAGCACGCTTCAACAAGCAGTTACAGAACAGATCCCAAAGGTCAAATAATTATAAATAGGAGGTACTAATAAGCAGAAATATTATTTTAGGATATGTAAACCCAGGAATATATCTGGGATTCCTATTGGTGATAAAGTCACAGATACTGCTAATACTATTGAGGTTTATTGCCCATGTTTTATATTTCAATTAGGGGTTAGTGAAAATAAAGATGCAATTTTTATTCCATTCAAATTCATGGATACCCTGAATCCTTGGATCTCTTAGGGATGGGCCCCTAGGTTAAGAATACATGAATTAAAATTTAAAAGCAGGTTTTCTTTAATATCAGCAAGAACAACAGGCAATCTTGATATTCATTTCCATTATTGCTTAGAGACACAAGGTAGAGAATACAATGATCACTTGTGTAAATTTTGTATTTATAAAGAATGGAATTACAATTAATGTTTTACTGCATTTGACTCCTACACTGATATATGTAACATATTTTACATATATGTTAATAATTTTATTGTGAACAACTTCCATGACAAGTCAATACTGAACAACAAAAAGCATAAAAGTTCTATAAAATGAGACTATCTTGTCCTTATACATCAAACTAAAAAATGGTTTATGATCATGATTATGAATCATGATACTGAATTCTCTCTGAATTCATAATTAATTAAATTCTATGTATATTGAATTTTAGAAGAAAAAGACTACCTTTTTAGAAGAATATATTTGGCAGATGTAGTTAAATAATCAAATTTAACTATAACTAGCTCTTTTAAATATATGTAATCAGAGTTAACTGATTAGCCATTTGATGTGTGTAGACATCAACAAAATAACATTTCTTTTGAAACACAAATCCTGATTCTAAGCCCTTGTAACCTAGATGGCTGATATAAGTACTATAGTAATTCACATTGCTTATGGTTGAGTTAAAAGTAAATCATTATCCTTTACATCTAATGGGAATTAAGATTACTAAAATCAGCACTCAAAATATGAGGGTATTTCACTAAAATTTCACTCAAAAATCAAAATTAAAAGAATCAAGATTCTTACAATTTGAAACAAATAATATTAGATGTGTAAATTAATTAATTTTTAAAATGCTCTTGGATGTCCAAATCTGTATCTTAACTCTAATTAATTTAATTGGGTTTAATAGTAAGCTATAACTTAACAATAGAAGAACACAAGTTTATCCCACCTAGTTACTTTGCAGCTCAATTCAATTAAGTCATTTTCAAACTTAAGAAGGCTGGAAGGCAGATTATATTCCAATGGGGAGGTCAGTCTTTTCAAGTGTAATAAACCAACACAAAATTTTGATCCCATCTCTTCCAATTATCGAGTACCAATCCGTAAACCCTAGGAATAAAGCAGTATTACAGATGTAACTACAAAATTTGCTATCTTTTGGCTGCATTTCATTAAAATTATATAAAAGAAACTTATAACAATAATAAAAAAATTAAAAGTTTGGTATTTTGTATGGAACCAGGTCCCAACAAGTACGAAGTCTTAACAATATACAATTATTTTAAGTCACAAAGGAAAGCAAATGGCCTCAAAGACTATTTCTAAAATGTCTGTTCTCATTCACTAGAATGCAAACTATTTTCACTAACACTCTGGGAAGAAAAAAGTCACCTAACTGTGAAAAAGATCTTTGCTGGTGGCTTTAAAAACGACACTTAAGAGCATCACCTAAGAGATTATTTTGAGCATTATGGGAAAATTGAAATGATTGAAATCATGACTAACCAAAGCAGTGGCAAGAAGAGAGGCATCTTCTTTTTCAAGAATCATAACTCTGTGGATAAGACTATAATTAAGAAATACCATAATTTGAATGGCCACAACTGTGAAGTAAGGAAAGGCCTGTCTAAGAAAGAGATGGCCAATGCTTCATCCAGCCAAAGAGGTGAGATGGTTCTGGAGACTTTGGTGGTGGTCGTGAAGGTGGTTGTGGTGGGAATGACAACTGTGGTCGTGGAAGAAACTTCAGTGGTCATGGTGGCTTTGGTGGCAGCTGAGGTGGTGGTGGATGTGGTGGCAGTGGGAACAACTGTCATGGGTTTAGTAATGATGGAAGCAATTTTGGACGTGGCGGAAGCTACAATGATCTGGGCAATTACAACAGTCAGTCTTCAAATTTTGGACCCATGAAGAGAGGAAACTTTGGAGGCAGAAGTTCTGGTCCTTTTGGTAGTGGAGGTGAATACTTTGCGAAACCATGAAACCAAGGTGGCTGTGGTGGTTCCAGCAGCAGCAGTAGCTACAGCAGTGGCAGAAAAAACATTTCCAGGAAACAAAGCTTAGCAGGAGAGAAAATCCAGAGAAGTGACAGGGAAGCCACATGTTACAATGGATTGTGAACTCAGCCAAGCACAGTGGTGGCAGGGCCTAGCTGCTACGAAGAAGACATGTTTAGAAAGTACTCATGTGTATGGGTAAAAAAAATGCACAAGGACTGTATTTGTGACTAATTGTATAACAGGCTATTTTAGTTTCTGTTCTGTGGAAAGTGTAAAGCATTTCAGCAAAGGGTTTTAATGTAGATTTTTTTTTTGCATCCATGCTGTTGATTGCTAAATGTAATAGTCTGATCATGATGCTGAATAAATATGGCATTTTTAAAACATGCTGTGTAAAGTTAGTCTACTCTGAAGCCATCTTGATAAACTGCCCCAACAGTGTGAAGTTAGACTTCCTTCAGGGTGATGTCAGGTTCCATTCAAAATTCATTTATTATCTTAGAAGACTGCTCATGTGCAGAGAAGCCTTTTTGTCTTCAGAAACCTTGGTGTAGTTGAATTGACAGTTATTGTGTTATGACCTGGAGTTCATCAGTAAAAAGGGTCACCCAATCAAACTTACAGAATTTCATTTGGTTATAAAAATGATTGTTGGCATATCCTGTGCAGTATATCTAAACTGAATAACGTACCAGTTAAAGTTATAGATAGGAAATAAACCTATTGTATCATCCATTATCACATGTAATGAATGAACAATACAGTATCCCCTTTAAAAAAAAGCAGTCTCAGTGGAGAAAAAATTTGAAGGGATATACATTTAAAAATCACACACAATATTCTAAATTAACAAACTAGGTGCTTTAGGAGCAAATATGATGTGTTTATTTTTAAATGCACAAATATATATACCTACATCTAATATATAAATAACAGATTTTTTTTGTAATGTACTTCTTGTACAGTCTTTGTAAATTACTAATCAGTATTTAAATTTATGTACAGCAATGCACATTCCTAAAATGATGACTGCAGAAACAAGGTCGGGAAAGTGTACTGCGTTGGCATCACCATTTCTCCTGCCTTCAGTTTCTGAGCTTTTCGCACGTCTCCCCCAGGGCCATGTTGGGGCAGAGCATTTGGAGGCTCACGACCTCTGTGTCCACAGGAGCCACCATGAGGAGGGGCCTGGGAAGAATTTGCCATTTTCAGTAGAAAACAAGTGGTGGTTACTAGTTATGATGACTTTGTACTTTGGATCTAGATTTCCTGCATGTTTCTTTATAGTACGAAGCCAGTTGCTTAAGAAATAAGAATATTTTAGTTTTATTCATGATACAGCTATGACGAGGAGCATTTTTAAAAGCACAGTCCTGAAATAGGGCTCAAACTCTGTTAAACGCATAGCATGTTGGATATGTTTATAAATAAACTTACTACATGAACCAAAAAAAAAAATTATGACCTTAAGAAACTCAAAGAACTAAGAATTTTGTAAGGAGTTTAGGCAAACTATTCGCATTCAGATGATTAAATTCATTATTGCAAAGTCTTACATATAACTCAGTATAACAAACCTATCATTTATTAAATACTTGAAGACTGCTTTTAGTACTTATGGGAGGAAAGTCTTCAAATATTTTTATGGGTAGAAGTTCTGAGATGGTTTACCTTATACTTTCCTTGATCACAGCCACACAGAGTACTCTCCATGGTATAGCTTCTCTGTACTCCTATTTCTCTCCATACTACATCATGGGCTGTTGACTCTTCAGATTTTTCTACTATGAAACTACAGCTGCTCATGCAAAATGCTGGTGCAATATGACTCGGTATCTTAGGCAAAGTCTGTAAAGATAATAACTATGAAAGTAAAATTTCTTTTCATTTTAAAAAATGCAATAAAACCACAGAGCAGGGCCAAATATAAGATGGGCTAAAGATATGAATAGGCATTTTTCTGAAGAGCAAATACAGATGGCTTAAAGCAAATTGAAAAGCAATTTTTTTTGAAGAGAAAATTCAACTTCACTCATATCTCTAATTGAAGTCTGATCTTTATCAGTTTCTTTGACAATTGCTGTATGGAGTAATGCTGAGTTTCACATTTACTCTAACCCTGAGTCTTAGGCATCACTAGGTATCCAAAGGTCCATGGAGATACCAGGGTATACACATAGAGCACAGCATCTCTGAATCTAGAAATAACACTTACAACTCAAGAATAACTTACTGCCCCAATTTTCTTATATGTATTTTCTAAAAGAGACCATGCAATATTTATCCTTTTGTTTCTGGTTTATTTTGCTTAACATAATGTCTATAAGGTTCATTCACATCATTGCATGCCTCATGGCTTCATTTCTTTCTGTAGCTGCACAATATTCCATCGTGTGTGTATACCACACTTTGCCATTCTACTCTTTCATTTGTACCCTTCAATCACCTCCATCCTTTTACTATGATGAATAATGCTACCATAAACATCAGTGTACAAATGTCTATTAGAGTTCCTACTTTCAGTCTTCCAAATGTATTCCTAGTAAGAGGACTGCCTAATCATATCATGACCCTGTAGTTATCCTGTGAATCTGCTACTTTGCTGTGTTTTTTAAAAGTCTTATGTACTGCAGAAAAGCCATGTTTTAATCCTGATTCAGTATTTGTGCAGACAGCCACTTCTTTTAACCCTAATGCATCATTGTAGGTCAGAAACTTTTGATTAGATTAATTCTATGGAGCTGCAGGTGGGATTCCAGTTTACTGGAATCCTTTAAAAGAGGAAGATTTTGGAGAGAAACCTCAGAGCCAACAAAGAGAGAGCCAATAGAAACTTCAAAGCCGAGCAGACACACATGCCAACACTTGGAGAACAGAGACACAGATGTTTGGAGAAGCTTGGAGCCCCTCAAACATGGCCATGAGATATTAAAACAAACCAGCACCTGCAGAGAACCACAGGGAGCCAAGAGATGAAAGCCAGCCCCTGAGAAGTGAAGTAAGGAGCCCCCACAGGATGAGAGACTGAAAAATGGGAGCCCAGGAGTAAGGGACCATCAGATGCCACCTACGTGACTTCTCCTAGGCATAGCGACTTCCCATCTGTCAGAGGTGTTTCAGATCCATCAGCCTTCTTTGAATTAAGATATCTTCCCTGGATGACTTACTGTGGACATTTTATAGGCTTAGAACAGTAAATTTCAACTTGTTAAATTCTCTTTTCAAAAGTCATTCCATTTCTGGTATCTCACACTCTGGCAGCATTTAAGAAACAAATACAATTACCCTCCAGAGGGACTGCACCCTTCTGCTACCATCTCAACATTGAATGAAGATACCTCTCTCCACATTTTCTCTTGGATTTGAATCTTTCTGTTTGTTTTGTGTGTTTTGTATTTGTAGATATCATTGAGATATGACCACATACCACATATTCTGTCAAAAATAAATCATCAATGTCTTACAGTATCCTCACATTGTTATATAACTTAAGCATTAAGATCCCATTTCCTGCCCCACCCTAGACCGAGGTAACGTATGTTCTAGATTCTGACTCTGAGTTTGTTTGTTCTAATTGTTTCAAAGCCGTGAGATCATAAAATATTTTTCCTTTGGCATCTGTCTTATTTCAGTTATCATGATGTCTTCAGTGTTCATCCATATTGTCACATGTATCTGGACTTCTCTCCTATTCACAGCTGAACAATATTCTATTGTATGTATATATTGCATTTATCCAGTCATCGCTTGATGGACACCTGTGGTACTTTCACATTCTGGCAATTGTGAATAATTCCTCCATGAACATTGATGTGCAAATATCTGTTCTAGTCCCTATGGCCAATGTTTGGGTGTATACCTAGAAGTGGGATTACTGGGTCATATGGTTATTCTATACCTAACTTACCAAGCAACCACCAAGCTGTCTTCTGCACACCTGCATCATTTTTCATTTGTATTTCTTTTTATTGAACTGTTTATCCCCTACCCATTCTTCTATTGATGTGCTCATCTTTTAATTATAGTGTCTAGTATGTCTTACTACCTCTATTCTGTGACTGATATAAAATGTACAATTTTCCTAGGGTTTGACACTTATATTTCTCCCATGCAGATTCTTTTTTCCATACAGACATTTGATGTTCATTTTTCCAAATTTAGCAGTTTTCCTTTATGGTTTTGAATCATAGTTGGACATTTCCATTGTAACATTGTAAAGAATCATTCTGTGTTGTCTTCTAAAATGTGATAGACCTTATTTTATAGATTCATATCTTTGTATGCATTTGAATTTTGTCCTATTCTGGGGGGTGTGGTATAGATGTATCTTTCCATAGGGCCATCTAGTTATCCCTGTGACATTGACATCAGCCTTTTCTGTTCATTTGAGATGTCATCTGTATTAGGAAATTGTACATATTTGTAGGATTAAGTCCTCTCCTGAACGAGGTGTGTCACTCCTTCCCTGTGTCCTCCTTTCAGAGTGGAGGAGAAAGGGAACAGCTCTATATTTCTATGTCCACTTCAGGACCTCAAATTGGGTATCATTTAAATGTGTTCAATAAAGGAGAAGCCCTCAGTTGTCACACTATGGAAAGCCAGAGGATTCAGGACCAGCTTCTCCTACACCTTGTGGCTGAGTCACATCAGTCACGCCCTCCTGAGCAATGCTCTGCCCTTGACGTAGGCTGCTGCACTGAAGGGCTTCAGCAAGATGCATGCCATAGAGAGGAGTGAACTTTCTGAGCTCCAAACCCACACAGAAAAGTGAGTGCACTTATGAAGACAAAAACCCTGCGTGTTATCTGCTCCTTCCCTGCAAGTCTTGCACACAGGCCACCACCACCCGTGAGAGTCCCCATTTCAAGTCTAAAGCTGGTTGGGTCTCATGCAGGCTGCAGAAATTCCTTAATTTCCCTCTTCTTGCCCTAGAAGAAATTGACGTGAAACAGGAAGGCTGCTTAAAAGACTGCCTGGTATGATGGTAGCACTATATTGTCAATGTAATTAACAGCTCTGAAGTATATTTGTGAATGTGGTTAAAAAGAGAAGTTTTAGGTTGTGCATATGTTACTAGAATAAAAAATAAAAGAAAAAACATACAATTGTCCAACATGGCAAACGCTATTGTAAAGGATGGATTATAGTTAATAGAACTATTGTAACAATTTTCTTTCATGAATCATAAGTGTGCCACACTAATGCAAGGTGGTACTAATCAAGTGGTATAGAACTGTATTTTTTTTAAGTAAACATATTAAGAAAAGGACCACCTGGTAGGTACACCTGAGACTTGGTGGGACTTCCTCTACAAAACTGATGCCAGCTCTCTCACTCCATGTTCCTCATTCCCCGCAATCTACCATTTCAGGGACCCGCACATGACACACTGCTGGGTTACCTCACATCAGGGTCTCATCAACAGCTTTAGCTAGAAACACTCTGGAAATCACATGGACTCTTGAAACCTTTCCCAGTACAATTCTAAAATAGGTTTATTGTTCCCACTGTTAAAAATAGTGACGTTGAGGGGATTTTCTCCAGTGATGAAATAGTTTCAGTATTTTGATAGAGGTGTGAATGGCAGGGATGATAATCAGGTAAAACTCAGCTAACTCTGCATAGATGCGTGATAAAGTGGAGCGAAACGTTAGGGGTAGACTCTAGGAGGTGGATATACGGTGTTCACTGTTAAATTTTTCCAACTTTTCGCTATGTTTCAAAATTTTTATTATATAATGTTGGAAAAATTAATTGAATTCTGCACTTCAGGGCTATACATTACACTATATGTAATTGATATCTCGAAAAAGTATTACCAGAGCTGAGGGGGGTTGGGTTAATAACGGAATGAAAAGAAAACAATAATACTATTGGTTGACAGATGTGATTGTTTATTTCTTTTAAATATTTTTTAAAAGAAAAAAAATTCCTTTTAATTTCCTGGGCCATTCCGGTTCTCTTGAGTAGATAGGTAAGAACTATCCTAGGTCTAGACGACTTTGGAGTACAGGACTGCTTTCTCCTTAAAATATGCTTTTCTCCTCCAAGTCCTCTCGCTCCTCCTACCCTGAATCCCGAGGAAGAAAATCCCCGCGTGGTCTGCAGGTTCCTGAGGCAACGAGGACCGCGGCACCCGCACCTCCACGCGGCCCGGGTGCGCCCCGCCCGGCCCCCAGTGCCCAGCCGGCCTGGACCTCGTCCTGCTCCCGTCGCTCCGCGCCCTGCGAGCCTCCCGGCGAGACCCCGTCGCGCCTTGCACCCCGCCCGGCTCCAGCTCTGCTCACACACCTGCGCCCCGCCCCCGGGGTCCCGTTCCGGGCTTTGCGCCGACCCGAGAGCAACCTGGAGCCGCTCCTCCCGCGCGCGCGCGCGCGCGTCCGCCCCCCCCCCCACCCCGGCCCCGTCCCGCCCCTTAAGCCCCGCCAGGACCCCGCGCCCCGCCCCGCGCCGCAGGTCCCGCGGCAGGTCAGCGGTTACGCAACCCCGGCGCCGAGCGGCCCTGAGGGCGGCCAGCCCGGGGCTTCGCAGTGGGCGAACTGCCGGCGCTGGACGACTCCGGGGAGCGGGTGCCGTTGGGCGCGCTGTTCCGGGAGCGCCGGGCCGTCGTGGTCTTCGTGCGGTGAGTGCGGGCTGCGCGGAGAGCGCTGCGGGGTGGCGGGCGCAGGGTGCTTCCCCCGCCCGGGGTGCGCGTCGGGCCCTCGGAAGTTTCGGAGCCTGAGAGGGAGGGTGCGCCGGGCTGGGCCGGGCCGGGCCTTTCCCGCCCACTAGAGGCTTGCGGTGTGGGAACTGCTCCTCCCGTTTCCTTTAACGGAATGGGAACCAGCGCCCAGAGCCCAGGCCCTTTTGTCAGGCAGAGGAGTGGCTCAGCCTGGATTGGGTCAGCGGATTTTAATGCAAACCGGGCGCCTCGGGCACTCACCCCCCTCCCACTCACCCCCCCCACCCCCGTCTTGGTAATTAGCATCACGCATGTAGAAATACTTGGTCCCTTCTGGTTCTGGAGGATGTTATGCTGCTATCTTACCCTCTTTGCCGTGTTGTAATTTCAGTTTTTTCCGTTTAGTATCTGCAAGGAATACGTAGAAGATCTGGCCAAAATCCCCAAGAGTTTTTTACAAGTAAGTTTTCTGAGAGCAAAGTGTCTCGTGCCGGCTTTAAGGGGACCTTCTGAAAGCTACCTGTGGTTTATAAGAAGGGCACTAGGTGTGTGTGTGGAGTGCACAGACACCCAGAGAGGCAGAGTTTTAGCTCCTCACCCCCTTTCACCTCTCCAACACCTCCAAAAAAGAGGAGAGACACCTTAGCAATGGACTTCTGTCCTAGTTTATTCAAGGCTGCCTGCTTATAGACCTACTAACCATGGTAGTCATTTTCATGTTACTGAACAGTCTGTTTTCAAATGTCGAATGATAATGATCAAAAACATAAATTCTGGAAATTGCTAATGTATTCTTCCTTTTGTTTCTTTTATTATGCTCCAACTATTTGTTCACTGTAGGAAATAACTATTTTATCTTAAAGGTGAAAATGTGTGGTTGTTAATAGATGTGCATACCTCGTCCTTATGACAGCCAGGTATCTATAGTTTCCTTCAGGCACACATATAAGTTTATCTCCAGGTAAGTTTTTGTTTTTATTTTAATATTTTTATTGAGATATCTTCATGCACATGCAGTCCATTCCAAAGTAAACAGTCAGTGGCACAAAATACCATCCGAGAGTTGTGTAGTCATCACCATGATCATTTTTAGAACGTTTGTATCACTCTAGAAAAATACAAAGAAAAAACTTATACATCCCAGACCCCTCAACCCTCCCTATCATTGACCACTAGCATTTCCATCTACCCAATTAATTTTACTCTTTGTCCCCCAATTATTTAGTGTTTTATCCATATTTTTTTTACTCATCTGTCCATACCCTGGATTAGAGGAGCAACAAACGCAGGTTTTTCACAATCACTCAGTCACACTGTAAATGTTATATATTTATGCAGTCATCTTGAAGAATCAAGGCTACTGAAACACAGCTCAACAGTTTTCAGGTACTTCCCTCCAGCCACTCTGATACACGCTAAACCAGAAAGGGATATATGTAATGCATAAGAATAGCCTTCAGAATAGCCTCTCTACTCTGTTTGAAATCTCTCAACTGCTGAAACTTTATTCGGTCTTCCCCCGTTTGGTCAAAAAGGCTTTCTCAGTCCAATGATGCCATTTCCTGGCTCTTCCCCTGGAGTCCTGTTCCACATTGCCAGGGAGATTTACACCCCAGGGAGTCATGTCCCACGCAGGGGTGAGGGCAGTGAGTTCATCCAAGTGAGCTTTGTGTGAAGGGACTGGGCAGCCTTTCTGAATCTAAGACCTATGTCACCAGAAGATGTCAACTGGAATGTAAAAGAAGGTAAAATTGTCTGATTAAGTAACCCAGCTTTAATAGCTTTTGTTCTTTTTTATGTATACCTTTGGGGGAAGTGAGGAGAATTATTATCTATATCATTTTGAAATTCTTGGCAAAAGAATCTTCTGAATTAATTGAACCAACCCATTAGCATATAATTCTTTGCTCTGGCTCATGCCATTTTACTGCTTTAAAAGCCTATAGGTAGCATTAGAAGGGAATAAAAAACTGGGGTAAGGGAAGTTGTATAAAACATATAATTTTTTTGTATTTTTTAGTCTTTAAAGGTACATAATTTCTAATCATCTGTGTCTGTCCTTTTTTTTTCTTTGAAGGAAGGAAATGTCACCCTTATAGTGATAGAACAGTCATCCTGCCATTATATTGAGGTGCATATTAACAGTAAATCTGTTCCAGAGATAAAAATTTTATTTGAGACACTAAGTGCAGGTAAAATTTGCACAAATTGCATTAGATGTTGTTACTTTTCTCTTATTTGTTCCTGTAAAAACTCCCAGCTGTTTTCTTTCTTTAGCCTGTCTGCAAACTGCCTGGATATTCTCAAGAAATCTAGGTTGATCCTGAGAGAGGAATTTATAAAAGAGTGGGAATGAAAAGAGGTGAAGAGGTTGCCTCCTCAGGTAAGACATGACATGTGTTATGTAGAAAAGCTGATGGTGTGTTTTCATGTTATACTCATAGGGGAGCAAATTCATAAATCGGACTTCTTTTTGTGATTCCAATAAGTGGTGTAGGAAGATACACCAGACTCTTAAAAGATTGCATTTCCTGGGTGTAATGACACAGAAGGCTGTCGTGAAGTTTAGTACCCCATTGTGGTCAGTGAGAGGGAGAGTTCAGGGATTTAGGATGTATGGGTTTTTTCTTTTTATTTCTTTTTCTGGACTGATGCAAAAGTTCTAAAAATGATCGTGGTGATGAATACACAACTATATATAAATATATCCATATATATTACACATATATATAAAATAACAACTGTGCCAGAGATGTGAGAGGAAGAAAGTCTGGGAAGGCTTTGCAGAGGAGGTAAAGTCTAAGCTGTCCTCAAAAGGATTTAGCTGGGCAAAGATAAGGGTGGGGAAGTGTGACAGAAAGTAGCATGTGCTAAAGCACAGAGGCATGAAAAGCCAGGACTCATGGCAGGTGGTGTCTCTGGGTGGAGTCTGGGAGCCGGTTGGGAGGTTGGTGTGAACCGACGGAGGGGTTGTGACTCACTGATACCAGGTCTGTTGTGACAGGCCAAGAGGTTTGGGTTTATTCTGAAGGCTGTGAAGGAGTCAGACAGTGTTTGATGTGGAAAAGTGATAGAGTCACAGACCCTCTGTGGAGGAGGAATTGGAGGAGGCCAAACCTAAGCCAGTGTGTTGGGTTGTGGTCATAGGCTAGAAAGAAATCCCAGGGCCTGCAGTGGAGATGGAGGGAGGAGGTGGGTCTGGGGCCTTTTCATGAGATGAAGTTGGCATGGTCCCTTGGCAGATGTTGTTAAAGAAGGCAGTCTAAACTGATGATGAGCTGTGTAAACACAGGGTTTGCATTCTCTCTCTTTCTCTCTGTCTTCTTTTCTCTTCTCTCTCTCTCTATCCCTTTCTCTCTCTCTATCCCTTTCTCTCTCTCTGTCTCTCTCTATCTATCTATAACAGGACAGATTGCCAGCCTTACTTTTTGGTATACTATTTTCATGTGCTATTATGGAGATTCAGTATTTGTAAGTTCTGCATATCATTTAGCGTTTTAGATATAAACTGAGAGTTTTGACTTTAATTAAATCTCACTAGTCATTGCCAAAATAAAATTATAGATTTGTAAAGAAAACAGATGAATTCTAAGCAAAATACCTTCTTATAATTCTTAGAGAGGGTATACTAAAATCTTTTAAACTCTGTTGACTTCTATTAAAGTACTGTATTTCCAAACCAAAAATATTAGGTTTTCATAGAATAATTTTTAACAATACCTCAATGAAAAGTATAAAGGCATAAATCTCAGGATTAGTATCAGAACAGTCTTACTTGAAAATTAAGACAATGGAAAGATAATACATAATTATAATTTAAAATCCTGAGTTTTATAACACTTTAAAAATGTTCAGTGGAGGTGAAGATTTCAAAATAGGGAAGAATCATCAAGAGCTTTTTTTTTTTACATCAATAGAATAATGTTATATATATTTTTTAACTTTTTATTTGGAAGTAAATAATTTGGCAATAAATAGATTATTTATTCAGCAATAAATAATTTTAAACTTACAGGACAGCAGCAAAATTAATACAAACCTCATATTCAGAGAACACCAACAAACCCCCTCCACCAGATACCCAGATCTGCCAGTTTTAACATTTTGCCTCCTTTGCCCTGTCTGTCTGTACATCTATCTATCTATTTTCTGAACATCTGAGAGCAGGTTGCCCACATTTTACTCCTTGGCACATAATACTTCCTTGTACATTTCTTATAAACTAGAATATTCATTTATATAATCGCCTTAAGTGTACTTTATCAAGCTCTAGAAATTATGTGAAATTAATTTTAAGGAGACATTGTGCTTAACCCAAAACATCCAAAATATGATTTCAACATGTTAAACCAGTCACACATTTCAAATACTTTGGTCACATGTGGCTACTGGCCACAGAAATGGGTAGTAGAGTCCTGAAGTCCAAAAGTCTGGTTTAAGGCCCAGTTGTCAACTGGGGACAGAGAGGGCCAGTTTTGCTCCCCAGGGTCTGTTTGGAATGTCTGGAGAAAGTTTTGCTTGTCACAACTGAGAAGCGAAGTGCTGTTGGCCTCTATTGGGAAGAGGCCAGAGATACAGCTGAATATTCCACAATGCCCAAATCTGCCCCCTCATACCACACAATTACCCAGCATAAAATATCAGTACTGCTGATTTTGAGCAACTCTACTCTAGATGAAGGTTTCAACTAACCTGATTTTTCTCCCCAGTCCTAGGTCCCAGCCTCCCTGGAATGAAGCAGTGTTCATGGGGCAGGAAGGACAGAGCCGCACAAACAGGAAACCTACCTGAAAGAACAGCCTCACTGGCCAGAGAGTACTCAGCAGAGCTACAGAGCAGGGCAGAAGAGTCCAGAAAAGAGCAGGTCTTGAATTGGTCCACCAGAAGTCGTTTTTTATCCCCTTTCCCTGAGTGAGCCAGATGGTGATGTTGCCACATCCACAAGCAATCCCAGTCCATGTGACAGTGGACATCGTGGATCAACTTGCAGAAGGTGGTGATCTGGGTTGAAAGGGGTGAGTGACTGCCCAGGAACAGCCACATGGCTGAAGGGCTTATGAGGACATTATCTGCAGGGAAGGCAGAACCGGAGCTGAGGAAATGCTGCCTCCACCCCTCCTTCAAGGGCCTCCCATTTTCTTCATTCTTCCCTCCCTCTTTCTAGATTCTGAGTTGTTCTCACACTGTGTCAATCACCACAGGTTGCATCTAGAGCTTGTCTGTGGCTCCCTCTATCATGAATATATAGAATCACAAAGTAATAGTACAGGTAGGGGATTTTATTTCTGACTCTCGAAAGCTTAATAAACTATCAGGCCTCAAAGAAGTGGCTTATCCAGGATCACTTAGCACAGTGCTAGGAGTACTGGTGTTCAATCTGTCTCAATAAGTCAACAGAAGTGTCTTATCAAAAAGTCCTCTTGAAATACAGCAACCAGTTAGAACAACAGGATTAAGAAATTTTCCATCATTAAAAAATCCCATCTTTCTTTTTTCAGAATTTTCTGTTGCTTTTTTAACTTGAGATATAAATACTATTAAGAAGCCATTAATATTAATCCTCTTTTAATTTTTTGTGAGTTGGTCAGAGGGGTATGAATTGTTCATAGATCAATAGGAAAAAAGTTTAATTCAACCAGTGAAGAACTGTGGGGTTCAGCGCAGGTGATCCTATAGGAGATGCACAAGTTCAGGTCATGAAAGCTGTTGTGATAAGATTTTTAGGCAGAAGATAACGAGCTCACCAGATCTCTCATGACGCAGTTCCTCTTTTTGTACCTCAGCTTATCCATTCCCGTTCTCTACACTCTTCCAAAAGGAGCAGAAATTGGACGTATCTCACTCAGGTGAGTTGTTTCTTGATGCATGTTTTATGGTGGATTTTATAGATGTTTATGGGTCCACATATTAAAATGGAAAAGTAGAATTCAAAGTAGATTAGAATCATTAGGTATTATTCATTAAGGAGGAAAAGCAGAATAGAGGGATAAAGTTGTCTTCTAGGAAAATTCAGGTCCTCTGGTATTGTAAATTTCCAAAGTGGAGCTTCAAGTTTATTTCTGATTTTTCTGAAAGGCACTGGAGAAAGTCAGAACAGATAATATTTGTTTAAATATTTGAATTAATGGGAAGAATAAATCAAACCTCATGGAAACAAAACACACTGAAGTTTTTGCAAAACATCCTGATGTTTTTCATGTAGGTGGCACTGCAGATCTTTTCAGTAACAACCCTCAAGTTAGAAAGACCATCCTTGGTCCACCAAGTTGCATTGGGGCCTCTGTTGTCAATCAGTTGACTGTGCAGGGCTAATCTAAACTTTGATTGTATAAAGCCCCAGTTGTCTGTGTATTGACCGATACTCCACTATCATAATTACTGTTACTTTATGGTAAGTCTTGAAAAATGGTAGAGTAAAGTCCCCAAGTCCTACTTCTTCAGGAATTTATGGTTATTTTGGGTCTGTTGCATTATCCTAGGAATTTGTCAATTTCCACAGAAAATGCTGCTGAGGAGAATTTCACTATAGAGGTAAATGAAATGTTGGACATCTTTCATTAGATTCATTGTCAAAATGTCTATTCTTTCCATTCTCTAAATTTTTACATTATGTATTTAGAAATTTGTTGTTAGTTGCATGCATGTTAGCCTTACTTGGGATTTTTTGTAATTGATGAGTTGCTTCTCTGTTACTGCTTTCAAGAGTCACTCATTGTCCTTGGGGTCAGCACTATTTTATCATGTTTGTGATAAAGTGTGTTTGTGTGTAAATTATCGTACTTTTAGTTTATTGACATTCTTGAATGTGTACGTGAATAGTGACCCTCCAATTTGGGAAGTTTTTAGCCATTTTCCTTCAAATTATTCTTCCCCTTTTTCTCTTCTCCTTCTGCAGTGCCTGTTACATGTATGTTGATGTCCCATTGGTCTCCAAGGCTTAGTTCATTGTTTTCCAATCTTGTTTACTTTCTATGCCTCAGCTTGGGTTATCCCAATTGACTTTGATTCATGTTTACTCATTCTTCCTTTGGGCTACTCCTATTTGCAGTTGAGTATATGCTTCCTATCTTCTGAACATTTGAGAGCAGGTTGCACAAAGACACATTGAACACGAAATAGTTCCATGTACGTTTCCCACGAACATGGATATTCTCTTACTGGCTGCTAAATCAATTACCATGCAATGGGTTGGCTTAAACACTGGGAATTTATGACTCATGGATTTGAGGCTAGGAGTCCAAAATCAAGGTGATGCCTTCTCTAGAAGACTGGCATTCTGGGTCTCTTACCAACAGTCCTTCTTCCATGGCTTTACATCACATGGCAATGCACGTGGCAGCCTCTCCTGGCCTCTTTGGGTTCCACTGCCTTTCAGCTCCTTCACATGACTTACTCTCACTCTGATATTCACTCTGCTTGTAAAGGATTCCAGGAATCTGGATTTAAACCCAACCTTAGCACAAGTACTTGTGCAGATATTTTATTTACAGTAGGTCCACCCATACCAGAATGCCAACAAAGCCCAAAAGCATGCCTGCGCTTCTCTATCTCTAAAATGTGCTTTTTTTTGCTATTTTAATATAGTGAGACAGTCCTTTTATAATTGGCTATGTAGCCCAAGAATAGGCACATTATTTTCTCTGAAGGGTTAGGTAGAAAGTATTTTCAGCTATCAAGTCATAAGATCTCTGCTATTCAGCTCCACAGTCAATATGTAAATATGAAGATAGCAGATGACGCCATGCTCACCAAGTGCCCTTCCAGATGAGAGAGGCACCCTGAACGTGTTCACCACTAACTTAAATACCATTTGATTAGCTATCAAAATTGTGTAAATTCTCAAAATATCAGGTAGAAAGTTATTAGAAACATCAACTCTGCTATAGTAATGACCTAAGTTACTGAACATTTTTAAGTTGTTTTATTCCAGGAATATATAAAGATACAAATGTTTTGACAATTAATATATGAACATCTTAACTACTAAAAATGGATATCTTGGTGTGCCAGTTTGAAAATATCATGTACCTCAGAAAAGCTATGTTTTAATCCTGATCAAATCTTGTGCCATCAGCTGTTTTTTTTAACCCCAATTCAATACTGTATGTTGGAAATGTCTGATTAGATTTTCTCCATGGTGATGTGACACACCCAATTGTGGGTTTGATAGTTTTCTTACATGGAGATGTGACTCCACCCATTCCAGGGGGATCTTGATTCATTTGCTGGTATCCTTTAAAGGAGAGAACATTTTCAAGAGAGTCAAATGACCGCAGTGATGGAAGCCACAGAGCTGACTTCACAGCAGAACTGACAGATACACAGATGTTTGGAGATGCCTGGAGCCATTGCCATGAAATGTTAAGCCAGATCTGAAGAGAGCAAAGGGAAGCCAAGAGATGAAAGCCATCCCTGGAGAAGTAAAGTGAAGGAACCCCACGAGGAATAGAGGCTGAAAGCCATGGAACCCAGGAGCAAGGGATGAGCAGATGCCAGCCACATGACTATCAATCTGTCACATTTGTTCCTGACCCATCAGACTTCTTTGAATTAAGGGATCTTTCTCTAAATGCCTAAGTCTGGACAGTTTTATAGGCTTAGAGCTGTAAACTTGCAATGTATTAAATTCCCCCTTTTAAAAGCCATTCCAGTTCTGGTATATCATATCCCAGCAGCTTGCAAATTAACACACTTGGTTAGCTTATCCATAAGCTTATTAAATGAAATATAATCATTGTAACAACTATATGCCAACAAAGTAGATGACTTAGATGGAATGGACAAGTTCCTGGAAACACAGAAACAAGCTACAGTGACAAGAAGAAATTAAAAATCTCAACAAACCAGTCAGAAATAAAGAGATTCCATCAGTCATCAAAAGTCTTCCTACAATGAAAAAACCCAGGGCCAAATGGGTTCACACGGGAATTTTATTCAACATTCCAAAAAGAACTAACACCAATCCTGCTCAAACTTTTCAAAAAATCGAGGAAAAAGGAACACTATCTAACTTATTTTATGAAGCTAGCATCACTTTAATACCAAAACTGGGTAAAGATACTACAAGAAAGGAAGCCTATAGACCAATCTCCCTAATGAACATAGATGCAAAATTTCTCAACAAAATAGTAGCAAATCAAATCCAATACCACATTAAAAGAATTACACACCATGACAAGTGGGTCTTATACCAGGAATGCAAGGATGGTCCAGCATTAGAAAATTACTTAATGTAATACAGCACATTAACAAATCAAAAGGGAAAAAAATCACAGGATCGTCTTGACTGATGATGAAAAAGACTTTGAGAAAATTCAACATCCTTTTGTGATAAAAGCACTTCAAATGGTAGGAATCAAGGGTAACTTCCTCAATATGATAAAGTGCATATATGACACGCCCATAGCCTGCATCCTACTCAATGCTGGGTGACAGAAAGCTTTTCTGCTAAGATTAGAAACAAGAAAAGAATGCCCTTTGTTATCACTATTTTTCAACATTCTGCTAGAAGTTCTAGCTAGAGCAATCAGGCAGGAAAAAGAACTAAAAGGCATCCAAATTGGAAAGGTAGAAGTAGAACTTTCATTATTTGCAGATGTCATAATAATCTACTTGGAAAATCCTGAGCAATCTACAACAAAGTTATGTGAGCTAATAAACAGATTCAGCAAGTTGAGAGGATATAAAGTAAAGGTGCAAAAATCAGTAACATTTCTATACTCTACAGTGACCTGAGGACGTAATTAAGGAAAAAATTCCATTCAAAATATCAACTAAATGAATCAAGTATCTAGGAATGAACTTACCTAGGGATTTAAAGGACTTCTACATGGAGGACTTCATAAGATTCTTAAGAGAAATCAAAGATCTAAATAGGTGGAAAGTCATTCCCTGCTAATGGACAGAAAGGTTAAATGTTGTTCAGATGTCAGTTATACCCAAATTGATCTTCAGATTCAATACAAAATTCCAACAACCCACATTGAAGACTTGGAAAAACTAGTTACCAAATTCATCTGGAAGGGAAAGAGTCCCCAACACAAATATACATTTTCACACTGATATTCCTAAAAGTATTATTCACAATCACAAAATGATGGAAACAATCCAAATACCCATCAACAGATGAGTGGATTTGCAAAATGTGGTACATATACATACAATGGAATATCATGCAGTAGTAAGACAAAATGACTTCCTGAAGCACATGACAAGATGGATGAGCATTGAGGACATAATTCTGAGTGAAATAAGCCAGACACTAAAGGACAGATACTGTATGATTCTGCTTTTATGACCAATGTAAAGGTAAAAGCACACGCTTATCATACAGAATACTGGGGACCTAGAGATGGGTGAATGGTTAACTAATGAGGATGAACTTAATTGTAATGGAATAGACAGAAGTGAAGGTGGTTCACTAGTATGTCTATACATAATATTACCATGTTAAAGGTGAACCTGATTGAAAGGGGTTGTATAGACCCATGTGTCCACTGATTAACACTACACATATAAATAACTTCTTGCATGAACTACTGCAAAGGTGTGAATCTTATACAAAGAATCTTGTACAAATAAATCTGCTACTGCCTGCCATGGGCTATGTTTAACAGGAAAACATCAACAGTACCACTGGAATACCATAGGATAAATACTGGAGGGAGGGACAAGAGTTAAGGGGAAGTTTCAGTGTTCTATTTGATGGGGTGTGTTTATTGGTTATCTTTCTCTTGGGATCAATCAAATTAGTAAAAGTGAGAATGTTGATGGACTGTTGATATTGAACATTATACATGACACTCAGTAGATGGAGGTGGCTGAAGGATGCTCTGACTTAGAAGTAGATTGGCGAATAGTGGCGGATACATATGATGGAATATTGTGCAGCTACAAAAAGAAACAAAGTTGTGAGGCATGCAACATTGTGAATGAGCCTATGGGACATTTGTTGAGGGAAAATGAGCCAGAAGCAACAGAGCAAATATTGCATGATCTCATTTAGAAGTAACTGTTATTTCTGGATATTGAGTGGCTGCTTTGAACACGTATAACCTGGTATTTAGAGATATGAATGAAGTCAATCAGGTCAGGATTAAGGGAATTCAGAATACAGGGGTAAGGAATATATTGTCTATATTTTAATACCTCACCTGCTCTTTGAGACCAGGGAAAGAAATGTTTATTTGTCCAGACCCTAATTTTTCGGTATCACAAAATCTAACTCAAGTTGTCTGGATACATTATTTATGCAATCCAAACAGGGAACCCCGAATAAGACTGAGGGCCTTTAATTCTGTATAGCTTATTGTAATGCCTGGATACACCTCAGAACATATTAAGCAGATAATTAAAATGTATTGGCAAAGTCCCTTGAGGGATGGGAGAACAAACATGGAACTATTAAACTTCATGACTGGGAAAATGCTGAGTACCATGTAAAACATTATGGACACCCAAAACTATACTCCAAGCCCTCAAGAGATCTTGAGGATTGCTCTTGTTCCTGTGAAGCTGATGTAAGTTTGCAGAGAAGTTCAGCCTACCTATAGTTATGTCTAAGAGTCACTTCCAGAAGGCCTGTTTTGTTGCTCAGATGTGGCTTTTCTCTCTCTAAGCCCAACTCTCCAAGTGAGATCGTTGCCCTCCCCACTAAGAGGGACATGGCATCCAGGGGTGAAAGTCTCCCTGACGGTGTGGGAGATGACTGCCAGGGTGAGCTTGACCCTGGCACCATGGGATCAACAATGCCATCCTGACCAAAAGGGAGAAAGAAATTTAACAAATAAGGTATCAGTGGCTAACAGAGTACAAATAGAGTTCAGAGGATCCACTGGATATCAATCTTTTGTATGCTTCAGTTAGACATTGCTACATATCACAAGTTGCTAAACCCCAACCAAAACCGTTTCTGCCAATCCAGAATAATACCTAGCACATTATATCAGATTTTACAAAGGTTCCATGCACTAGGATAACTACACAAAACCTAAAACTTCCAAATGGGTCCCTGGACCAGGTAAGTCCTGAAACATAAATGGGTCAGCCTTTCCATAGCATAACCTGATCCCAACCCTCTCCCATATTATCATCAGTCCATGCCAACATGAAAAAGTTAGAATGGGCACAGTCCAAATACCCTTAAGAGTGGGAGAAAGATCAAAGGAAGTGGTCAAGTATACAACCAAGGAAGGCTTAACAAATAAATATGAGTGCTGAATCAAACGATTTCCTTTAGCCTCAGTACCTTAGAGCAGCTAGGAGTGAAAACCTAAAATTGTGGAGTTGTAACCATACCAAACTCTGAAATCTGTTCTAAAACTAATTGTCGAGATGTACTCTGAATTTTATTGCTTTTATGTATATATGTTATTTAAAGAGAAAGAGGAGTATGACAGAGAAGATAGGATTTAACAAATGACTGTGACAACTGAATATTTATATTGATATTTCTGTTGGTCTCCAATTTCTTGGAACAGGTAGAAGATAAAAATGAAAACTCATGCAACTGTAACCTATACCAAACTTTAAAATCTATTCTATAACTACGTGTTAAAATGTACTTGGGAATCTACTGCTTTTATGTACATGTTATAGTTCACAATAAAAAAAGCTTTAAAAAATTGAGGTTTTTTTCTAGTTTCTACTAGAATTTTTGCCATGACCTAGTCATTCTTCCCAGAAACAACCATATCTTTCATTTTAACAAATTTTGGACTCTGCTTTATAACTCACTGTATGTCAGCTACTGTGAGAAACATTACTTTAACCATTTACTAACACTGAAATCTAGAATCATCTTCTATTTGATGGCATGTCATAGATTGTTCTAGTCTAAAAGCTGCTGCGATGTGATATCCTAGAACTTGGAATGACTTTTTTAAAGTGGAATTTAATAAGTTGTAAGTTTGCAGTTCTAAGGCTGTGAAAATGTCCAAATTAAGGCATCAACAAAAAGGAAATGAATTTTGGACTTTCTCTCTCAACTGGAGGGCACATGGTGACATCTACTAACTTTCTGTCCCAGCTTCTTGTTTCATGAAGGTGCCCTGGGGATGTTTTCCTTCTTCACCTCCGGAGGTCTGTGGCTATGTGGATTCTGTAGGATCTGGATACTCTCGTGGCTTTAAAGCATTTTCCAAAATGGTTCCCTGTTAAAGGGCTCCAGTAAGCAGTGCCCACATTGAATGAGTGGAAATACGTCTCCATGAAAACCATCTAATCGCAGGTTGCCGCCCACAAGTGGGTGCATAAGATTTCCATGGAAACAATAAAAAAGATTCCACCCAGCCATATTGAACGAGGATAAAGGGACATGGCTTTTCTGGAGTACATGATAGCTTCAAACCAGCACATTCCACTCTTTGCACCCCAAAAAGACATGTTCTTTCCAAATGCAAAATACATTTATTCCATAACAATATTAGAAAGCCTTAAACCATTTCAGTAACAATGCAAATACAATACAAAGTCAGAAACCCTACAAATCTCCAAAGTCAGCTACATTCATGGTCTGTCCTGAAGCAAAATTTTCCTCTGGTTTTTTTTTTTTTTTTTTTTTTTTTTTTTTTTTTTTTATTAATTAAAAAAAGAATTAACAAAACAATTAGAAATCATTCCAATCTACATGTACAATCAGTAATTCTTAATAACATCACATAGTTGCATATTCATCATTTCTTAGTACATTTGCATCGATTTAGAAAAAGAAATAAAAAGACAACAGAATAAGAATTAAAACAATAATAGAAAGAAAAAAAACAAAAAAAACAAAAGCAAAAAACCTATACCTCACATGCAGCTTCATTCAGTGTTTTAACATAATTGCATTACAATTGGGTAGTATTGTGCTGTCCATTTCTGAGTTTTTATATCCAGTCCCATTGTACAGTCTGTATCCCTTCATCTCCAATTATCCCTTCTCTTTTTTTTTTTTTTTTTTTAATTAACGGAAAAAAAGAAATTAACCCAACATTTAGAGATCATACCATTCTACACATGCAATCATTAATTCTTAACATCATCACATAGATGCATGATCATCATTTCTTAGTACATTTGCATTGGTTTAGAAGAACTAGCAACATAACCGAAAAAGATATAGAATGTTAATATAGAGAAAAAAATAAAAGTAATAATAGTAAAATCAAAACAAAACAACACAAAACAAAACAAAAACCTATAGCTCAGATGCAGCTTCATTCAGTGTTTTAACATGATTACTTTACAATTAGGTATTATTGTGCTGTCCATTTTTGAGTTTTTGTATCTAGTCCTGTTGCACAGTCTGTATCCCTTCAGCTTCAATTACCCATTGTCTTACCCTGTTTCTAACTCCTGCTGAACTCTGTTACCAATGACATATTTCAAGTTTATTCTCGAATGTCCGTTCACATCAGTGGGACCATACAGTATTTGTCCTTTAGTTTTTGGCTGGATTCACTCAGCATAATATTCTCTAGGTCCATCCATGTTATTACATGGTTCATAAGTTTATCTTGTCTTAAGGCTGCATAATATTCCATCGTATGTATATACCACAGTTTGTTTAGCCACTCTTCTGTTGATGGAGATTTTGGCTGTTTCCATCTCTTTGCAATTGTAAATAATGCTGCTATAAACATTGGTGTGCAAATGTCCGTTTGTGTCTTTGCCCTTAAGTCCTTTGAGTAGATACCTAGCAATGGTATTGCTGGGTCGTATGGCAGTTCTATATTCAGCTTTTTGAGGAACCGCCAAACTGCCTTCCACAGTGGTTGCACCCTTTGACATTCCCACCAACAGTGGATAAGTGTGCCTCTTTCTCCGCATCCTCTCCAGCACTTGTCATTTTCTGTTTTGTTGATAATGGCCATTCTGGTGGGTGTGAGATGATATCTCATTGTGGTTTTGATTTGCATTTCTCTAATGGCCAGGGACATTGAGCATCTCTTCATGTGCCTCTTGGCCATCCGTATTTCCTCTTCTGAGAGGTGTCTGTTCAAGTCTTTTTCCCATTTTGTAATTGGGTTGGCTGTCTTTTTGTTGTTGAGATGAACAATCTCTTTATAAATTCTGGATACTAGACCTTTATCTGATATATCATTTCCAAATATTGTCTCCCATTGTGAAGGCTGTCTTTCTACTTTCTTGATGAAGTTCTTTGATGCACAAAAGTGTTTAATTTTGAGGAGTTCCCATTTATTTATTTCCTTCTTCAGTGCTCTTGCTTTAGGTTTAAGGTCCATAAAACCGCCTCCAGTTGTAAGATCCATAAGATATCTCCCAACATTTTCCTCTAACTGTTTTATGGTCTTAGACCTAATGTTTAGATCTTTGATCCATTTTGAGTTAACTTTTGTGTAGGGTGTGAGAGATGGGTCTTCTTTCATTCTTTTGCATATGGATATCCAGTTCTCTAGGCACCATTTATTGAAGAGACTGCTCTGTCCCAGGTGAGTTGGCTTGACTGCCTTATCAAAGATCAAATGTCCATAGATGAGAGGGTCTATATCTGAGCACTCTATTCGATTCCATTGGTCGATATATCTATCTTTATGCCAATACCATGCTGTTTTGACCACTGTGGCTTCATAATATGCCTTAAAGTCAGGCAGCGTGAGACCTCCAGCTTCGTTTTTTTTCCTCAAGATGTTTTTAGCAATTCGGGGCACCCTGCCCTTCCAGATAAATTTGCTTATTGGTTTTTCTATTTCTGAAAAATAAGTTGTTGGGATTTTGATTGGTATTGCATTGAATCTGTAAATCAATTTAGGTAGGATTGACATCTTAACTATATTTAGTCTTCCAATCCATGAACACGGTATGCCCTTCCATCTATTTAGGTCTTCTGTGATTTCTTTTAAAAGTTTTTTGTAGTTTTCTTTATATAGGTTTTTTGTCTCTTTAGTTAAATTTATTCCTAGGTATTTTATTCTTTTAGTTGCAATTGTAAATGGGATTCGTTTCTTGATTTCCCCCTCAGCTTGTTCATTACTAGTGTATAGAAATGCTACAGATTTTTGAATGTTGATCTTGTAACCTGCTACTTTGCTGTACTCATTTATTAGCTCTAGTAGTTTTGTTGTGGATTTTTCTGGGTTTTCGACGTATAGTAGCATATCGTCTGCAAACAGTGATAGTTTTACTTCTTCCTTTCCAATTTTGATGCCTTGTATTTCTTTTTCTTGTCTAATTGCTCTGGCTAGAACCTCCAACACAATGTTGAATAATAGTGGTGATAGTGGACATCCTTGTCTTGTTCCTGATCTTAGGGGGAAAGTTTTCAATTTTTCCCCATTGAGGATGATATTAGCTGTGGGTTTTTCATATATTCCCTCTATCATTTTAAGGAAGTTCCCTTGTATTCCTATCTTTTGAAGTGTTTTCAACAGGAAAGGATGTTGGATCTTGTCGAATGCCTTCTCTGCATCAATTGAGATGATCATGTGATTTTTCTGCTTTGATTTGTTGATATGGTGTATTACATTAATTGATTTTCTTATGTTGAACCATCCTTGCATACCTGGGATGAATCCTACTTGGTCATGATGTATAATTCTTTTAATGTGCTGTTGGATACGATTTGCTAGAATTTTATTGAGGATTTTTGCATCTGTATTCATTAGAGAGATTGGTCTGTAGTTTTCTTTTTTTGTAATATCTTTGCCTGGTTTGGTATGAGGGTGATGTTGGCTTCATAGAATGAATTAGGTAGTTTTCCCTCCACTTCGATTTTTTTGAAGAGTTTGAAGAGAATTGGTACTAATTCTTTCTGGAACGTTTGGTAGAATTCACATGTGAAGCCATCTGGTCCTGGACTTTTCTTTTTAGGAAGCTTTTGAATGACTAATTCAATTTCTTTACTTGTGATTGGTTTGTTGAGGTCATCTATGTCTTCTTGAGTCAAAGTTGGTTGTTCATGTCTTTCCAGGAACCCGTCCATTTCCTCTAAATTGTTGTATTTATTAGCGTAAAGTTGTTCATAGTATCCTGTTATTACCTCCTTTATTTCTGTGAGGTCAGTAGTTATGTCTCCTCTTCCATTTCTGATCTTATTTATTTGCATCCTCTCTCTTCTTCTTTTTGTCAATCTTGCTAAGGGCCCATCAATCTTATTGATTTTCTCATAGAACCAACTTCTGGCCTTATTGATTTTCTCTATTGTTTTCATGTTTTCAATTTCATTTATTTGTGCTCTAATCTTTGTTATTTCTTTCCTTTTGCTTGCTTTGGGGTTAGCTTGCTGTTCTTTCTCCAGTTCTTCCAAATGGATAGTTAATTCCTGAATTTTTGCCTTTTCTTCTTTTCTGATATAGGCATTTAGAGCAATAAATTTCCCTCTTAGCACTGCCTTTGCTGCATCCCATAAGTTTTGATATGTTGTATTTTCATTTTCATTCGCCTCGAGGTATTTGCTAATTTCCCTTGCAATTTCTTCTTTGACCCAGTCGTTGTTTAGGAGTGTGTTGTTGAGCCTCCACGTATTTGTGAATTTTCTGGCACTCTGCCTATTATTGATTTCCAACATCATTCCTTTATGGTCCGAGAAAGTGTTGTGTAAGATTTCAATCTTTTTAAATTTGTTAAGACTTGCTTTGTGACCCAGCATATGGTCTATCTTTGAGAATGATCCATGAGCACTTGAGAAAAAGGTGTATCCTGCTGTTGTGGGATGTAATGTCCTATAAATGTCTATTAAGTCTAGTTCATTTATAGTAATATTCAGATTCTCTATTTCTTTGTTGATCCTCTGTCTAGATGTTCTGTCCCTTGATGAGAGTGGTGAGTTGAAGTCTCCAACTATTATGGTATATGAGTCTATTTCCCTTTTCAGTGTTTGCAGTATATTCCTCACGTATTTTGGGGCATTCTGATTCGGTGCGTAAATATTTATGATTGTTATGTCTTCTTGTTTAATTGTTCCTTTTATTAGTATATAGTGTCCTTCTTTGTCTCTTTTAACTGTTTTACATTTGAAGTCTAATTTGTTGGATATTAGTATAGCCACTCCTGCTCTTTTCTGGTTGTTATTTGCATGAAATATCTTTTCCCAACCTTTCACTTTCAACCTATGTTTATCTTTGGGTCTAAGATGTGTTTCCTGTAGACAGCATATCGAAGGATCCTGTTTTTTAATCCATTCTGCCAATCTATGTCTTTTGATTGGGGAATTCAGTCCATTGACATTTAGTGTTATTACTGTTTGGATAATATTTTCCTCTAACATTTTGCCTTTTGTATTATATATATCATATCTGATTTTCCTTCTTTCTATACTCTTTTCCATATCTCTCTCTTCTGTCTTTTTGTATCTGACTCTAGTGCTCCCTTTAGTATTTCTTGCAGAGCTGGTCTCTTGGTCACAAATTCTTTCAGTGACTTTTTGTCTGAGAATGTTTTAATTTCTCCCTCATTTTTGAAGGATAATTTTGCTGGATATAGGAGTCTTGGTTGGCAGTTTTTCTCTTTTAGTATTTTAAATATATCATCCCACTGTCTTCTAGCTTCCATGGTTTCTGCTGAGAAATCTACACAAAATCTTATTGGGTTTCCCTTGTATGTAATGGATTGTTTTTCTCTTGCTGCTTTCAAGATCTTCTCTTTCTCTTTGACCTCTGACATTCTAACTAGTAAGTGTCTTGGAGAACGCCTATTTGGGTCTAATCTCTTTGGGGTGCGCTGCACTTCTTGGATCTGTAATTTTAGGTCTTTCATAAGAGTTGGGAAATTTTCAGTGATAATTTCTTCCATTAGTTTTTCTCCTCCTTTTCCCTTCTCTTCTCCTTCTGGGACACCCACAACACGTATATTTGTGCGGTTCATATTGTCCTTGAGTTCCCTGATACCCTGTTCAAATTTTTCCATTCTTTTCCCTATAGTTTCTGTTTCTTTTTGGAATTCAGATGTTCCATCCTCCAAATCACTAATTCTATCTTCTGTCTCTTTAAATCTATCATTGTAGCTATCCATTATTTTTTCTATGTTTGCTACTTTATCCTTCACTTCCATAAGTTCTGCGATTTGTTTTTTCAGTTTTTCTATTTCTTCTTTATGTTCAGCCCATGTCCTCTTCATGTCCTCCCTCAATTTATCGATTTCATTTTTGAAGAGGTTTTCCATTTCTGCTCGTATATTCAGCATTAGTTGTCTCAGCTCTTGTGTCTCATTTGAGCTATTGGTTTGTTCCTTTGACTGAGCCATATTCTCAATCTTTTGAGCGTGGACAGTTATCTTCTGCTGCTGGCGTCTGGGCATTTATTCAGATTTCTCTTGGTGTTGGACCCAGCAAGGTTGTAATATTTTTCTGTGAAATCTCTGGGTTCTGTTTTTCTTATCCTGCCCAGTAGGTGGTGCTCATGGCACCCGTTTGTCTGCGGGTCCCACCAGTAAAAGGTGCTGTGGGACCTTAAACTTTGGAAAACTCTCGCCGTCCTGGGGGTTCGCTAGCCGAAACGCTTGAGCCAGCCCGGGGTCCGAACGCAGGGAGGGTTGCTGGTCGCCGCAGCCAGGGAAAGAGCCCGTCCGAATTTCCTAGTCGGCCCTGGGCCACAAGCGTGGCGGGAGGGCGCCAGCGGCAGCGGCCCGCCCGAGAGAGTGCACGTTCCCCGGGAGTCACGGGTTTGGAAGGGGCCTCCCCCACCCGTCACCGTTCTCCGCGGCCTGGGGGTTTCCGATCCAGTTCTCTCAGTTGGTCCGGGGGCTGCGCGTGGTGTGGGCGCCAGTCGCCTTGGTTTCAGGGGACCACCTCTCCAATTCTCCCAGCCGGCCCGGGAAGGGGGAAGGGAGTAACTCCGGCCGCTTGCCACCCCGCCCGGTAAGGCCCGCGTGCCTCGGCGATCTCACCCGAGCTGCTTCTCTCAGCCAGCCAGCTGTTCCAGGATGGGGTACGCTGTCTTTTTTATCTCTGTTGTGGCTTTGGGCGCTTTCTGTATCGTTTCTACTCCCCTAGTAGGTGTCCTGGAGAAGAAACTAAGATCCGCGCGTCTTACTAAGCCGCCATCTTCCAGGAAGTCTTTCCTCTGGTTTTGAATTTGTAAAACTCAGAACAAATTACCCGCTGCCAACAGAACAAAGGAGGTACAGGAACAGTCATAGGCTACATATTTTCATTTCCATAAGGAGGAACTGGAAGGAACACAGGTCTTACCGGACCAAATACTTCTGGAAAACTGTGGGCAAATGCCATTAAATTTACTGAGAATCATTTATCCACAAGGTTTGTAAAGCGGCAGTCACACTCTTTCCAAGGACGCTTGCAACAGCCTGCCTCTCTCTGAATGCAGCCTTGGGGGACACTGGGGAGACCACCTTTTTCTTGGCTCTACTCTCTCTATGCATCAGGGGAGGACCCAGGCTCTCTGTCATCTCTGGGGCACATCCTCAACCCCTCCAGAATAATGGACAGCAGCCAGTCTCTCCTTAATCCCCAAGGAACATGCACCACTGTCTCCATGGTCCGGGGTGGCACAACACTTCCACTGCAACAAGGCGGCAGGTCCACCCTCTGTCTTGGGCGCAAACTCACCCTCTCCAGGTGCTCAGATGGTCTGCTCTCCTGGCCTGTGGTTTCTTGATTTTGGACATTCACTTCCATAGTTCTGCCTCTGAAGTTATTTTTCCTCCTATGTGTCCCTTTTCTGCCCCTCTTAATCCAGACTAGCAGTGCTTCTGTTTATACAGATCTCTTTATGGGCAGATAAAAGGCAATTAAATCTGAAAGACAGTGTAGAGAGAAAGCCAAAGAGATGTTAAGTGATGACCCACTAACTCAGAGAGAAGGCAACAGGAACTAAAAGCAATGAGGCCCAGGATAGGAGGATCAGCAGATGTGGCCATGTGTCTTGCTATCTGACAGAGGAACCCTGGATGCCAGCAGCCCATCTTCAGAGAATGTTATCATTCAGTTGCGTTCTTAATTGTGACATTTTCACAACTATAAATTTGTAAGCTAATAAATCCCAAATGTAAAAGCCTACCAATTTTTGGCATATTGCATTTCAGAAGCTTTAGCAAGCCAAAACAGAAGTAAACAGGGTGCATATGTTTAGAAAGAGTTCCCTTTTTGGAATTATCTTTGAATGAGTAACTATGAAAGATTTCTCCCCTGCCTATCTTTGCAGTCAGTTAGCAATATGATTGTAATATATACTTATTTATATATGTATATATATTACACACCAGAGTAAGAGTGTAAAGCAGGATGTTCTCTTCAGTGGTTCATCATTCTTATGAGTAAAAGTTCATCTATTGGTGTGCTGGTTTGAAAGGGTTATACACTCTAGAAAAGCCATGTTTTAATCTTGGTTCATCTTGTAGAGGCAACCATTTCTTTTAATCACTATTCAGCTCTGTAGGTTGAAAGCTAGATTATTTCTATGGAGATGTGACACACACAGTTGTGGGTATTAACTTTTGACAAGAGGGAGATGTGACTCCATGCATCCCAAGTGGGTCTTGATTAGTTTTCTAGAATCCTTAAAAGAAGAAACATTTTGGAGGAAGCTTTAGAGCCATGAGTACCATGACAGCTGTTGCAGTCAGAGACCTTTGGAGATGAAAAAGGAAAATGTCCCCAGAGAAGCTTCATGAAACAAGAAGCCTGGAGAGAAAGCTAACAGATGTCACCTTATTTGCCATGTGCCCTTCCAGTTGAGAGAGAAACCCTGAACATCATCAGCCTTCTTGAGCCAAGGTATATTTCCCTGGATGCCTTAGATTGAACATTTCTGTAGCCCTGCTTAATTGGGACATTTTCACAGTCTTAGAACTGTAAACTACCAACTTACTAAATTCCCCTTTTGAAAAGCCATTCTGTTTATGGTATATTGCATACCAGGAACTAGCAAAGTAGAATATATAGGTATCTCAATTTTTGCAATATTGTCATAATTCTTTGTTGTGGGTGCCTGTCCTATGCAAATATCAGGATTAATGATGTTGTGTTAGTTCCTGTAGTACAGCCATACTTTAAGTGGGCTTCCATTATGGAGACAGGAAATTCAGTTTAAAATTTAATACATATAATAGTAATGACAGCAAGGTTTTACTGGATGATAGATATAATTGTAAACACTCTTAATGCATAAGTTCAATGAAGTTTGGAGAGGAAACATATTCAGTAATTCAAGATGTGTTGAAAAGAAGAGTCTTAGAGTATATTTTAGGAAACTGAAGCAAATGTAGTCTTTTATGATTATAACACATGAAGCCACAGATTTAATTTTATCTGTTAGTACAGGATAAATCAAACACTTATGTAAAGAAATAAATTTGAATTTTATGCAGGACTTATTAAACAGTCAAATGAGAAAATATGGTTTGGTACTGGGAGATGTCCAAGAAAACTGAAAATATGAGTAAGTGTAGAAGACAATTTTCCAAAGAAAACAACAGTATCTGAGGAAATATAATTAAGGGAAGATGAAAAATATTAAAAGACTAAGGAACAATTACATCAGTTATGGATGCAGAAAGAAGATAGGACAGATTAACTGAGGTGGAAGTGAAGAAAGTAAGGATTTATGGTTCTTGAGATATAAATTTCATTTTGCTCTTCTGACATAATGAAAATAAAATGACTCAGTTGTCAAAGATTAAGAAGTTTTACTGATCTCACTGCCATCCCCCTCCTACATGGGACATGATTCCCAGGTGTGTAAATCTCCCTGGCAATGTGGGAGGGACAGAAATCCCGGGATGAGCCTGGACCCTTTACCAAAGGATTGAGAAAGCCTTCTTAACAAAAATGGGATGAGAGAAATGAGACCACATAAAGGTTTCTCAAGGAGAGGCACATGGTGACATCTGCTGAGCTCTGGTTTCTGTCTAGCTTCAGCTCAGCTCCTGGCATCCCTTGCAGCTTCTGCTTTATGAAACTGTCTGCATTTAAGCTTTCTCCTAAATGACTCCCTGTGTTGGCTCTCTTAAGGACTCCAGTAACCTATTCAAGACCCACTTTGAATGGAGTCTCCTCTTCTAATCTAAAGATCACACCCACAATTCAGTGTGTCACATCTCCATGGAAACAAACTAATGAAAATACTGATTCATGAGCATAAGAACAAAGCTATTCTGGGGTGGCTAACAGTTTCAAACCAAAACATGTAGATAGCATAAAAATTACTTATAATACATACTGTGAAATTTACAACCACACTTCCACATCTAGTAATGTATTGGACTAAAAATTCTGGAAAACATAGCTGTGGTAAATGTATAAAATTACCATATAAAACTATAATAAAAGCTAAAACTTTTATGTTGCTAATAATTTGTCAGGCACATTTGCAAGTGCTTTACATACATTAACTCTAAAATTGCTATTACTATTTTTCACATTTTACAGAGAAGAAACGCCATCTTTTTTCAAGTTGAGCTTGTAAGATAGTGAGGTCCAAAAATAGAAAGGAAAAACGAGGCTGATGACTTTGCATTGAAGCTATGGGCTGCCAGGATAGCTCTGCCCATTCCGGGAACTAAAGAAGGCAGTTAGTTCCATGGCAAACTCAAGGGCCTTGCACAGCAGAGAATTAAAACTAAACCCTGCATAATGCCTGAGACCTGGTGCTTTGTGTAAGAATGGGGTGCAGTCAGTCAAATCCATCCATAGGCCAAGGAAATGAAAGTGTGTGTTTAATCAGTCAGGTGTTTTTGTTTCTCCAAAAGAGTGTTCCAGAAGAAGTTTTAAGACACCTAGTGGCAGAAGGTACATTTACAAGTCAGTATATGAATAATTTTTAATTTAGATCAAAGAACTGTTCTTTTAAATTAATTTGACTCATTTTCAACGGAAGTTTTCTTGTGCACATGGAGAAACTGAAGCAGTAAATATTCTGCTAGCAGAGGACTTTAAAAACAGTGACAGAATGCCAGTGGCAGATCAGTATTATCAGGTGCCTCAAATAGAAAATCAGATAAGTTAATTTCAATAACAGTTCCTTTTTTTAATTCAGTTTATAAAATCAAAGCTAAGTCTTTGGAAGTTCATTCTCTCACAGGTGAATTATCTGACATTCTTAACTGCCATATTTAACTGACTTCAGAATTCTAACGTCAGTTAAAAACTCAACATTGAAGGAAAAATTGCTTTTGACTTGATTATAATAGTACAAATTTGGACAGGTACATATTTTGGTAAAAATAACATTCAAACTAAATTAAGAAACCCATGTAGCAGTAACGTACTTGGAATTGGTTTTGACACAGATTAATTCATAACTGGGTCCAAACTGTCGATCAAAACAGGCCAATCAAATGTACCACTTTTTCTATGTATACACAAAGTAACTGATCTGCAAAATTTCTTACAGTGGCTGATGTTAAATGATAACATTTTATAAAGCACTTTCTTTGTCATCCCTCATGGATTGGATATTAGAAACCTCTGAACCACAGAAGAACTGCTTTGTAAATCATCTTGTGTTGATAGGCAAGGGGTATTAGATGTATAACTTTTCCTGTATTCTTTTTATTTCTTTTTCTGGAGTGATGCAGATGTTCAAAAATGACCATAGTGATGAATACATAATTATGTCATGGCATTGTGAGCCACTGATTGTATCCTGTAGATGGATTGTATGTGCTTAAAGATTTCTTAATAAAAATATATTTTTTAAATATCAATGTGTGTTTCCTCAACAGTAATTAATAACACTTTTTTTGGTAAGTAGGTCCTGTATTTTAGCTTTTTCTTTCAAATAAGTTGGAAATCTTTAATGAATATGTTCAATGAATGATGTACAAGAAAACTTTTTTTAACTCTTGAAGATTTTGGCAAATTGCATAACTGACAACAAACCTAAAAATAAGACATTTTAAGAAGACCCTTACAAAATAGAAGAAACCAAACAAAATAAATAATTGAGAGCTCAAATGGAACATGAATTAATTTGAAAATTCTATAACTTTACTTTACAATAATATCTGTATTTAGGGGAAGAATCTTTTAATAGAGCACATAATTTTAAATTCGATAAATGTGAATTCTGCATCAGAAAGGACTGAGTGGAAAAAAAGAGGAATGGAATAAAGACATTCCAAAGACTTATAAATAATTCATTGGGCATATTTTGTCTTATAAAAAGTATGCATTGAAGAAAGGTGCTCTAAATGGAGGTAAAAGAGAGAATCTGTGAAAATGTAGGATGAGATATTTAAGTTTTTCACATGAGAACAATGGAGGTAACAATGTCCTCCACTTAGCACAGTTTGTTCAGACTCTACTAGGCACTTCAGCACATAGGGATAAGGAATATTCTCAAATTAAAATATGATCTGCAATGAAGAGTCAAATGAAGGGGTCAACAAATTAAGAGCATTTATGCATAAAATGCAACTCCAAAAATATTGTCAGAAATTTTACTTAAAAAATAAAACCATATTGAAAAATTGTCTTCAGAAAAATACCCATGACATACTATTGAGAATGCTAAGTATTGGATTAAAGTACCTAGATAGGTGATGAGATAATTCTGCTTAGATTATTTGTAAATTTCAGATAAAATAAAAATCTCTTTTAAATTTAGGAAGAAATTTATTTAAAAATATAATTGTAAGAAAATAATAATAATTGTTAAATAGACACTTCCCTAGCCTTCTGTAGTTGGTCGTTCTCTATTTTGAAATAATTGTCAGTCAACAAATATTTCAAGAAACCATAGAGTGTTAATCACTTGTGCTTATTTTCATTCTCAGATGTTGTGGTTTGGACCATAAATTTAATGGCCACCTCAGTGATGGAGGATTTTTAAAGAATCAGGTACATACAGATCCTATTCTGTGACCCTAATAATGTAACTGCATTAGAAATCAATAACATAAAAAAGCCACAAACACAACAAAAACCCTCCATAGATATTTAAAATTTTAAAATACACTAAAAACTGATAGCTGAAATAGGAATTGTGAGAACGTTAAGAAATAGAACTCAAGAACATAAGCATACTATGTTTCAAAACCAATGTTTTAATGAAATTTATACCCTTAAAATGTTGATATTAGAAAGAAAAAAGGATGAAAATTATTGGACCGTGTTCATCTTAAAAACTTTTAAAATGCAGCAAAATAAACCCATATTAAAGAAATGAAAGAAGGTAAGAAAAATAAAGGTGGTAATTTACATGTAGAAGACAAATAAATAATAAGATAATTCAATAAGACACAATTTCATAATAGACAAACCTATGGCAACATTGAAAAAGGAAAAAGGAAAGATGGCCAGATTTAGAAATAAAAAAGACATAACTTCATATAACAGATCTTTTGTATTTTTTAACTTTTCTTATTGTATAGCATAACATACATAGAAAGTGAAGAAATTAAAAAAGCAATAGTTTTCTAAGCACTCTTCAACAAGTAATTACAGGACAGATCCCAGAGTTTGTTACCGGCTACCATGCCATTACCTCAGATTTTTTTCCTTCTTGCTCTTCAAGAATATAGGAGGCTAAAAGTCTTAAATATTTCTTTATCACACAATCGATTTTTTCCTTTTCTGCATGACAAATAACATATACATAAAAAGCAATAAATTTCAAAGGACAGCACCACACTTAGTTGTAGAACACATTTCAGATTTGACAGGGTTACAATTCCACAATTTTAGGTTTTTATTTTAGCTGCTCTAAGATACTGGAGACTAAAAGAGATATCAATAAAATGATTCTGCATTCATACTCATTTGTTCCATCCTACCTTCTGTGTGTAACTCCACCATCACCTTTGATCTTTCTATCCTTCTCATTAGGGGTATTTGGGCTATGGCCATTTAATTTTTTCGTGTTGGAAAGATCTGCCAGTAATAGGGGGTAGGGAGTTGGAACTATCTGATGTCCTGGAGAGGCTGGGCCCTCTAGGTTTCAGGACTTATCTGGAAAGTTGTACCAGTGCATGGAACCCTTGTGGAATCTTCTATATTGCTGTGGGTGTTTTGTAGGACTGGAAGGAATGCTCCCTGTTGGGGGTTGGCAAGTTATGCAAGAGTAAACTCCGGAGCAGACTCTTGGCTCTATTTGAACTCTCTCTGCCACTGATACTTTATTAGTTGTGTTTCTTTTGCCCCTTTTAGTCAGGATGGAATTATTGATCCCATGGTACCAGGGTGTTGTGTTCATCTTAGCTTCCTGCTATTGTATTTATGGTTTATCTCTCTGACCACAGGGATCCAGATAGGAATCTGCTGGTCTATCCTCCCACATCTTCTCCAACCTTACTAATCATCCCACTGAGATGGTTGTTTTCACTCAGGAAAGGGTGGGGGTTCATGTACCAATATCTGCCTCACCTCTCATGACCCTGTAAATGTGGCAATCCTACTTTTCCTTTTGTATGGGAGATTTGAGATTCCATCTAGGGGTTCCCTATCCCAGGTGTTGTGAGAGCACAATCCCCCAGGGTCTGAACAGGGCTCAGATGTACTCAGATACCTGCAATGTCTCTGGTGGGGTTCATTCAATCAACACATATTTATTGAGCACCTACTTTGTGCAGGCACATTTCAGGCTTTGTAACACTGTGAGCCAGACAAAGACCTCAGTCTCCAGGGCTTCCACTCTAGATGGGGAATCAGACAGAGACCCCAGACTGCATGAGCTGAAAGAGACACAGCACACGAGAAGGGACCCCTCAAGGCTCATGTAGATATAGATGTGTCCCCCAAACTGTGAGAGTTCAGATAACTTCTAGGAAAAACTTAAAAGGAGAGTGGGCTTTGTGTCAGGAAGAGGGACCCCTGTCTCCACAGACCGGGTAGGGAACCTGGAGGACTGTCTCTAAGAGATGCTGTGCAGGATCTGTTCCCACATATCTTATAATTTCACTAGAGACCTGAGGTCTGGGGAATTCCGCTCAGGGGGGAAAGGAGTCAGTGAGAGCCATGAATGTGGTCTTAGCCCGTTGGGCACAGAGGGGAGTCTGGGAAAGTAGAGATGGTCCATGAGGAAACCTGTCCTACATGGACCCCACCATGCCAGCTCTGACATGAAGCATTGTGCCCACCTTCTCATTGCCCAACTACAATGCCTGAAGCTCACTGAGATAGAGTGCATGGGGAAGGCTCAGCTCAAAGGGTAGTGCAAGCACAGGAGCCCAGCCCACAAAGTGCCTTCAGAGGGCAGAGATGGTGACAGGACAGGCATCTGGTTTGGGTTCCAGCTCACCTCACCCATAGTGCCATACCCTCCATCCTGGGCATCTGGCAGAATCATTACTCAGGACTTCTGCCATCCCTACATACTGCTGGTTTCAGGAGGCACTGGGCTGCATCCAGATTGAATGTCTGGGCCAAGGCTACACCACCATGTACATCGTTTCCATCTGAAGCCTCTGGATTCACTGGTGCTCAGAGTATCTGTGCCAGGCTCAATATTTTGGTTCCAAGTTTTGGATTCTTGATTCAGTGGCAGCCGAGTCAGAGGGTGAGGAGGGTGGGGCCTGGGTGCCAGCGACCCAGAAGGGAGGGCATGGTGGCAGCACTCAGAGACAATCCTGTTGGGTAGCGTGGGCCATGAACAATGGGGTCCTTCAGAAGAGTCCTCTGCGGACCTCTGTATTATGGTACTGAAGGTCTATCTTGATGATTTGCATGTAGCATGAGAATGTGTATCTGCTGTTGTTGGGTAAAGTGTTCTCGAAATGCCAATAAACCCAACTGATTGATGATGATGCTCACTTCAATTACGTCCTTACTGATTATCTGCATTTTGGATGTTCCCATTACTGAGAGGAGTGTTGCAGTCTCTAACTACACAGAGGGTTTGTCCTTTTCTCTTGTAGTTTTATTTGATTTGCCTTATGTATTTTGATGCTCTGTTGGTTGGTAGGGGGCAAATCACTAAGGATTATTATGTCTTTTTGGAGAATCCAACCTTTAACCTTATGCAAGCCCTTCTTCAACCCTGAATATAGAAAACTGAAGAGTACAAGAAGCAAAGAACACAAAAGTCATCCAGAATGACAAGCAATGAACAGTTTGGCATATTCTTCTAGGTCCTTTAAGTGCTTTACTATTTAATGTGATTTCTTTTAATGTTTTAACCTTTTCCTTTTTTTGGCATGGGAATTGAACCCGGGTCTCCCGCATGGCAGGTGAGAACTATGCCTGCTGAGCCACTGTGGCCCACCCTGTGCCTTTCTTTTACATTACACATTACAGTATAGGGAGGTCTTAGTTTGCTTTGTTGTGTTTTGTTTATATCCACTCTGTCAATGTTTGCTTTTAAGTGGAGTATTCGTACCATTGGAATGTAAAGTGGTTATTAATATGTTTAGATTAATGCCAACCATATTTAAACAGTTTCCTATTAGTTGCACTTGCTATGTGTGACTATCTTCTGCATTTTATGTGCAAAATTTGGCTTTAATTGAACATTTTATATGTTTCAATTGTTCTCCTCTCTTGGCATGTCAATTAGATACTCTTATCAAATTTTTATACTAGTTGCCCTAGACTTTGCAATGTAAATTTACAACTGTACCACTTCCTGGTTAGCCTTGTCACCTCTCTAGAGAGGGTTAGGGTTCTCTAGAGAAACAAAACCAACAGGATAGACTGGTAAATATGAGATTTATAAAGGTGTCTCACACAACCATTGGAATGGGAGAGTCCAAATTCCATAGGGCAGGCTGAGAGGCTGGTGGCTCCAATGAAGTGTCTGTATGAACTCAATACAAGAGGCTCACTGGCTAAAGAAGCAGCAACTGAGTCTCTCTTCTCCATTAAAAGCCTTCAACTGATTGTACTGTCTCATTGTAGGAAAAAACCCTTAGATAATCAGATATGTAATCAGCCACAGATTCAATCAACTGACTGATGATTTAATGCACCTGCCTCCCAGTTTATCTACCAGCCATGGAATATCCTTGCAGCAAGGGTCAGTGCTTCTCTGACCAGACAACAAAGGTCAACGCTTGCCTGACCAGATAACTTGCCATAATAATGTGGCCAAGTTGACACCAGAAATTAACTGTCACAGTTCACCCCTTTTCAACTTCACAGCTATACACATCACCATGAAACATTCTTAATTTCAAAACAGAACACTATAACCCACATAGGTTTCACCTACAATACTCAACTGCCCTGCATACAAGCAGAAATGTTCCTCCAGAACAGGATCATGTCCTTTGGTAACATTCACTCTTGAAGTTCATGTTCTATGACTTAAATGTTATAACATGAACAGAAAACTTGTATCAAATGATAAGAGGAAAACAAGCTAGTTCCTTATATAAAAATGCAAACATGCAGCAATACAGATAGAAAATATTCATAGTTCTTCTTTCTGTAGCTGGTCACTTGGACATATTTATCACTAGCTTCTTCTACTACACATTCCACATTCCCATTACCCTCAGTAAGCACTTCAGCTTGCCATGGTTCTTTACCAGGTGGAGGCACCCAAACCTTCATTCCTGAAGTTTCTGGAATACCGGTAGTCCTGCCTGAATTGGGTTGTTGCAGCTTTCCATTGACTTTAATCACAGGGTATGGTAGTACTAAGAGACACCCAATGTGATCACCAGCATTCCAAGAAAACCCTTGTGCATAGCTTTGAAATAAAATCCAGGATCCCAGGGTGAGTCTCCTTGCTCTTACCTGAGGGAGAAGGAGGTTTCAGGAGAATTCCCTCCATTGCATGGGCAGGCCCAGCCTCAGGCAGCACAGAGGGAACATTTAGCAGCTGTGGAGTCAGAGTTTTCTGGTCCTGACCTGTGTCTTCCAGCATCCACATGGCTTTGGCAAGCCTTTGTTTTCTCTTCTATAGAATGGGTCAGCTTTGTGAGGACTCAGGTAATAATACCCTTATGACAGGTTATTTATAAAGGAGGGCTACTATTACTCAGGTAACAAAATAGCATCAATGCAATAAGGTTTAAAACTTTCTTCTGCTAAGGACATCCATGTCCCACCTCTTTCCAGTCCCTGAAGACTTGGGATTTCCAGGCTTGAGCTCCTTTTCCAACCCTTCTGGTGTTCCTGGTGGAACTGCTGACTGCATTTTCCTTCCCCTGCTACCCTAGTGTGAAGAGGAGGCTCCTGGGGTCACAGAAGACAGCACCCAGGTGCAGAACATCCTCAGGTATTGCAGCCTCATGGAGCTGGTACAGTGCATTGTGCCCTCTTCCCTGGGCAGGTAGTTCTCTCTCATGTATCTATTCCAGGGGAACATGAGCCATGGCATGCCCCAACCACTACTTCTTGTGCAGTTGGTCATGGTCACCAGCTCAGTGCCATAAGCCATGTCACCTATGATCCTGCCAGCACTCACCATGGGCCCCAGTATAGCAGAAGATACTGTGTCATAGGATAAGAGAACTGTGATGGATTCCTTGAGCCTGAGGGGAGAACATGGGGGAGAACTCCAGGAGGAGACCTCAGGGCTGGTGTTGTTCTAGGAGCAAAGTGGAATGTCAGAATATTTATCGTCTGGACCTCTGTCTTGGAAGGACTCCTGGACTGGGAATCCTGGGTTTAGGCATCTCATATTTATTGGGATATTTTCTGACTTTGGAGCAATCCCTGGGAAGGCTGTCATGCTGGTGAATATACTCCTTCTTTCAGCGCCAGCACCACCTGCACTGCCAGCTCTACCTCCTGCTCTCATACAAGCAGAGGTAGAAAGGACTTCATGTTTCACACAAGCTCTGGAGCTGGCACCAAAATGATCACCAGCTGGGGATTTGGAGTCAACTTCAGAGCTGGAGCCCCTAATGAAACCAGGTCCACTGACTGAGGCAGAAGCTCCCAGTAATGTGGCAGTTCCCCTACACAAACCAGGAGCTACAGAAGAGGACATAGGCACTCCTAAGAGGGTATTTGTATTTCTCTTTATAACATTCATAATCATGTTATATGTAATGTGTGATTACGTTAATTATTCATATTAAAACTCACATTAAATATTTCATCTTAATACCACATTTATATCAGCATCATGCACACATTACAATGCTGGAGAATCATCACCACTGTCACATCCAGAACATTCCTTCTCCTCAAACTGGGCCCCCACCCCACTCAGCTATCACCCTCCTTTCTCACATCCTTAGTACCCTGGGAACAACTGATCTGCTTCTGTCTCCTGTGTTTCTGTCCTGGGCCCTGTGCTGAGCACATGGAGGTTCTTCGGTCCCAGCACAGAGTCAGGCTCAGTCAACAGGAACAAGTTATTGTCCCTACTTCACACTTTGGACAGAGTGGCTCAGGCTGGACTTACCCACCATGTTCCAGCTGGAAAGTTGGGGAACAGGGGCTGGAGCACAGAGCAGGGCTCAGCTAGAGTCAAATGTCCACCATTGTTTCCCCCACTTGTGATGTAGACCCTCTTGCCTTATGGCACTGGTCAAGGACTCAACTCCATGTCCTTTATCTGGCTCTGCCAGAATCAGTTCAGGAGGTGACTCTGGCCTTGTTCTCAGGATATGGCCAGTAGAATGTGTGTGAGGCACATCTCCATGTAAACAATTCAAAAGCTCCCACACAGCAATATTGAATGTGGATTAAAGAATTTGACTTTTCTGGGGTACCCAACAAATTCAAACTGGCCACAGTTCAAGCCCTTCTTGAGGTTTACTGTTGTGAAGCTCATTCAGGTAGCAGTGAAGCTTAGCCTATGTGCCGGTATGCCTAAGAGTTGCTTCTGAAGGATCTATTTTGTTGCTCAGATGTGGCCTCACTCTCTCTAAGGCCAACTCTACAAGTGAGATCACTGCCCTCCACTCTTGGGTGGGAGAAGACATCTAAGGCTGCAAGTCTCCCTGGTGGCTTGTGAAATGACACCCAGGGATGAATCTGACCCTGGCACCATGGGATCAACAATCCCATCCTGAATATAAGGGGGGGAGTGTAACTAATGAGGTATTGGTGGCTTGGAGAGTTCAGTAGAGTTGAGAGGCTACTCTGGAGGACACTCTTATGCCAGCAGTAGTTAGACATTGCTATCTATCATAACCTGTCAAACCACAGCCACGACCATTCCAGCCTATCCTAAAGAACACCTAGGGGAATCTATAAGATTCAAAAAAGGTTCCATGTGCTTGTGTATTTTCTAGAAACCTACAATTTCCAGATGGGTCCCTGGACCAGATGATTCCTGAAACCTGGAGGGCCCAGCCTCCCAGAACATCACCTAATTCCCTCTCCATACCCCATATTATTGACAGTCCCTTTGAATATGAAAATGTTAGAAAGCAATAGTCCAAATACCCCTAAAGAGTGGGATAGAAAGATCAAAGATGATGAAGTTATACAGAGCAGGTAGAATTAAACAAATGAATATGATTGCTGAATCACTAAATTGATATTTATTTTAGTCTCCAGTATATTAGAACTGCAAGAAGCAAACACTAAAATTGTGGAATTGAAACCCACACCAAACTCTGAAATCTGTTCTACAACAAATAGTCATGCTATGCTTTGAATATATATGACTGTTTTTTATATGTTATTTTTCGTAAAAAAAAAAAAAAAAGACGAAAAATTGATGGGATTGATAAAAAAATTATCTGTTCTAGCCTCATATATTCTGGGGCAGCTAGAAGGAAAAGTCTGAGAGGAACAAATGGTAGCCCATGACAAAGTCAGGGATCTGTACTGTAACTACTTGTTGAAAAGTGCTTTGAAAAGTGTTGTATTTTTTCTTCGGTTTGGATATATATATATATATTTTTTGACTTCTATATTTTATTTACTTTACACATCTGGAATTACTGGCATATAGGGTTAAATGCCAGTGGCCAATTAATTCTTTTTTTATTAATTAAAAAAAAATTAACACAACATTTAGAACTCATTCCATTCTACATATGCAATCACTAATTATTACTATCATCACATAGATGTATGATCATCATTTCTTAGTACCTTTGCATCGATTTAGAAAAAGAAATAGCAAGACAACAGAAAAAGAAATAAAATGATAATATAGAGAAAAAAATAAATGTAAAAAATACAAAAAATATATAAAAAAACAATAAAAAAGCTATAGCTCAGATGCAGCTTCATTCAGTGTTTTAACATAATTACATTACATTTAGGTAGTATTGTGCTGTCCATTTTTGAGTTTTTGTATCCAGTCCTGTTGCACAGTCTATATCCCTTCAGCTCCAGTTACCCATTATCTTACCCTATTTCTAACTCTTGATGGTCTCTGTTACCAATGGCATATTCCAAGTTTATTCTCTAATGTCGGTTCACATCAGTGGGACCATACAGTATTTGTCCTTTAATTTTTGGCTAGTCTCACTCAGCATAATGTTCTCTAGGTCCATCCATGTTATTACATGCTTCATAAGTTTATTCTGTCTTAAAGCTGCATAATATTCCATCGTATGTATATACCACAGTTTGTATAGCCACTCGTCTGTTGATGGACATTTTGGCTGTTTCCATCTCTTTGCAATTGTAAATAATGCTGCTATAAACATTGGTGTGCAAATGTCCGTTTGTGCCTTTGCCCTTAAGTCCTTTGAGTAGATACCTAGCAATGGTATTGCTGGGTCGTATGGCAATTCTATATTCAGCTTTTTGAGGAACCGCCAAACTGCCTTCCACAGGGGTTGCACCATTTGACATTCCCACCAACAGTGTGCCTCTTTCTCCACATCCTCTCCAGAACTTGTCATTTTTTGTTTTGTTGATAATGGCCATTCTGGTGGGTGTGAGATGATATCTCATTGTGGTTTTGATTTGCATTTCTCTAATGGCCAGGGACATTGAGCTTCTCTTAGTGTGCCTTTTGGCCATTTGTATTTCCTCTTCTGAGAGGTGTCTGTTCAAGACCTTTTCCCATTTGTAATTGGGTTAGCTGTCTTTTTGTTGTTGAGTTGAACCATCTCTTTATAAATTCTGGATACTAGACCTTTGTCTGATATGTGGTTTCCAAATATTGTCTCCCAGTGTGTAGGCTGTCTTTCTACTTTCTTGATGAAGTTCTTTGATGCACAAAAGTGTTTAATTTTGAGGAGCTCCCATTTATTTATTTCTTTCTTCAGTGCTCTTGCTTTAGGTTTAAGGTCCGTAAAACCGCCTCTAATTGTAAGATTCATAAGATATCTCCCTACATTTTCCTCTAACTGTTTTATGGTCTTAGACCTAATGTTAGATCTTTGATCCATTTTGAGTTAACTTTTGTATAGGGTGTGAGATACGGGTCCACTTTCATTCTTTTGCATATGGATATCCAGTTCTCTAGACACCACTTATTGAAGAGACTGTTCTGTCCCAGGTGAGTTGGCTTGACTGCCTTATCAAAGATCAAATGTCCATAGATGAGAGGGTCTATATCTGAGCACTATATTCAATTCCATTGGTTGATATATCTATCTTTATACCAATACCATGCTGTTTTGACCACTGTGGCTTCATAATATGCTGTAAAGTCCGGCAGCATGAGACCTCCAGCTTCGTTTTTTTTCCTCAAGATACTTTTAGCAATTCGGGGCACCTTGCCCTTCCAGATAAATTTGCTTATTGGTTTTTCTATTTCTGAAAAATAAGTTGTTGGGATTTTGATTGGTATTGCATTGAATCTGTAAATCAATTTAGGTAGAATTGACACCTTAACTATATTTAGTCTTCCAATCCATGAACACGGTATGCCCTTCCATCTATTTAGGTCTTCTGTGATTTCTCTTAACAGTTTTTTGTAGTTTTCTTTGTATAGGTCTTTTGTCTCTTTAGTTAAATTTATTCCTAAGTATTTTATTCTTTTAGTTGCAATTGTAAATGGAATTCATTTCTTTATTTCCCCCTCAGCTTCTTCATTGCTAGTGTATAGAAACGCTACAGATTTTTGAATGTTGATCTTGTAACCTGCTACTTTGGTGTACTCATTTATTAGCTCTAGTAGTTTTGTTGTGGATTTTTCTGGGTTTTCAATATATAGTATCATATCGTCTGCAAACAGTGATAGTTTTACTTCTTCCTTTCCTATTTTGATGCCTTGTATTTCTTTTCCTTGTCTAATTGCTCTGGCTAGAACCTCCAACACGATGTTGAATAATAGTGGTGATAATGGACATCCTTGTCTTGTTCCTGATCTTAGGGGGAAAGTTTTCAATTTTTCCCCATTGAGGATGATATTAGCTGTGGGTTTTTCATATATTCCCTCTATCATTTTAAGGAAGTTCCCTTGTATTCCTATCCTTTGAAGTGTTTTCAACAGGAACAGATGTTGAATCTTGTCAGATGCCTTCTCTGCATCAATTGAGATGATCATGTGATTTTTCTGCTTTGATTTGTTGATATGGTGTATTACATTAATTGATTTTCTTATGTTGAACCATCCTTGCATACCTGGGATGAATCCTACTCGGTCATGATGTATAATTCTTTTAATGTGTTGCTGGATTCGATTTGCTAGAATTTTGTTGAGGATTATTCATTAGAGAGATTGGTCTGTAGTTTTCTTTTTTTGTAATATCTTTGTCTGCTTTTGGTATGAGGGTGATGTTGGCATCATAGAATGAATTAGGTAGCTTTCCCTCCACTTCAATTTTTTTGAAGAGTTTGAGCAGAGTTGGTACTAATTCTTTCTGGAATGTTTGGTAGAATTCACATGTGAAGCCGTCTGGTCCTGGACTTTTCTTTTTGGGAAGCTTTTCTTTGCTTGTGATTGGTTTGTTGAGGTCATCAATTTCTTCTTGAGTCAAAGTTGGTTGTTAATGCCTTTCTAGGAACTTGTCCATTTCGTCTATATTGTTGTATTTATTAGTGTAAAGTTGTTCATAGTATCCTGTTATTACCTCCTTTATTTCTGTGAGGTCGGTGGTTATGTCTCCTCTTCCATTTCTGATCTTATTTATTTGCATCCCCTCTCTTCTTCTTTTTGTCAATCTTGCTAAGGGCCCATCAATCTTGTTGATTTTCTCATAGAACCAACTTCTGATCTTATTGATTTTCTCAATTGTTTTCATGTTCTCAATTTCATTTATTTCTGCTCTAATCTTTGTTATTTCTTTCCTTTTGCTTGCTTTGGGGTTAGTTTTCTGTTCTTTCTTGTGTTCTTCCAAGTGGACAGTTAATTCCTGCATCTTTGCCCTGTCTTCTTTTCTGATATAGGCATTTAGGGCAATAAATTTCCCTGTTAGCACTGCCTTTGCTGCATCCCATAGGTTTTGATATGTTGTGTTTTCATTTTCATTCACCTCGAGATATTTACTAATTTTTCTTGTAATTTCTTCCTTGACCCACTTGTTGTTTAAGAGTGTGTTGTTGAGCCTCCACGTATTTTTGAATTTTCTGGCACTCTGCCTATTATTGATTTCCAACTTCATTCCTTTATGATCTGAGAAAGTGTTGTATATGATTTCAATCTTTTTAAATTTGTTGAGACTTTCTTTGTGACCCAGCATATGGTCTATCTTTGAGAATGATCCATGAGCACTTGAGAAAAAGGTGTATCCTGATGTTGTGGGGTGTAATATCCTATAAATGTCTATTAAGTCTAGCTCAGTTATTGTAATATTCAAATTCTCAGTTTCTTTATTGATCCTCTGTCTAGATGTTCTGTCCATTGATGAGAGTGGCGAATTGAAGACTCCAACTATTACAGTAGATGTGTCTATTTCCCTTTTCAGTAATTGCAGTGTGTTCCTCACGTATTTTGGGGCATTCTGATTCGGTGCTTAAATATTTATGATTGTTATGTCTTCTTGTTTAATTGTTCCTTTTATTAGTAGATAGTACCCTTCTTTGTCTCTTTTCACTGTTTTACATTTAAAGTCTAATTTGTTGGATATTAGTATAGCTACTCCTGCTCTTTTCTGGTTGTTATTTGCATGAAATATCTTTTCCCAACCTTTCGCTCTCAGCCTATGTTTATCTTTGGGTCTAAGATGTGTTTCCTGTAGACAGCATATAGAAGGATCCTGTTTTTTAATCCATTCTGCCAGTCTATGTCTTTTGATTGGGGAATTCAGTCCATTAACATTTAGTGTTATTACTTTTTGGGGCATATTTTCCTCTACCATTTTGCCTTTTGTATTATATATATCATATCTGATTTTCCTTCTTTCTACACTATTCTCCATACCTGTCTCTTCTGTCTTTTCGTATCTGACTCTAGTGCATCCTTTAGTATTTCTTGCAGAGCTGGTCTCTTGGTCAAAAATTCTCTCAGTGACTTTTTGTCTGAAAATGTTTTAATTTCTCCCTCATTTTTGAAGGACAATTTTGCTGGATATAGAAGTCTTGGTTGGCAGTTTTTCTCTTTTAGTAATTTAAATATATCATCCCACTGTCTTCTTGCTTCCATGGTTTCTGCTGAGAAATCTACACATAGTCTTATTGGGTTTCCCTTGTATGTGATGGATTGTTTTTCTCTTGCTGCTTTCAAGATCCTCTCTTTCTCTTTGACCTCTGACATTCTAACTAATAAGTGTCTTGGAGAACGCCTATTTGGATGTATTCTCTTTGGGGTGCGCTACGCTTCTTGGATCTGTAATTTTAGGTCTTTCATAAGAGTTGGGAAATTTTCAGTGATAATTTCTTCCATCAGTTTTTTTCCTCCATTTCCCTTCTCTTCTCCTTCTGGGACGCCCACAACACATATATATGTACACTTCATATCATCATTCAATTCCCTGAGCCCCTGCTCAAATTTTTCCATTCTTTTCCCTATAGTTTCTGTTTCTTTTTGGATTTCAGATGTTCCATCCTCCAGTTCACTAATTCTAACCTCTGTCTCTTGAAATCTACCATTGCACGTTTCCATTGTTTTTTCATCTCTTCTACTGTATCTTTCATTCCCATAAGTTCTGTGATTTGTTTTTTCAGACTTTCCATTTCTTCTTTTTGTTCATCCCATGCCTTCTTCATGTCCTCCCTCAATTCATTGATTTGGTTTTTGAAGAGGTTTTCCATTTCTGTTCATATATTCAGAATTAGTTGTCTCAGCCCCTGTATCTCATTTGAGCTATTGGTTTGTTCCTTTGACTGGGCCGTATCTTCAGTTTTCCTGGTGTGATTTGTTATTTTTTGCTGGTGTCTGGGCATTTAATGAGATTTCCCTGAGTGTGGGACCCAGCAGGTTGAAAGACTTTCCTGTGAAGTCTCTGGGCTCTTTTTTTCTAATCCTGCCCAGTATGAGGTGCTTGTCTGTCTATGGGTCCCACAAGCAAAAGATGTTGTGACTCCTTTAACTTTGGAAGACTCTCGCTGCTGGGTGTGTGGTGGAGACAGAGGAAAGGTTGTAGGTTGGTTTTAATGGCTTCAAATGGTGAAGTCCTGGGATCTGAATTCCTTGAGAGAGGGATTCCACCTGAGTTGCGTTTCACCCCTCCTGCAGGGAAGGTTCAGGTGGTAGAGAGCCCTGAAAGCAGCCTGTTTCTGCATTCAGGGCAGTTGCAACCTGTGTAATCCCAGCGCTGAGCCCAGAGGCAAACAAGCCTCTGTAGAAACAGCCGCAGAAGGCTCTGTTTTGCCCTCTTTCCTCTTTTTCAGTTAGCCCAATAGGCGACTTCCGCCTTGATCAGTTTTGCCTGAGCTGAGGGCCTATTTTTAGTAGTCAGAAGTTGTTCAGTAATGCCACTATTGGTGTTAGGTTGGGCTCATTCTCTACTACTGTTGGAGACTCTTTCCTTTCCCTCCGGGAAGTCTCCTGTGGGGGAGGGGCGCCGGCCGCTGTGGCTTGGGGAACCACTGATCTAAGGCTCCCAGCCGGCCAGGGAAGCCGCGTGTGTGGAAGGGGCTCCGGTCACTGGCTGCCGGGACTTGGAGAACCGCTGATCCTAGGCTCCTAGCCGGCCCGGGAAGCCACATGTGTGGGAGGGGCACCAGTCGCCGGCCGCCACGGCTTGGAGAACTGCTGATCCGAGGCTCCCAGCTGGCCCAGGAAGCCGCATTTGTGGGCGAGGCGCCAGTTGCCAGTGCCGCGGCTTGAGGAACTGCTGATCTGAGGCTCCCAGCCGGCCCAGGAAGCTGCATGTGGGGGAGGGGCGCCAGCCACCACGGCTAGGGGAACCGCTGATCTGAAGCTCCCAGCCGGCCCTGGAAGGAGGGAAGGAGGGGCTCTGGCCACCAGCCGCCACGGCCCAGGGAAGCACATACATGTCGTGAACCTCACCACAGTGGAGTCTCTTAGCCGGTCCAGCTGTTCCAGACTGGGGTATACTGTGTTTCTGATCTCTGTCGTGGATCTGGGAGCTGTTCTGTACTGTTTCTAGTTATTTAGTAGTTGTTCTGGAGGAGGAACTAAGACGCGCGCACCTTACTAAGCTGCCATCTTCTCCGGAAGTCCTGGATATATATTTTATATTATATAATTTAAGTGTTAGTGTGGGCTATCGTGACTTGACAGGCAGAGATCTTACCTGCCGTGCTGGAGACCTAGGTTTGATTTCTAGTGCCTGTCCAAGCAAAAAAAAAAAAACAAAACTTAAACCAATACATTGAAAATAAAAACTAAAGAAGGTTTTTGATTTCAGTCAAAACAGATTTCTAAACAGGGAAAGTATCAGTAAAGATTATGTACATCAGTACACCATTCGATGGTGTATTCTCCAAGAAGACATTATTATCTTTAATGAGTAGCTACTACCAACAGAGCATCCAAATTCATAAGCCAAATCAAATGAAGCTACAAGAGAAAAGGACAAACACACTGTGTACTTGGAGACTGCAACACTCCTCCTGTCATAATGGGAACATCCAAAATGCTGGCAATCAGTAAGGAGATAATTAAAGTGAACAACATCATCAACTGTGTTTATTGGCATTTACAGAATACTTCATACAACAACAGCAGATACACATTCTCAAGATACATGTATTTCAACAATATGGATCATCTAAACCACAAAACGGATGTCCACAGAGGACTCTTCTGAAATTCCCCCTTGCTCCTGTGCCCACCCTAGCCTGGAAGTTGGTTTCTGGGTGCTGAACCCATGTTCTCCCTTCCGGCTCACTGGCACCCAGCCCCAGTCCTCCTCACCTCTGAGTTGGCTGTCATTGAATCAAGAATCCAAAGCTTGGAAGCAAAAAGTGGAGCCCAGCATAGCTACTCAGACCTGCAATAAATTCAGAGACTTAAGATAGATGCAGCAATCAAGTGCATGGCGGTGTGGTTCTGACCCAGATATTCGATCTGGGTGCAGCCCAGCAGCACCTGTAAGCAGCAATATGTGGGGGTTAAGAGAAATCCACTGAGTATTGATCCTGCCAGATGTGAGGATGGAGGTCATGACACTGTGGGGGGGCAATCTGGAAACCAAGTCAGGGGCCTGTCCTGTCACCATCTCTGCCCTCTGAGGGTACACTGTGGACTGGACTCCTGTGCCTGCCCTGCTCCACAAGCCACGGCCTTACTAAGTGCTCTTCCTCAGTGAACTCCAGGTGCTGTAGCTGGGAAATGAGAAGGTAGACAGGATGCTGCAAGTCAGAGCTGGCATGGGGAGCTCCATGTAGGACAGGCTCCCGGAGGGGCTGTCTCCTGATCACCAGCCTCCCCTCTGTTCCCAAGGGGCCGAGACCCCATTCATAGATCCCTGTGACTCCTTCCTTCCTGAGAGGAGGCCCAAGGCCTCAGCCCTGTTGTGGAAAAAAAAATATCTGGGAACAGAGACCTGAACAGACTCTCCCAGGAACAGTTCCCAAACTAACACACCTGGTGGAGACAGGTGACCCTCTTCCTGATGCAAAGATCACTCACCTTTCAGTTGACCCTGGATGTTGGCTGAAGTGTCAAAACATGGGGGGATACATCCTTATCTAGATGGATCATGAGAGGTCCCCTTTAACATGTTGTGCATCCTCCATGCTTATGTGTTCTGGGATCCCTGTCTGACTCTCTGATGAGAAAGGAAGCCCAGAAGGCAACAATCTTTATCTGATAGGCTCACTATGTTATGCTCAGAGCCTGAAATGTGCCTGCACATAGCAGGTACTCAATAAATCTGGGTAGATTAAATGAACCACAACCAGAATCATTACAGTTATCTGAGTGTACCCGGGAAATGTGCCAGCCAATGGGGTTTTTGTTCTCACTCCACCAGGGATAGGGACTCCCTAGATGGAATCTCAAATCTCACATACAAAAGAAAATGTAGATTTGTGCACATTTGCAGTGTTGTGAGGGTGAGAGCAGATAGTGATACATGAGTCCCCAGCCTCTCCTGATTGAAAAGAATCATCCTGCATGGCATGATTAGTAAGGTTAGAGAAGGTGTAGAAGGATGGAACAGCAGATTACTACTTGGATCCTAGGATCAGAGAGGTAAACCATAAATGTATTTCAGGAGGAAAACCCAGGGAGGGAGCTCAGTGGGGACTCCAGGTGGCATCTGGACAAGGGGCCCTTCTTGGCCCCTCAGGGCTCTGGGTGAGGAGACCCCAAACCACCCACACTCACTCTGTACCAGCACTGCACCTTTGGTCCACATGGGGCCCCATGCCTGTACAGGGGCTTGTGAAGACCACCCTACCCATCAGACCCTCACTGACCTGCTGCGTGGAGTTCTGCAAATAAGACCCCAGCAGTGGGGCCATGAGGCACCAGGGGAGGTTTGGCCATGGCTTCAGTCGTGCTCCCAGGTGACCATCTCTACCCAGGGCTGGCTGGGGACCATGTCATGATAGCCCTCCAACCTGGGGGCTAAGAGCTGGCAGATGGAGGTTCGAGATGCCATGTAGGGCACATGTCTCCCACACCAGCATCATCTTTGCAACCTGCTGGATATACTCTGGATGTGGAACTGTTATTCAGCCACAAGTACATGGAGATCAAAGTGCCCACACCTCCAAGGATGTACCAACCATCATTGAAATGTGGAATCCAGATCCCAAGGCCCTGAATTGGTCACCTGAACTAAGCAGACCACAGCCCACCAGAGAAAAGAACTTCTCCATGGCACCAAGCCCTGTGGCCATCCACATACTCAACCCTCATCTGTCCACAAGGGTACAAGCCAGGCTTAACAGGGAGGCATGTGCATTGCTCCTGGCTAGACCCACCAGACGTGGGTCAGCCTGATGGGTCAGAAGCATGGGTGGGGTGTCCCCAGCCCTGACATTTGCTTCACTCCTTTCTGCTCACAAAGGCCCTCAGGCTTATTTGGCTAATTTGATAGTTCCCAGGTTCAAAACGTCACAAGATATGGGTGTGGTGTGAAATGTGACAGTGATCTGGTCCATTTGATGCCTTGTAGTTTTGAAGACTACCACAATGGGGTGGATCTCCATTAAATGTCCTCTGGTTGTCCTGCATATGCTTGCACAGAAAGGAAAGGCTCTGCTTTGGAGGCATCCACTCTACTATTGAGCAGCCAGGCCTGGGGCTGTGTCTTTAAGCCCAGACCAAGACCACAAGTGGGCAAGTGGAATCAGGTCTACTTTATACTCCAAAAAGCTGCAGGTCAGCCCTGAACCCCACTGGCTCCCTCCTATCCACAGCCAGACCACCTTGACACTAAACTTGCAACTGTCTGCCAGCAGAAAAGAAAACAACCTGGGCTGTAGGGAAATAAAGAACTTCACAGAGGAGCTCTTTCTAGTGCCCCATTCACCTCTGACTCCTTGCAGAAATAAAGGAGATAATGAAAGGATAATATGAGCAACTGTATGCTAAAAAGAACTAGACAATATAGACAAAATGAACGACTTCCTAGAAAAACATGAACAACAGAAAACCTGATTGGTGAAGGTGGAGCACATACACAGGGGCTTGTGGAGAGCCTGTCCACCACCCTACTCTTCTGAAGGAATTGAACATATGCCCTGGAGATGGCAGAGGGTCCAGGTGCCTCCCATATGCTTGGGGAGGATGAAGTCAAGAGCAAGGTGATCTCACCTATGTTCTGCAATGTTGCAATACTCATATAGGTGTTTGAAGAGAAAGAGCCACTGTGTAAGGCCTTGGAAAGAGTGTGAGTGCTGCTCCTCCAAGCTCCAAGATGTCCCTGGGAAGGATAAAGCATCATTCTGTAAATGATTCTCAGGGCTTGAAATCTAATAATGGTTTCCCTGCTGGTTGTCAGAAATGTTTGCTCCAGTGACCAATGTTTTCCTGTAAACTTCCCCCTATCAAAATTGTGGCCTTTATCTCATGACTATACCTCCTTTGTATCAGATAACTTATTGTGAGCTTCACAGGTCAACAGCCATAGCAAAATTTGCCTTATGAGAGTCCATGAGTTTGTACTGTTTTTGACTTTGCATTGAAACTGAAATAGTTTACAACTTTTGTAATATTGTGCTGGAATGAATGCATTTTGTATTGGTAAAGAACATGTCTTTCTCAGTTGAAAGGTGGAATGTGCAGGTTTGAAACTGTTATGGACCCCAGGAAAGGCATGCTCTTTTAATCCCATCTTGTGGGTGCACATCTCTCCTGGGAGGGGTATTTTGATTAGGTTGTTTCCATGGAGATGTGTCCTCACCTATTCGCAGTGGCTCTTAATCCACTTACTGCTGTCTTGCAAGAGAGGGACATTTTGGAAAGGACACATATGTTTGGAGAGGCAGAAAGGAAACATGCCAAGACATGCCAAAAGCACATACAGGAGCTGACAGAGCCGGGTGAAACCAGAAGCCAGGAGAGAAGGACAGCAGATGTTGCCATGTGCCTTCCCATGAGACAGATGAGTCCAGAGACCAGCTGCCTTCCCTCCAGGAAGGTATCCTCTTGTTAGGGCCTAAATTTGGACAATTTCCTGGCATTATAACTGTAACTTGCATCTTAATAAACGATATGAAAGAGAGAACACAACCAAAACACAAACACAGTAACTAATGATGGGGACAATGCTAGTGTGAGGTAGAAAGGGAGCTGGAACCAAGGAGGTGGCAAGGAGCAGAGAAAAACCCTGGGAGGCAGCTCTGCCATGGGGCAGTGGAATCAGCCTCTGGACAACATGGCCAGGGGCCCCAACAGGAGTAGGATAAGGAGATGCCAGGTTAATGGGCAGGGAATGCGTGTGGCCCCAAGTGGTCTATCTGCCATGGCCATCTCTGGGGCATACTGGACAAGAGAATGCTGCATCCTGCCACGTTCTCTTTGGGCACCTAGAAGGAGAATGAGCCCCTAGTGTTCAGGGCAGATACAGGAAATGCCCCAGTTTCTACCTCCATATATTGGGGTGTTTGGAGTGGAAGAATCTCAGGATTTCACAGGTTTAGATAAGTGTCTTTAGTCTCAGTTTTCCATCGATGGCCTAGTGTGCTCTGAGCCCCTGGGAAATTCTTTCTGTTCCCTGGGTTGCTTCTGAGCAGTAGTAGGCCAAGAGGTTTGGGGAGGGGGGTCTTGGGAGGGTGCAGAGCATGTCTTCTCCTTTGCTCCATGTGGTGGAAGTGGGGCTGCTTTTTGACTCAAGGTGTGAGGTTTCAGTAGGTGATTTTCTTGCCCAGAACTGCAGTGATAGGTCTGGTCACAATGGAGCAGGCTCTTTCCCAACTGTGCCCAGGAGGCTTCTGGAGATGCAGGAGCCAGGAAGGAGGCACACTTGGGTCTTTCTGGCTATTCGCCTGCCTAAGATTGTACATCCTGTTATTAGCACTCACCTGTATGCTCTGAGCTGGTCAGAGGTCTATGTGTTTGTCTGGGGGCCTCTGATGATCTCATCTGTTCCTTCCTCATCTGTGCCCCAATTCCTCACCTGAGCCACTGGCAGCTTGGACCTTGGTTCCAGTGCTGAAAACCACTGACATGGCCTCTGCACCCAGGTACTCAAAGTCCACGGGGGCCATTGGTAAATTCATGAAAAAAAAAACTTTAGAAAGGAAAAGTGCAGATGTTCTAGTGAAAAGAAAGCAGGGGCTGAGAGGGCAGACTGGGGGCCCCCAGGTGGGAGTGACCCAAAGGCTCCCTGTAAGGTAACATCTCTGCTGTGAACATAATGATCAGAGGGGCCAGCCCTGCACAGGAAATCTGCTGAGAGGAGGCGCAAATGTGCAGACTCAGAGGCAGAGGGTGTGTGGCCAGAGGAGGTGAGAAAGGCATATGATATTGCAGGCACAAGCTAGGAGGGGAGGAGGGAGAGAGGAAGAAGGGCAAGCCCAGGTCCTCCACCCTGAAGATGATTTAGGTGTCTGTGAGTGTGAGGCTGTGTGGACCAAGAATGTGGACAGGGCTTGGCTGGGGCTGCTGCCTCCAGGCCATACCTCAGCCTTTGGCTGTGATGTCACCCGCAGCTCCACTGGGGAGGAACTGCTTCCATCCCCATCCTGGGGCTGTGGCAGGGTCCAGTCTGGATGCTGGGCCTGAGATCCTTCCTGCCTGTGGCCCATGACCTCCCTCAGCCTTTGTGTATTGGCCTCTGGATAAGACACCTCTCTGTATGGCAGCTTGCTTCCCAAGAGTGCAAGTGAGTAGAAGAGACAGGAAAACAGAGACAGAGAGAAAGAAACACACAGAGAGATAGGGAGAGAGGGAGAGAGCAAGAGAGAGAGAGGGAGACATAGAGAAGGAAAAAGATTGAGAGTAACAAAGAGACACAAAATAACAGAGTGATATTGGGGCAAGGGACAACCACCAAAATATTCTCAAAATCTCCTTTAACTATAGCTTGGAGGTGAAATTGCATCAATCCCTTCACTTCTGCCATGTTATATTATTGAGAAGTGAGACACATAGTCCAGCCCACACCCAAGAGGAATGGATTACATCAGGATGTGGAGGCCAGGAGGAAAGGGCTCTGGAAAGGCTCTTCGAGGCATCCCAGCATGCTTACTAAGGTGAGGCACTTGGATCTGATTCTAAATGGAATGGGAAGCCTTTGGAGGGTTTTCATTCCAGGGTGAGAGGCTCTGATTTTCACTGAATTTCCAGCCCATTCTGGAGGGAAAGGGAAATGGAGCCAAGAGTGCTCATGACCTTCCCAAGATCACAGCCCCACTGCTCAGCCCTGATTTGAGTTGTGTTTCTTGCTTCTTCACACCCAAGCTGGCAATTCCTCCTTCTCTAAGCTAAAGACTTAGCTACAGGTCACACCAGCCCTGCAGATTTATAGGAATTGTTGCACATCCATCTGATGATGTCCCTGGGAAGGAGAAGCTAGAATTGTCCCCTCAAGGAGAAGGGGGGAATTGGGGGACCCTTTGAGGCACAAGGAGTGTCAGGGTCACAGAACTGGGAGGAAGAGACCCAGGTCTCACCTAGGCTCTGACACCTCAGTTGTTTCCTGATGTCCCCAGGCCTTAGGGGCAGCATGGAAGGCTGTGTGAGTGACACTGTGCAGTCTGGAGATGACAGGGAAGAGGAGAGAAAAGGTAGGGAGCTTTCATCCAGAGGGGGCAGAAGGAGGGGGACGCAGGAAGTGACCTCACTTCCTTGGAGACAGAGCCCTACAGAACTTGGAACCCCAAGAACTAGGCACCTACATTCCAGAGTCAACCCCTAACCACTCACTCCGGTAGAGAGGCTGAAGAGACCAACATGTTCTCTTGCTGTCTACCGGCTTCACGAGGCCGTGGGTCCAGGAAACTCCACCGTGAGAGCCTTATCCAACAGTGCAGGCGCTGGCTCAGCTCTCACCCTCGGAGATTCTGGAATTTTTCAAGGAGGAACCCAAGGGTAACCCAGGGGTCCCAGAAGGGGGATGCCCCAAGCTGACTTTGTGGCCCTGCCTGGGAAGTCTCAGCAGCACCCCTCCCTCTGTGGGTGCATGAGGGGAGGGACAAGAGTGGGGACAGACCCCGGGTAGAAGCAGGTGGCTGGGAATGGACATCTGGTGGGTTCATCATGACCCCAACACGTCCAGGCTCTAGGGTGGGCAGGGAAGAGTTGGAGTGGCACCACCTGCCCAGGTCTTAACCCAGCCCTGTGTAGCTGTCACCTCCTTTCCTCCTTGCCTGGTTGATGGTCTTTTCTTTACAGATTTCCCCCCAGGAGGCCAGCACAGAGCTGGATGATGGTGTTTTCAATACGTCTATGACCACAGCGCTGGCAGGCCAGAGTACCCAAAGGGACCAGAACAGGCTGGCGGTGAGATGGCAGCAGTAGGGTCCTCACCCAGGTCCCAAGTCAGCCGGGGGCTCCGGGTCTCAAATCCTGCCCAGACAGCACTCCCAGACTCCTCCCTGAGCTTCCCCTGTGTTGGTCCTCTATTCCAAGGAGTTCTGCATCCAGTCTCTGCCTTGACCAGGTGCAGTGATTCCTGGAACATCACAAAAGAGACGACCATAGTGATTCCTCCTCATGACAGACCATGACAGCCTTTCTTAGTGACATGTCCTTGGTTATTTGGTCTACCTGCCCCCAGGTGCTCTAGCACCTAGGTGTCCCACCTGCTGTCAGCATGACAGGCCCTCCACACCTCTCCATCCTTAGGCATACTCAGTCTTCCTGAGTTGTTTTGTCTAAAAACGTGGGGAGAGTGAAATTATATGATAATACATGTGTTTCTGCAACATGCCATCACACCGAGCTCACCTTCATGATCCATCCATGTCAGGTGACAGGGCTGTGTGAAGGTTCAGAGGGAGGACAGAGTTGACAGGGGCCGCCTGTCACTACCATTGGTCCTTAACATGGCTCCTTCTGCTAATTTTTTCAACCAGCCTGAGAGACATTGTATGTTCCTGAATACCCTAATGTGTCCCAGTCACCCAGAGTAAATGCCAAGGAATGAGATGGTGAGGCTGAAGGTTAAGCAGATTTAAACTTTGAAGGGCAGGGGCCAAATCACTTGAAGCCCTCAAGGATCCCAAAGCATTTTGATGGTGGTGGCTACTTCTCTGCCATCCATCCACCCTGCATATGATCTAACTTTCTAATGTTGTCACTCTGGTGTCCACTAGGACAAAAACATCACATTGCTCTTATAATTTAACATTGCCCCATGAGATAATGACCTGCATTTGAGTTCATTAAATGTCATACAGAACTTCTCTCTACTGAGTCATCAGCTTCTATCCTTGGACTTTCCAGGGGCTTTCTCCCACCCTGGAACTTCCAGGCGCTTTCCCCTTTACAGGATCAGGGCTAACTCAGATTCTCAAAGCTTCCTTTAATATGAAAAAGAAAGAAGTGCATGGCTTTGAAATAAAATACAGGATCCCAGGGTGAGTCTCCCTGAGCGTATCTGGGCGAAGAGGCAGGATTCAGGAGAATTTCCTACATGACAGGGGCAGACCTAGCCTCAGGCACCACAGAGGTGACATTTAGCAGCTGTAGAATCAAAGGGTCCTGGGTCTGACCTGTGTCTTCCAGCAGCCACATGGTCTTGGCCAGCCCTTGTTTCCTCTTCTATAGAACGGCACAGATTTGTGAAGACAAAGGGGGTAATACTATGACAGACTTTTTATAAAGGAAGGCTGCTATTACTGAGGTTAAAAAATAACCTGAATGCACTAAGGTTTAAAACATTCTTCTGCTAAAGACATCCATGTCCCACCTCTTTCCACTCCCTGTGAGGACTTGGGATTTCCAGGTTTGAGCATTTTTCCCAACTCTCTTGGTGATCCCAGTGTTACTACTGACAGCATTTTCCTCTCCTGACCCTCCAGTGTGAAGAACAGACTCCTGTGGTCTCAGAAGACACCCGCCAAATGCAGCTGATCATTGTGGACAACATCCTGGAGGAGCTGGGGCAGTGCCTGGTGCCCACCCCCCTGGGCAGGGAGTTCTCTGTAACGTCTTCCCTTCGGGGAAACATGAGCCAGGGTATAGCCCGACAACAGGTGTTGCATCTGATCCTGGTCACCAGGCCAGTACACTGCCCCTCCTCATATGTCATCTTGCCAGCACTCCCCATGGGTCCCAAGATAGAAGAGGCTGTGCCAGAGGGTAAGAGGACTGTGCTTGGTTCCTTTGAGCCTGAGGGGAGGATAGTGGGGAGAACCAAAGAATGAGGCCCCAGGGCTGGTATTGGGCTAGCAGCAAAGTGGACTGTCAGAATATATATTTGTTGGACCTCTCCCTGGGAAGAGCTCTTGGCCTGTGAATCAGGGGTTTGGGCATCTCACAGGTAGTGGGATATTTTCTGACTTTGGAGAGGTTCCTGGGAATGCTGTCATGCTGGTGAATATACTCCTCCTTTTGTGTCTCCAGTGCCACCTGTACTACCAAGGCTACCACCTGCTGTCCCAACAGCACAGTTAGAAAGCACTTCAACTCTGGATTTGGGACGAGCTCAAGAGCTGGAGCCCCTATTTACACCAGGTCCACTGGGTGAGGCAGGAGCTTCAAGGGAGGTGGAACTTCCATGTCAACATCCAGGAGCTGCAGAAGAGGACCCAGTGTTCCCCTCACCAACAAGACCCCTCCTATTCTTTTTTATGTATTATTTTATCATGGTTTACATTATTTGTGAATTTTTTTATTATTAATTTTTAATTCATATTAAATTAAATGTTTTAATATTGTATTGAGGTGTTCATATCAGCATCCCGACGCATACATTTCAATGCTGAAGAACCATCAGCACTGTCGCATCCAGAACATTTCTTCTCTGTAAACAGGACCCTCACCGACTCAGCTGTCACTCTCCATTTTCACCTCTTCAGGACCCTGGGAACAACTGATCTGCTTCTGTCTCATGTGTCACTGTGTCCCAGGCCCCGTGCTGAGTATGTGATCCCAGTACAGAGTAAACCTCAGTCAGGGAAACATTGTTCCCTCGTCATACTTGCCCACCATGTTCCAACTGGTAGGTTGAGGAACAGTTACTGGAACACAGAGCAGTGCTCACCCAGAGTCAGGTGTCTGTCACTTGTTTCCCCACTTGTGGCTTAGTCCCTCCTGCCTTGTGACCCTGGTCAAATGCTCAACTCCACATCCTTTACCCATTTCTGGCCGAGTCAGTCCAAGAAGTGAATCTGACCTTGTTGTCAGGACATGGCCAGTAGAGTGTGAGTGGCAATGGGTGAACCTGGGATTATGTACATATTGTTACCACGGTGTCCCCAACCAAGAGGGGCAAGTGGGCATCCAGGAGGATGGAAGAATGTGCAGGTGCAGGTCTTGGCATACCTAAGGGGAAGTGATGAGTGCATAGTTTAACCAGACCCTTACCAGGAGCATATCCCAAGAAATACCAGGGAGGGAGGCTGTGAGGGAAGGACAGGTAATCTGGGAATTCTTTGACTCTTGAAGATAGTGGGATCCTTGTGTCTGGTAAGACAAAACTGGGGCCAAATCACGTGCTCTGCAAATATGTTTCTATTTATACTTCACTCTCACTCAAAGTCTTGAGGCATCTTCCTCCAGTAATTCAGCATGAAGAAAGATTGCTGCCTACCAAATGAACCTGTATTCATCACTTGCTTGATGAGATCTATGTCCTCAGTTCTTTCCCTCTATTGACCTGAAAGGAAGCCCAGAGCTTCTTTTTCTTCTTTCTTACTTTCAAGCTTCATCCAAGGTTTTTAGGTACATTTTACGCATCTACATTTCAAGTATTCCAAATGTATTTTATTCTAATTGAACATTAGCTCATGGAGGCTATAATGTGATCATAGAATGAATCTCTTTTGAAAGACTCAAAAACGAAGCCCTTCAGAGTCATTAACAAAAAACGATGCCATGATCTCTTTATTCATGCAGCATGGGGGCTTGAAGATACACTTAAGAAATTTCCAGTAGGATGGACTGGAGGATGAGGAATGTGTGCAGTGCTGGGTTGAGCAGGGAATCAGGGAAGGGTTTGTAATGCCATTGAATGGGGATATTAGAAGGGGGCCTCCCTAGTTTTGTCATGCCTGGACAAACAAGAACATGGGGGAATCTGGGTACGTCCTTTCAAAGGGTCCTGTATGTTTGTGGGTCACCTGTACAGTGAAATGCATCTCCCAGAGACCATCTGCTTGCCCAGGTTGTCCCATTGTGTGGCTCAGTGCTGCCTGCTTTCCTGGGATCCAAGAGAAGGATGTCATTCTCAAATCCAACACATCTTCCTACTGAGCTCCTGGGATGGTCTCATGTACAGGTTCAGTGTTGTTATAGATTGTGCAATTGTTGAGTCTACAACCCTTGTTTAGTGAGAGCTTCATGCCCAGCTTCTAGAGGAGTTCATGGCAAGAACAAGCAGGCATGGGAGTGGGGTCATCTCACTGTTACCTCTCCATCCAGTTCCAAAGGGAAACCTGCTCACCTGTGTGGGGCAGGACCATGGAGGGATACATGACTCATGCTCAAACGCCTTTCCTCCCCCATTTGCTTATGTCCTCTCCTCCAGAAATGCTTCCCTACCTCTCTTTACTCTCAGCAGTGCTACAGGTTCAACCATGCCTCTGGAGCCCATTGTTTCCTCAGTGATGGTCCTATTAGCCATGTGAGTGGCTGGCATGTCAATGAGGACAGTACTGTGCCATCCATGTGGTTGGTGCCTGTCAGCTGTGGACATGTCTCCAGCACATTGATACTCATGTTTTCAGGGCCTCTGGATGTCATTACCCTCAAGGACAATGATGAAGCACAGAAAGGTAACCTGTGGCCTGTATGTGAAATCCAACCAGATCTGGTCCTTCAGTGCCCTCCTGTTCCCTCTCTTGGGCTCTTGGGCCTGGAGGTGAACCCATCCCTTGAAGCTGCAGTTGACTCCTCTTTCTGGGTGACCTTGAGCATGGCTTCTCATGCCTGCACTTCTCATGTTTTGGACTGAACACTTCTCTGTATGCTGCTTAGCACCATCCTGGGTGTCTAACCACTAGATACTGGCCCAAGCCCATCTAGCTGTGAGAAGCAAAGTATTTCTCCTGCCAGCTTTTGTGTCTCTGGGTCTTCACATCAATATATGTGTCAGGTGGGGTCTTAGTTGTGCTCTCAACTGCCCAAAGATTGTCAGGTGGAAAGTTACTGAATGAATGAATGAACAAATCGTGTTAGGACAGCAGCCCTATTCCAAATGGTGAGGGAAAATTCTCCTTTGGTTCCAGTAATACCATATGGATGCCAAATCCATAGGAAAAATTGATTTAATGATGACAGTTCCAGCTGGGCCTGGGCTTGGCCAAATCTAGCCCTAATAGAAGGGAGCCAACCCCAAAATCTGTCATTGGCCTTCTACGATCATAGATAGGGTTCTGTAGGAGGTCTAAGCCTTAAGTGTCCTGACACTTAAATCAAACCAACCCCTTCGGTTGTTGCACTGCCTCCACCTCCAGCTCTGCTCTATGTAGCTAGGGACAGGTAGTGAGTCCCAGCTCAGGCTTTTGGAAAATGGGGTCCATGGATGTTCTCTTCAAGGCCCAACTCCTTTGAACCAACTGTGCAAGGGCATGTGACAGTAACTAGCATGACGTCACCTCCAAGGCATGGATATTGCCAGATTTTTTACCTCCCAGAATCCCTGAGGGCGTCCCAGAACCACTTGGCAGCCTGCAGGTGTCTCTAGGGAATCCTGACTTATGCCACCATACTCAGTTGTTCCAGACATCTGCCTTATCTGGGCGAGAAGACCCTGGCCATTGGCCCAGGGCACTGTCACACAGTCCTTTAATTTCTTCGGCCGTAGAAAGCAGATAGCATAAAATGGGGTGCCTGAAACAATGAGGAATTTTTAGCTGATTGGAGGCTGAGAAAATGTCCAAGTCAAGGCATCAGATAGGTGATGTTTACTTTCTGCAAACTGGCTTCTGGTGAGCCATGGCTTCTCTGTTACATGGCAAGACACCTGGCTGCATCTGTTGGTCTTCCTGATTTCCTGTGGGATCCATTGATTTCAGCTGCTTGCTCCACTGGATTTCTCTCTCCCCTTCTCCATATTCATCCATTTTAGGAAGGACTCTACAAACAGGATTAAGACCAATCTCGGGCCATACCTTCACGGAAATCACCTTATTAAAAGGTCTTACACTTATTAAGCACAGGAAAAGATGCTCAACATTATTAGGTATTCAGGAAATCAAAAAAACAATGAGATACCATTTCATACTCACAAGAATGGCTAGTCCTCAACAAAATGGAAAATTACAAATGTTGGTTAAGATATGGAGAAAAAGGAACACTCAGTTATTGCTGGTGGGAATGTGAATTGCTGCATCCACCATGAAAGACAGTTTGGCAGTTCATCAGAAATCTAAGTATTTAATTACCATATGACTCGTAATCCCACTACTAGGTATGTATCCCACAACCTTCAGAGCTGGGACTCACTTCTTACCTCTTCCCCTTCCTCAGCTGGAGCTAAAGCTCTCCTCCTTGAATTGTGTCATGGGCTGGGCACAGGCTGTGCCCTTGGGGTCTTTCTCCACATCAGAGTCATCCAGAAGTGAAGATGCCAGCTCATTCCCCCTTCTCAGCTCATTCCTTTCTCCTTCCCCAGGAATGCCAAGTGCTCCTGAACTTTGCATCCCTGCACGCGATCTTCTCTGCTCTATGTAGCAACTCCATCCAGCACCTGAAGCAGACATGGAAGGAAGCTTCCAGGTGGGCTGGCCCTCTCCACAGCAGCCCCTGGGGGAACCAAGGATCTTGCCAAGGCAGGGCATTGTCCCGCCAGTGGCCTTAGCCCTGCTGGATGGCAACACCTCCTGTGGCTGACAATAAAATGGGTGGGGGGGTCTGAATCCCTATGTGACCTCAGCAGTCCTACCTAGAAAGAGAGTGACTGACCTGTCAGGTAAAAGCCAATCCTTGGAGGAACGTTTTGAGGGTTTTCTCCATGGCACTAGATTGCTTTGTCCAACCAAAATCAAAATGAGATAAGAAGACATCTCATTTGACATGGGAAATGGTTCCTCTATAATGTGGAGGGTTTATTGACCCTCAGTTTCCAACCCATTCATCCAGGACACTGGGATCTGTGAAGTCTAAAATCAAATGGGTTTGCACTCACGCCCATTCTTACCATCCCCCAAACATTCTGTTCTTTCTCCTCCCCAAAGGGACAGCGTTTATCATTTGCAAATGATGAGTAAAACCTCCCAGAAAAGAGAATTGCCAGGCCAGGTAAAGTGGAGGCTGGTGGTGGCACCATGGTGGGAATATTCCTTGAAAAACTCCTGGCTGGTCTTGTCTAGACTAAGAGGGGAGAGGTATTTGTTTGGCTAGCCACTGCTCAGGGGCAGTTCAGGGGCAGGAGGCACTGGTCCCTGGATATGGTAGAAGTAGCTGGGCCATTTCAGGAACAGATAATAAACGGAAAGGTTTAGCCGGTGTCCTTCCCACCTGTAGGATTCTCCTCTGTTACCACATTGGCAGTGACATATGTCCCAGCTTGGAGGATTTCTGAAATTATGTCCATTGCTGTGTAGACATAGAGAGTTCTGGCCAGAGGGAATTTCCTAAGGGGGTCCTTGGTGAGGACAGGCGTTTGGCATGGCCTTGGGCAGCAATGGGGGTCAGAGACTCCAGTGGGCTCAGGATGGCAGGACTGGACAACCACAGCTCCAGAGCCACCTCCTCCTTCTCCCTGCATGGCTCACCCCACTCGGTTGTCGGCCACAAAGCATGAGGGTGGGAAAACCACCCTGGGCAGAGGTGCTGAGTGCTGAGTTGACTTCTGCTCACACCAAGCTGAGCAGGGCCAACCACTCCTCGGACTCCCAATAGGACCAGGGGCAAGTGACAGCCCTGTGGGGCCTCTGTTCCTTATGGGGAAATGCTGTGAGACCACGCCGTGCTGCCTTCCTCACAAGGGAGCCCACAGGGGTTCAAGAGAGCACAGGAATGTGGTTGAGCTTTCCTCTGGTTCTGATGGGAGAAGGTGCTGGAGAGAGCACCCGGACAACATTATGGAACACTCAGTTGTCTGGGGCACATTTCATGCCTGCAGTTTGCACATGACACAGGAAACTCTGGGTGGCCAGCCCATTTGGTCAATGTCACATCACAGGGAGTGCTGCTCCTAGGTTGCCTCCCAGTCAGGAGCATTTCTGTCCATTGACACCTCCAGGCTGTCCAAACCCCAGTCAGACAAGTGGGCTGATGGGGTCAGGGGAGGATGGCTTCCCTGACCTTGTCCACCCTGGCAGGAGAGGATCTCTAAGGAGTCCAGCAGGGAGGTGATAGCAAGGAAAGGGCAAGAGAGGCCACTGTGGAAGAGAATGAGGGTACCTGAGGACACCGAGGGTCAGGTTGGGGTTGGCATCCATGACTGTACAGGGCTCAGTCCTTCTTGCACCACTGCTTTCTGTGCCCCTGAGCCTGGGATGCCTCCATTAGATGTGCCATCATCTGGACCCTGAGATGGAGGCTTGACCAGGTAGTATATAGGAGGCCCTGATTGTTCACAGTCAAAGGAAGGCCTTGGCAGGGCCCAATTGAAGGTGGATCTGGGAGAGGTGGTTGAGCAACCTCATACTGTTTTGCGATTTGCCAAGAGCCATCGCTGGAAGGTGGCTAGCAGTGCTTTTGTGGTCCTAGGGGTTGGAGGGGAACTCAGTAGGAGGTGTCTGAGAGCCCCAGATGTTGGCAGGGTGAGGTCTGGGTGGGGGAAGGGGAATGAGAGAAAGAGACCTCAGGGTGGGGGCCTTGGGTGGGTTCCAGCGGGCTTGGGCACTCCACCTCACACCTGATGCCACTGTTTTCCCCCAGTCCAACATTCCCCACCTGTGGATGCTCCTGTCAGAGCTGGCCTCCCTTCAGTTAGCTCCCACGGACTCTCAGGAAGTGAGTAGGACTTGGGGCCAGGAAAAGGGTGTCGAGTCCCATCAGCATAAGGGAGAGCACCCCTCCCTGAGCCCTGTGCTCTCAGCCCAGGGCCCAGCTCATCCATAGGAGCCCTGAGAGCTGAGGCATCATGTCCCCCTTCCAGCCGTGGAAGCAAATCGTGGCCAGAAACCATAGGACTTATTCCTCTCCCACATCCCCTCCTGGCTGAGCTGGGCATAGACTGTCCCTCAGGTGTGGGCATGGGGAGAGAGTGAAGTCAGCCCCTCCATGGTGAGACCGCTGCTGAGTCCCTTCTTGCCTGACCCGCAGTCTCCCCATTGCATTCAGTGTGTGTTAGGCAGGAAGATCCCTATGCCTCTGACTAGGTCCCCCTGTTCTGGCGCCCAGATTCCTGAATAGGTCTCAGCCCTGCGAGGGCTGGCCTGGCCCTGGTGGCCCCTCCCAATAGTGCACAGGAGAGGGTGAGGGGGCTGGTCAGGGCCTTTTGGAGCCTCTGCTGATGGACCTGGCTTTGTGTCTTGCAGGGGAGATTGATAAGTTACCAAATGGGACTGAAGGTGAGAAGCTGGGGACATCACTCCAGGGTTGAGGTGCAGGAGAGAGGGTCTGAGAATCACAGGGCATGAAGTCCTATTGCTCCATCCACCTTCAGTTTCTCACCAGGAGAGTTTGTTTCACAGAGACGAGGCAGAACTTCCCCCATGGGGGTTGGGGAGGTGTTGACATCCAGAACATTTCCCTGCAGGAGGGTCTGTGAGAATCCTGGGCTGAGACCAGGCTGGCCTTGGATGAGAGTGCAGGGGAGGAGGAGGCTCCTTTGACCAAATCCACAGACCCCAGCTGGAGCCCTGATCCCACCCAGCAAGGCCACCCTGGCCTCTTCTCCATCTTCTTCTTCCCTCTGTCCCAGGAATACAAGGTCATTTCCAGGATTGAGCACCTCCAGGAGGGATGCACCTACATCCTCTTTTGGCCCATGGAGGAATTTAAGGCCTGGTTTGGGCCGTGGGTCATCAGTTCAGCGAGTCTGAGTGGTAAGGCCAGGGCAAAAGGCAGCAGCAGCAGGGCCGCGCTATGAGCTGTGTCTTTCTGTAGCCTCACAGCAGCCCTCTGCCCTGTAGCTACCATCTGTCTTGTGAGCGGGAGCCCCTGGCCCTGTTGGCCAGCAACACACTCGATGCCCCAAACCTCCCAGATGTTGTCAAGCCCGGAATGCAGGGTGAGTTCCCTTTCCAGGCTGGCAGTAGCATCTGCCTCAGGGCTCAGCATATTTTTGGACTCAGCATTGCCTGAGGGTGTCTACATTTTAGTATTGGGGACCCTTCTCTCCTGATCAGCCCTGTGACAGCATCATGACCCCATTGTTCTGGGCCTGTGTGTCCCACGATGGAAATGGGAGATGCTGAGAGACCTCTCTGGTGCCTGCGGTTCAGATCTCCCATGGCCTGCAAGAGCCCTTGGCAGGATGGCCCAAACGCTGAGGGCAGTATGCACAGGAGGGAGCGGATGGGTCCCTGGCACCGGCCACAGCTTAGGCGCCCTTCTGTCCAGCCCCCAGGGGCTCAGCGCTGAGCCCAGCTGCAGTGGGGCCTCCCTGCCCAGTGTCCGGCTCCAGCTTGGATGTGACCTCAGCAGTGGCCTCGCAGCTGTCTCACTCCCCAGACTTGAGGCTGATGCCTCCCAGTCTGACCTGGAAATGAGTGTGGGCCTCATCTCCAAATACCCTGATGGCCAGGAGAAGCAGGCGTCTGCCCATTTTTTTTCAAATTTGTTTTATTTTATTTTTATTTTTTCAATTCGTTTATTAATTAAAACAAATTTAACACATGAAATAAAACATTAACATAAATAATCAGTAATTCACAACATCATCATTTAGTTGCGTATTCATTTGTTAGAACATTTGCATCCATTCAGAAAAAGAAATAAAAAGACCATAGAAAAAGAAATAAAACAAAAACAGAAAGAAAAAAAACGATTATACCTACCATACCCCTTACCCCCCACTTTCACTGATCACTAGCATTTCAAACTAAATTTATTTTAACATTTGCTCCCCCTAATATTTATTTTTCTTCCATATGTTCTACTCATTTGTTAACAAGGTAGATAAGAGGAGGATCAGACACAAGGTTTTCACAATCACACCATCTCATTGTGAAACTGTATCATTATTCAATCATCCTTAAGAAACGTGGCTACTGGAACACAGCTCTACATTTTCAGGCTGTTCCCTCCAGCCTCTCCACTACATCTTGAATAACAAGGTGATATGTACTCAGTACATAAGAATAACCTCCAGGATAACCTCTCGACTCTGTTTGGAATCTCTCAGCCATTGACACTTGTCTCATTTCACTCTTCCCCCTTTTGGTCGAGAAGGTTTTCTCAATCCCTTGATGCTGAGTTTCAGCTCATTCTAGGGTTTTTCTCAATCCCTTGATGCTGAGTCTCAGCTCATTCTAGGATTTCTGTCCCAGGTTGCCAGGAAGGTCACACCCCTGGGAGTCATGTCCCATGTTGACAAGGGAGGGTGGTGAGATGGCATGTTGTCTTGGCTGGAGAGAGACCTGCCCACGTTTAGGGGAAGGAAATGAAGAAGAGACCCCACTCCACCCTTCTTCGCAGGAAGAAGAAGGGGCTCGAATGGTCAAGGGGCTGTTTCTAAGTGGCCCTGATGCCTCTCGGCCTTAGGGTCACCCTGCCTGTCTCCAGCTGGCCAGGTGGCTTAGCCATCCCCAGGGAGACTAGGACAGTCCAGGCAGCCACTTCCCTCCCACCAGTGACCCGGGGACTCCAAGCACCAGACAAGTTCCAGCCCTGAGCCTTTCCTCCTGCCTGGCATGACCCTGCCCCCTGACAGGCTCACCTGCACTCCAGATCTTCTACTGCCCCCTTGCCCCCCAAAATAAAGATGTAATTTTAGATGAATTTTGAAGTGCATGATGGTATTTTGTTTTCACACTATTGTCAAAACCTTCCGGGGCATGTTAGCCTGCAGTGTAGGGGCGACTTCCCACTAATATAAGGCACTGAGTTAGAGTAAAGCCAGGACTAGCTCACAATTTTGCATCCTAGTTATCAAAGTAGAGAAGATGACAGGGATCCTAATGCCTTTGCCCTCCTTTATGCTCATTCTTTTAGTGTAATCATAAGGGAATTTCCTTAGCAGGTGTGGACATTTTAGGCACATACAGGCCAAAATGTCTAATTCTTGGCTATTAGAGCAAGTTGTTCCCAATTTAATGAATTCCCCAGCAGAATATTCCTTTACAATGATAGTTTCAGTTGCTGACTAAGAAGGGTTCTTAGAGAGGGTTTGCATGGGTTTGACTGTTTGACCTTTTGCTAATACTTTAATTGCATTGGTTATTTCTCAGTGTTCTTCCAGGGATTTCAGGATTTTGGATCCTGATCTTTTATTTATTTATTCATTTTTTAGCTAACATAGCTGTCACATTGGTTTGGTCTCCGTCTTCCCCCACCTCTCATATTTTTTTAGGTCATACTTTTCAGAACTGAGATCTTGCCACCTCTATTTTATTGTCTGTATAATTTAGTGTTCCTACAAGCTTGTTATTAAATGGGAGATGGAAATCTGCACACTCCTACTTCACTGCACCTTCAATTCTTTTGTTTTTGTAACACGTTCTCCATTTCCACCACCATTTCAAGTAGTTCTGTTACATTCACACTTAAAGGGAGGTTTGCACAGTTAATCAATGCAGTGTCCTCTCCTTACAGCAAAGAAGCAGTCCTCCCCAGGCTCACTCCCGCTGGACCCTGCTCTCTCTAATACTGTGGACCCAAGAAGCAAAGGAGTACTGAGCATCTGTGATTCTGTGCTGTTCTTAGTTTCAGTTCCCTTAGATTTGATTTTGAGGTCAGGGAGGACATTGGGGCTGGGTCCAATGGGCTGATATTTAAAGGATAAGGAGGCTGGGCAAGAGGTCGAGCTTGAGGAGGGGAAGAGAGAAGGCAGAAAGGGTATTTAGCAGCACTGTGAGAAACAGAAGAGCAGCTAGCACAGTCGAGGGGAGAAAACTAAAGCAGCCAGTGGAAGCACAAGTTTTTTTTTTTTCATTTTGCTGAACTAGGAGCTATTTGTCAAAATATCTCATTTAGTGAATAATTTTATTTTGGGGGCTGTTAACATTTCTCCTTGAGATAATTCAATTTCACTAGACCAAAACAACCCCACAGGAGCTAAGTAAATTGGGGTTATTAGAGTGTTCCCCTTTCTTTTATAAAGGAACTAGAACTAGGACCAAATCAGAAAACATCAAGTGAGAAGCCATCCTTTGCACATGTGCTTCCCCAGACTTGACTGCCTGATTATTTTTCATAATAGCACCGGAAGAACTGGAGAGAAATGGTAATGAATTCTTTTACCTGATGACCAGAAAACTCCATACCGGAGGGCCTGGCAAGATTTTAGCTTCACAAACAGATTTCACATTACCTGAACTCGGAGGGAGTTCACAGATCCTAGAGGGGCAAGCCAAGGCAGTCAGATGTTACACAGGAGAAGATGGAACACAAAGAATCCCTGCTGGCACCAAGCCCCTCCCTGAGCTGCCATCCTGGCATCATCCCGGTGTTCACCTTTGAGACCCACTCTTCGAATTCCCATTGAGTCCTTAGTGTTGGAGTTAGTTTTTGATCGCTGTGTAAGAAATTACCACATTTCAGACAACACAAACTGATTAACTCAGGGTTTCTGCAGGTCAGAAGTCTGAGCAGAGTGGTCATGTACTCTGCTCGGGGTGTCTCGAAAGAGATCAATGGAGTCTTTAATAGGGAAGCTCCCACACCTTCTCAGGCTGTTGGTAGACCCGTTTTCTGGTGGTTAGACAACTGACATCTTCCTTGTGTTGCTACTTGTTGACCAAATTCTGCTCTCAGCCCCTAGAGGCCACTCTCAGAGCCTTGCCATTTGGTCCTCTCTATATGACCTTTCATATCCCCAAGCTGTGATTTCATGAAGGATCCAGTCCCCTTTCCAGGCTCAACTGACCAGGTCAAGTCTTCCCCAGAGATTCTCCATACTGATGAACTCCATGTCAATCGAGTAGACACCTACTCATGGTAGTGACATCCCATCCAGTCATAAGTTTCTAATGCAGTAAAGGGTAGGAGATCATGCAAGGACCAGTCACCAAAGGATGGAAATAATAATGCCATATTAGATTTCTGTCTTCAACAGTATTTATAAGGAATACACTCTGGTATGCAGAAAACTGGATGTCAGGAGACTGGGGCAAAGCATTGCTGGGATTATTTAAGGAAAATGGGACAAATGTATTTTGCTGAACAGAAAAGTTTTTAGAAGAACAACAGAAAAGCAGTAATAAGGTCAGTAGGCTAAACTTAATCTGGTGAGAGCCACTCTGAGGAGTGTTTCTTAGGAGCTCATTGAAGAAGCCTTCAGCATTGGATTCACACACAAACTGAAAGGGCAGGGGAAACCTCCAATTACCAACCCCCCTTAGAACTGCGGTGACCACTCTCTTACCAGTTTGGAAAAGTTTTCATTGCTTTTGTGTGAACTTTCACCTCCTCATGTTTATTCAGAAAAAGCTTGCTTCATGGTAAGAAAAGTGGGTTTCCTTTGTTTAGGCAGCTCCTGCCTTGGCCAGTCCTGGTGGGTTCTAGCCACACTGAGCATTCTAAGCCTCTATTTAAGACCAAGCATTTTTGACCACACAGATGCTCTACTTAACCCTCCCCCTTAGGCCTGCCTTCTCCCAACCTGATTAGTCCACAGCCTCTCTCCCAATCTGTCACCACATTTTTTGCTGGCCTTCTCCAGGCAGTAGAAAAGCCCAGACTCTATTTTGTTTAAGGGGCTGATCTAAGGTTTCCTCCAGTCTCCTTATTAGTCAATGAAGCAATAAACCCTTTCTCTTCTCAAAATACACAGTGACTAAAAGTGGCTTCAGTGCACATCAGGCTGATGAGCTCACTTTTGGCAACAGTACAGGTCCAGAAAATGCAGCCATGGCTGGCTGAAAGCATTAGGGAGTATTTACCTATGTGAAAGGAGCAAAGAGTCAAGAGGAGCCACATGTTGGGGATAACTTCACCACAGTTCTGCCCCAAGGTCAATTCCTCAAGGGCAAATCAGTGTCTTCACTCTCTCCCTAGGGCCCACCCCAGCACAGTTCTTACTCTGCAAAAAGTAAAATCTCAACAAATAACTGTTTAATGAATAATAATATGTGTAGCTGAAATAGCACTTTGAGACATTATTTTTGCTTCAATTGCTCTATGATTTGGACAAAACATCAAACCTAGGCTCTTTCTTAGGAGTGGTGTGTTCATGAACCTGCTCCTTCAATTTTCTCATTTTTCTTATACTGCCAAAGAAAGGATTTGTCATGCATTTCAAACGTTAGAGGCCTCCCCTTTCAAAGGATGGTTTGTACCTGATCATGCTTTCCTCCTTTCTCTCTCCTATTTCTCTTATTGTCCTAGCCCTCTGAGACGGACCATGCATGAGAATTCCCGAGTGCAGAGCACCTGGAGGCCTGAGTTAGAGATTCTGGGTCAGCAGTGTTCATGGTCCAACTCCCAGGACCAGGGACAGGGCGGCAGGCGCGGGGCCTTCCTGCAGATACCATCTCAGTCTTTAGCGTCTTTCTTTCTTTCTGATTTCATTTGTGCCCCCAGCCCTCCTCCCTCTATCATTCTCACATTCAGCTTCATTCAGTGTTTTAACATAATTGTATTACAGTTAGGTAGTATTGTGCTGTCCATTTCTGAGTTTTTACATTCAATCCTGTTGCACAATCTGTATCCATTCAGCTCCAATTACCCATTATCTTAGCCTATTTCTATCTTGTAATGGTCTCTGTTACCAATGAAATTCTCCAAGTTTATTCAGTAATGTCAGTTCATATCAGTGAGACCATACAGTTTTTGTCCTTTTGTTTCTGGCTAATCCCACTCAGCATAATGTCCTCAATTTATTCTGTTTTACAGCTGCATAATATTCCATCATATGTATATACCACAGTTTGTTTAGCCACTCATCTGCTGATGGACATTTTAGCTGCTTCCATCTCATTGCAATTGTCAATAATGCTGCTATAAACATTGGTGTGCAAATGTCTGTTTGTGTCCTTGCCTGCATGTCCTCTGACTAGATACCTAGCACTGGTATTGCCAGCTCATATGGGAATTCTATATTTACCTTTTTGAGGAACTACCAAACTGCCTTCTACAGCAGTCATACCATTTGACATTCCCACCAACATTGGATAAGTGTGCCTCTTTCTCCACATCCTCTCCAGCATTTGTCATTTTCTGTTTTATTGATAATGGCCATTCTGGTGAGTGTGAGATGATATCTCATTGTAGGTTTGATTTGCATCTCCCTAATAGCCAAGGAAGTTGAGCATCTCTTCATGTGCCTTTTAGCCATTTGTATTTCCTCTTCTGAGAAGTGTCTGTTCAAGTCTTTTGTCCATTTTGTGATTGGGTTGTCTGCCTTTTTGTTGCTGAGTTGAGCAATCTCTTTATAAATTTTGGATACTAAACCTTTATCTGATATATCATTTCCAAATATTGCTTCCCATTGTGTAGGCTGTCTTTTTACTTTCTTGATGAAATTCTTTGATGTGCAAAAGTGTTTAATTTTGAGGAGTTCCCCTTTCTTTCTTTCTTCCTTCCTTCCTTCCTTCCTTCCTTCCTTCCTTCCTTCCTTCCTTCCTTCCTTCCTTCCTTCCTTCCTTCCTTCCTTCCTTCCTTCCTTCCTTCCTTCCTTCCTTCCTTCCTTCCTTCCTTCCTTCCTTCCTTCCTTCCTTCCTTCCTTCCTTTCTTTCTTTCTTTCTTTCTTTCTTTCTTTCTTCAGTGCTCTTGCTTTCGGTGTAAGGTCTAGAAAACTGCCTCCTAGTGTATGATTTATAAGATATTTCCCTACATTTTCTTCTAACAGTTTTGTAGTCTTAGATCTAATGTTTAGGTGTTTCATGCATTTTGAATTAATTTTTGTATTGGGTGTGAGATATGGATCCTCTTTCTTTTGCTTATGGATATCTAGTTCTCTAAGCAACATTTATTCATTTTCTTTAAATTTTTTTATTTTAAAATGTAACATATATACAAAGCAAAGAGAAAAGAAAAGCAATAATTTTTGAAGCACACTTCAACAAGCAGTTACAGAACAGATCCCAAAAGTCAAATAATTATAAATAGGAGGTACTAATAAGCAGAAATATTACTTTAGGATACCTAAAGCCAGGAAAATATCTGGGATTCCTATTGGTGATAAAGTCACAGATACTCCTAATACTATTGAGGTTATTGCCCATGTTTTATATTTCGATTAGAGGTTAGTGAAAATAAAGATGCAATTTTTATTCCATTCAAATTCATGGATACCCTGAATCCTTGGATCTCTTAGGGATGGAAAGAAAAGGTTTGTGGACCCTAGGTTAAGAATACATGAATTAAAATGTGAAAGCAGGTTTTCTTTAATATCAGCAAGAACAACTGGCAATCTTGATATTCATTTCCATTATTGCTTAGAGACAGAAGGGTAGAGAATACAATGATCACTTGTATAAATTTTGTATTTATAAAGAATGGAATTCCAAGTAATGTTTTACTGCATTTAACTCCTACACTGATATGCATAACAGTGCATGACAATAAATTAACAACTCTCATGACAAGTCAATACTGAATAACAAAAAGCATAAAAGTTCTATAAAATGAGACTATCTTGTCCTTATACATTAAACTACAAAATGGTTTATGTTCATTATTATGAATCATGATACTGAATTCTCTCTGAATTCATAATTAATTAAATTCTATGTATACTGAATTTTAGAAGAAAAAGACTACCTATTTAGAAGAATATATTTGGCAGATGTAGTTAAATAATCAAATTTAACTATAACTAGCTCTTTTAAATTATGTCATCAGAGCTTACTGGTTAGCCATTTGATGTGTGTAGACATCAACAAAATAAAATTTCTTTTGAAACACATATCCTGATTCTAAGCCCTCTTAACCTAGATAGCTGATATAAGCACTATAGTAATTCACATTGCTTATGGTTGAGTTAAAAGTAATACATCTAATAGGAATTAAGATTACTAAAATCAGCACTGAAAATATGAGGATATTTCACTAAAATTTCATTCAAAAATCAAATTTAAAAGAATCAAGGTTTTTACAATTTGAAACAAATAATATTAGATGTATAAATTAATTAATTTTTAAAATGCTCTTGGATGTCCAAATCTGTGTCTTAACTCTAATTAATTTAATTGAGTTTAATAGTAAGCTATAACTTAACAATAGAAGAACACAAGTTTATCCCACTAGTTACTTTGCAGCTCGATTCAATTAAGTCATTTTCAAACTCAAGAAGGCTGGAAGGCAGATTATATTCCAATGGGGAGGTCAGTCTTTTCAAGTGTAATAAACCAACACTAAATTTTGCTCTCATCTCTTCCAATTCTTGAGTACCAATCTGTAAACCCTAGGAATAAAGCAGTATTACAGATGTAACTACAAAATTTGCTATCTTTTGGCTGCATTTCATTAAAATTATATAAAAGAAACATAACAATATTAAAAAATTAAAAGTTTTAGCATTTTGTATGGAACTAGGTCTCAACAAGTACAATGTCTTAACAATATACAATTATTTTAAGTCACAAAGGAAACCAAATGGCCTCAAAGACTATTTCTAAAACGTCTGTTCTCATTCATTAGAATGCAAACTATTTTCACTAACACTCTGGGAAGAAACAAAAGCCACTTAACTGTGAAAAAGATTTGTTGGTGGCTTTAAAGATGACACTTAAGAACATCACTTAAGAGACTATTTTGAGCATTATGGG